>NC_089838.1:256144567-256744567 GCF_035609145.1 Eleutherodactylus coqui
TCTCCTGATATTACAGTGTTTGGGTGTGTGTCTGTGTGCATGCACATTATTTTGGGCCTACTAACCATTTGCTGTGTAATGCAGCATGGGAAGTGAGGGAAAGAAAGTACAGGACAGTGACCTACTGGCAGAATGCTAGGCTTGCTACACCCCTTCTCCTTGAAAATGGACTGCAAACAGCAGAAAAATGGGGAAGATCCCCTAAAAATCAGAAGTTAGACACAAAACAGGGTGTAAATAAGTGGGTAAGGTGAACCTGGTGCTTTTTTTAGAAAACTTGTTGAAAACTTAGGTATGCTTTAATGGATTTGTGATGATCACACATGCACACCACTGCTCTTTCATATGGGGCTTTTAACGTGTGCAGATCTAAGGATTGCTAGAGATCCCAATGCCTGTACCTCCAGCAATCAGACATATATATCCCTTATTTTGTGGATAAGGGTTACATGTCTTAATGGGCAAAACCCTTTTATTCTTCATTACAAATGTCTATTCTCGGGTACTCTATATATGAGAAGGGCGCTGTTTATGAATAGTAGATATATGGTCCTACAATAGATATATGGTCCTACAGCTTGTATTTTTATGTGGGTAATTTTGCATTGCTCAGGGCTTTTTAGCTTTTGTGTGACATACTGTACATCCTTCATTATTTACTATATCATCACATAAGATCACTAAACTCCACATAGTTAAGGCCAGATCTCATTTTTTGGGCGACGTGATATGATTTTAGGAAAAACTTTGATTTCTCGCATTCCATGCTTTCTTTACTTTTTAGCCGTTTCTCATGGATTTTTTTTTTCCTTTTAATGTGTGCCTCAGGGAGAAGTCAGCCATCTGCTGACCTGTGAAATGTTTCTCATTTGATGCTTGGATTTTGTCCAAGATGTCTATCATTAACCCCTAAGATGCCCAAAAAGGTGAAACACTTAGTACGAATGCTTTGTAGCTCTTACAATAACTAGGGATCTGCTCAAGAATGTTGGTCCCAGCAGCACGTCATGGGTCTGACGCTCAATAAAATCTCTGGGAAAAAGAGCCAAGAACATTTCATCCTGCTTAGCAAATGATGGTGCTGCGCATTACTGCTTGCCCTGTACTCAGCGCTGTCTCATACATTGCACTCAGTAACAGAGCAGTGCACTGCCCTCTGGCAGCACAGTTGTGGCTGACAATATAACATTGATCCTAGAATTGCTGGTTCCACCGAGGACACAAAAAAAGAGCGGGATCTTTGACCTATTTCCTTTACAGTTTAACGATTATAACTTCCTGCTGCAGCTTCACAGAACTAAGGTATTTTAGACAATAGCGTCCTTCATGGCAAAAATCCAGAATATGTGTTCCCTATTATGTGTACTAAATTATAAGCTGTATAAACACTTTTTGGAATGTTTCACAAAGAATTAATAGAAAGGAAACCTAAATGGAACGGAACGGCATAATTGGCAATTCCCTGATAACTGAAGATTAAAAAAAAACAAAAAAACATAAGGCGGAATTTCCACCTTAAGCAATTCTTGAATATATGCAGGGGATGCCATAAATAAATAAGATGTGCAAGTCCCATCTCTCATTACTGAACAAGAGAACAAGGGTCTGGCAAACCCCATTTGCTACCTTCATCTTATAGTTCTTTGGCAAAGTGTTTAAGCTTGTACTCAACAGCTATTTCAGTGGCTTCTACAGATTGCAATGGGGAGGCGCCTCTGCAATGAATTACATGGAGCGTGCGACGGCCAGGAATTGGTAAATATTGGGATGTCCTTCCAATACGTCAAAAGGATTTTCCCATTAACGTGTTTTTCTTTTCAATTTGAGAAATGCATCGCAATATCGCTGATCCCTGCTGTGAAGAATCAGATCTATAGCTCATCCCTTCCTGGCTGTGTATTCTGCACTTTTTTTCTGGCCTCTATGTCACATAACCAAGACTCTGACAACACTCTGTATCCTGCAGTTAATGGGTCAGTTTTATGTCATCCGTCATATAGAAGAGCTGTCTCTCTTGCCCATAGAAACCAGTCACAGCTTTCACTTTAAAGAGCAGAATACAAAAGGAAAGCTGCTCTCTTATTGGTTGATTTGGCAAGAAAGACTGTTTTCCTTACAGTTGATATAATACTGCACTCTTAACTGCAGGACACAGAGTGTTGTCAGAGTGCTGGTCGTGTGACCTGAAGGCGGAAGAAAAGTGCAGAATACACAGCCTGGAGGGAATGAGCTACAGAACTGGACTCTTCACAGCAGAGGTCACTCTTTAATGACTTTTGGGTTAATCTCTTTATTAATATATATTTTATTCATTACAAATACACTCATTGAATTTATATAGACAGTTTGTCTATCATCAATACTAAAATTCACTTAGTTCAGAGTCACAAGGAAGTCATAATTTGATACAGCATTATGCTATACTTCAGTATTTTCTAGCATTTCCAGTCAAAAAATACATATATTTCTATTGTTACTGGTGTGGAAATGCAACTGAAGATATATAAAGTGCTCCTGAAATCCATTAAAGTATACTTGACTTTTCAGATAGCTTTTCAGAATAAGCTGCCGTGTGTACATAAGGAATAACATTATTCCAGGTTACTATATAACTTGCATCCTTTATTTATTACTAGAGATGAGCGAGCACCAAAATGCTCGGGTGCTCGTTACTCGGGACGAAATTATCGCGATGCTCGAGGGTTCGTTTCGAGTAACGAACCCCATTGAAGTCAATGGGCGACCCGAGCATTTTTGTATTTCGCCGATGCTCGCTAAGGTTTTCATGTGTGAAAATCTGGGCAATTCAAGAAAGTGATGGGAACGACACAGAAACGGATAGGGCAGGCGAGGGGCTACATGTTGGGCTGCATCTCAAGTTCACAGGTCCCACTATTAAGCCACAATAGCGGCAAGAGTGGGCCCCCCCCCCGTCCCAAAAACTTTTACTTCTGAAAAGCCCTCATTAGCAATGCATACCTTAGCTAAGCACCACACTACCTCCAACAAAGCACAATCACTGCCTGCATGACACTCCGCTGCCACTTCTCCTGGCTTACATGCTGCCCAACCGCCCCCCCTCCCCCCACAGCGCACACCAAAGTGTCCCTGCGCAGCCTTCAGCTGCCCTCATGCCACGCCACACTCATGTCTATTTAGAAGTGCGTCTGCCATGAGGAGGAACCGCAGGCACACACTGCAGAGGGTTGGCACGGCTAGGCAGCGACCCTCTTTAAAAGGGGCGGGGCGATAGCCCACAATGCTGTACAGAAGCAATGAGAAATATAATCCTGTGCCACCGCCATCAGGAACTGCACACGTGGGCATACCAATGGGGAACCTATGTGCCACACACTATTCATTCTGTCAAGGTGTCTGCATGCCCCAGTCAGACCGCGGTTTTTAATTCATAGACACAGGCAGGTACAACTCCCTATTGTGAAGTCCCTGTGGACCGACAGCATGGGTGGCTCCCTGGAACCCACCGGCGGTACATAAAAATATCCCATTGCATTGCCCAACACAGCTGAGGTAGTAATGTCGTGCTTAATGCAGGTGGGCTTCGGCCCACACTGCATGCCCCAGTCAGACTGGGGTTCTTTACAAGTGGAAATAGATGCATTTATAATTCCCTGTGGACCCACAGCAGGGGTGGGTGCCAGGAAGCCACCGGCGGTACATAGAAATATCCCATTGCATTGCCCAACACAGCTGAGGTAGTAATGTTGTGCTTAATACAGGTGGGCTTCGGCCCACACTGCATGCCCCAGTCAGACTGGGGTTCTTTACAAGTGGACAGATGTAGGTTAAACTCCGTGTGCACCTACAGCATGGGTGGCTCCCTGGAACCCACCGGCGATACACAAAAATATCCCATTGCATTGCCCAACACAGCGGATGTAACATCAGCTGTAATGCAGGTGGGCTAAAAATTCATTTGATTACACTGTAGGCGAGGGCCCACAAAAATTGCTGTATCAACAGTACTAATGTACATCCAAAAAATTGGCCATGGCCAACCAAGAGGGCAGGTGAAACCCATTAATCGCTTTGGTTAATGTGGCTTAAGTGGTAACTAGGCCTGAAGGCAGCCAAGTTTAACGAAAAATTGGTTCAAGTTAAAGTTTCAACGCTTTTAAGAGCATTGAAACGTATAAAAATTGTTTAGAAAAATTATGAGTGAGCCTTGTGGCCCTAAGAAAAATTGCACGTTCAGCGTGATTACGTGAGGTTTCAGGAGGAGGAGCAGGAGGAGGAGGAGGAATATTAGACACAGATTGATGAAGCAGAAATGTCCCCGTTTTGGATGGTGAGAGAGAACGTAGCTTCCATCCGCGGGTGCAGCCTACGTATTGCTTACGTATCGCTGCTGTCCGCTGGTGGAGAAGAGAAGTCTGGGGAAATCCAGGCTTTGTTCATCTTGCTGAGTGTTAGCCTGTCGGCACTGTCGGTTGACAGGCGGGTACGCTTATCCGTGATGATTCCCCCAGCTACACTAAACACACTCTCTGACAAGACGCTAGCCGCAGGACAAGCAAGCACCTCCAGGGCATACAGCGCGAGTTCAGGCCACGTGTCCAGCTTCGACACCCAGTAGTTGTAGGGGGCAGAGGCGTCACGGAGGACGGTCGTGCGATCGGCTACGTACTCCCTCACCATCCTTTTACAGTGCTCCCGCCGACTCAGCCTTGAGTGTTCCCCTGTCTGTGCTGTACATGCTGCCTGATCTCTGCGCCTCCCCTGCTACCTGGCCCTCGGAACTGCGCCTTCTGCCACTAGCGCTGTCGGATGGGAAGTTTACCATCAGTTTGTCCGCCAGGGTCCTGTGGTATAGCATCATTCTCGAACCCCTTTCCTCTTCGGGAATGAGAGTGCAAAGGCTCTCCTTATACCGTGGATCGAGCAGTGTGTACACCCAGTAATCCGTAGTGGCCAGAATGCGTGTAACGCGAGGGTCACGAGAAAGGCATCCTAACATGAAGTCAGCCATGTGTGCCAGGGTACCTGTACGCAACACATGGCTGTCTTCACTAGGAAGATCACTTTCAGGATCCTCCTCCTCCTCCTCTTCCTCCTCCTCAGGCCATACACGCTGAAAGGATGACAGCCCAGCAGCATGTGTACCCTCACCAGTGGGCCAAGCTGTCTCTTCCCCCTCCTCCTCATCCTCCTCATGCTCCTCCTCCTCCTCCTCAACGCGCTGAGATACAGACAGGCGGGTGCTCTGACTATCCAGCGACATACTGTCTTCCCCCGGCTCTGTTTCCGAGCGCAAAGCGTCTGCCTTTATGCTTTGCAGGGAACTTCTCAAGATGCATAGCAGAGGAATGGTGACGCTAATGATTGCAGCATCGCCGCTCACCACCTGGGTAGACTCCTCAAATTTTCCAAGGACCTGGCAGATGGCTGCCAACCAGGGCCACTCTTCTGTAAATAATTGAGGAGGCTGACTCCCACTGCGCCGTGCAAGTTGGAGTTGGTATTCCACTATAGCTCTACGCTGCTCATAGAGTCTGGCCAACATGTGGAGCGTAGAGTTCCACTGTGTGGGCACGTCGCACAGCAGTCGGTGCACTGGCAGATTAAACCTATGTTGCAGTGTCCGCAGGGTGGCAGCGTGCGTGTGGGATTTGCGGAAATGTGCGCAGAGCTGGCGCACCTTTCCGAGCAGGTATGACAAGTGGGGGTAGCTTTTCAGAAAGCGCTGAACCACCAAATTAAAGACATGGGCCAGGCATGGCACGTGCGTGAGGCTGCCGAGCTGCAGAGCCGCCACCAGCTTACGGCCGTTGTCACACACGACCATGCCCGGTTGGAGGCTCAGCGGCGCAAGCCAGTGGTCGGTCTGCTCTGTCAGACCCTGCAGCAGTTCGTGGGCCGTGTGCCTCTTCTCTCCTAAGCTGAGTAGTTTCAGCACGGCCTGCTGACGCTTGCCCACCGCTGTGCTGCCACGCCGCGTGACACCGACTGCTGGCGACGTGCTGCTGACGCATCTTGATTGCGAGACAGAGGTTGCGTTGGAGGAGGAGGAGGAGGAAGGTGCTTTAGTGGAGGAAGCATACACCACCGCAGATACCACCACCGAGCTGTGGCCCGCAATTCTGGGGGTGGGTAGGACGTGAGCGGTCCCAGGCTCTGACTCTGTCCCAGCCTCCACTAAATTCACCCAATGTGCCGTCAGGGAGATATAGTGGCCCTGCCCGCCTGTGCTTGTCCACGTGTCCGTTGTTAAGTGGACCTTGGGAGTAACCGCGTTGGTGAGGGCGCGTACAATGTTGCGGGAGACGTGGTCGTGCAGGGCTGGGACGGCACATCGGGAAAAGTAGTGGCGACTGGGAACCGAGTAGCGCGGGGCAGCCGCCGCCATCATGCTTTTGAAAGCCTCCGTTTCCACAAGCCTATACGGCAGCATCTCTAGGCTGATCAATTTTGCAATGTGCACGTTTAACGCTTGAGCGTGCGGGTGCGTTGCGTCGTACTTGCGCTTGCGCTCAAACTGTGGCACTAGCGACGTCTGGACGCTGCGCTGAGAGACATTGCTGGATGGGGCCCAGGACAGCGGAGGTGAGGGTGTGGGTGCAGGCCAGGAGACGGTAGTGCCTGTGTCCTCAGAGGGGGGTTGGATCTCAGTGGCAGGTTGGGGCACAGGGGGAGAGGCAGTGGTGCAAACCGGAGGCGGTGAACGGGCATCGTCCCACCTTGTGGGGTGCTTGGCCATCATATGCCTGCGCATGCTGTTGGTGGTGCCTCCCCTGCTGATCTTGGCGCGACAAAGGTTGCACACCACTGTTCGTCGGTCGTCAGGCGTCTCTGTGAAAAACTGCCACACCGTAGAGCACCTTGACCTGTGCAGGGTGGCATGGCGCGAGGGGGCGCTTTGGGAAACAGTTGGTGGATTATTCGGTCTGGCCCTGCCTCTACCCCTGGCCACCGCACTGGCTCGGCCTGTGCCCACACCCTCACTTGGCACTCCGCGTCCTCGGCCGCGTCCACGTCCTCTAGGCCTACCCCTACCCCTCAGCATGCTGTATTACCAGTGATTTGATTTCCCAGGCAGGAAAGAAATTGGTGCAAGGCTGCACTCAACCGTAGCTGGTTGCGTCTGATTTTTTTACTTTCTCCACGTAGCACAGACGTACCCAGAGCCCTTAGGACTGACACAGGCAGGGCAAATATACTTTCTTCCCTTTTGTTTAAAAGGATAGGCCCACTGCGTCTATTCACTGAATAATAAGTTTAATAACTGTGTTGCGGCCCTGCAAAACTGTCACAGAACTTTACTGTTGCAGAGTTACTAACTGTGGCAGAGCAGGTATTTCCCAGGCAGGAAAGAAATTGGCGCAAGGCTGCACTCAACCGTAGCTGGTTGCGTCTGATTTTTTTACGTTCTCCACGCAGCACACACGTACCCAGAGCCCTTAGGACTGACACAGGCAGGGCAAATAGAATTGTTTCCCTGCTTTTTACAAGGAACACCCACACTGCGTCTATTCAATGAATAATGTATGTCTTCTGGCCCTGCCTACACAATTCTATCCCTGTAGTATTAATGCCGGGTGCAATGCTCTGCACAGCCGGTTTTGATAAAAAAAAAAAAATATGCAACACTGCTAACAGCAGCCTGGACAGTACTGCACACGGATAGATGTGGCCCTAGAAAGGACCGTTGGGGTTCTTGAAGCCTACACTAACTCCTAACACTCTCCCTGCCTAACCCCCACTTCTGTCCCTATTGCAGGGCGCAATGCTCTGCAGATCCAATTTTGGAAAAAAAAAATACTGTGCTAACACAGTACTGCACACTAGTAGATGTGGCCCTAAGAAGGGCCGTTGGGGTTCTTGAAGCCTACACTAACTCCTAACGCTCTCCCTACAGCAGCTCCAGCACGATAGTACTTTCCCTCAGCTAAGTCACAAGGCATGTGTGGCGAGCCGCGGGAGGGGCCGATTTTTATACTCGGGTGACATCAGATCTCCCCAGCCACTCACAGCAGGGGGGTGGTATAGGGCTTGAACGTCACAGGGGGAAGTTGTAATGCCTTCCCTGTCTTTCAATTGGCCAGAAAAGCGCGCTAACGTCTCAGAGAGGAAACTGAAAGTAACCGGAACACCGCGTGGTACTCGTTACGAGTAACGAGCATCCCGAACACCCTAATATTCGCACGAATATCAAGCTCGGACGAGTACGTTCGCTCATCTCTATTTATTACCATTCCCCCTTATGCAGGCTGTAGCTCTTGATTTTTAGTTTTGTCTGCGATGGTGAGAGGAGTCTGGCTGTTATGCTATGCTCCATATACTCTGCACAGAGCAGACTGCAGATTCTGCTCCCTAACTATCTATAGTACACACAGAGAAACAAAACATAATCAATATGGAATTACTGAGTGGAGATGTGAATAAATAACAGCAAATAACTGAACGTTAGCTTTAACGTCTCTGCTTCTCTCTTTCCTCTTTCCCCTCTTCTACCCTCTGCTCTGCATAGACTTCTGTGGGCAAGATCAGTCATCACCCTTCTTCGCTTTCTGTTTTCTGTCTTGTTTTCTCCGTTACTAAATATGTATTTCACTTGACAACAGGCAGTGGACAGCAAATTAGAAGGAAGGGAACACTATGGTCAGCACTTGGGGTGACTTTTTCATACAAAAATGTCATTTTAGGTAAATAAAGTGAATTGCACTTTTGCTAGTTATCACATTGGCTATCACAAATTGTTTGAAAAGTCAGTGACTATTTATTAAGATATATTTGAATTGGGGTGTAGAAATCTCATATACAATGGAAATGATTGCCACATGTGAACATAACGGCTTATTCTCACAAGCGTATATCGGTCGGTGTTTTCACGGCTGGCCAACATATTCTACCATCTGGAGTGTATAAGCTCATGAACGGGCGCACAAATCTACCGTTTGTGCACCCGTTCACACGGCATGGACCCCAGCACATATACGCTGAGGTCACCATGCTGTCACCCCTTTCCCCTCCCTCCCTTAGCTCCGCCCATCCCACCCCTTGTCCACAGCCAGCATTGGTAGGAGGCGGAACGGGGCAGCACTTAGCTCCGCCCCCTCCCATTGCAAAGAGTGAGCAGGAAGGGGAGCAGAGGGAGGGAGTTTAGCAGCCACGCTGTTAAACTCCCTCCCTCCTCCGGCCGCTGCCATGGGCTCCCATAGGAGCCCATGCAGCGGCTGACGTATTCTGGCCCAAAAGATAGTTCCAGGACTATGTTTTGGGCCCTGGGCTATATTGGCCTGGCCGGGGCTTTTACTTCTCAGGAATACTGCCATGTGATCTGATGCATTGGAATCCTATGCATCAGATCACAGCATATATCGGCCGGACGTGAAAATGGCCAGCTGATATACGCTCGTGGGAAAGAAGCCTAAGAGTGATGTGCATTTTTTGGTTCACTAGCTGGTTCCTACAACACCCATCATGTCCTGCAATCATTTGAAAAAGCACCCTAGTTTCTGTAGTCTCACAAAAGTAGATGCACTGTATTTTACCTAAGCCTGAGCTTCTGCAGTCTTACTATTGTACTTCTGGCCTCATAGCATTGCATAACGTGCTCCTAAAATAGGTTCCAAGTCACTGAGCCTCTAATTGTTTGATGGCAAAATGGCTACATTCCACTTAGAAGCATCCTTCACAAAAGACAGGAATCAAAGCAGACAAACAGTAATGCTATACTTCAAGATGTTTGGAAAATTAATAGCGAATCATTAATTGATTGAGCCAACTTCCCTCCCTTTTCTCCATCTTACCGGATATCCTGTCTAGCTGTATGAACAAAAACTGGAAATGATTCAGTCAACAGAGGATCTGCTCACATTAAGTTGTTGGTGATTGTGACCTGTGCAAGGGAAGTGGCTTATTGAGATAGATAGCCTTAGTACTCCAGGGACAGCTGTCTGCACTCTTATTTAATATATACTGCATGCCAAATGATTATACGGGTAACTAAGTCAGCCATAATGAGTAGAATAGGGCATGAATTTAAATATAAGGGTTAAAAGGCATACTGTATATTTTTACAATTGTAATTGCAACTCTTTTTCTAGGCACCAGTTAATCATAGCACGCTCATACCCACAAAGAACAAATCAGGTTATGCAATTCCCAGTGTGTTGGCTTAATAAAAACATCCTTAGGACAAAATTTAGCTGTATCAGCGTTGGGTTAGCGAGTATGTTATGGAGCGTCATCATTTGTTAGGTAATAAGCCACTTATAGGAAATTCTATCCAATCTCAAGAAGGGGCTCTCATGTTCCCTGTCCTCACTGCAAGGTTACTGCACCCCTTCTCCACAGTGAGGAGTAGACTGAATGGAGCTTTGGTCGCGCAATCACATTAGTGCTCCGTTAATTTGAAATGGGACTATAGAGATAGCTGTGCGGCATCCACCAAGCTATTTCCGCCAGCCCCATTGAAGTGAATGGAGTGCTGACTGTGCATGCTCAGCCAGTGCTTCACTTACAGTGACATTATTGCGGGAAGAGAAGCAACCCTCGTAATGACAGACAGAGCAGGAAATGGGAGTCTCCTTCTCCAGAATGAAAGTGTCTTAGGGGTGAGACCCCCACGATCAGCAACTTTTAATTGTGGTACAGACCCGTTAAACGTAGGGCAAATGGTGCATCTGTAGCGGGCCTCCTGGTAGCACCAAGCCCTGTAGCAATAGTACTACTTTCCACTGTATTCACATCCTTATGATGCAGATACAGTTGAAAAGTAATGAAAAACCTAAAAGATAATTGAACAAGTTTATACTTGCCCCCACTGTGCATGCCCCCACTGCTCTGGTCTCTGAGGTCAGGCTTCAAACGTTGCTGACGCTTAGGACCATGGACTTAATAAAGGTCACATATTGATTATTTATCGCTGTGCTGAGTGCTGCCTTTACCGTCTATCTTTCCTGGAATTACATGGGATTTGGGATCCAGTCCTTCCTGAGGCATGCACCAATTACCATATACGTATTTGGAAGTGTGGTGAGTGCTGTTGACAGAAGTACAGTTTTGGAAATACTAATGAGCACCTGTCCATCCGTGAGTGAGTTACATGCTCCGTCCCTGATCACATGACGGTGACGTCATCATAGGTCCTTCATCCCTATGCAGATTGCTAGTGGACTACATCCCCTACAAACCCCGGCAGCTTCAATTACTGCGGCTCTGAGCTCCGCCCCTGATCAAATGATCGTGACGTCATCACAGGTCCTTCACTTTATTAAAAACCTGCAGAGCCAGACAGCAGCCATGTGCTTACAGCACCTGTGATGATGTCACCATCAAGTAATCACTCCCCTGCGTAGGGGGAGTTTGGGGTCACCTGACCAGGAGGTGATCAGTGTGTGCAGAACTCTGCTGTGCTGGTTGTGATCCCTGTTGTATGGGATGAAAAATGTATGTAGCAGAGCTGTATGTGATGTACATGTAGTAAAGCTGTGTGTGTGGGACGTGCATGTAGCAGAGCAATGTGTGTGACATGCATGTGGCAGAGCTGTGTGTGTGTGCCGTGCATGTAGCAAAGCTGTGTGTGTGATGTGCGTGTACCACAGCTGTGGGTGACCTGCATGTACACCAGCTCTGTGTGTGTGACGTGCATGTACCACAGCTTTGTGTGTGTGACATGCATGTACCACAGCTGTGTGTGTGACGTGCATGTACCAGAGCAGTTTATATGTTATATGCATGTAGCAGAGCTGTATGTGTGTGGCATGCATGTAGCAGAGCTGTGTGGTGCATTGCGCCACCAGAAACACTTGTGCTATAATTTCCTAATAATTACCAGTTAGATTTGAATGCCACATTAAAATTTCATACACACACACATATATATATATATATATATATATATATATATATATATATACATACAGATAATGCAGTTATAGAGGAGCATTGGTAATAGTACCTAGCGCCTGATGAAAGCCCTTCTGCCACACAAGACACCTTTATAGCACTTGGTTCATAGGGGGGCATAGATACAGAATTTGTATTAGGGCCAATAAGCTTGAAGATATATATATATATATATATATAAAACAAATCGAAATGATGGTGTTATAAAGCAACATGTAAATTTCCGGTGCAGCAGGTATATTATCTATTATGGTCTATCAGGCAAGCCACGCAGTCTCACGAATGAAAAAAATGTTTTCTACATAACAAAGTTTATCTATTTAAACCGCTAAGGTTTTCTTCGCAGTGGCCATGGCCCCATTTTGTGCACAGTAGATGTACTGTACAGGTTCTGTTTATTGCTCTATTGAACTTTTCACAATACAACAGACACTGAGAAGATGTAATCCAGAACTCTATTTGTGTTCCTTAAAGAAAACATTAATTATTCTCCCTGCTTGTTTCAAAGGCATTGACAGGTCGGCTGTGTCCTAAAAGGCCACCCAAAAAGCTAAGACCTTGATAAGTCCCATAAACTTCCAACCCTCTGATAATCGCTGTCTTTTTTTTTTTCTCTTCTGCTTCCAAATTGAAATAAAAGAGACTGATTTAATTTGAGTCCAGGGAGTTTCTATTCCACTCCACAGGAACTTGGCTGATGCTTCCGAACCATACGGCTTCATATGTGTGGCCCTTTTCACGATTTGGACTCTGCATGCTTGATGATCTGCCCAAGGACGTCTTGTGAGACTGTGTAGGTGAAAGGACAATGGACTATTGAACAAGACCACACAATCTGCAAAGGATGTACAGACTCATTTAGCCAAATGTGCTACCACTCCCTATCTGTGAAGATGGAAAATAAAGGTGAAAAAACAAACAAGAAAAGCAATACGGAGGAGAGAAGTAGGAGGAGGAGGAGGGAAAAAACACCTTGAAAAAAAAATTGCACTTCTAGGAAACAATGAAAAAATGAGTAAACCCAAAAGGGATCTATCTCTTCAAACATACAAATGATCTTATGTTAACAGTTGGGATTAAACATCTGTCTCATTGTTATGTGATCATAACAGATGCTACGTGCTAACATTTCCTGCTAGCACTGTTTGTTATTATTGTTTGTGCAGCACATTGTGTTGTATTCAGCTTAAGGGATACATTTTTTATTATCCTTCTGTGCAGCTGAACTGATTCTGTGATGTGCTAAGTGCAGTAGCTAAGTCTCTTTCGCATTTCGGAAATCTAAAACCTCTTGAATTCATATTTGAAGGGACGCCATGCTCTGGCAATGATTTTATGAATTTGTAGCTGCAGATTTCAAGGCTTAATACAGACATAAAATGAATCCTTACAATTTATGGCTGACTCTAGCCTTAGAAAGTGAAAGTATTCACAGACATAGGCTAGTGATTGCAGCTGAGCGGAACATTGGTATTATCTAATGATAAGGAAATAAACTTTATAAATTAATATCATGATTTTTTTTGCCTTTAAAAGGGTTTTATTCACCGTTGCAAGCATTTTTGTTTAACTTTGTATTGTATCAGCAATATAGAATAAGGCAGGTAGTCTTTAAAGGGGTTGTCTCGTGAAATCAAGTGGGGTTCAGCACTTCTGTATGGCCATATTAATGCACTTTGTAATATACATCGTGCATTAATTATGAGCCATACAGAAGTTATTCACTTACCTGCTCCGTTGCTAGCATCCCCGTCGCCATGGATCCGTCTAAATTCGCTGTCTTCTGGCGTTTTTAGACGCGCTTGCGCAGTCCGGTCTTCTCCCTGGTGAATGGGGCCGCTCGTGCCGGAGAGCTGGTCCTCGTAGCTCCACCCCGTCACTTGTGCCGATTCCAGCCAATCAGGAGGCTGGAATCGGCAATGGACCGCACAGAGCCCACGGTGCACCATGGGAGAAGACCTGCGGTGCATCGTGGGTGAAGATCCCGGCGGCCATCTTGGTAAAGGAGAAAAAAGTCGCCGCAGCGCGGGGATTCGGGTAAGTAATAAACTTTTTTTTTTTTAACCCATCCCTTGGGTTTGTCTCGCGCCGAACGGGGGGCCTATTGAATAAAAAAAAAACCCGTTTCGGCGTGAGACAACCCCTTTAAGTTATTTCAAATATCCCACCGTTTTGGGTCCACAGCTCCTGTACAAGTTTGCGTGTCTCTGTGATTCTGTGAAGTCATACTCCTTTACATCTGTCCCCTACTTGCTTATCTATGTTTCCCTGAAAATAAGTCCTAGCCTGATTTTTCGGGGAGGCTTGAAATATATGCCCTACTCGAAAATAATCCTTAGCTAGAGTACATTAAAAAAAGGAATACATTGCCTAACAGGCTAGGTGATTCCCACAATCCTTGGCCACACAAGATCCCTTCCTGGTTACGGGATTCATAAATCCTGCCTCCACGACACGATGGCTGTGATTGGTTCTTCAAGAGCTGCATTGATTGGCTGAGTAGTGCTCAAAGAACCAATTACAGCCATTGAATTGAGGAGGCGGGATTTATGAAATGGCTGTGACCATTGAATAACCAATCACAGTCATCGCTTCGTGGAGGCTGGATTGAAGAATCCCATAACCAGGAAGTAATCTTGTGTGGTCGGTCGAGGACTGCGGGAATCACGTTGGGGCTCTGGAGAGCAGCAGAAGGGACCTGGACCAAGCCTGCTAGGTAAGTAAAATAAGACATTTCCTGAAAATAGGACCTAGTGTCTTATTTTTGGGGAGACATGGTAATTGTATGTAAGGAAGTAAAAAAAGGACTGATGAAAGGGATTGTGTCTGCAAATTCAGACTGCAGGCATCAGTCTACACAAGATTTGTTTGTAGACTGTAACCTTGGAGATACTTAACTTTGCAAAAGAACTGTATTCACAAATTGTAGAATGTTTTCAATCTACACTATTTGCCAAGTTGCTTTATGCAAATGAAAAGATCTTGCAAAGCATTGGTATCTATCTATCCATCCATCCATCATGATTAGAGATGAGCGAGCATACTCGGTAAGGCGATTTACTCGAGAGACCATCGCCTTTTTCGAGTAACTGCTGGCTCGTCCCTGAAGATATGGGGGGCGGCAGGGGGAGAGTGAGAGAGACCTCTCACTTTCCCTCCCGATCCCCTCCGCAACCCTCTGCCCCCCCCCCCCCCCCTCGAATCTTCAGGGACGAGCCAGCAGTTACTCGAAATTCAATTCAGTAATACTTTATAATACATGGTACCTCTTTGGGCAAATCTTTCTTAGGCATTCGGCTGTCATAATAAAGCATCTAACGCCCATTCCAGATTGCATTATCGGGGGCTAATGGATTGTCAGAGGGACTTTTAGATACTACAGTCTCTGTAATATGCCATGTTCTGATCTTAATTTCTAGAGGTGCTTGTTCCACTGTTTGTTCACCAAAAACAAAATTATGAATTATTCATTTCTTCGTTTTTGTTTTCCTGGTAGGTGTTTAAAGGTTCTATCCCGCTGTCAGTCATGTTTCTGTTTCCTAGAGATGAATTTATCATTGTACTAGGTATTTCTAGTTTAAAGGGCTATGCTGGCCATAAACATTAATATGGTAAATATTAGCTCAGTAGAGGTCCAATTGCATGCTTGACTACTGCTTCAAACATCTTGCCATAGTGGACCAAGGTGGGATTGGGCAGAAGACCAGAATCTTAAATTCTTAATTAACTAGTGGAAAACTGTTTTTGAATTGAATGCCCTTAATTTATGTAAAAAGATCAACTGAGTTTTGCTTAATTTGAGAAACTCAAGTCTTCTGTATTTGTAGTTATGCAGCCATATAGATTTGTATAACTTCACAGATCTAGCATCACCTTTCAAAAGTCTGAGGAATCTAGTGGACAACCTATTTGCAAACTATAACAGAGTTCACATTAGTCCAATTTTCCCAGTAATGTTAAGAGAACCCTTCTTTGGATCAACCTTTGCTAGAAGTTTGGTTGAGGAAGAACCCAGAGTTCACAGTCTTTTAAGGAGTTCACTGTCTAAGAGCTTTGAAGCGATGGTGGTGATGGACTTTGGACCAGATAATCAGATTTGAACCAGTGCTGCAAGGCAACAGTGCTAATTACTGAGCTACACCGTTGAATTTTCCTCAAGATTGTTTCAGAGCTCTAAGACAGTGTTCAATACTAGTTTTAGGGGTTTTTATGAACTTCCGGTTCGGTTTGAACTAAGGATATATATTCACTAGCCATTTTATTTTAAACTGGCTTTTAAATAAGGAATTTAACCTTATGAAGTGATCCAGTGACTTTAATAGATTATATATACCCGAGTTCCCAAGTCAGCGGCTCTGAGTTACATGTGGCTCTTGGCTTCCTTGAATGTGGCTCCTCCGCTTCCATTGGCAGCAGAAGATTCTATTGTGCAGTAGTAACATCAGTGATATTTTACCATTACTAGAACTTTTGTACAACAGTAAAAACAACATTATTGTCAGTTATTACTAAAGAAAGACTGCATGCAGTGTATGATTTATACAGTTGACAGGCTTTTTTCCTCTTAATATTCAGTTTGCCTCTACACCACCTGTCATATTGAAAGTAGCTTCTAGGTGAAAGAAAGTTATGGAACTTTTGATCTCAGCCAATAGAAACTCTACATTCTTTTATTTCATGCTAATTTTAAGATTCTATCAGATTCAGTCTTGTATATTTTTTTTATTCCCTATAAAGGGTTAACAGTTAAGCAGAATCATTTCTTGATGAGTTTTTATCCCCGTTAAGCACATTCTCTTCTTTATCTAATTTCTAAAGGTTTCTGGGTGATCTAAGACTTTCAATGAAATAATAAGAGAAAAGAACCCTGTTTTATTTTATTATAATCTCATATTTACTGGAAGAAAATATAGGAGTGCAGAGGAAATCATTTTCTCTTGCAGCCAACTGGGACATTGCCCTAAAGCTAACTAGCATCTGCAGTAAGCATGTCTGCTTTGCACCAGATAATCAAAAGCAAATATGACACATTGTGGAGAATTTATAAGTTTTCCATTGATGCTGAAATGACTATATCTTTGCACCTGTTTCTTCCTTGTGAAAAATGGGTTTGTTCACCGGCAAATCTGGCAATGTTCTGAGCCTCGGAGAGAGAGATCTGTCTATCCCTAATGATATCAGATAACAAAAAGGGAAAACAGGATCTTTCATTTACACATGCACACAGTGTATCCGAACGATGCATATAGAATGCGCATTGATTAGTGATTATACTAATGCAGCAGGGCTGACTTTGTGATCTGCCACAACTCATGGCGATATAGTATATTCCGTATTTTTCATAGGACTGCAGGAAAGGCTACCACGATATATTACGTAATTATGAGTTGGCTGTATACATGAGTCCGGGGCTCGCTCTGTCTCTCAGCAATGATTGACTGCTGTTTATATATCTGCCTGTATACATAGCGGCTGTCAATCTTTGGTGAGAGACAGAGAAAGCTCCTGGCTCATGAATACGGCGGACATAACTCTGATCTGCTGTATTCTTTCTTAGCGGCTGTTATACAAATGGCACAGTATTTTTGGATGTCATTTGAAATAATAGTTCAGCAGGCCTGTGATGGAATGTGCTGCCTTCAAATAGGATACCGTATTGTCATGATGGACTTCTTTAAAAGGGCAGGCTTACTATTTAGTAAACCGATAGAGAATATATTAGGGAGATAAGTATGTAGTAACGCATTAATATATTTCTGTTACTCAAATCACAACTCTTTATGAGTAAAAGCGATCCAGCAATGCAATAGCTTAGGCCAACAACTTATGTCTGCTGACAAGCTAAAGGTGGCCATATATGTTAGATAGAAGTAGGCCGATGGTTGAACAGTCATTGAATCAATTGTTTGATGAACAGTTATGCGGATGTAGCCACATACAGGAAAGATGTTGCAGGGCTTGAGGGGGTTCAAAGAAGGGCAACTAAAATATTAAATAGAATGGGAGGACTGGAATACCCAGAGAGGCTATCAAAATTGGGATGATTCACCCTAGAAAAAAAGACTATTAAGGGGCGACCAAATAACTGTATAAATACATTAGGCGAGAATACAAGGATCTCTCCCATGATCTGTTTACACCCAGGACTGGGACGGTAACAAGAGGGCATCCTCTACGTCTAGAGGAACGAAGATTTTATCACCAACACAGAAGGGGGTTCTTTACTGTAAGAGCAGTGAGACTGTGGAACTTCCTGCCTGAGGAGGTGGTGATGGCAAAATCAATGAAGAGTTTAAGTGGGAACTAGACGTCTTTTTAAAGCTCTACTACATTACAGGTTATAGACATTAAATCATTAAATAGTCAGAAGAGTTGCTGATCAGGGGATCCTCCAACTGCTGGACTTGGAGTCAGGAAGATATCTCTTTGAAGATCCAGGGATTATTCTGACTGCCATTATAGAGTTGGAAAATAATTTTTTCCCCCAAAATAGGTTAAATCGGCTTCTGCCTCATTGTTTTTTTTTGCCTTCCTCTGGATCAACATGGCTGAACTAGATGGACAATTGTTTTATTCAGCCTAGCATACGATGTTACCAGGATATTACATTACATTTTATTTTGTACTGGTCATTACAGATGTTCAAACTGGTCATGCTGATTAATGATATCAGTGAATATTCATTGCAGGAACACAGTTTCATAGGGTGATTGTTCCTGTAATGGCCAACTGCTCCATGTACCGTTAAATACTAGAGACTGCCATACCAAAGTTTTAAATGAAGTTGACTTCTTTCTAGAGGATTGTTTTCTGCCATCAGTTGGCTACAATGATTGTCTGTTGTTAAATTTCACCGGGCAAATAATTTTTTTGTCAGTTTTTATCAACTTTAGACTAGTGTGTATGACTGCCTTCAGACATACTGTATTTTTTGTGCTGTTATCTGAGGTGCTGTAAGGTGCCAAGGCCAGTGGGGCTCAGGGGTTTCCCGGTTTTCTAGATTGATGTCAAACGTATGGAGATAGGGCACAGGAGTCTCTATTGCTGAACAAACAATGCTTTATTAAGGCCAGTATCACATGCCTGAGATTCTTGTGTGAGATTTGTGTGTTGCCATTCTTTTGAATAGGGTCATATACATGAGCGATTTCTTTTTTTTCCCACATTGCACCGTGATTTGCAGTCAGCTGCGGCAGAGGATCTCTACTTCCCCGAAGTGATGCGAGGTGGTTTTGATTAAAAAAAAAGCCTTACATCCATGGCAAAATTGCATGTTGGTGAAAGCGATATCCGGCTGAGTTAACCCTTTCCAATCCAATTTGTATCCTGGTTTTCCTAGGGGGCTTACTCTTTTTCTGCCGTTATACAATGGCGCTATATGCTGGCTAAAGCCAGTACTGCATGAGGTGACACGTTGGATAGGCTCCGACAGCAGAGAGGCTGGCAATATACAGTAAGAGAACCCCGACGGACGTCTTCCAACATCGGAGCTGTACAGCCTTAAATCATAATGTCTTCAGAGGTCAGACAGTGGATTAGAAAGGGTTAAACAGGAAAACTGTAACTTCTGACCTTTTCATCTGGAGTATTCAGGCTGCCAATAAAGTCCAAGAGTCTGTATGAACAGTTGTTAATCAATGTGCTAGCCTAGTTGGCCAGGATCAGCTACAAAATATAACTGTCTCACTAAACAGTCTTTAGGTCCATTAGCATGGGACACCTGTAACAACTGTATGCCTGGATGATAGAGGATGATTCTCTATCAGGCCCAGTGATATGGGTTCAGCATCATTGGAGGGGAGGAAATGGAGGAATTACTTGGCACTGATTTCACTATTCAGCACTTCTTTCCCTGTTCCCCAGAGGAAAAGTACAAACCAGAAGAGACTCCCTACTTCTTCTGTCCATGACTTAGTTGCTCTCTGCATGCTCTTCAAGCTTCTCCATGGCTGTATCTATTTCTGCGAGAAGGACCTGTTCTTAAAATTGTATCTGCGACACAGCAGTACACCAGGAGAGACTCCTGCTTCAACCTCCATCCTGCAACAAGCACGTCTCACAACTACTTTCTGTCACTTCTTCCTGCTCAGCTCTGTTCCCTTCCCCTCTTAAAGAGACAGCACCATTATAAAGAACACAACATCATACTATCATTAAACAGTGATAAACCTTACCCTACTTTCAATGTCATAAATGTCATGCATTTTTCAAGTTTTTTTGGGTGGGCTATTTTTTTTACACACATGCTTTTTTAGTCATTGTTTTTTTTCCTATGGGTAAGTCTATGGGAAATTGCCTAATAAAATTATCAACCCTAGAGCAGGTTGCATTTGAAAAAAACACCATGGACCTAAAAAATGTAAGACGCGTGTGTAAAAATATTACCAAAAATGTGTTTATTATGTTTCATATTTTTTATTTACCTCCAACAAACATTAAAATTTCAGGCATTGTGATGCAAAGCATTTGTGTGAAATCACCCAAAAGGTTGCTTTGCACACAATGAATTTCTAAAAAATGCTGCAGTTTTTGTTTAGTCGCAGTTTTATTTTTTTTTTCCCTTTTAAACGAGTCTTGCAATTCTTGGGTCTTAAGTCCCAAAATAGATAAGTTCTTAAAGGACTTTTTCAACTGATAGCGTAACCCCTGGTTAGGTCATCAGTAGATGATGGAGAAGAGTACACTACTCGGGACTTTCATCCATCAACTGATCGTCCAGCCTGCTGTCCAGTGTAGCAGGCTGGATACACAGCCATTGGCCAACTTCTATCTATACATCGAAATCAAGGAGCAGCAATGGGAGTGAAGCCAGTGCTACGACTTCCTCCTCTGACCACTGATGACGATGTCTGGCCCGATGAACTGGACAATCAGCTGATGGATGGGGGTCAGACCCTCATTGATCATCTACTGATGACCTATCGATGAGACAGATATCAGTTAAAAAAAGGCCGGAATACCCCTTAAAGGGGTTAAACAGTTGTATAAATTTTTGGCTTTATGTGTGTGTTTCTTATGTTGGTGTTAAAAATAAGCTGTTTTTACTCGTACCTTAGGTCTAATATAGTAAAGGACTACAATTCAATACAATAATACAATGTGCTAGTAAAACCCTTGAATTCTGTAATACACAACATAATCACTGGGTGGCTACAATAGATTCATATAGGATAGAGATCTTACGACAGAGTACCGCAAAAAAATGTTGTTTTAAAAGCTGGTTATCTTGTGGCACAAATACAGTATCTGGACATATACAGCCTAAAGGAACGGTAAGGAAGGGCATATCTGTAACCTTACCTTCAGATTTGCTATAAAATTAGATATCAGGGATTTTTCTTACATTTCTTTGGAAATCTTAGTTATTTTTTTTGCTTTTACTAGGCAAGTACATTTACTGTGTAGCCAACTTAGTTTTTACTCACAGTAATTAATTTTCTGCTTTAATACGCTGTAAATGTTGGTCAGATACTTTGCCCTCATGGATCTCGGGCAAAGGATTGTGGTTGTGAAATGCCTTCTCCATATGCTTCAGAAAGATGGGTAATAATACAGGACGTTAATACCTCCACCTTGGTTTATGCGTGTGTTTGACCACAATTCTAGCATAATTATTTTTCCTAGGTAAAAGCTATTAGAGATCTATTTTGTAGGTTTTACGATCAATAGCTCTTGTGATATTTGTGTAGCAGGCAAAAATAATCAATGGAAGGTCGTATAAAGTAAATTACCATCCGCACATAATGATTTCTTCCCTTGATGAGAATAGCTTCTATTATTTTATACGAGGCTGAAGACCTCAAATGATCTACCATTAACTCTTTCACCTTTCAAATTTGTAGGTGCATTGAAGAATATGGAACCTAATACAAGTGCAGTATAGATGTGTTGACTAGTTATGACTTTGGTGTTTTTTTTCCCTATGGATCTGAGCATAAATTGTTAAACATATGTGTTAATTGGCCTAGAATAAAATCAATGTATGTGTGTATATATATATATATATATATATATATATATATATATATATATATATATATATATATATATATAGTGAGAGAGTCAATCCAACATGTCAAGTATGTCAATCAAGCAATATGATTGCCAGAACTTCCTTGATGTGGTTTCACAGATAGATGTTTTTTACCTTTTTGAAAGAAAAACCACTGCAGCTTTTGATGTATTTTTTTGGGCCAAAAGCCAAAAGTGGATCCAGCAGGAAGTTGAAGTAGAAGTCTTTCCATTATATTTCCTATTCTTTTTAAAGCCGATTCTGGCTCTGACTGAAAAGAACCGAATGGAAGAGTTTAGTGGCCAGGGCAGGAAAAGTAAAATATTACTTTAATGTGAACTGTACATTATCAGGACTAATGTGCTAAATATTTTTACTGCAATACTGAAATATTGCAGTATATTGTAGAAGTGATCAATCGCAGGGGACAAAAAAAAAATCTAAAGTTTAATTAAAAAAATTTTTCCCACAAAACAATCTAAACAATAATAAATAAATAAATATAATTGGTATAAAAAAAAAACTAAGCATTGCCTTATTTATTAAATACAGTCAACTTAAAAAAAATGACAAAATGTCAGAATTGTGTTTTCTGGACACCCTTCTCCCAATAAAAGTTGAATAAAAAGTGATCAAAAAGTCATATGTACCCACAAATGGTAGCAATAAAAACTCCAGCTTGCATCGTAAAAAGTTACGCGGTCAAAACAGATTTATTTATGAGTTAATTTTTAAAGTAGTACGGCATTTTAAAAAATCTATACATATAGCATTATTGTAATGGTACTGACACATAGAATAAAGTTAAGGTGTCATTTTTAATAAATGAATGCCGCAAAAGCCTCCCACCAAAAAAAAAACAAAAAAAAAACAAGCCCTCGTACAGCTTTGTCGACGGAAGCATAAAAAGGTTATTGCTCTTGAAAATTTGAGGATACAAATAAATAAATATAGCCGGGAAAATTACTAGTACCGTAGTTAAAGGGTTAAATAAAATAAAAATAAAATGCTTTTTTGGGTAGCCACATAAAATGACATTACAGTCAATAAAAAAAATGCTGAGAACTACATAGTGGTAAGTAAGAGTCCTGCGAATCTGACATTGGTGCCATACACCACTGATATCCCACCATTGTCTGTAGTGAGAAAACCTCCTGAATGGTTACCATGGGCTATAATGATATGTCCATCAGGCATTTTTCCCCTATGAGAATATTGTAAAAAAAAAAAAAAAGAAAGAAATGAAACAAAAAAATGAAACCCGAATGAATCAGAATCTAGCACTAGGAAGAAAATTGCTAAATACTGTACATATCATATTTAATTGAAATTCATAGAACCTAGTTTTGATATTTAAATATAATACGCTAAATCAATCAGAAACCTAATACACAGCAATGCTGAAAGCTCAATATAAACTACACCTCATCTGCTAATAATATTAAGTCATTTAAAAAATACCACAAAAGTGCCCTCATAATTGCTATTTAATATCAAGTCTTTATTACATGGCATAAATTATGTGTATCTATACAATGTAGCTCTGCTGGGAATAGGAATAGCTGTTTTTGTAGTGGGATAATGCAAAAACATAAATCTACACATATTTCACTATATCCGCTATGTAATTGTTGGAGCTTTTTCCTGCTCTATAGATCAATGATTTATTTCTTGCACTTTTCCACTTTAAAGGTCAGAAACTTTCATTCATATCAGAACTGAATACAACAAACCCATGTATGTCGCTCTCGAAGAAGGGGTCACTTTAGACAGTTTCCTCACTAAAAATTCTCAGCCTTTAGTTTTGATAGGGATCCAAATTGGTAATTCCTATCAGTGGGAAAATAACTTGGGAGGAACAGTTGATTCTGAAATCCATGGCTGCCAAGAACTGCTTGTAATTAAAAATTGAAAATACGGATATAGTGAACTCTTGGGATTGTTGCTAAGAAATATGATATCTAGTTACTAGGAACGGATAGTTAACGCGGTATCACTTGCTTTGCAATATAGCAATATTATACTTGTCATTAATATAGATAGACAGACAGATAGATAGATAAGAGATAGATAGATAGATAGATATGAGATATAGATATGAGATAGATAGCTAGATATGAGATAGATAGATATGAGATAGATAGATATGAGATAGATAGATAGATATGAGATAGATAGATAGATATGAGATAGATAGATAGATAGATAGATATGAGATAGATAGGAACTAAAAGACACATTCTGTACTGTAACAGAAACCACCTGGTAACTGCAATGACATGGCGCCAGTTTTGACTTTCTTCAAGCAAAATCCCATATCCAGCATTTAGGCAGCAACACAACATACCAGTTTTCCTAAATCCAAAGTGCATCTGATTCTGAAGAGGAACAATTTTTATCCGCACCCTAACACCTCATTGTAGCAACTGTGTCTTGGAGACGTTGAGCATCCACAGTATTTACTGTGGCTATTACAGAAGGCAGAACAGGGTCTGGATTTTACAACCTCTATCGTATGGACTGATAAATTTTAATTCAACTGAGATGGGGTATTTAACATGCATAATAATAATCGTCATTTATATAGCGCCAACATATTCCGCAGCGCTTACAAAGCAGGGGGAAACAAACGAAAACACGGTTACACGTAGTAATCAATTAATGGAAACAGTAGGGGTGAGGGTCCTGCTCCAACGAGCTTACATACTACAGATAATGGGGTGATACAGAAGGTGAAGGGGCTGGAGATGTGCCCGATATGGGGAGGTGGAGAGTGTAAGGTGCTATGTATATAGACAGTCCTCAAATTGAGCCATATAGTGGCTGAATCGGTATGACTGCAGGGGATGGTTGATTACGGCTAGCAGGGATTGCAGTCAGTAGGTCAGGGAGCATGTTATCAGGGGAGTACAGAGGGGTTTGGTTTAGGGGATATGGTATGCCTCCCTGAAGAGGTGTGGTTTTAGATCAGGCCTGAAGTTTTGTGTGTCAGTGATTGCCCAGATAGTTTTGGGTAGCGCATTCCAGAAGACTGGTGCTGCTCTGGAGAAGTCTTGGAGGTGGGAATGAGAGGTTCGCGTTAAAAGGGCACTTAATATGATTTTGTTATTGGAGCAGAGGGCGCAGGCTGGGTGGTGGATTGACATAAGGGATGCAATGTAGGGAGAAGCGGTGCTGTGGAGAGATTTGTGGATGAAGGTAGGGAGTTTGAATTGAATTCTATATTTGAGGGGCCGCCAGTGCAATGACTGGTACAGGACAGAGGTGTCGAAGCAGCAGCTAGACAGGAAGATGAGCCTGGCTGCCGCATTTGGGATGGATTGGAGAGGGGAAAGTCTGACGCAGGGGAGGACGATTAGCAGCGAGTTGCAATAATTGAGCCGAGAGTGGATGAGGGCAACAGTGAGTGGTTTTAGCGTGTCCACTGTGATAATCAATATGTTTGGGCAAGAAAGAATCCACGGACTGCTAGAGCATGTCTCAACGAACCATATTTTAACATTAACCCCTTCCCGCTGCAGGGCGTAAGTTTACGTCCTGGCAGCCTGGTACTTCCCGCAACAGGGCGTAAACTTACGTCCTGGAGATAGCGCGGGATCACATAAGATCCCGCGCTATCCCACAGCGGGAGCCGGCTGTCACTCACAGCCGGCGTCCTGCTGCAACAGCGGGGGGACATCGGAGATGCTCCCCCCCGCTGTTAACCCATTCCCTGCCGCGATCTAAGTAGATCGTGGCAGGGAAAGAGTTCACAGAGGGAGCGCGGCTCCCTCTGTGTCTCCGGCCGGAACTCGCGATGTCATCGCGAGAGCCCGGCCTGTCACCATGGCAACAGGTTGCCAGACACTGGCGTCCTGTATTGCCTATGCCTATAATCGCTGTACAAGCGATAAGGCATGGCAGAGCAGTAGCTCTGCCATGCCTTATACCAGCGATCATCAGGGAAGTGGTTAAAGTCCCTCAGAGGGACACAAACAGTGTAAAAAAAAACAAAGATTAAAAAAAGAATTTAAAAAAATATAAAAAAAAGAGTAAAAAAATTTTTTAATGCTTTTTCTCAGATTAGCATAAAAAAAGGTAAAAAAAAAATAAAATCCCACATATTTGGTATTGTCGCGTCCATAATGACGCGTACAATAAGTTGCACATGCTTTTGACTGTGCACGGAAAAAAACGCTAAAAAAAAACGCTAAAAAACTGAGGCAAAATGCTAATTTTTAGCATTTTGCCTCACTAAAAATGCAATAAAAGTGATCAAAAAAGCCATATGTACCCCAAAATGGTACCAATAAAATCTACAGCTCGTCTCGCAAAAAATAAGCCCTCATAGAGTGCCGTACATCAAAAAATAAAAAAGTTACAGGACTTTGAATGCAGCAATTTAGAAAAAAAAAAATTACCCAGAAAAAGGGTTTTTATTGCAGAAAAGTGGGAAAACCTAAAAAAAATGTAAGAATTTTGGTATCGTTGTAACCGTACCGGTCCGCAGAAAAAATGGAATGTCTCATTTATGCTGCATGAGTACCGCTGTTAAAAAAAAAAAAAAAAAAATCTATGGCAGAATTGATGCGGTTTCTCTCTCTGCTATCATTAAAAAAAAAAAAAAGTTTTACAATATAGTCTATGTACCCAAAAGTGTCACCGATAAAAACTACAGTTCGCCACGCAAAAAACAAGCCCTCATACGGCCGCGTCGACGGAAAAATAAAAAAGTTATGACTTTTGATAAACGGAGAAGAAAATCCGCCAAAAATTGTTGCGTCCTTAAGCCCAAAATAGGTCATGTCATGAAGGGGTTAATGTCTGGCTATGCATGATCAGCCAACTTCTAATCAGTCCAGTCCTTTATTAGAAAAGCCTCAATGGAGAATATCTGCATCTCATTCTGCAACATTTTGCAGTCTTAATTGAAGAATTACCCCCTGTACATTTCTGTAGGATGTACTTTCAGCATGCCAGTGCCTCAGCACACCAACCACAATCTATTCGAGACTAGCTAAATGACGCTTTTATGAGCCGCGCCATTGCACGGAATGATGGCAAAACTGCGTGGCCTGCTGATTCAGCACTTACACTCTACTTGATTTTTTACATTTACAGGAAGCTGAAGGAGATACTTTCTGCTACACCTGTGAACGACACCATCACCCTGCATCGAAGAATAATGGATGCAGTTAGACAATTGATGCCGGACAAATTAATTGCTGCTGAAAGCCATTGCATCCTTCGCATACGGCTTTGATGTCCTAAACTATTTGCTCTTCCTGCACTTAAATCATGCAATTACAAATAAGAAACATATTTTATGCTTAATTAATTTCCGCCCTGCTTTCCATATGTGTAGTTTCCTAGCACTGAACATCATCAGTCCGGTGGAGCCTACCTCACTATTTGCTCTGTCCTAATATTAACTTGGACATCCTGTATATTGAATTACAATATAATGCATATGCATGTACAATATACGGGCTGTCCTCAACATCTCCTGTCTATGCTTGTAAGAAAAAAACATGCAGATGTAGCAAAACTCTGAAAACAAAGGTATTTTCATATCAAATGGTCCGGTGCCCTTTGCAAACAATATAGTTCAGAATCGGCATTCTTTTCTTTTTTTGTGCTTCCCTTCTATAACTGTGACCAAAGCTGGCTGGAGTCACTGATATCTACATAACATGATTTTTGACCTCAGTAGTTCTGATTAACTATGTGAAAATGTTATCCTGAAGTCTGATAGATTTTTTTTCTCATATGGATTTGGGAAGAAATCCCCCCCCCCCCCTCCTCCATTTCTGTTTGTGATGGGCTTAGCACATTATCAGATATGCAAGAATTCATAACAGTGAGCTGACTCCAAACCAGTGAGAGTCACATACTATCAGAGGGTGCAATTCATCAATCTCTCTTATGTGTTAATGTGGCCGCTACGCTGGGAACTTCCACTCCAGTATCAAGTCAATGGGTGTTGCGGCTGGAATGGCCACGTTAACACGAAAAGGAGTTTGATAAATCACCACCAGTCAGAGATGACAGCTTTCCACTGGAGTAGCAGAGGTACAGCAATACAAGAAAAACAAGGCTGAGAGGTTGGTTTAAATGTAAATTAAACTTAAAAACATAAAACCACAAAAAACCTTAAGTAAATCGCTTGTATATGTGTTGTCATACAGATGGAGCAGGAAATTTTACAAAACCAATCTAAGGCCTGATCATTTCTCCCACTGACTACTACTGTATAACTTATTGCTCATAATATAACACATTGATACTCCATTAACCCAACATGCTCAGGTTAGCATTTCTGTCTAATGGTTATACAGTACTATAACCTCTGCTTCCTATCAACCAGCCATCACATTCTTTACCGGTCTCTTCTGCAATAAAACTGTCCTTTTATTTGCATAGCTATCCACAATGCTGCAGCCTCTATCATCCCCTCATGGTATTTCTGTCTACCACTCCAACCGTGCTTTCTGTCTGGCCAGTAACCTACAACTCCAAGACATCCCTTTTATCCAACTACAATGTGGAATAGTAAAAGAACATAGAAGCAGTAATTCTAAATTATTTGACTTGGACTGTTGAGTTAAAGGCCTCCCATATACATAAAATCTATCTAGAGTAAAACAGCATATGGAAGGCAAACACCAAAAACACACATTAGAGATGCAATTTCTTAGTGATCTACCTTCAAAAGTGGCCTAAGCGGTGAGAACAAACATGGTGACAAGGGTGTCATCATGTCCCACCTGATATCCCAATCCAGATGGACATGTCCTTGGGCAGCCCTATGCTCTACCCCCCCTTCCCCCACAGTGCAACCATGTGGGGGGGGGGGGGGGTGAAACCTGCCAATGCTAGCTAGAGTAAATATGTCTCAGTTGTGTCTTCCCCACACCCCAAGGCCTTTTCTACACACTGGTGAATGCCATTATTTAACAGATCAAGACCAACTTTAGTTAAAAGGACACCATTTGTTGATTGTCCTTTTGGATATGGAAAGCACAGCTGAATACCTAGCATGCCACCATACTAAATGAGGGACCATCTATGATCATAACAATTTTACCCCAGGTATCATCCCCAATATACGAACCATGTCTCGTCTCATCTTTTTTAGAACGTCCCATTGCAGCACTGTACCCAAATTGTTTCTCCCAAAATGGATCTCTAAACTTCAGTATAGTCCAATAAGTACACCAGCTGCCCCAACCAAGTTGTCCCAATTCCAACCCTGTGACCAAACCTATGTATATTAACCTGCACCCAAGGAAAGCTGAGCTGTTCATTATCCTTCTGCACTCTAGCCCTCCTTTTTGCCCCAAAAAATGTATGAATGGACAACTATCCAGGCCATGGTAACCTCAGCTCCTGAAAAACAACAGTTAGATTTAATACATCAGCTCTCAGCCTAGCGCCCACTCCCCTAATAACTTAAACTCTCCAAAACCAATTAAGTCTTTCCTAGCTGTCCTTGGGGAAGGGAGGGGGATTGCTTAATATCCCAACTTCCAACTTGCCATACTCTATTTGACCATATCTAACATTTGTACTTATCAGACCTCCACCTGCCCAAAACTTTTATATGATATATCAGTAACCCAAACTAATGAGAGCTTGGTAGCTGCTCCCACCCTGAATGGGTGCATACGGGTGCATAAGTCTGTGGGATTAATCCCCAAACCACCGAACTCTTTACGCAACAGAAACAAAAATTGAAATTTGGTTAATGGGGATCCATCCTTGTGTATGACCCATGGACCAATTATCCCAGCCAGCTGTAACTGAACAAAGCTTTAGTTTCCCCAATAGTGACTGTAGCTCCCTCCTTCAGATCCTCTTACAACTCTCTACTGCTCATACTGTACTTAACAGGTCCTCTACCTTCTCTGTAGGGAGCCTGGTAACCCCCGCCACTAAATCTAATTCAAAACCCAAAAAAGTGATACACATGGAGAGACCCATCCTCTTTCCATCCACAATTGATACTCCAAGGTCTTCAGCCATGCACAAGCAGTACTATTAGCTCTTCCTCACAGGAATCATCATCTCCATGTCCTACACACTAAGGCCTTAGTCACACGGGCGCATCGGCACCCGTACACCGGCGCCGATGCGCCCGTCTGACTGTCAGTGAGAAGACGGACGTACCAGCAGACGGCCGTCTCTCTGAAGCACTGGAGGAAAGAACACATGACCGGCAATGGAGCCGGTCACATGTTCTTTCCTCCAGCGCTGCAGAGAGACGGCCGTCTGCAGGTACGTCCGTCTTCTCACTGACAGTCAGACGGGCCCATCGGCGCCGGTGTACGGGTGCCGATGCGCCCGTGTGACTAAGGCCTTAATAGTCATCTAGGTAGGTAACAGGCCCCAGTGCCTATGATTTGCTTTACCATCCATTAAAAAAAGTGCTGAAGACCTCAAAGTACAGTGTGTACAAGAGATGGAACAACCTATCGAGAGGGACCTAAATGCCACCTCTACTTTCACCTTCACCATCAAAACTCCTTTGCCTGCAGACCAGACCATATCTATTGCTCTATCAAATGACTTGTATGACACCAAAGATAATTAATTCGCAATCTCATCATTTACCAACCGACTCAGAGGAAAGGAAAACTGGTGCATTAGCCTAAACTTCCACTTTTCTTTTTTTGGTACTACCCACAAAGGGGGCAAATTTAAGGCCAGTAATGGAGGTGAATCAAACAGGCCTGCCATTCTTCCTAACATCACCTCCCGACGTAACTTGTCAACCACTACCTCTGGGTAAGTTTCAGCTGATTTTGAATTCCTGGCCTCTCTGGTCCCCACTGTTCCCCCCAAACTATGTATACAGGAACCATAGGAAAGTCTCGCCTTCAAAAAGTAGCATGATCCCTATTAATGTAGCTGTCTAAGCACAGTGACTAGAGATGAGCGAGCGTACTCGGATAAGCGGTACTCGCTCGAGTAATTGGCTTTATCCAAGTACCGCTGTGCTCGGGGCTAAAGATTCGGGTGCCGCTGCGGCTGACAGGTGAGTCGCAGCAGGGAGCAGGGGAGAGCGGGTGGGAGAGAAGGAGAGAAAGATCTTACCTCCGTTCCTCCCCGCTCTCCCCTGCAGCTCCCCGCTCCGTGCCGGCACCCGAATCTTTAGCCCCGAGCACAGCGGTACTCGGATAAAGCCAATTACTCGAGCGAGTACCGCTTATCCGAGTACGCTCGCTCATCTCTAACAGTGACATAACGCTTAGCTTCACCACAATTTTCCCCTTTTGGAGCGAGATTTCCAATGTGCTTTTAGTTCCTTTTAAAGCATTTAAAATAGTCATGCTGTTATCCATAGCAGAATTTACAATGGGACCCAATTCTGTGATTTCCCTCAATAACCAACTCCACCGCTGTGACAGTAGCAGTAGGCCTATGTAGGGCCCTCCTGTCACTAGGTGCCACCAATTGTTCTGCACACACTTGCCTGCTTCTCTGTTCCTCGCTGTCAGGACCTAGCTGCATGGGTTTCTCCCTAACTATGGTCTCCCCCACTGCCAACGGTGTGCTCTGGAACACAGACACTCCACTTACTCTGGCAGCTCTGTATGGACTGGGGCTCATCTCTGTAGGTGTGACATGCCACTAACGACCTCCTCCCACTCTGCAAGCTTCTCCGTCAGCAAGGAGCATTGTTATTGGACAGCTAAGCAATGAAAGAACATTCTATGGATTGATGAATCACGCTACTCCATCTTCAAATCAGATGGATGTACCTGGGTGTGGAAGATACCTGGTGAACACCATTTGCCCAAGTGTGTTGTGCCAACAGTTATGTACGGTGGAGATTCTGTTATGGTCTGGGAATGTTTTATGTGGCATGGTCTTGATCTGTTGGTTGTAGTGGTAAGAATAATGCACCTGGAGGTGTACCTCAAAATTCTAGACAAATATGTGCTGCCGACAGTGTGGCAATACTTCCAACAAGACATCGTGCCTCGTCACAAATTCAACTCTGTTTTATGTTGGTTTGTAGATATGGATGTTCCCTGAACATCATTGGGACGAACTAGAACATCAGCACCAGAATTATGAAGTGTCCTTCTTCTTTGAGAGAACTCGCCAAACATTTGCAGGATGAATGGAAGGAAATACCAGCTCAAGTGTTTCAGACATTGATAGAAAGTATATCACGGAGAGTATCTGATGTCATTAGGGTCAAACGAGGCCCCACTAAAAAGTGTTAACATATGTAAATAAATACTTCTTTTGGTACTACTACTTGTTCACGTGTCCAAATACTTTTCGTAGGTTATTATATATACTGTTGCTTTATGTTCTTTGGACATATTATGATACTATTATATATGTCATCTATATGTAGAATGTTCTAGGAATACAGGTTTTTGTATGTCAGATAAAATATAGAGGATGGGGAAGGAATGATTGATATTGATTTGGCTGCTACTGATTAGCAGAGCCTAACAAAAAATCTATAGAGCCGCATTTCACATGAAATAATTACTTGCATGTAAAGCGCAGTTTTTTTCCCTTCAGATGTGTTACACATAATCATTTCTTATTCATTTGTTCTAAACATTTTTCACAGCTCGGCTCTGTGCAATATGTGGTTTTATCATTTTGGGTGGAGAATCGTTGAATGGGGTCACAGAATGTTATCACTTAAGGTTGGGAGAGGAGACTCATAATGTGCTAAGGGGACTTGAATTCTAATTGGCACATTAGAAAGGCATATGATATATGATGTGTCAAAAAGCATACTTGTCCCTATCACTACTCCTTCGCACGGTGTGAGAGAACACTCACACCTGCCTACAAGATCACAATGCACCTTAGAAGGGAACATGGGCTTCATTTCATAATTCTGTGATGCCACACAATGTAAAAATAGCATTTAAACAAAATAAGTCTATTCTGAAAAGAGTCTGTGAATAGTGTAATGAGATTCATTTTGAGCCTTGAGCTAAATGTACTTTAAAGCAGTGTCCCCATGAAACCTATGGTTGCCCTTCCCATATTTACTAATGTAGGTTGCAGTATTGTTTCAAAGGTGTTTTCTGGGAATATATAATTACAACTCAATTAAGAGAACACAAAACGTGCTCTAACTTTCTTTTGTACGTTAATTGGGGATCTATCTTGGGGATCATGGCTGCTGTTTACATACAGCATATCTAATGCATGGACGGCTGATATTCGGTACATATGGGCAAGACATAAACAAAGCCCATCAAGAACAAGACAATCTGTCTGGCTAGAAGGACGCTTTCAGTGCGCTCCTATTCAGCACCAATACAGCGCTCATGTGAAAGAGGCCTAAAAATGTGGTTTTATTGTACAAAAGTAGTAAAAAATAAAAAAAAAATCTATAGAAGGGCTCCCACCCACTGGCGATATTTTCTTCACTGTGATTCTAAAGTTAAAGTCTCGCATCGCGGTGCGAGAAAAAAATCGGCATGACGCCGGGATATTGGCATCACGCCGACATATCGCCAGTCCTTTCAATGGGGCCAGCGGCAGCAGCGCTAGCCCCATTGAAAAGAGATGGAGAATGCCGGGGACTTCTGCCACAGCTGTTACAGCTGTGACAGCTGTGGCAGAAGTCCCCGGCATTCTAGCCCATTGCTTTTAATGGGATTGGCACTTCTGCCAATCCCATTGAAAGCACTGCTTTCTGCCAAGCCCCACAGAATGATTATCGAGGAAGGGCTTGAATATAAGCCCTTCCCCGATAATCATCAATGAGTGTGTTAAAAAATGTATTACTCACCTCTCCTGCGCCCAGCCGCGTCCTCCTGCTGGCTCCCCGGCACCGCTATTAAGCTCTCTCAGCAGTCGGGGATTTAAAAATCCCCACCTCCTGTAAGGGCTGTGCAGATTGGCTGAGGGCTCAGCCAATAGCAGCTACTGCTTAGCTATTGGCTGAGCACTCAGCCAATCACACATAGCCCTTAGCTATTCATTCATGAATAACTATATCTTACATCTACAGTGCGGGAAATGCAAATAAAAAAAACTGATTTGCTCATTCGCAAAACAGAAATAGCAAGTACGCAGGGTCGCCGGCCGGGCTCATAGTCGGAATCCGCTGCGGACCTCCCGCATCTGGAATCTGGCCTGCCCATTTGGGGTTTGCACTGCAACCCTGTGCCGCACCCAGGGAACAAGCCCAGTGCACTACTAGCATCATCCTACAACTTTCAATGTGATCCCTGGTTTGGGAAGCGACATTTGATTCAAAGACATCACAGATAAATCTGCAGATCTTTTTGCATATTAAAAACTAGACAGATGTTTAGTTTGCAAAGTTTCAGCTCTCAGAGATCCTGTTTATTGATCACTAGATTTACTGTATATTGTTTATACACACTGTAGAGAAGATCATTGTATGAGATTTGCTTCATATAAGATATATCATCTTCCGAATTGAAAATAATAATTTGCATTGTTTACACCCCATATCATCTGATAGGAAATAACTCCCCACTCTTTGACAAATCTAAAGTTCTCTATGAACAGTTGATTGAATCTTTTAACCAGTCAATCAATGATACTCCATCTCCTTCCTAAGTCTATATCCATAGTACTCATATTTGCAGCTGGAGTCGTCAATGTTTAGTTATTCAGTCCCTCACTTTGATAATAACACTTATTTCAGTTTGCTAAAATTGATTTATACTTACCTGAGTTACAGATTTAATGGTGAACGTTATTGTAGATAGAGGTGGTATATAGTCGAAATTTGGCCATAGATGTAATGATTAGCATTAAAAATACAAATGATCCACCTCTGGGACCAGCAGCTATCTTAAGTACGGGCCCCACTACCTCTGACCTGACTTATACGGTATCCAGGAGTGGTTGGGAGCATGGATACAGCAGAGTGGGCTTCACTACACTGCTTTCATTGCTCCCATAAAATGCAATGGGAGATACGCAAGCAGGGTGAGCTACACTGCATTCATAACTCGGGCTAAAGAAAACTCGTAGTTCGCTGTGCTATACTACCTGCAAATTTTCCATTGACGTCTATGGGAATAGTGTTGAGCAGACCAAACCAGTCAAACCCTGTTTCTGGTCAATCTTTTCTAGAAGCTTGGCTTGTGGTGAACCTCAGGAGGTTTGTCCCAGCTGTATGTGGTGGCGGTGGTTGTTCTCCTTCTGTGGCTCAGTGGTTTGCACTGCTACCTTGCAGTGTTGGGGCCCTAGGTTCATATTTCACAGCATCTGCATGGAGTTTTAACGTTCTCCCTGTGTTTTTGCGGTTTTCCTCGTACCCCCCAAAAACATGCTAATAGGTGAATATAAAGTGTGAGCCTCAATATAGACAGAACATATTAAGTGATGTAATGTGCAATATAAATAAAGGTGATTGCTATGAAGAAAAGACCCACAGAAACATACAAACTACATGCAGATGTCAGATTCAATCCTAAGACCTCAGCATGGCAAGACAACAGTGCTAATTGCTGAGCCACACGTGGAGAACCTCCTCCTCCTCTCCCCCAGGGACACAGATGAAGTTCCAGTTTAGTTCAAACTAATTTGGACTAAACTAAATGTTTTCCTGAAATTTGGTGAACCGGCAGAACCGCACTTTTCAAAACTTCATTCATCCCTATATGGGAGTAATGGAAAGAGTGTAAAGCAGCTGTTTCCGTCCTGCTTACCAACTGAGCACCTTGTTTCTACCAGTGTTTCCCTAATGGCCAAGTTTGGCCCAGAAGAAAACATCACTTCAAAGGGGTCATCCGGGGACATATAGTAGTTCTGTTCCAAAACCTCCTCAGTCTACGGTAGTAAAATAACACAGCTCATACTCACCCTTCCACGATCCTCTGCTCCTGTCGTCTCACCGACTCTCCAGTCCCCGCTGAACTACTTTTCCTCAAGGGGAGTTATGATGACCAAACACTGAGTCATGTGAGCGCCGCAGGAAACGGCGATTGGCTCTTTTGCCGGGAATGTCTTTACCAGCTCCCTACACCAACAAGGGAAGTTCACTGGGGGCGGTGAAATGGCAGCAGCAGGGAAGCGTGGAAGGGTAAGTATAAGTTCTGTTATTTTACTACTGCAAACTGAAGAGGGTTTTGAAAAGAAGTATGTTCCTGGATAACCCCTTTAATAACAAGCATTGTGCATATGGGGAAATACACATGCAAGACACACTCATTTCTTTACACAAAACTTATTTTTCATTCTTCCTGTTGTATACATTCCCTTCCTTTTCCAAAAAAAAAAAAAAAAAAAAAAAAAATATATATATATATATATATATATATATATATATATATTAAAGATGAGCGAACACCAAAATGTTCGGGTTCGCGTTATTCGAAACGAACTTCCCGCGATGTTCGGGTGTTCGTTTCGAATAACGAACCCCATTGAAGTCAATGGGCGACCGGAACATTTTTGTATTTCGCCGATGCTCGCTAAGGTTTTCATGTGTGAAAATCTTGGCAATTCAAGAAAATGATGGGAACGACACAGCAACGGATAGGGCAGGCGAGGGGCTACATGTTGGGCTGCATCTCAAGTTCACAGGTCCCACTATTAAGCCACAATAGCGGCAAGAGTGAGACACCCCCCCCCCCCCCCCCGCACTGTCAGCATAACGATCGTTCTCCTCTGCCACAGCTGTAACAGCTGTGGCAGAGAAGAACGATGTTAGCCCATTGAATTCAATGGAGCCGTCAATACAGCCGACTCCACTGAATGCAATGGGCTGCCGGCGATCGCGGGATGAATTGTCGGAAAGGGGTTAAATATATAAGCCCTTCCCTGCAATTCATCCAGAAATGTGTAAAAATAAAAAATATATATATACTCACCTCGTGCCGGCAGACGGAGTTCAGCGCAGCAGGCTGCAGTTCTCCTGAACTGCTCTGAACAGCTGTGAGTAGTATTCAGCAGCCGGGGATTTAAAATCCCCGCCTGCTGAATAAAATGCCTCTGATTGGTCACAGCCTGACCAATCAGAGGCCAGCCCTCACTCACACCCATTCATGAATTTATTTCCGGCAATTCATCCCGCGATCGCCGGCAGCCCATTGCATTCAGTGGAGTCGGCTGTATTGCCGGTTCCATTGAATTCAATGGGCAAACATCGTTCTTCTCTGTCACAGCTGTTACAGCTGTGGCAGAGAAGAAGGATTTGTCTTCTATATGTTCTCAATGGGGTTGGCGCTGCTGCCGCTGGCCCCATTGAGCGCATATAGAAAAGATTTCTCAGGGAAGAAAGTTAAAGTAACCCGAACATCCGAACATCGTGTGGTGTTCGTTACGAATAACGAACATCCCGGACACCCTAATATTCGCCCGAGCATCAAGCTCGGACGAGTATGTTCGCTCATCTCTAATATATATATATATATATATACATATATATATGTATATATATATATATATATATATTAAAATGTTTATTTTATGGTGGTCAAATCTTTATGTGTATGGCAAGAATAGCTTATATGACTAATTAAAAAAACAGCAAATACAGTTAAGATTATTTTCTAGTACACTGCAAAATCAATGTCATGAATCTAATTATGATTAGGGATCACAAGATCAATAAACATATAAGGAAAAAAATATCTATTGAGTAATATATAGTACTAGGCATTTATTCCTGGCATATGTGATACTAAATTTCAGTATAATTTGCAATATCTGAGATGCATTTGGAATTACTTGTTCTAAGGGTACCTACTTTTGCTATCCAGAGGGAAAGTTAGGACATCTTACGGCTATGTGAGAGCTAGGCTCCCCTGCAGGTTGCAGTCCCACCTGCTCTATGTGATTGGCTGTACATTCTGTCAAAGTCATTGAATGCTCTGCAGGAGGATTTGGGAATGATTAATTGCCCTGTCTTGAGAGCGGAGAGTTGTGAACAGCAGGGTTCCCTGCGTATGTAAATATAAGTGGTCACAGAGCTGTAACAGAAACAAATGAAATGAGCAGAACTGCTTAACAAAGGGACCTAACATGAAGTGTTTAGATTCTAAAAATTAGCTGCTATTTTATCTCTGTGGGAGAAGAAAATTCTCTTCAAGGGGAAACTTAATATTCACTTTGGTCAGAACCCCAAATTCTGATTTACAATGTGTTTGCTTTCTATACTTCCTTTCGAATGTTCTCGTAAATTATCAGATTCATGACTGAGAATGGCCAGGATGCATTCTGCGATTAATGTAGAAACAATGCTGAATCCAAATTATTTACAGGTGTTTCTGAGCAGTGTAGATTACTGACGACAGATGAAATGGAATAATTCAGATCTCTATTAGTATGTTGAGAGAATTGTAGAACCATGTTTTGGGTCAAACTTTGATAAAAGTTCAGTTTTTCAAAAACCCAAACCAAACTTTTACCAAAGTTCTACCCGAAACAGGGTTCAACTGGTTTGGTTTTCTCAACACTAGCCCTGAAGACTGGTGTATAACACTGTTTAAGAGCCATAAAAGCCCTCTATAACTTTTTCAGATTGTTATCCAGGGCTCTTAAGACTTTTGGATAGTTTTAGAGGTTTACGGTTCAATTTGAAGTATTTTGGACCAAACCAAACTTTTCATAAGTTTGCTCATCTTTATCTACTAGGGCAAAGGCACATATACTGAATTTGCAGTGACAAAACTGCAGCAAATCTGTAGTGGCAAAATCTATACCAAATCATGCTGATTTAAAGGACATTTTGGTGTGGAAATACATTGCAAAAGGTGGAATCTGTGCTGAAAATCTACAATTTAAATTGAGGTGCTACAGATTTAAAATCCACAACATAAGTTAATTGACAATGAGGATTTTTTGGAACCATGTAGATGAGGCTTCTTGATATCTCCTCCACATTATCTGTGCTTCAGATTTGTCACAACCAATTATGCTGCCAAAAATTGGCAGCATTTCCACTACAAATGAACATTAGGGTCCTTTACTATAAGAGCAGTGGAACTTTCTGCCTGAGGACGTGGTGATAGCAAAATCCATAGAGGAGTTTAAGAGGGGACTTGATGGATTTCTAGTGCGCTATGATATTATAGGATATAGAAATTAAATAACCAGTGGGGTTGTTGATCCGGGCCTTATAGTTCGGTAGGAACTTTCAAACATTGATCCAGAGATTATTCTGACTACCATTATGGAGTCAGGAAGGACTCCCAAATGGGCTAATTGGCTTCTGCTTTATTGTTTGTTTTTTTTTTGCCTTCTGGATCAACAAGGGAAGGTGGAAACACACTAAACTAGGTTGACATTGTCTCCCTTCAGCCTAACATACTATGTTACCATACCTTTAAGGTGGCTTGACCATATATGATGAGATTTTCTTTGCCAAGAGTGAAGATCGGCCAGAGAATTACACCACGTGTATGGAGCTGTTAACTCTTTGGATAACCCAAAATACTCAATATTTCCTATATGCCTTAACATATATATTACCATATTACATGTTGATAGAATTTTTTTTTTTTTGTAGGAAAGGGCAACGCAGTGGCTCATTGGTTATCAAACTCCTTGAGTACTGGGCTCAAATCTGAGCAAATAAAACATCTACATAGAATTTGTATGCCCTGCCTATCTTTATATAGGTTTTCTTTGGGTGCCCTTGCTTCGCCCTCACCCAAAAACATGTAAATATGAATTCCATTATGAATTAAATTGTCAGCCACATTGGGAACAGGGACTGATATGAGGGATGACAATCTCTGTGCAGCCCTGCAGAATGTGTTGGTGCTACAAAACCAGAGGGTATTTTAGAAATAGGAAGCATCCAAAACTCTTTGTGCCAGCAGAGCAGATGAGAGTCTGGAAATAGAAAAATGCAAAGGTTTTACTCCTTAGAAGCTACTGGAATGAAACTGAACTCTGGCACCTGTATGTTGGCTGAGGATTAAACAAAATTTGAGAAAGTAGAGAAGAGCAAAGCTTTGATGTGTTTCGAATGTCAAATGTGGAAAATTGATTCAACCATTTATTATGCGTAGAAAAAAGTTGTCCAACAAAAAAACCTGCATGTCAAAGATGGAGTCTTAGTACTACACTGCAAGTTTATACCTCTAATTTGTACTTTACAAAAAGTATTTCCATGCAGGTTGTCACATACTTCACCCTCATCCAGGTTGTGGCATATTTCACCCTCTTACATGCTGTAGTACATTTCATTGTCATACTAATCAGACGTCTAGTTAAAAATATGATGGAATCCCAAGAAAATAGAAGGGAAACCAAAGATGGGGAAAAAGCACTTCATATCTGTTATGTTCGATCCCGATGTATTAGCTGCGAACTAGAAGGATTAATATATACACACTCAGTATAAATGTACATAACACAAAAATGTAAAAGGAAACATAAAATGGGGGATATGGGATAACTGACGCTAAACCCTCTGATACAGGAAGACCCTACGTACGAGTGGAGTGCTCACCTGAAGAGAGCAACTCCATGTTAGAAGCCTGGGGGGATCCTGACTTTCCCTAGATGGTAACAGTCAACAGTGACAAGGATAAGAAGGCAGTCAACGAACAATAAACCACAAGAGGACAGAGATCAAGATGTAAAAACACTCCAGATAAATAAGTAAATAACCAGTAGACCTATCTTAACTGAAACCCAGGCTAGGACAAAGAGCTGCCAACAGGACTAAAAACACCTTCAGACAAAGAGTATAACCGATGTCCTCTGAGAAGAGGAGCCAGAATCAATATACTCAAATTAAAGCTGGCTGGGATGCATACCTCCCAGCCAACCAATCTATCCATATACCAACAGAGAAGTGTACCCAGTGGCATCCAATGTCGAAGAGTCAATGAGCATATGACGGCATGAGGATCACATAGTAACATAGTATGTTAGGCTGAAGGGAGACAATGTCCTTCTAGTTCAGCCTGTTTTCACCCCCCCTTGTTGATCCAGAGGAAGGCAAAGAAAAACAATGAGGCAGTAGCCAATTCACCCATTTGGGGGAAAAATTCCTTCCCGGAGTCATGATGGCAGTCAGAATACTCCCATGAACCGGAGGATGATCCCGTGATCATCCCAATCCTCCAGGTATAGCTTATCCTGCATTTATAACATAGTATGTAAGGCCAAAAAAAGACATACGTCAATCCAGTTCAGCCTATTACCCCCCAATGTTGAGTTCTACGTATAAACTCAGGTGTTAAAAGGTAATACAAAAGAAAAATACATATTCTATCATACAAAACACCTGTCCACCAAAACAATAATAACCAGCACCAAAAAAAAAGGCCTTGCGATTACGAATGAACAGGATGATGATTCTATCTGACGAGGCCGCATTATAACTCGGAAGTTTATTTTTCCCATGTATTCATTTACTTGTTTGCACATCAGATATAAAAATGTTTTTATTGATTCCCTTAAACGATACTTTTTATGTGTGAAAACTAAAGATAATTGAGTATATTCTGCTATGCCAAGTCTCAGAGGTTGGCACACACCACTACTGTTTGTCTGAGAACTCAATTAGCATTTTATTAAAATGTTTACTCATCGCTAAGTCTTCTCTCAGCAGAGAGCAGTCTGTAAGTGCCACTATCTTAACGCTCCCAAGGTCCATTTAATCTCATTGTTATTTTAGCTTGATGTAAAAAGGTGAATGTTGGATTAAACAAAACCACTGGTCCTGGTAATCTGCAATTTCATGGTTGCATTTTGTGAGTAGATCTACTGTGACAAGATCTGAAGTCTGAAGGAGTTTTTTTCGGCATTTAGAAATCACCCTGGGAGGCGAGCTGATCTGTAGTGTTATCATACCATGACTATATTACATCTCTCCAAGTCCCTTCTATCCCCAAAGCTTTAACATAAAATTGCATCTCTGGCTGTGAAATAATCAAATCCTCTACAGGTAATGTGTTCTAGCTTATTGTAATGCAAAAAATAGGAAAAATAGTCGAAAAAAACCAGCAAATGTTATTTATCTAACGTGAATATAAAATCCCCTCCGCCCATAAACTCTACTGTATACAACACACACTTTCATTAAGTTTAAGCTTTTTTTTTTTTTTCCCCTTTTGCAAATATACTGGCGCTCAGTAAATAAAGCAATAGCCAGTGTCCCTTTTAGCAAAAGCTATATATCTGTTCAGACTACAATTTGCTTTGTTTATATGCTTTGCCCTTGAACTCTGGTTATTAACGCAATGTTTCTCCAAATAATGCTATATAATAACTCTGCTTGGAGCACATTCATGACACTGCACAAACAACCACAGGGCCAAAGCTCGGCTGCCAGATAGAAAAAAAAAAAATAAAGGAAGAGGGAAGAGAGGCTGTAGAATTACATCAGTTGAAGGGCATAGCTTTGAATTGGAGTAGCAAAAATGATTAGGAAATTGCTGTAAAAATCAGCCCTGCAGTCCTTGACTGCTGAGAGATCTTATTCTCCTCTGTGTAATGTCATCCAGCCAGAGTACACCGGAATAGTAAGCCCTCAACCAACAGGCTCAAGCTAAGAAGATAATCATGGGAGAAAATAAAGAAGTCGTATATTTAGTGACAATGATATCATATATGGGAGCTAGTGCCGTACATACCAGCTGAGGCTAAGAGGATTTATACTAGACATGCTTGTGCTGAATGCCCCATGGTCAAAAGAGCCATCCAAGGTCAAATGGCTGACATTGGCCCTGGTTAAGATAATAGTTCAGGTAAGAAGTAGTATAGAAATGTGTTTTTTTAGAATGCTCCATTAAATAGTTACCCCAAACATTTTGCATGTCTTCAAGGTGCTTTTGCCAAAAGCTGTTAATTAATTCACAACCCAACAGACTGAATTAAATTGGTTGTCCCACCATGGCAGCCCGTGACCCTATTAAGGCATATGGACTTTATATGGACCTATTAGGGGCCTCGTGTGGTGCAGAGTGTTAAGGCAACAGAATGCAGTCCTGAGCTCTCGCTCACGACCTGAAGGTTGCGAATTCAATCCCTGCATGAGTCAGGTAGCCTGCTCAAGGTTGACTCAGCCTTCCATCCTTCCGAGGTAGGAAAAATGAAGTACCCAGCTTGCTGGGGTAATAAATAAATTACCTGAAAGCACTGCGGACCAGGCCCACGCTCCTGGTCATCATCATTAAGCAAAATAAGCTGGTTGCCAGAGTCTCTGAAGCTGGACTCAATTGCTGAGATGCTCTCGGATTAAAGGGATTGTCTATGAGACACCCCATTTAAAGTGACCCTGGACAAACAAAGAAGGCCGCACCGCTTCCCTGACTACCTGATGCGTTCTATAAGACTACATGCTGCTCTGCCTGACCACTGCTGGTCAATCAAAGCAGCCTGTTTTGTTTTAGGGCTCCTGCAGAGGAATGTATTGTAATGCATTTTTGCTCACATTGATTCTCATGAGCACAAAAAAATAGGCCCTGCTCTACGTTTTGTATATTTGTACACCAAAGAGGTGCATAGAGGTCTTTGGGAGGTGTGCAAATGCACATATATGTACAAGTCGGTATGCTCAAAGCACTATGCATACCCGCGAATGCCGGCACCTCGTTTAGTTTAATAGCCATTTAAATCAGGGTGGCATGATTCCCCCGCCCATGTGAACTAGCGGTGCCTGCGTTAATAAGCACAGTATTTGCACAGGCACGTGTGCAGAATACACTTGTTCTCTGAAAAAAAAGTTGCACAGGAGCTCGTGTATTTGGGAATATACTCATCTGAAGGAACCATTAGACTAAAGATGCATGCTGATGCACAGTGTAGTCAGAAAAGAGGTTCCACCATCTTTGTTATCCAGGGCCAGAGGGTTGCTTTAAGTCCTGCAGCAATGGATAGGACTATAGAAATCACAGTTCCCAGTTCACTGGGCTGTAAGTTCATTAGGGAGGAATTATTAAAAATAGGGTGAAACAGATGGTGGGGAAATAGTCCATAGCAGTCAGTCATATTCAAGCTCCCATTTTAGATAGGTCTTTTAGACAATTTGATTATAGACCTAATTGTTTGCTATTGGCCACTGATCCTTTTCCCTTGCACTAGTTTTGTTACAATCCCCAAGTGTCCCATCATGTTTTCTTTTGCACTAATTAGAGATGAGCGAACGTACTCGTCCGAGCTTGATACTCGTTCGAGTATTAGGGTGTTCGAGATGCTCGTTACTCGAGACGAGTACCACGCGATGTTCGAGCTACTTTCACTTTCATCTCTGAGACGTTAGCGCGCTTTTCTGGCCAATAGAAAGACATGGAAGGCATTACAACTTCCCCCTGCGACGTTCAAGCCCTATACCATCCCCCTGCAGTGAGTGGCTGGGGAGATCAGGTGTCACCCGCGTATATAAATCGTCCCCGCCCGCGGCTCGCCACAGATGCATTCTGACATAGATCAGGGACAGTGCTGCTGATGCTGATGCTGCTATAGGTAGAGAGCGTTAGGAGTTATTTTAGGCTTGAAGAACCCCAACGGTCCTTCTTAGGGCCACATCTGACCGTGTTGCACTTTTTTTTTTTTTGTATATCGGCCGTGCAGAGCATTGCGTCCAGAGCATTGCGTCCTGCAGTAATTTTACATAGTCCAGGGCCAGTAGTGGTGGTGAGGCAGGGACAGTGAAAGACATATCCAGTCTATATAGGCAGTGGGCTTTTCCAAAAAAGATTGGGACAAAAAAATATATTTGGGCTGCCTGTGACCGTCCTGAGTGTACTGCGTCTCTGCTGGGGGTAGTAGTCCTAATTAATACGCAGCCAGCTAAGTGTTACAGCGGGCTTGCACAAAATTCTTTCCTGGCTCTGCGTTGCCCGTTACATCATTGCTGTCATCCTGTCCAGAGGGAAACAGTCTGCACTGCAGTAATTTTACCTAGTATAGGGCCAGTAATGCTGAGGCAGGGACAGTGAAAAATGTGAAAGACATATACTATCTACATAGGCAGTGGGCTTTTCCAAAAAAAATTTGGGGCAAAAAAATATATTTGGGCTGCCTGTGACCGTCCTGACTGTACTGCGTCTCTGCTGGGGGTAGTAGTCCTAATTAATACGCAGCCAGCTAAGTGTTACAGCGGACTTGCGCAAAATTCTTTCCTGGCTCTGCGTTGCCCGTTACATCATTGCTGTCATCCTGTCCAGAGGGAAACATTCTGCACTGCAGTAATTTTACATAGTATAGTGCCAGTAGTGCTGAGGCAGGGACAGTGAAAAACGTGAAAGACATATACTGTCTATATAGGCAGTGGGCTTTTCCAAAAAAATTTGGGAAAAAAAAATCTATTTGGGCTGCCTGTGACCGTCCTGACTGTACTGCGTCTCTGCTGGAGGTAGTAGTCCTAATTAATACGCAGCCAGCTAAGTGTTACAGCGGACTTGCGCAAAATTCTTTCCTGGCTCTGCTGTGCGTTCCGTAAGAGAACTCAGCCTCCAACCTCAGGCCAATAAGCGGCACATTTAATTACAGCGTTCTGTTTCTGCACTACTGGTAATACACCATGCTGAGGGGTAGGGGTAGGCCTAGAGGACTTGGACGCGGGCGAGGACGCGGAGGCCCAAGTCAGGGTGTGGGCACAGGCCGAGCTCCTGATCCAGGTGTATCGCAGCCGACTGCTGCGGGATTAGGAGAAAGGCATGTTTCTGGCATCCCCACATTCATCTCACAATTAATGGGTCCACGCGGTAGACCTTTATTAGAAAATGAGCAGCGTGAGCAGGTCCTGTCGTGGATGGCAGAAAGTGCATCCAGCAATCTATCGACCACCCAGAGTTCTGCGCCATCCACTGCTGCAACTCTGAATCCTCTGGCTGCTGCTCCTCCTTCCTCCCAGCCTCCTCACTCCATTACAATGACACATTCTGAGGAGCAGGCAGACTCCCAGGAACTGTTCCCGGGCCCCTGCCCAGAATGGGCAGCAATGGTTCCTCTCCCACCGGAGGAGTTTGTCGTGACCGATGCCCAACCTTTGGAAAGTTCCCGGGGTCCGGGAGATGAGGCTGAGGACTTCCAGCAACTGTCTCAAGAGTTTTCAGTGGGTGGGGAGGACGATGACGATGAGACACAGTTGTCTATCACTCAGGTAGTAGTAAATGGAGTAAGTCCGAGGGAGGAGCGCACAGAGGATTTGGAGGAAGAGCAGCAGGACGATGAGGTGACTGACCCCACCTGGTTTGCTAAGCCTACTGAGGACAGGTCTTCAGAGGGGGAGGCAAGTGCAGCAGCAGGGCAGGTTGGAAGAGCCAGTGCGGTGGCCAGGGGTAGAGGCAGGGCCAGACCGAATAATCCACCAACTGTTTCCCAAAGCGCCCCCCTCGCGCCATGCCACCCTGCAGAGGCCGAGGTGCTCAAAGGTCTGGCAGTTTTTCACTGAGAGTGCAGACGACCGACGAACAGTGGTGTGCAACCTTTGTTGCGCCAAGATCAGCCGGGGAGCCACCACCACCAGCCTCACCACCACCAGCATGCGCAGACATATAATGGCCAAGCACCCCACAAGGTGGGACGAAGGCCGTTCACCGCCTCCGGTTTGCACCACTGCCTCTCCCCCTGTGCCCCAACCTGCCACTGAGATCCAACCCCCCTCTCAGGACACAGGTACTACCGTCTCCTGGCCTGCACCCACACCCTCACCTCCGCTGTCCTCGGCCCCATCCAGCAATGTCTCTCAGCGCAGCGTCGAGCCGTCGCTAGTGCAAGTGTTTGAACGCAAGCGCAAGTACGCCGCCACGCACCCGCACGCTCAAGCGTTAAACGTGCACATTGCCAAATTGATCAGCCTGGAGATGCTGCCGTATAGGCTTGTGGAAACGGAGGCTTTCAAAGGTATGATGGCGGCCGCGGCCCCGCGCTACTCAGTTCCCAGTCGCCACTACTTTTCCCGATGTGCCGTCCCAGCCCTGCACGACCACGTCTCCCGCAACATTGTACGCGCCCTCACCAACGCGGTTACTGCCAAGGTCCACTTAACAACGGACACGTGGACAAGCACAGGCGGGCAGGGCCACTATATCTCCCTGACGGCACATTGAGTGAATTTAGTGGAGGCTGTCGGTCCACAGGGAGTTGTAACTGCATGTGTCCACTTCTAAAGAACCCCAGTCTGACTGGGGCATGCAGTGTGGGCCCAAGCCCACCTGCATTAAACATGACATTACCTCAGCTGTGATGGGCAATGCAATGAGATATATTTATGTGCCGCCGGTGGCTTCCTGGGACCCACCCATGCTGTCGGTCCACACGGAGTTGTAACTGCATGTGTCCACTTCTAAAGAACCCCAGTCTGACTGGGGCATGCAGTGTGGGCCCAAGCCCACCTGCATTAAACATGACATTACCTCAGCTGTGCTGGGCAATGCAATGGGATATATTTATGTACCGCCGGTGGCTTCCTGGCACCCACCCATGCTGTCGGTCCACACGGAGTTGTAACTGCATGTGTCTACTTATAAAGAACCCCAGTCTGACTGGGGCATGCAGTGTGGGCCGAAGCCCACCTGCATTTAATCTGACGTTAGCTCTGCTGTCCAGGGCACTGCAATGGGATACATTTATGTACAGCCGGTGGGTTCCAGGGAGCCACCCATGCTGTGGGTGCACACGGAATTCCCATTGCGGAGTTGTACCTGCCTGTGACTATTTATAAAAAAAACGCGGTCTGACTGGGGCATGCAGACATCTTGACAGAATGAATAGTGTGTGGCACATAGGTTCCCCCTTGCTATGCCCACGTGTGCAGTTCCAGATGGAGGTGGCACAGGATTGGATTTCTCATTGCTTCTGTACAGCATTGTGGGCTATCGCCCCGCCCCTTTTAAAGAGGGTCGCTGCCTAGCCGTGCCAACCCTCTGCAGTGTGTGCCTGCGGTTCCTCCTCATGGCAGACGCACTTATAAATAGACATGAGGGTGGTGTGGCATGAGGGCAGCTGAAGGCTGCACAGGGACAATTTGGTGTGCGCTGTGGACACTGGGTCGTGCAGGGGGGGGGGGGGGGGTTGGGCAGCATGTAACCCAGGAGAAGTGGCAGCGGAGTGTCATGCAGGCAGTGATTGTGCTTTGTTGGAGGTAGTGTGGTGCTTAGCTAAGGTATGCATTGCTAATGAGGGCTTTTCAGAAGTAAAAATTGTTGGGAGGGGGGGGCCCACTCTTGCCGCTATTGTGGCTTAATAGTGGGATCTGGGAACTTGAGATGCAGCCCAACATGTAGCCCCTCGCCTGCCCTATCCGTTTCTGTGTCGTTCCCATCACTTTCTTGAATTGCCCAGATTTTCACAAATGGAAACCTTAGCGAGCATCGGCGATATACAAAAATGCTCGGGTCGCCCATTGACTTCAATAGGGTTCATTACTCGAAACGAACCCTCGAGCATCGCGAAAATTTCGTCCCGAGTAACGAGCACCCGAGCATTTTGGTGCTCGCTCATCTCTAGCACTAATGCGTTTAAATACAAAGTCAAGAAGCAGAATTCACAACACTGTTTTATATCCCTTCTGGATTACCAGCATGTCCATGAGTGACTGAGAGCTCCAAAGTGGAAAAAAAACAAAACTGGTAGTATTGCTCAACACCAAGCCCATCTTTCTCAGATCGAATAATAACAGCATTGCTTGCCTCTATTGAAGGCCATTGTTACTAGAACTCATGATGATGATGATGATGAGCATCTGTTCGGTCGAGGCCAACTTTCAGGCACTTTATGGATCATCGTTCTCCTTGCTTTTTCCATCGTTGTCCGGCTGTGATCAATGGAGTATTTTGGCGGAAGTAGTGGAGTAGTTTGCCATTGCTTTCTCCACCCATCCCTATTTATCCGAGCTTGGGACCGGTGTGTAGCTAGCTACATGGCTGGGTTACTAGAACTCCTACATGTATGCTAAAAACAAATCAAAAACTAATCATAATATTATAATCTTTATTTGTATAGCGCCAACTTATTCCGCAGCACTTCACAGGGGGAACATAGACGATAGAACAATTACATGCAGTACTCAATTGTTAGGAGCAATAAGGGTGGGGGTCCTGCACCAATGAGCTTACACACAACAGGTAGAAGGTGATGCAGGAGGTACAGGGGTAGGAGATGTACATAGTAGGCAAAATGGAGAAATGTGGGGTATCACAGATAGACAATAGTCCAGGTGTGCAGTGGGAGGGGCAGGGGCATGTTGTAGGAGTTGAGGGGGGGGGGGGATTAGTTCAGGAGATTTGATATGCTTCTTTAAAGAGGTGTGCTTTTAAGGTGTGTGTGAGGTTCCATGCATCGGGGATTGTTCGGATGTCATAATCAAAAATAATTTTATTTCAATGGTAAGAGAATAGTAAATATTCAGAGTTTAGTATTGAGTAGCAAGGTTAGGGTATGGAGGACTCTTTCTCAAGCAATGTTGCTTACACAAAGGCCTTCTTGAAGCTTGAGATAATCACAAGCTCACTTCTGCCATATATCTACGCAACAAGGAAATGAATCCTAAATCTGAGATAATGGGTGGAGACATGCATATAGTTCCTTTCTGCCCTTATTGCCGATTGTGCATCGAGAGCCACTAGCACATAGAATAAAGCCATCCATGAGGTCAGGAATGTAATTCTAACCACCATCAAGACAAATTTTATTTTGAACTGTAAACTTTTTAGGCAGGTTGATTCTGCCCATCTACAGCTGATGAGTGAAAATGAAATGGTAGAGAAAGGGTATGCTTTGTTTTGTAGTTGGCCAATTGGGCAAATTATACTAGAAGTATGAGCCTCTCCATTTTAGTTCCTGGCTGGGAAGGACAGGCACTGCTAATGTGATATCCTGGAGTGAGACTCTGGCACCACAGAAGAGTTTGTTGATAGCTTCTAATGTTTTACAATGCGTACTTGTGTCTTTATAATGTTACCCACTATATTATATTTTACAGGTGTTGGTTTAGCGCCTTACAGCACAGATAGGCCTGATCATTTTAGCTTGCAGTTCAATGCTAATAGCCAATCAGAACTAGGCTAGTGGGTGGAGCTACATTTATATAAGCCAGCTACGCACCTAGCTTAGTCAGACGTATTCAGCTGGTTAGTGGCTGGATTAGCTCACAGTTGAAGAAACTCCCTGCCCATGAGAAGCTGACATGGAGGCCTACTATTGAGTAGAAGACAGGCTTGTTTCTCTCAAACTTGGATCACTAGTAGAGATGAGCGAGCGTACTCAGTTCGGGTGTTTTTGCACTCGAGCACTGCTTTTTCCGAGTAACTGACTACTCGGACGAAAAGATTCGGGGGCGCCGGGGGGCAGGGGCGGCGTGGTGGAGCAGGGGGTAGCTTTGGGGAACAGGGGGGGAGCTCTCTCTCTCTCTCCCCCCCCCCCCACACTCCCCTCTGCAACCCCCCGCGCACCCCTGGCACCCTCTTTTCATCCGAGTAGTCAGTTACTCGGAAAAAGCGGTGCTCGAGTGCAAAAACACCCGAACCGAGTACGCTCGCTCATCTCTAATCACTACACATAGAATACTGGATACTACAGGATTGGCTTCACTGATGGAAAGTCTCCCTAGGGAAAGCTACAAACTCAAAGGCTGAAAAACATCTTACAATAGTGCAGTACAGAGGTTCAGGAGACTCCATGGCCATGAGGAAATTACAATAGTGCAATATGGACCACAAGGATAGCTTGAGAGCGATTACAGCCACCACCAGTATTGGAACTCCAACTTTGTTGATTGGCAAGGAATGCACCTTCATCTATGGATGTTGTACCGCTACATTTAAAGTACGTGAGTAAACATGAGTTTTTTAACCTTTCCTCTTTTCACTCTTTGGACTTTATTTGGGGTGCGTGACTGAGAACAAAGTACCATGCATGACAAGTGTTTGAGTCTACCATTCCTCACGCAGTCAACCCAAGTCCTGGTCATCACACTGAGGCTAGTGGGAGCTGGCACACCAAGGCAAAGACACATCTTGCAACAAGAGGTGTTGAGGGTGTAAACTATTAGGCTGTAGTCTTTGGTTTCTCATTTAGAGAGGAACACATTATATTTAGCTAGTGGCCAGATGGCTTAGGGTTAATTCTTTCCATTAACTGTGTTTTCTATCAAGATAATAAAACATGGTGTGGCCTGTTTGAACCAAAATCAACAGTTTCGGGGTATATTATGTGTGTGTGCCGACTGTCTTATCAGAAAGGTGGTGATCCCATTGAGTTGTCACTATACATCGAGCAATTAATAGACTTCACCAAATTGTTTACTTACACTAATAGCTGCATATACAATACTGTAGCTTGCGATAGTATAAGAAATATTTTCAAGCAATATTCCACTGCTCTATCATGTATTGTATGATAATAACTCCATAACACTGAATCAATGGCAGTGAGCATCCTATTATTGCAGAAGGCCTGAAAGTAATATATCTGGCCAATCAATGTTTATAAAATGTTCTGCTTATAACCAGAGATGTCTTTCTAGGATTCCAGATGCATAATTTAAAGTCCCTTTAATCTGCAGTGTCATTCCCATTTGGTTGAAGGCAGCCTTCTCTTTATGATGTCAACCATAGCAGCAAAGGTTAATGGCAGTTCTCTAAGAATGTACTTAGATGCAGTGCCTTGTGTAAACCATTTATCCAGTTTGACCTCAGATGCTATCATAACATTGGGTGACAACATATAACCTTCATGAAGCAATCCCAAGGGATTTCTTCCTTGCTAGACCTAAATATGTGACCACATGGAATTGCAGGGCGAAAACTAAGGGCTTCTACAAACAAGCGTGTAACATAATACGCCCGCTCCTGCGCATTTTTCTGTGCAGTGAATGAGTGCATTTAGCGTTCCTGCCTGCAGAAATACAAAGTGTATTTGCACAGGCACCACTTGTTCTCATGGGCTGCCCCCATTTAAAAGGCTAATTTGTCCAACGAGGAGGTGCCGGTGATCGCAGGTATGCACTGTGTTTAGCCTATACTTACACAGGCAAATATGAGTGTTTGAACACCTCCCATAGACCACTATTGGACTCATTGGTGTGAAAACATGCACAAGATAGGTCAGGTAATGTTTTATTCCCCCCGTGAAAACAACAGGCGCAAAAAGAAGAAAGTGAAATCAATGGGTTCTATTCTCAGAGTTACGCGCAACTTTTCACATTTGTCTGTCGAAGCTCCAAGTCAGGGGATAATAGGTTACAAACACTTCATGAAATACCGTGTAAGATCACTTTCATATTGCAGCATTTGGTCAGTGCTTTGCATCAATATTTGCAAGCCAAAACCAGGAAAGGAACCCACAGAGGATAAAGTATCATCGAAAGCTCTTCTGTGTTGGATCTTCTGATGGTTTACAAATACTGATGCAAAATACTGCCGTGTACAAGCGGTCTAAAGGCTTAAAAATGACACAATTTACCAGAAGACCAACTTCTACAGAATAACAACTTCTCTATATTCTTGTGTACACTGTTACCATGGCTACAATAAATGTAATGTAGAAATGGAACGTTTAGCGAAAGTGTAACAATATTAGGCATATGCAAGCAACACTTCATGAGAAAATAAACTTTTAGATTTTCTAATGATTTTGTTTTCTTAGAGCCCATTTTGTTCAGAATTGTTCAAATTCCCTTCCATCGTACCGTGTAAACACATGCAGAAAACTGTATGACGCACCGTTCAGTGTACACAGCAGTCACTCAATTCTGAAGGACGGTCTGCTTATTGTGAATGGAGTCAGGAGGGAAAGAGAATGCTCCCCGGTCCACACCACCTACCCGGTCCGCTGAGCGATGCCAGCATACAGGAGCGTAACTATAGGTGATGCAGGGGATACGGTTGCACCCGGGCCCAGGAGCCTTAGGGGGCCCATAAGGCCTCTCTTCTCCATATAGGGAGCCCAGTACTATGAATAAAGCATTATAGTTGGGGGCCCCGTTCCAGGTTTTGCATTGGGGCGCAGGAGCTTCAAGTTACGCCTCTGCCAGCATGTGTAATAGCACTGGAGCGATGAACTGCCAGGCATCATTTGTCTGACAGCTCACCCGTCTTAATGAGGCATTATGACAGCTGTGTAAGGCTACATTCACACGGGCGGGTACAATAACGCGCTTGTCAACATGCATTTTACCCACAGATGCAAAGTTTTTTTTATGCAAAAATACCTCGCATCGCTTCTGGAAAATTCTGATCCTCGCGCGTGTTTCATTCACGATAGAGGATCACAAGTGTTTCTGAGGGCGTAGTCACACGGGCAATGCGCCCGTGTGACTGAGCCCTTACTGCAGGAAGAAGACAGACGTACTTCAAGACGGACGACTCCCCACAGCACAGAAGAAAGTACACATGACCTGCAATGAAGCTGGTCACATGTTCTTTCTTCCGGCGCTGCAGAGAGACGTCCCTCCTGAGGTGCGGCCGTCCTCTCCCTGAAGTAACACGGGTGCCGATGCGTCCGTGTGACTAAGCCCTTATTGATTTCAATGGGAAGCATCGCTTGGCTCGACATGCGAATGCCATGCGATATCTTTAAGCTCCCATTAAAAGCAATGGGTGATGCGTTCCAAGGAACGTGAAAAAATAGGATGTGCAGCCATTTTTACCCCCTGCGGCATCGTTCACGAGTTTTGCACTCATGTGAATGTAGCCTAACAGATGAAAGAGAGATAATTGAAAACTAAAAGAATGCCTTTTGTGGTCAGTAGTGTCGCATGTCAGTCTTAAGTCTCAGTCACACGGGCGCATCGGCACCCGTACACCGGGACCGATGCGCCCGTGTGACTGACACCAGCAGACAGACGTACCTGAAGACGGCCGTCTCTCTGCAGCGCCGGAGGAAAGAACATGTGACCGGCTTCATTGCCGGTCATGTGTTCTTTCATCAGCGCTGCAGTGAGACGGCCATCTTCTGGTACGTCCGTCTCCTTCCTGCAGTCACACGGGTGCATCAACGCCGGTGTACGGATGCCGATGCGCCCGTGTGACTGAGGCCTTAAAGGGCAACGCCAAAATATCTCAAAAACCTTTCCCTGAACTTCCTGTATAGTACCTGATGAAGTAGGGAAGATGGTCCCTGACTACTGAGGGCGCAGGAGTTTATAAAGTGATGAAAACGTTGTGGAGCTAGTTGGCTCCTCCCCACCATCTCCTTGATTGTGTATTCCCCTTAACCCTTTCCCTTTTGTTTTATATACAGGTGGTTCAGCCAGCTTTAGTCCAGCTGATGGTATTTAAAGGGGTTGCCTGGGACTTTGGACGTTTTTTTATTGATGACCTATCCTAAAGATAGTACTTACGACATTGCAGTGATCCTGTTCGGTGCTGCAGGCACAGCACCCATTGAATTTAAGTTTTATGCATTGCGAGATGCACAAAAGTTTCATGGAAAAAGAAATTGCAGCATGTTCTAAAACTTGCTCTTTATTTCCTATGGGCGAGTTAAAAATCCCCCTTGCATCCCTCTTACACGCAATTTTTACATTTTCCTATTGAAAAACATGCGATTTTCACACACGTGAAAACCACTAGTGAAAATTACATGTTCAGGACTTCTTCAGATGACCGTGATTTTGTCCCGTTTTGTGGCCACAAAACAGAATGAGACAAAACCATTGATTTCAATGGTTTTGTTTTCACAAACGGGATTCTCGTGCATTAATACTACGCACAAGAAAATATAGGACTTGCCTATCTTTATCACACTGAATTTTTCTATGTGCAAGAAAGCTAGGGCAAGACTTTTCTTCCTGTTTTTTTTTTTTAGCGCAATAGCTTTTGAGACTGGCGACACCTTTGACTGCTAATGCTGCGTTATTGATGGGTCATAAGAGACCCAGCAATGCAGCTAAAAGTCACGCACAAGTTGTGGCTAGTGGCTTAAAGAGGTGGTGTGTCCTGGGGGGGTGGAGGGGACGGGCACAAATTTGGCACCTGGACTAATGAGACTTTAGCTACGCCCCTGCTACTCTTAAATCATGATCTCCTTTCCATTGAAGTTTCTTGGGCAGAATCAAGATGGATGACAAAACAACACCATAGTGGCAGAAAGTTTCTCCCCGCCCATCTATGTATTCTACAGAGTTTAGTACTTTTATCTCCTTTTGTTCGGCAAATAATCTGGGTGGCCTTGATGTTATTATCACCTTGTATATCATTTTATTTGGAGCTAATAGACTCACTAGTGGAAGATATGTTGTCAAATAAGCTGTATATTGCCTTAGGTATTATATAATGTTTTGTCCATCCCTATCCTAAGCTTATTTGAGGTAGAAATTGGAGTACAGTTTCCCAGAGAGTATTAAAGATGTTCAGGGATTCCCACATAATAATGAGTATGAGAATCGCTATAGGTTTGTACATTACAAAATTAGGTTTAATTTGTAATATTAACCCTTTCCAATCCACTGTCTGACCTCTGAAGACATTATGATTTAAGGCTGTACAGCTCCGATGTTGGAAGATGTCCGCCAGGGTTCTCTTAGGCCTCATGTCCACGGGGAAATTAAGAATTAAAATCCGCAGCGTTTTTCCTGCACGCGGATCCGTGCCCCATAGGGATGCATTAGACACCCGCAGGTAGTTAAATACCTGCGGATGTCATTTTTCCCTGCAGGCGCAGGTCTCGCGTGCAGGAAAAAATCCGGACATGCTCCATTTTAGTGCGGGTCTCCCACGGGGACGGCTCCCGCAGGCTTCTATTGAAGCTAATGGAAGCTGTCAGAATCAGAGGGAGACCTGCGCCTGAATTAAACTCACTTGCTCCGGACGGTACGGGTCTTTCCTTCTTCGTGGCCTGATCTTCCTTCTTCGGCCCGGCGGATGTGCCCGGCATCATGTCCGCGGGGCCTGATTTTCCCCGTAGACATGAGGCCTTACTGTATATTGCCAGTCTCTCTGCTGTCGGAGCCTATCCAACGTGTCACCTCATGCAGTACTGGCTTTAGCTAGCATATAGCACTATTGTATAATGGCAGAAAAAGAGTAAGCCCCCCTAGGAAAACCAAGATACAAATTGGATTGGAAAGGGTTAAAAAGAGATGCAAATTAGTCAAGCTCCTTCTTATCTGATGGTGTGAAGAAAAAATCCCTTTGAGGTATATACAAATTTCCTCATGTAAAGGTGGAAAGAATGGTTTTCCAATTCCTAGTTTGAAATCAAGAATAAATCCTTGGATCAAGGGTCCATCCAAAGTACTCAAATAGTCAGTAATTGTGGTATTATATCTTTCAATAGAGGCCTCCAGGTCCCTGTTGAACTTTGCTAATGAATCAAGCAACATAGTATCCCATGGCAAAGAATTCCATATTATCGCTGCTCTTACAGTATCCCTTTCTATACTGATGGTGACACGTTCTTTTCTAGGCAGATCTCTGTATTGTTCATTGATGCATGAATTGGATTGCAACTATGGGTATTTGTACATGGGCCATTTCTTGGCTCAATGTATTCTCGGCCTAATGTAATGAGCACCGATCGACAAGCATGTCAATTGTTTACATTTGTTTTACAGAAAGCCAAGGATCACAAGTATGGAGATGAATGATCCTTACTGCAATTGTTTTTCCCTATAACGCCACTAGCATATCTCCCTGTTCACAAGGAAAAATGTACAGCCAGCCAGTGAGCATTTTTATGCCCGCTGAAATATAACGATTAGTTGACAAACAAGTATTTGTTCACTCTTTTGTTGTTTGATTGCTGTTCTGCTGACAATCAATCAAACGAATGTTCATCCTCAATAATCGGCCATGCTTAAAGTGCATTTAGACACAAATATGATTGCTCAAAAGATGGCTTTTGACCAATCATTTTTCATAATCTATTAATTGGTACTAATGCCTATTAGTACCAATTAGTAACATGTGAGCCGCCAGCAGCTGAATGTATTCAGAGGACTACCCACTGTTCTCTGAATACATTCTCTGAGAACAGCTGAGACAATGCAATCAGCTGTTACCAGTGGTCCCCGGGCAGAATACAGCATGCGGTCCGTCTTATCAGCTGTTGTGCTGAAGGATGGATTTCAGGCCGAACTGAAATACATTGTTCTGCAGAAAACTGAAGGATGGGCACATTTACATGCAATGATTATCACTCAAAAGATGGCTTTTGAGTGAATTTTGAGCGATAATCTTTGTGTCTAAGTGGGCCTTAAGTCTTCAAACTAAGTGACCCTAAGCTTAATAACTTTTTGTTTGTACTGCAGGCTACCTATTCCCTTAATTAGATAGGTCACCCTAGTCAAAGAGATATATATGTAATTTGTTTTGGTCTGTCTACAGAACCAAAAGTAAAAATGATAAAGTGTACTTTTGATCAATGTTTATCCTCTCTCCTAAAAAAGATGGCATTTGCCACTCAATGCCCATTGATTTCTATTGGGCTACCCATAACTACCACTATTATTAGCTCAAATGGACTCCAAGAGTTTTCTTTTCAAGAATCCAACAATCTAGAGCACATCCATTTTCAGCTATCTGTAGAGTATTATAAAGACCTCATGTTTGTACTTTAATTTTTTTTTTGTTTCATCTTTACTCACTTTCTGCTTTATCCATTTGTAATGTTTCTCTAAGCTTTGTAATTTACTTCTTGCACAGTTCCATGTTATGTCAATGCCGCTTTAACAGTATAAGGTAAAACAAACATTCATTAAACTCAATATTTTTTCAAATTTCAGAATGCATCAGTATCAGTGTATATTAGTTGTAGTAAGTGAGATGCTATGATAAGCCAACTCTATTTTACACCATTCAGGTTGATTTGTTCTCCGTTCTATAGACCCAGCTATCCCTGTCATAATATTCAGATTATGGAATATAATTCGTACCAGATATCTGTGAGCTGACCGTATGATTTGTTCTATATGTTTCAATTATTCATATATTAGGGCAACCTTTAAATCTAGTGTCTTACAAATTAGCCTGCCTTCAGCTCCATGTTCCTGTGTCATCGATAGTGCATATTATTGAGACCATGTTCAAAAACTTCAAAGGCCCAGAGCTGCAAACAAATATTTTGCCAAATATCTGATACCAGATATCTGTTATTCTAAAAAGACAAAACCCTCTGAAGAGTCCTGGTTTCAAGGGGAGTCTGTGCTTTCTTGGCCTCAAGTAAGGAAGACAGGAAGTGAGGCATTTGATATAACAACAATATTTAGATAAGTGTGAGACATCTTTTCTCCCAGAATATTCCGAGTGAACTGTGTCCAAGTCTGGCTTTGGTTAACTTTACATTCTCTTCATCTTCCCTGCTTGATACTTAATGAGAGCATTACTTTTATAAGGAAATGTACTATACTTGCTTGTGGGAAGAAGTCACACAAAGAAAGAGGGGAGACCTGTGATATTTACTAGAGGCAATTTACTGTCAGCCTTTCTTCAGCTTTAACTAATAATCTCTTGTACAGACAATTTTAGATAACAGATACTAAGGGTTTTTGCAATTATTTTATAAAAAGACAGTTATTCAGTATATCAAAGAATGGGGATTAAAATACCAAGTAAACAAGGCAAAATAATATATCAGTCTTGAAAGCGGATGTATCTTCAGACTATGCTGACTTGTTAAAAAGCAGCAAAGTATTGGGCCGGGTCTACTCTCTTATGAAAAATAGCATGGAAAACATTGTGGCTTTTGGCTATTGGGAGCAATCAAATTATATAGCAGACCCATAGTTATGAGTAGCGATGAAAAGGGCTCAGTGGTTAGCACTACTGTCTTTCAGTGTGGAGGTCATAGGTTCAAATAGGACCAAAGACAACATTTGCATGTAGCTTTCCAATTATATGTAGGGGTTGTCCTTGATCATATTTGAACCTGGGATCGAGCACTGCAAGGGAACAGTGTTAGAAAATGAGCTACATCCATTGAAGAACCACTGCCACCACCACCATGGCAGTGGTAAATACTAGTTTTAGGGGGTTTTATGAACTGTTGGTTCAAACTAATTCTAAGTGAATCAAAGTTTTTGACCAAATGCGATGAACCAAACTTTTGAAAATTTTGTTAATTTCTATACAAGAGCTGTTGATTTCTAACAAATTATAGTAGAAATGATCTGGGAAGGGTGAAAATTCTTGGCAAATCAAGATAGTCCATTTCAGATAATGTACATCATTTCCTAACTAATATCTGTAAAACAAGTATACAAATGATGCCACGGAATCTATTTGGCATATCCACTTTGTCAATCAAAAATATTCATATATTCTCCTAAAAGTATATTTTCTTAATTCCTCAAATAGAACGTATATTCACTGGGTGTATCCCCTTAAAAAATAACTTTTATTAAATGACTTATTAAAAAAGTTTGTGCCTCACAACACACAAGAACAAACAACGAAAGACGAACAATGGAACAACAAGTTCCACACTGAACCAGAACCAAAACAATGGTCGTAGCTCCTCAGCCGATATTATGAAAACACCAGATATTGTTAAAGGCCACAATGGAATACTTAGTGGCAATGTTAAATGAGGCTTGTAGCGCCCTTTTAAACGAGGGAATGACAGATGAATAATCGCTACTCAGATACGGATTTATGGGTAGGATGCCCAATTCTGGAATTTCCACGTTCTGAGTTAGGCTGAAGGTATGCCCGAAAGTAGGTTAGACTTGGAATTCCCTTGTCGGAGACAACAAGATACCGGTTATTGTTGCTGCAACCGAATAAAAACAGGGATCCAAGTAACCCACCCAAATGTTTGGTTCAATACAAACAGGGTGCGAGCCCTTGTTTCTACGCGAAATCAAAAACTCTGTATTCGATTCCCAATAAATATTGATTCTTTAAGGGGATACACCCAGTGAATATTTATAAAAGATTTTCTTTAGTATCCCCCTGCCTCAGTGAATTATATTCAAATAGAATGTACACCTATCAGCCATAACATTAAAACCTAATATTGTGTAGATCCCTTTTGTACCATCAAAACAGCCCTAACTAATCAAGGCATGGACTTCACAAGACCTCTAAAGGGCTTCTATGATACCTGGCACCAGGACGTTAGAAGATTATTGAGGTCATATAAATTGCAAGGGGAGGCATCCATGGATGGGACTTGTTTTTTAAAGCACATCCCAGAGATACTCGATTGGATTGAGATCTGATGAATTTGGAGGTCAGGTCAACTTCTTAAACTTTTTATATTTCTCAAACTATTCTGGAGTAAATGTTGAGTATGGCAGGGTTCATTATTTTGCTGTAAAAGGCCACTCCCATTGGGGCTACCTTTGCCATGAATGGGAACATTTGGTCTAGAATAATGTTTAGGTACAGTAGGTGATAAATGTCAAAGTAAAATGCACATGAATGCCAGGAAATAAGGTTTCCCAGCAGAACATCGCCTTGCTTCCACCAGTTTCCCTTTTTCCAATCGTGTAACCTGGTACTATTTCTTCCCCAGGTAATTGACACATGTGCACCCAGCTATCAATATAACATAAAAGAAAATACGATTCACCAGATTAGGCCACCCTGTTCCATTGCTCCATGATCCAGCTCTGATGTTGAAATGTACACTTGTAGATGTGTTTGGCAATGGACTGCACAAGCACTTTGGCTACGTTTTGACTACGCAGTCCCTTGCACAGGCTGCTGTCATACACTGTGTATTCTGACTCCTTTCTTAGCTAGCATTAAAGTATTTCAACAATATGTGCTAAATAGCTCTTCTATGGGATTGAATCAGATGGATTAGTCTTTGCTCGTGACACACATCAATGAGTCTTGGGTGCCTATAACCTGTCCCCATTTCACCAGCTGTCCTTCACTGGACCACTTTGCTTAGTAGTAGCTACTACATACCGGGAACACCCACAAGGGCTACATTTTGGAGATGCTCTGAATCAGTCATCTAGCCATGAGAAAATATTCCTTGTCAAAGTCGTTGAGATCTTTACATTTGCCTTTTTTTCTTTTTCTGATTCATTAACCTCAAGAATTGACTATTTACTTGCTGTCTAATATATTCATTATTACTATATAATCAATGCTATTCACTGGTTTTAATGTTATGGTTGATCACTGTCTATGGATATCAGCATTTAACAGTAGAACATAAGCAAAAAAGTGTCATTTGAAGTTGAACTTGTGATAATGCAATTCTAAGACTATGCATTGTCTTAATTTGTGTTTAGTTTGACTTTAAAATACTGTACATGTGAGAAAATCAACCAAGAATTAGCAAGAAAACTAGGATAGTAGGTAACTAGAGGTATAGCAGAGTTTGTAAAGTAATCAAGAAATATATAGGGTGAGCATATATAGGCTAATACATTGATAGGATAGAGAATAAACACAAGAAAGAATCCCGAACGCATCAAAAGAAAAGGAAGAAAAGATTTGTCATGGTGGGTCGGTCGCGACCGTGTCGCAGCTTGATGGCCTTGACTCAGAAGTGGGTCTGGGCTGACGTCACAATTTCAGCTCAGCCCATATATCTGTGGCGTTGTGCCGATGTGTTCACACCTCTCTGCTATTGTGGGCTCTGATTGGACTCCAGTGAGGTAGTTTCTCCATTCATCCAATCAGCCTTTATTGTGGTATATAAATCCCAGCCTCTTCTTTCAGTGGGCACCAGTTATTCTCCTGAATATTGTTCTGGTCTGGTGCTATTATTGTTATCAACGTCTAAGAATTGACTTTGCCTTTTCCATCTAGGGGCAGTTTAAGTAGCCCCCAAGCTCCTGACATGTGGCTACCTTCATCAAGTTGATCACACTGCTTCTAGGCAGGGTTTTCCCATGTTTAGTTAAGCAGGGTGAGATTTCCCTCTGCCAATTGTTTGGTTTTCGTATTATCAATTTTGCTCTCTGAGTTTTTACTTAATGTGTATATCCATCCTTTTTAGACAACTATTACGTCTGACCTAGATGAGGTGTTTAGGTGTCCGGCTCAGGCTTAACAGGCTCTTTGTAGTAGTGGGAAAAACTAAAAAGACAAAAGAAAGCAGCATAGTAGTAGCATCGCGTAGTAGTCGAATATGTTACCATTCTTTATGGTTGAAGTCATCCCAGAACTCAAGTGAAGTGGAATGCCTTTTCATGCTGCAATCAAAAAGTCATGCAAGATTGTCTTCTTCAAGGAGCCATATTGTCTTAATTTATGTTCTTTTAGTAACTATAGTACTGCTGAGTTAGCGAACAGCAAAATGTTTAATGCAGAAAAGAAAAATTAAAGGAGATGTCCCGCGCCGAAACGGGTTTTTTTTTTTTTTAAACCCCCCCCCCGTTCGGCGCGAGACAACCCCGATGCAGGGGTTAAAAAAACCACCCGCACAGCGCTTACCTGAATCCCGGCGGTCCGGTGACTTCAATACTTACCGCTGAAGATGGCCGCCGGGATCTTCTACCTTCGTGGACCGCAGCTCTTCTGTGCGGTCCACTGCCGATTCCAGCCTCCTGATTGGCTGGAATCGGCACGTGACGGGGCGGAGCTACACGGAGCCGCTCTCTGGCACGAGCGGCTCCATAGAAGAAAGCTGAAGACCCAGACTGCGCAAGCGCGGCTAATTTGGCCATCGGAGGCCAAAAATTAGTCGGCTCCATGGAGACGAGGACGCTAGCAACGGAGCAGGTAAGTATAAAACTTTTTATAACTTCTGTATGGCTCATAATTAATGCACAATGTACATTACAAAGTGCATTATTATGGCCATGCAGAAGTGTATAGACCCACTTGCTGCCTCGGGACATCTCCTTTAAGAAATACGCTGTTTCAAAATCTTTCATGTAAAAATGTTTATGGTAGCGAGACAAGACCCCCATTGACCAAAGTTCTTTGCCATCATATAACCTACTTCCATTTGCCATTTATAACCCTGTTCTGAATGACTACACAGAAGTTAACAGCAGATAAACATGTAAAAGGGAGGGGTAAAAAAAAACATATCGAAGAGGACAGAGGCTGGGCTTCATAAAAGGACAGAAAATGACACATCCTCCATCTCCAAGCAAATAAAAAAGCCATCAGCTCATAACAAGGCGATGATAAAAGGTGCTGAGGCCAGTAAGATTAAGACTTTGTAATAAGGTTCGGGCGCCAAAACTGACAGCCTTTTTCTTTTATATTTATCATGTCTTCACATTGGGGTGAAAAGCCATGGCTCCATCCCATTGCTGGCTACAATTTATTGCAGCTCCATTATTAGGAGATTGCAGTGAAATGGGGTAGAGGAGGGATGGGTTTCTGAAGATGTTACGATGGCCTCCTACATTATGCTCTTGACAGGTTTGTCAGCTCTTTGCAGCAAGCCTTGTAAAGCACTTTAATATCATTAGCACTATTTTCTTAATGTGTCTGCTCTCCGAACTCCCAGAAAATATCATACATCATATGCAAGACGTTGCATTCTCCACCATACCACAACATAGTGATTTCACTGCAAGAAGCCGGTCTTGGGTTTTTAATCATCATAAAGTGATCATTTAATTTTATTGATTAAGAGATAAAAATGAATAAATATAGTGTTTTTGGATGGACGGTCTTTTATGATAGAAACCACCTTCTATCATCATGCACGTCTGTTGATAAAATGTAGATGTTATTCGTTTAACTGCTTCGAGACCTACAGTTATTTAGCCTTTTACAAGGCAAGAGATTTTATATCTTTTTTTTTTTTAATTCATTATGGAGCTGGGTTTACTTATCTTTACTGTAGGAGACCTACTTTTTTTCATTATAGGTCAGGTTTCCATTTGGGAATTTATAAGACAGGGAAAAACATTGCTTCTCATTGGGATGTAGTTATAGGAAAAGTATCCTTATTTCTTTTAATATCCCCCTCCTGTAGGGAATAAGTGTGGTCTATATGAAAATATTCCTTGATAGGACTTTTGCTGGTTTCGAAGAACATGTTCTAAATTGGTATGATGGAACAATAAGACAAAATAATTTGACTGCTAAGTATAGGTGGATATAGATAGCAGAGGGTCTCCGTGTGGATATAATATATGGGCCCCTTGCGTTCTAACAGCAATTCCGCCAAGTGTGTGGTGTATGTCAAAGAACCCCTCTCTCATGGCTATTAGCAAGACCCACACTATTGCACCAATTTCTCTAATGGATCGCAATACACCATTAACTGTGAGTTATGAGAATCATTATCACAATCCCTTAGATGCGATCTAGTGTAAAGTGCAATGCTGTGCGAAATGCAACTCGGTGTGAAAGTTATTTCTAATGAAAGAACTTGATAGGTGGTGTGATATGCATTACAATACGGTGGGCATACCCATAGCCTGCCGGAGATATGAATATGGAAAGAATATGTGGGTAATATCCTGGTTTTGCTCATGAATGAATTACAAGAATCCAAATATGAATATAAACTGCATATAATTTATGGGACTGTTGTTTGATGATAATTCATTTAGGGCACTGTTCCCAAACCAGTAACTTTAAATAGTTCTTGGCTTATGTATGTGGCCCCCCAGCTGCAGATACTAATGTGCATTACCAACACCATCGATATCATTGTCATGGCTCGATAGCCGCGACAGGGCCGTAGTATACTGGTCGCGAGGCGGAAACGAATTGGCGGTACTGTCAGCCCAAACTACATTATGACACTATTATGGTTGCATGTTTGTTATCTCCTTGGGTTTCCCTGTCATTAATAAAGAGTTATTGGGAGTGGTATTTTGAAATATCCCTAGGTGGTTGGTATTTTCCTTGGCTGGCCAAGCTATTTCACAGGGGGTTTATATATTTCAACCCCTGCTCTGTCTAGTTGCTAATTATTCATCTCTTGTGGTAAAGCTGGTCTAGTCCATATTGGAGTTGTCATTCTGATTCAGTTAAATATCTTCTGGCATCACCCCTGCTGTCTATAGTTGTTACCACCTGTTCTTAGATATCCCCTGTCTCCACCTAGAGAAAGTGCAGGTAACATAATATTTTAGCTGGACCTCTGGGTTCCAGCATGGGGCTGTCCCTATCAAGACGATCACTCCACTTTAGGCAGGGTTTTTTCCCACTTCTCACTGTTAGGGGTAAATTTTCAAATTTGCCAATTTTGATGGGATAGGATGACTCTCATATGTGTATCTTGACATTTTCCCTAGAGAAATGTCAGAATAAACTAGGATTGAGCACTTTGACTTTCAATGCCTGATCCTTTTGTCCCCCCCCCCCCCCCCCCCCCCCCCGGAGATAGGTTGCCACTAGAGATGTCTGGCTGCTGCTTTCTCTACTGTCGTATGTTAAAACAAAACGAATGCTTTGCTGAATCGAGTGATTATCTATTTGGTGGAGTCAAGAGAAATAGCTCTTGGCTGAACAAATTTGTGGTCTTTCATTGAACATCTATGTGCACCTTTATAGGTAAGCAGTTTATTATCATCATGGACTTTACAACCATCACTAAGGAGCTCTGTAAGTTTTTCTTATACATTTTTCAGTCTCAACATTAAAGCAAGAATCATATCACTCAGTTTTATTTTTAATTGGCTTTTCGTCTATTAATACTGAGTGCTGCTCAACACAACATATCATATCTAAAAGTGGCTTGTGGCCAGCAAATGGTTGGAGGGTCTTTAATCTAGTGCACTACTGATTGCCTCTCATAAAATATATAGATATGACAATGTGGGGAAAACATATCACTAAATAAATGCAAGAAGCATCAGTCATGTTGTGTAGCTACAGAGCATTTATAGTATAATAATATAATAGACATTGATTGCTTATATTGCCGAAATCTATGGGAAAATTATTCAATAGCACACTCTATAATAATCTTTATTTGTTTAGTGTCAACATGTTCCACAGTACTTGCAAAATTTGAAGAAACATACACAAAATGAGTCATGATATAAAGAAGCATATGTATAGGATATTACACATATATACACACAAGGGATTAGATTAAGGAATATGGTAGGCCTCTTTAAGAAAATGTGTTTTAATGGCTCGTTTAAAGCTGTGGGCATTGGGAATTAACCTGATTGTATGCGGCTCGGGAACGATTTTGGAGGCAGGAGTTGGAGGTTCAGATTTGAGAGAAATTTAGTCTAAGGTCATTAGTGGAGTGGAGAGTATGTATAGGGTGGTAAGTAGGAATGAGCGAACGTACTCGGTAAGGGCGATTTTGCAATCGAGCACCGCGATTTTCGAGTACTTCACTACTCGGGTGAAAAGTACTCGGGTGCGCTGTGGGGCGGGGGTTGCAGAGGGGAGTGGGGGGTAGCAGCGGGGAACAGGGGGGAGCCCTCTCTCTCTCCCTCTCCCCCCCACTCCCCGCTGCAACCCCCCGCTCACCCACAGTGCACCCGAGTACTTTTCACCCGAGTAGTGAAGTACTCGAAAATCGCGGTGCTCGATTGCGAAATCGCCATTACCGAGTACGTTCGCTCATCTCTAGTGGTAAGCAAAGATGAGGGAGGAGATATAGGGCGTTCAAGCACTGTGGAGGGCATTATGGATGAGAATGATAAGTTTAAATTGTATTCTGTATTTGCCGGGCAGTCATTGCAGTGAATGGCACAGAGTGGAGGCATTAGTGTAGCAGCTTGACAAGAAGAGAAGCCTGGTTGCTACATTCAGGGTGGATTGCAGAGGGGAGTGCTAAGAGAAAGGATGCCCAATCAGTAGCAAGTTTCAGTAATCAAGCCAAGAGTCAATAGGGGTAACAATAACGGTTTTTGATGCCTCAACAGTGAGGTAAGGGCAGATGTGGGAGATGTTTTTGAGGTGCAGATGACATGAGCCAGCAAGTGAATGAATATAGAGAGTGAAGGAAAGATAAGAGTTAAATATGACCGCAGGACAGCAGGCGTGCTGATGAGAAGTTATAGTGGTACCACAGACTGAGATGAAAATTTCAGGTTCAGGTTGGTCAGTAGATGGTGGAAGCACAAGAAGTTCAGTTTTGGAGAGGTTAAGTTTTAGACAGAGAGATGACATAGTGTTGGACACAGCAGAGAGCCAGTTACCGGCATTTTGTAGTAGCGAGGGTGTGATGAATAAATAAAGATTATCAAGTGGAAGATATTTTGTGATGGAATTTACAAGACACAGCAAATGGGTTTCAGGGCTTTACAATTCTTTGTGGGTTTCCTCTTTACTTCCTTCTTATCAGAAGGATCAAGTGTACTAGTCTAGTTGTTATATTTTTTTTTACCAAACTTGTTACACAAATTTAGTTTGCTTTGGGGAAGATAAAACTCGGAGAAGTACTGTAGATCCACATGCCAAAAAAGATATACAGCATACTGAAACTCATGGAATGTCAGATAAGTAAGCACCAGTAATGTCCAGCATGTTAATCATAGATCCATGTGAATGTGAGAAAGAGAACATATTTTTGAGCTAATTGGCAAAGTGAAGTTGTTCTATAAACAAAAATGATCTGCTCATAATTTGCTGATGGATGACACATGGGCTTTTTACATCTGCTTGGAAGGAATTACAGGGACTTTTGTAAATATCTGTCCTTGGTATCTCTCTGACGTCTGAGAAGTATATAATTCAAAGTTACTAAAAAAATCTAGTTTCCTTAAATAGCAATTAATGAGTGAGGATTATGGGTTCATCTTGTACCATCACTTAAATAACAGACAACAAGTGTTATTCCTCAAAAGTCTCTTCAAGATTATATTATATATTACAATATGTCCACAGCCTTCAACATGTTTTAGAGATTCGAAATTCAATCGTATTGTCATTATTGCTTGTAAATGACATTGCTTGCCTCCTAACCAGAATTAGAATCTTCATGAGCTCTGCCCTGTATGAGTAAGCTACAGAGAAAGTGAATGGGCTTTTCCCTTTGCCACTTTTTTAAGCCTTCTTTTCACCCAGCACTTCAGGTAGGCTTGTACCTTCAGGGTGGCAGGGCATGTTCACTTAGTGCTGGAGGGGGGCACCAACAAGCCATTTTGACCCACCCAGAATACGTAAAGACAGAAGTTTTTGGAAAAATTATGCTGAAGTTTTTTTTTTTTTTTTAGCCAAAGCCAGAAGTTGACCTATAGGAATAAGTATAAGGGCCCTTTTACATGAGCCGAGAAATCATTTAGATTCCCACGATCGGTGAGAATCTGAACAATTATTGTTCAGTCTAAATCCATGCATGACTCAACGATAAATTTGATCTTTATTAAATTTCTGCATGCATAGAAACTGAATGACAGATTGGACTGTGTAAACAGGCAGACATTCATCTATGAATAACTGCCTGTGTACTGTGAATGGAGGGGGGGGGGCACAGGAACGATCATCATTTGGATAGTCTAGGGGGAATCTTTGCCCAACAAGTCACTTGTATGGAAGCACCCTATGTCCTTCCATTATTTTTCTTATTCCTTTTGAATCCACTCTTGGCTTTAACTCGAATAACTGAATAAAAACTGAAGTGTTTTTTTAAAGAAAACGAAAACAAGAAAAGCAATGATGTGCCCACCCTCAGAGATGCTAATTAAATTCATGCCCTGGATGAAGGGCCCTCATGGCAGGCAAGTGTTCGAAGAAACCTCCAAGTGGCAGAGCTCGAAATGTTGAAATTGGTAGAGTTTTTCATACAATGGATTCATGACACTGATAAATATTTACCTTTACCTTAGCCCAAATGAGCATTTGAAAGTTAACATATCAAATAAACAAAAGGTCAACCAAATTTTTAACCAACTACATACTTTAACCCTTTCCAATCCACTGTCTGACCTCTGAAGACATTATGATTTAAGGCTGTACAGCTCCGATGTTGGAAGACATCCATCGGGGTTCTCTTACTGTATATTGCCAGCCTCTCTGCTGTCGGAGCCTATCCAATATGTCACCTCATGCAGTACAGGCTTTAGCCAACAGATAGCGCCGTTGTATAACGGCAGAAAAAGAGTAAGCCCCCTAGTAAACCCAGGATGCAAATTGGATTGGAAAGGGTTAACCCTATTCATAATACTACTGTTCTTTTTTCGTAAAGAGAAAAGTGACTTTTTTGACTATTTCTGTGCAGTTTCTACCTCAGCTTCCAGCCATACTGCCTACAAAAATCTCTCTGATCTCTGATGACAGGAGGTATCACTCACTGATTTATCTTTGGGCTAAATCTGGAGGCAACACCTAGGGTACCCCCGTTTTAACACTTTCACCCTACCAATTGGGATCTGATTTTTACTGTAGGGTCCCCAAGCCATTACTTGCAGCAGTAGACTAGGTTATATGGCAGCTGGTGCTACACAAGAGCAAGGTACGGTACCTGATAGTGTGAACACAGACATAACCAGGAGATTTAGCCAAGGTCAAGGCAGACAGCACATAAACATTTATACGGGAATCGGGCAAGAGGTCAGAGCAGGAAGAAAACATGAGCTATGATATACAATCCAAGTCAAGGAAGACAGCTGGCAGAGAGTCCAATGAACGTAGCCGAAGTCAGGAATGGAGAAATCAGAGTAGCTAGGAACAAGCATGAGTCAGAAAACCAGAAGAGTACAGGTAAGGTTCAACAACAAGTGGAACCAAAGTGCTTAGGTATCATCGGAGGATGACTGATATAACCAGGACTGACAGAGGATAGATTGGGAACAATGTTGCAGAGCATACACTGGCCCTTTAAGTATGAGGGTGGGAGCATGCACATCGTCTATGGGCAGAAGCAAGGGACCATGCACTGTAGAGGATGCAGCATCTATTGCAGGAATTTGAATGGCGACTGACCCCAGCAGCAGGTGAGCCAATATGGTGGCTGTGCCAGTGCTCCATGATGGGAGGCAGCATCATTACAGAGAGGGAAGAGCTCTATTGTTGGGAATAGAGTGGGATGTTGACAATAAGTATGGCAATTTTTCTATGTCATCTACAGGGAAAAACAAAGAAACTCAAGTGACTTCGGACCTCATGATTTTAGGAAATGGTTTCTTAAAAGCATTTAGATGATTTATTTAGGTTCCTATGAAGGTGGTCCTTTTTTGTGTACATGTAAAGGGGAATTAGATTGTGATTGCCATTGGGAACTGGAGTTAATATATGTAAAGTATCATTAAAACTAGCCTTAATTCTGCCATTAATTTGATGCTAATTAACATCATATTTATGAATTACTTTTTTTTACTGATACATACTTTTTATAAAAAAGGACAAGGCCAAACCTTTGAATGTCATTGCAATAGATCTGCAGTTCTGCAACACCACTTCTTGCTTTGTAACATCTTATCAAGTATACACTATTCTACTAAAAGTAAGTGGACATCTGAGCAAGAATCAAAAGTAGTATTTATTTATCTATGATATCTACTTAGTGGAGCTTCTTTGGCCGTGATGACATTGGCTACTGTCTTGTGACATACTTTCTACTAATGTTTGATACACTTCAGCTGGTATTTCCCTCCATTCATCCTGCAAACTGCTGGAAAGTTCTCTCAAACAAGATGGACACTGTTTACATTCTCTGGCCTGACATTCCACTTAGTTCCCAAGATGTTTAATAGGGTTCAGGTGGGGATATTGCACAGGCCAGTACATTTGTGGAACATTCATATCCTCAAACTAACATAAAATACCCTTGAATTTGTGACAAGGACCATTGTTTTGTTGGAAACATTGCTGACCATTACCAGAGTATTGCCACATTGTCAGCAGCACATTATTGCCTAGAATGTCAGGGTACACCTAAGTGTTCATGGTTCTTGTGACAACAACCAATGGACTGAGGGCTCTTTTACACAAGCGCATAAATGGCAAGTGTGTTTTTACAGCTGCTCCGTATAAGGGTCTGAATGGGTGTTTTTCCGAGATCAGTGTTTTCTCGTCCATTCACATGACTGTGAGCGTCGTTTTTAGCGAAAAAAAAATGCCTCACCCTGGAAATCCCTCAGCCAAAATCCTCGGGATGTCTTCCAATGCCTATATAGAGGCACCTGTAAGCTTTTAGCAGCGTTGAATTCTGCATAAATGCCTCCCCCTCCCTTCTCTTTCTCTGCTCCCATAGGAGTCTATGGGACCCGCTGGCGTATATTGACCAAAACATAGTTGCAGAACTATCTTTTGGCTGAGTGCATATGCACCGGCCGGGTATATGTTCAAATTTTCATGCTGCCAGCATATTTATGTGCCGTATATTCGTGCCCGGGCATAAAAACTCGCCGTATATGCACTCCTGTAAAAGAGTCCTGAGGCTATGCGAAACAAGACATTCCAAGACCATAAAAGAACTCCTTCATTCTTAGCTGCACAACAAAAGTAAGCAAAAGGCGTTCTCCAGGCATCCTCTGCATCCTGATATGTCCTTCCAATTTGAAGAAGTATTATTATTTGCCACTCGAAAGAACGTTCTTCTATTCCTAAACTGTCCAGTAATGATGCTCCTTGCACCACTGTAGATGGGCCAATGTATCTTCTTTAAAAGAAATTACCAGACATTTGCAGGATGAATGCAGGGAAATATCAACCAAGGTATATCAGATATTAATGGAAAGTATGTTGCTGAGAATATCTTATGTCTTTAGGGCCAAAGGGGGCCCCACTAATTATTATCATATGTAAAAAATACTACTTTTGATTCTTGCTCAGGTGTCCAATTACTTTTAACAGGATAGCGTACAACCAGCAGTGCAGCTTACAGAGTCATTCATACATAACCCAGAATGTATTCACAGCACTGTAGAATATGTTAAGACTGCATAAATATTTTTGCCCTTGTAAATGACATGAAAGTTATCGCCACACAGATATGCATGTCTCAAAATATACATAACTATAGGAATGAAGACGAGCGTTCTTTTATTCAGAACATGTTGATCATGCATATGCTACCATTGATGGACAGTAGGCAGGAAGAAAATAGTTGCATATTTTCTTTTTATTGACTTTTGGGTTGTTTATTTCAATTTTTCAGTCAGAAAAAGTTTGTATGCTGCACCTTGTCCAGGAGGTTGGGAAACCTCATGAAAATGAAGATGACTTTTTACCCCAACTCATCAATCAATGACCATCTGCTGCACAAAGATGTTTATTTAGAGTGATTATGGATTTACACGTAAAATAATGCATTATGCATGTTGTATATGTTTCCTAATATAAGGACAAGTCATGGCTAAAGAAAATCATTTATTCTTAATGCTTGGTTAACCCATACTTGACGCACGCACATGCACACCGCAGTAGAGACTACATTATTGTGCCACAAAGTAAAACTTTGATTGTTGCGCTCAGCATTTGTGAAAAATCTCAAAAGATGTTGTCCTCAAAAGGTATGCGCAATCAATAACATTGGGTTCTGTAGCTGTACCTAAAGAGATGTATAATTAGCAAAAAGCTAGATAGATGTGAGATTGATAGATAGATAGATAGATAGATAGATAGATAGATAGATAGATAGATAGATGGATAGATAGATATTCTATCCATATATGCATTATAGGAACAATTAAAAATAGCAGTTCTCATAGTCAATCCACATCTGGCAGTAGTTATTAATTTCTTAGGGATATATTACATTATATTATACTAGCGTACCCGTCGCGCGTTGCTGCGAAGACAGACATACATACATACTTCGTTTTTATATATCTAGATGACGGCAGCAGCGACCACTGAGGTTTTGTAGGCCGCTGCTTCCCCCTTGCAGGCTGAATAAAATAGCCGTTGTGTGGAACATCTAATTTATCCGGCTGCTGTGGCTTCTTGGGAAGATAGCCTAGTACATGTTTGCCCACTTCCAACTCCAATGGAGACTGACTGTAAATGGCTGGCGTGCTCTAGTATTTATGGTTTCAAGCTGTACGTGTCATTGCATACAGTCTATCTATCTATCTATCTAGGTTATTGCATACAGTCTATCTATCTATCTATCTATCTATCTATGACATCAGGAAATGAGAGAATTATATCTATCTATCTATCTATCTATCTATCTATCAGGGTTATTGCTTACAGTCTATCTATCTATCTATGACATCAGGAAATGAGAGAATTAGATTCCGTACGTAAAATTTGAACGCTAATTCTTTGGCGCTTTGAATTGAATAATCGAGTTGGGACCCATTAACTTTTCCTATTTATGACATAATCAATGCTCGTGCCAAATTTCAAGTTTCTATGACATTGAAAATTTGGACGCTAATAATCGAGTTGGGATGAGACATAAGGCCTTGCCCATAAGCATGCCCCAACCTCCAAGAACTGAACCTACCTACCTGAATGAGATTTTGTAGGCCGCTGCTTCCCCCTTGCGGGCTGAATAAAATAGCCGTTGGGTGGAACATACAATTTATCCGGCTGCTGTGGCTTCTTAGGAAGATATCCTAGTACTTGTTTACCCACTTCCAACTCCAATGGTAATTGGCTGGCGTGCTCTAGTGGTTCCAAGCTGTACGTGTCATAATAGAGCCTTAATGACATCACAATGCAGCTTTATAGAACATGTTGGGGCATGTTCAAGGGCGTCCGATGTTGATGACATCAGTGATGACATCACAATAGCAGGTGGCTTACTTATTCGATCTACGTGGGGGGGTGGTAACTTTCGACGACGCTCGCGCGCGCGCCATTTGTCGTAGGATATTTGTACTATGCCTATAATCTTCCCAGGAGTGTACTTAACAACTTCCCAAAGTTTCATGGCGATCGGATGAATGGTGTAGTAGTGCATAAAGGACAAACACACACGCAGACACGCACGCAGACAGACATACATTCAATTTTATATATATAGATTATGACACAGCATGTTTTCCAAATTTAAAGACTATGGAAAACCTAACTTTGCACACATATTCTACTAAGTCCATGCAGTAAAGAAAATGATGCACTTATCTGGTTTTTCACATTGAGTTTTCCTTCTCATGCCTTTAGAAAGCTTCATACTTGGTTAGCAGGCTCTCCTACATTCAAGTTTCTGGATTTAGGGTGTTCCCAGCACTCACTGGTCAGTTGGTCTCTCACATGAAAGTGCACAAGCTTAGCTCCCCCTGTCCTTTGCTCTGTAGCATAACAACATCCACTCAATACTACACAATCTGTCTATTTCATTCTCTCTCTTGAGCAGCTGTTAGTCCTTCCCCCTCACTGCTGATAACAGCAAAAAATTCACACAAAGTGAATTACAGCCCCCTGTTATAGTAGCTTTCTCTGCTCTCTGTCCTCCTGATCTCGTCTACTACCATCTCCCAGCACTGTCATACAGACCTCTGTAATAGCTCAGTGGAAAGGCAGTGAATGCACATTCACAACAGGGGAGCAGGCTAGGGAAGGAGCTGGGTAACTTTGATTTCATTCCTCCAGTACTCAGTGTCTTGTAAAAAAAACAATATAAGTACATAAATTAAATAATCAGAAATGTTTAATGAAAGTCATTTCCAAAAAGCCTTCATTTCAAAAAATGCATTGGTTAAAAGAAAAAAAAATGAGTGCAAAGTTGTACATAACCTTTAAGTTCTTAGTCTTTTCATACACTTGTTAGCTTCCCAGGAAAGTTTTTGCTTTTGTTGTCTCATTTTATTTTGAAGTATTGCAAAGCTGTAAAAAGAATAAAAAGACTCTAATAACAGTAAATTATAATATGTAACTTGGGGTTATATTCCAAGGTCTTGATTAATCATTGGTATGTATTTGATATCTACGCTTTGGTTTGCTGTGCTAAAATATACTTTAGGTAAAATGTGCTTTGTGCAATATTTCTGGACCGGGTATTGTGTTTAAGAATTTTGAAGATTACTTTGAGCAATTTGTGTGCGACTGCACATTTGTATACTATGGTACCTTTCAATCACGGTGTTTAATTAATAGATTTATTACTTCTATTAACGCAGATAAAGGCCTTTGCAGCACTTCAACGATTCAGAGCCACATTGAATCCAGAGTTTCATTCAACTTTTAGAAAATAATGACAGCTTCAATACCCTTAAATTGTGCAAGCTAGTGTGTGTCCATGAAAAAAGGTAGCTGCATGCAGTGCAACAGGGAAGGCAATGTTATTCATGTAGTGCAAAAACTGACCTAAACCACATTTCTTTAGGCCACAGTAAGACAAGCGTGGTTTACACGCTGCTAAGCAACATGTAAAACCACGCTGCAGACATGCAGGAAAAGATCGCATGACTGGGCCATCTCTAGCTCCGTGAAGCAGCCCGGTCACACGTCCTATGTGTTGTTTATAATACTTGTGTCTATGTATGTGAGGGAGGGGCCTTTTAGCCCCCTAAGGCTTTAGGGCCCAGTAGCAACTGCCACCCCTGAACCCCCTATAGCTACGCTCCTGGCCTACTGTATGGGGGCAGGAGGAGAAGGCTCTTCAACAGGTCTAACTTCTTTAGGGACTGATCAATCTCATATCAGCCTGTGCAAAGAGACTGCTCTGTCCCTCAGTTTTTAAATAAGTTCCCCTAAGCGTACATTCACACTTAATAGATTTGCTGCAGATTTTTTTCTCAACCAATCCATCACATGTGAATGCAACCTATATGGATTCCTGGACCCCCTTTAGTTAGACACATGTGTATATTTCCATGCCTAGAAGGAACAATTATTTAGATATAGGGAGTTTTCACACAGAGAATTCCAGTATGTTTTGCACCTTTTTTTTGCAGCAAAAATCATTGTAGCTGGATATTAGCTGCAGCTCAGTAGAACTTTACTAACTCCTTATTGACCGACCTATTTTTCAATGACCAAATCATTGTTTTCGATTTTTCACTGTCAAATACCAATAACCATAGCATTTTCATTCTTTCATTGATATAGCCACATGATAAGCTGTTTTTTTTTCAGGATGAGCTACATTTTGTTTAATGGCACCACTTTGAGGAATATATATATATATTGTTTTACTTGGAACCTGCATACCAGCCTTAGACTAGGCTGCGTAAAAACCTAGTCTAAGGCCCCTTCGTAAAAACACACAGTAGCAGTCACTAATGCATTAAATGCACTGCAAACATTGTTGCCTTTTTGTGGTGTTCTTCTCCACTTTTTGCATGTTTTGGTGGTCAATTTTTTTCAAAACACTGCAAGATTCTCTGATTCTTTTCAGTAAAGCAAAATTTGCCGCAGTATAAATTGTACATCCCTATTTTTATATTTTGTAGACGGAATGATATTGTATGTGGGCTGTTGGGCTTTGTGTGCCTTAGTCCCAGTCCAGCTCTGTGTGGGACACTGGCCAGACACTGATAAAGTGCTGATCGTATAGCCAACGCCATAGTAGCTTTGCTCCCGTCCAAAGGATTGATTCTGTAAAGTTGTAATAATCTAATAATACAATTTGGTGCCTCAGAAGAGAATAAAAGTTCCCTTGAGAATGACTGTTAAGAAAAAAATCTAATTGTTTAGTTTTGCCGCGGTCCGTAATAAAGGTTATTGAATGTCATCCCTAGTGCCGTTCGTTAAAGCACATGTAAATAATAGTTGTGTAGAACAGTCATGATACTTTTATATAAAGCCTTCTCCCTTCGTTCTCAGGGGTTATAAAAATGGGAATAATTTTATTGGCACTCCTCTAGAATTGTGCTGAGACAAATGGAAACTTGAAGATAAGGATCCTCTGAGGTGAGAACATACAGCTGTTGGGAATTGCAGGAGAATATGACCAATAAAGGAAGTCACTATTTTTCCAGCCCTGAAGTGAGTTATAGGCCGAGACTGGTGTTGTATATTTATGTAAGGCTGCGGCAGGGAGTGCAAGGGAGAGTATATTGCTGAAAGAGCATCATTCGCATTCTGCCCTAAACAAAAGGTGGAAATGAAGTAATATCCTGGCCTAAGGAGTACTCATGACAGAATAATAACATTTCAAAGGAGGGGGTCTTTGTAGGGCCATGTGTCGATTCACAATGTGGAAATTAACGTGTGTTGCTCTTTCAGGCTTTCAAAAACAGAAACAACTATTGAAATGTCTGTTGGAGTTGCTCTCTGCGCTCCGCATCAAGCACTCCTGGGACGTCGGGTCATTTATTGTTCACGGAGAAAAATAAAATACAGCTAAGTGTGAAGTTTCATGGTTAGGAACCAGTGTTTTATTATTGTTGCAGTTGTGTTACATGTGCTTGTTGCGCTTTATGCTTGCCGAGTGGTTATTATTTATTAATACTCAGCCATACGGATGACAAGGATATGTTACATTATTGTTTACATAGTAAAGTCATCTTTCATAGCACTCTACACAACAAAACTTTTAGAGATCTTTCACACAAGACAGAATATTCGGCGTTGTGGAGAACGCCCTAATTCGGAATATTCAGGCCAAAATCTGCACTGCTATTATATGGATTTTTTGGGTAGAGTTAAAAATAGCAGAATCTTGCCGGAAGTTCGGAATCAAAATCCGAAGGTAGTAGTGTGGATTTTGGTGAGGAATTCCATCCTGTGTGAAACTCCTCTTTCACACAGGCGATGCGTTTTTTGGCTTGACCACTTTGCATTCATGTGGCCAAATAACACATGAACGAGAGAAAGACATGACCAAGTTGGAACTAAAATTCGCGTATTCTCGCCCATTCGCATGGCTGGGTGCGGTGTATATACGCTGCAGCCTGGAATTCCTTTGGCTGGCAGAAATCAGCTGAAATACTTCTAATGGCTCAACAGAGCCAGCTGACATGCTTTAGCAGCGCTAGCCACTGCTAAACTCCCTCCCTTTGCCGGCAGCTCCCATAGAAGCCTATGGGAGCCACCAGCTGATTCTGGCTGAAAGATAGGGCAAGACCTATTTTTCCAGCTGTGTCAAAACATTGGCCGGTGTATTCAGCCGCCGATGTCCTATCTTTGCTGGCCGCATGTTTTACGTAGCTAAATAATTGCCCATGTGAATGAATGCATGGTTGTGATTTCCGGCTGATGTTTTATCACAGCTGCGATAAAATGTTTATGTGATTGAGGCCTTAGGCTAACTGATTCTGTTCTTAAAGGGGTAGTCTCATCTTTCACCATTAATGTGTGATAGGTGTGGGATCCCATGACCCTTATGTGCCATCTTTTGGCACCCATTGTCTTCATAACGTTTATTGGAAATGTGGGTATGCACAAGTCTATGGAAGTTATAGTTAGAGCCAAGTAAACAAAAGCTGTACAATTCCCAATGCCTCCAATAGGTGAGGTAGAATCCACCCCTACAGTACCATGCATTTATAGCAAACTCTCAGGATATACATTAGACCTATAAGCTGGGAATACACATTAATGCAGCCATAACATTTATTATAAATTCCATTAAATACTATTATTGCAAAATGCCGAATGCTCTACAATGGCCTAAATCTAGAAAATCATATTTCTCATTAATTTGCAGCAAATATTTGACCCCCCTTCACAATTTTTTTTAAAAAAAGCAATAGAAACCACAAACAGCTAAACCTAAATGTTTGTATTTCATGAATCGGGTGCAATGTTGATGTGTGGCACTTACAATCACTTTAATATTACCCACAGTAAAACAGCTCTTAAAAGGGCTCTATCATAAAAAAAAAAAATTCTATACTGTACTTACCTATTCCTCACCTGTCAGTCTACTTACCAGATCTTCACCTCCCCTATCTTCTCCTGTCTCCTGCAGTCCTGGTGGGGGAAAGGGGTCGTCACTTCACCTCCAACTGCCTGATTCTTCTCCTTCCTGTGAGGTTACGTACATTGCTGGCAGTCTTTTTCCTGCCAGCCAATGTACGTTACCTCACTGTACACAGGCGAGCGGGGAGAGTGCCGAGCGAGCTGTCTCGGCAATAGATCAGAATTCCTTCCTAGGCAGTTAATGCTACAGCACAGGGATATGACCTTCACTGATCCAGCCTGGAAGAGAATGTGAGGAATGCAGCCTTCATAACAAACTGGTCGGCCTGTGGTGAGGTTACCCAGGGCACTACAGAAGCTCAGCCAGGAGAAGATGTTGTAAGGACACTGAAGGGGGAGGAATAGGAGAGTTTTTTATGACAAAACCCCGCTAATGCATCATGCTATAGTGACACTGCAGATACATATATTGTGCTTATGTGAATAACCTGTAAATCTAATGAAATATTTTGAAATATAAGAACCTGAAGCTACCATATCTAGCTTCAGGTGGCAAAACATTTCTGGGGTCTAATACTACAGACACGGGTGTTCTAGTGACAATTGTACAAGCAGAGCTATTATACATATTGGATGTACTAGAAAGTTTAAATAATAGGAAATGCTTTTGCGACAAATTGACACATGCAAAATATTGATGAGGTTGATTGATAAGATTGCAAGGTGAAGATTATATATATATATATATATATATATATATATATATATATATAATCTTATCAATCAACCTCATCAATATTTTGCATGTGTCAAATATATATATATATATATATATATATATATATATATATATATATATATTTGCACTCAGCTGTAGTTGTATAAGTAGACAAAAAATGCTACTCACCCCGTCTTGGCTCACTTCTATTGTTTAATGCTGGGTTTTATGGGAACAGCCAATTGAGCTCTTCTCTGTGATTTCTGTAAATTCTATGCGAAGGGGGGAGTGGGTGTTCCCCTTGAAGATGACAATAACAATGCTTAATGGTTGTATGGTTGCAATTTACAGTGCAGCAATTGTACTTTCACTCTCTCTGCTGAAGTGTATTTCAGGTCTTCCACTAGACCTCATGGTAAACATCAGCGTTACTGGGCACATGAGGAGACCTGACAGTCAGCATCTAGAAGGAGGGGGAGGGGGTGCAAATATGAATATAAATGAGCTTCATTGGACTCATCTGCAGTCCAACCCTGCAAAGTTTCAAAGTGAAATTTGCTAAACTACTAAACTAATCAGTATAAGTGACAGATCTCTAAAATCAGTGTACCCTTCTGCTTGTAACGTGGGCAGCGGAGAGAACCTGATAGGTCGCTATTAAAGATTGGTGATATTTATTGACATGATTGAAGTTTGACAATAAAGATATTTCGATCACGTTTTCTGTTATCAACTTATTGCCCAGAATTATTTTCTATTAAAATGTGTTAAATATTATAAAAAATTTTTTTTTTTACTTTTATTGGATATTTATTAATAATTATATCTCTATTTTATGCAAATCAGATATAAACATGCGCAACGACGCTCCGTGCCGGTGAGCATAGTTGCATATACATCCATCTGAAACCACCCTTATTAGGACTTGTTACAGGTGAAGCTGCACTTTGTCTATATTAACACTTTTGTTCAGGAGATTTTCTTTCCCAACTCTCGTACTTCTTCAAAAATCGAAGTAGATCCTAAATGTCCTTGAGAAATTATTTCCTTTTCCGTTGTGCTGAGATCTGGTCTCCTTTTTATTAAACAGACTTATTGGAGAAGGAATCTCCCTAATGCTTAGTGAATGCAGATTTATAACTGGAACGCTACACAAGAATATACAGAATACTGTAATCCATTGTCAGTAGGTTTATTACTGTCAGCTAGAGTTGAGCGAACGTACTCTGCCGTACTCGATGGTGCTCGTTACTCGGACGAGCATCAAGCCGTGTTTGACCCCGCCCCAGTTTTTGGCTCCTCCCCGCTGTGACGTGCCTGTTTTGGCCCCTCCCTGCCGCGACGCAGCGCGCGTCATTGGCAAATTTTTGGGCTGGCTGGCTGGAGAGAGAGAGAGAGAGAGAGAGAAAGAAAAAAAGCTCGGCACCCAGCGTCCCACATACAAGAATGCTCGAGTCTCCCATTGTAGTCAATGGGGTTCATTACTCGAGTAGAGCTCTCGAATATTACAAAAAGCTTGACTTGAATAACACTCGCTCTTCTCTACTGTCAGCCCTTTCATTTATGAGATCTTCAACTAAACCAACTCCACCCGAAAAAGTCAAATCCTTATTAATATTATTTTATCTGTGGTTTATTTATGCAGCTGTTTCCCATGTTAATGAGGAACACACCTTATATGACAGTAACAACTACCCTATACTTCATGAACATGAGAGATTGTTATTATCTATCCCCGTTACAGAATAGCTGAATGATCTTGCTTGAAGGCAATTCTAAAGTTTTTAATAAACATAACATAATTCACTGATCATGTCTAGGGCTCTCCTGGTCTAATATAGTGTTCATTAACGTAATAATTATTAATATTATTATAATGAATCATTGAAATCAGATACATTTAGTCCCAGAGTGATTTGAAAGAACAAAGAGTACATAGTGCTATAAAGGATCCTTGACAGCAGCTCTTTGTCAGGGTGTTGCCACAAGAACGGTGGTTTCTTGTAGTTTTTTCTTTTAAAGGCATTGTTTGTGGCAGTTTTCATGCAGGGTTTTTTTCAGCAAAAGTTGGAAGTAGATTCAAAAGGAATGAGAAATATAAAAATAAGAATTTAAACTTTTCCATCCTGCTAGATCCTCTTCTGGTGTTTTTTTTTTTTTACAAAAAGTGTGATGCCACCGGAGAGCTAGTAGTCGTAGACCGGCTTCACACATAGTGGAAATGCTGTTGGATTTCCACAGCAGTTTTTGCTACATAAGTTTTGCAGCATTTACAGAACAAACCATGTGAAGAAAAGTTCTAAAATCTTCTGCATATGGTGTGGAAAATTTCCGAAATGAATCAACAACATTTTTGAAAAATTCTAAAGTCTCCAAGTCCGCTGCATGACTTTTAATGCTGTGGATTTATGCTGCGGATTCCAACCCTTGAAATACAAGGGTTAAAATCTGCAGTAGATCCACTGTGAAAGTTCCAGCCAAATACATACCATTTAGGTGCAGATTTGGCCACTCCGAAGTTTTAGCATATTTGCTGTGGAAAGTCTGCACTGATTACACTGCCCTTAGGGTGCATTCATACGAGCGTGTGCATGTGCATACATGGGTGCGCACAAAACCGTGCACCCACGTACGTGCACAAACACACATGAATGCAGGTCCATGCAGCATTGTTTTCAATGAGGCTGCGGCTGCTGCCAGCACCCACAATGAAAGCAAGAGGATGCCAGCAACCCCTCCAGTGATTTTCAGGGAAGGGCTTGAAATTTAAGCCCTTCCCTGAAAAATCATCCCTGGTTTGTGAAAAAAAAATAAAAAATAATAATATTTTTATATATATATATATATATTTATATATATATATATATATATATATAATATATATATATATATATATATATATGTGTGTACTCACCTCTCCGCCGCTGCTGTGTAAATATGCCCTGTCAAAGTGACAGCTCTGGCAGAGGATCGCGATGCTCTCCCAATGGGACCAGTGCTTTAAATATAAGCCCTTCCCTGAAAATCATCCCTAGAATGTGTTAAAAATTAAAAAAATATATATATATACTCACCTCTACGCAGCTGCCGGGGCTCAGGTGCATCCAGCTGTTTTTTTTCCCTGCACTGCTCTGAATCTCTTTCTTGCAGGTGGGGATTTAAAATCCTTAATCCTGAATTTTAAATTCATATAGTGCTGCCTGTGATTGGCGATTGGCTGAGCGCTTAGCCAATCAGGTACAGCCCTCTTAGCAGGCAGGGATTTTAAATCCCCGCCTGCTGAAAGAGACTCAAAGCAGTGACGGGACCCAAGCTGCTAGACATGCCTGAGCCCCGGCAGTGGTGGAGAGGTGAGTATTTTTTTTTGGTTATTTTTTACACCAGATAGGATTAATTTTTTAAGGGAAGGAAAATCACTGCAAGGGTGCCGAAATTGTGATCCTTTGCCACAGCTGTCACAGCTGTGGCAGGGGATTCTTTACTCCTCGCGGGGAGTCCCCTTGTCACTGAACACTGTGACAGTGCTGTCACAGTGTTCAATGATAAGGGGATTCCCCGCTGCAGAATATTGACACGCACCATGGACCTATGGTGCACGCATGTCCTATATTTTGCAGGTTTGTGCGTTTCCCTGCCTGTAAAACACGGACATGTGAACACACCGTAAGAAACCAATGGTTTTAATAGACGTGTGGTTTTGTGTGCACCTATGCATGCACATGCACACGCTGGTCTGAAACCACCATTAATTGGACAATTCCTGTAAGGACCTGAGTTAAAGTTTGCTCTAGCACACATTATGATAAGATTATCCTGGGATCCTTTCAAAGGATCTCTGTAGCTTGGTAATGGTGCTTTTAGACAGAACGATTATCGTTCAAACGAGTGAAAGTTAACAATAATCGTTCAGTCTAAACGTAACAAAACACGACTAAATGATAATCGTTCACTTTTCATGCGTTGTAAATTTTTTCCAGGCATAAAAACCCTGAACCATAAGCTTGTTCGCTCATGGTTCAATTCAAACAGCGCTCGTTCAGTCCTTCTTATTCGCTAACACAGCAAATGTGAAAGACTGAACGATACTTAAATAATGCTCTTCTGATCAAGCCAAAGATGTGTCTACCTGTCTAACAGGCTGAATGAGAGTGAACAAGTTACCGATGACGTCACTCACTCATTCGCTCACTTAAACGAGAATCAGCTCATCAAAAAGGATCCTAAGAGGTAAAGCCTGATGATTTAAAGGGAATGTCTCATAAAGGCAACCCTATTTAAACTTAAGCCACTCCATCAATCAGCTGGTCACACTTCAGAAACCTAAAGTGATTAGCTTTTATTTCTTGTGGAAACCGTAGCTGGCTGTGCAAACAAATGTAGTGTTACATTTTTACTATTTGAATGAATGGTCAACCATATCATATATGGATGCAGGGGCGTAACTATAGAGGGTGCAGGGGATGCAGTTGCACCCGGGCCCAGGAGCCTTAGGGGGCCTATAAGGCCTCTCTTCTCCATATAGGGAGCCCAGTACTATGAATAAAACATTATAGTGTTCCTTGGATCAACAGGGGTTGATCCAGGGAACAGTCTGATTGCCATTAGGGAGTCGGGAAGTAGGACTTTTTTTCCCCAAAAGGGCTAAGTGGCTTCTACTCTTGGGGCTTTTTGCCTTCCTCTGGATCAACAACACAGGAGGATAGACAGGCTGGACTAGATGGACATTGTCTTCATTCAGCCTTACGAACTATGTTGCTATGCTATAGTTGGGGGCCTGTTACAGGTTTTGCATGGGGGCCCAGAAGCTTCAAGTTATGCCTCTGCATGGTTTAGGTATGGTACGGGTACAGATACAGATAGAGGGGGGGCCCCAGCTCACCTTTTGCATCACGGCCCCTGAGCCTTTAGTTATGCCCCTGCATGGATGGGTTAATCTCTTCTGGCTAATAAAGATTCCTCTATGACATCCATAATCCCTAATACAGTAGGAATCATAAAGATAACCTCATTAACAAACAAGACGCCTCTCTCTTTCTTAAGGCCTCATGTCCACGGGGAAAATCAGGCCCGCTACGGATTCTCCATGGAGAATCCGTAGCGGGTCCCTCCTGCCCCGCGGACATGAGGGCTGAAAATAGCAATTACTCACCTCTCCACATGCTCCAGATCTTCCCTTCTTCGCGGCTTGATCTTCTCTCTGTCGCGGCCGGATCTTCTTTCTTTGGCCCAGCGGATGTGCACGGCACGCCGGATGCATGCCGCGGGTATGCGCCGGCCAGAAGAAAAAAGATCCAGCCGCGACGGAGAGAAGATCAAGCCGCGAAGAAGGGAAGATCTGGAGCAGGTAAGTATATTCTGATTTTAGGTCTCCCGTGGATCCGGACGGCTTCCATAGGCTTCAGTAGAAGCCTGCGGGAGCCGTCCCCGCGGGAGACCCACACAAAAATGGAGCATGTCCATTTTTTTCATGCTCCATATTTTTTCTAATTCACTTTTATTGACCACCCGTGGGTATTTATCTACCCGCGGGTGGTCAATGCATCCCTATGGGGTGAGGATCCGCATGCGGGTGATCCGCTGCGGATTTTAATTATTATTTTGCCCATGGACATGAGGCCTAACACTTCGATCACCATGACCACTGCTAATGTACCTTGTATGCTCACTCGAAAGTAACTTTAAAGTGGGAAAAGTTTAAAGTTTTTGTAAGCACCAAAAATACATGAACATGTGACTTGTACAGAGATTATGATATACTAAAATTGTTTTTTTTGTCAGCAGAGTGAAAAAGGCCACAAAATGCTACATTTAGAACATTCTGCAGTAAAAAGTTCACCATGCACTATATGACTATGTATTCAAATCATACACCTGTGCACTGGACCATTTTTTCAGTGTTTTTATAGAATATGTGGTTATAAAATGATCATTCATATAGTGTATCATGCATATAAGGGCCCTTTATGGACACCATGTCTATAACATACTCTAAAGAATGGCATCACACTACTTCTTGTGTCTTCAAGCAATTGATGAAAATATTTTCTGTTCCACCGACATATTGTATTGTTAATCACAGCACTGCATAGAATTCATCCCTCCATTTAAACACTGTTATTAACCTCTCACCTATACATTTTCCTTCTGTGCCATGCTCCCCACACAATGTTTAGGTAAATTAGACTAAAGCCTTTTTTTAGAGCAGACACAGGTATTGGTTTGAACTTTCAATTGTAATTTATTCATGAAGCCGAGAGGTTGAGGCTGGCAGTGCTATGCATCATTCTGTCAAAAGGACTTTTCCTCATCTACAAAACAGCTACTGTACCGCAGAGAAAACAAATCATTTGCCGCACAGACCAGAACATAGAGCCAAGGAAAGTCTTGACATTTCAGCATTCTATAAATATATATTTTACACTTATACTGCTAAAAATAATTATAAAGCAACTTCGGTATACGTGCCTTTGTGATCTTCCATAAGGAGTCATTTCTTGCATAAGATACATATAGGCTACATTTTATATCATTAATTATGCAGCAAACCAATAATTATAAAATGTAAAAAAAATGGTTGCACCTATGGTATATAGGGTACAGTCTTTACTTTAGGGATGCCCCCTATTTACTGATTTAGGAGATTTATAATGGTCGTCAAGGACTTTTATGTTTATCACTTGTGCTTTCTGATAGCTCTTACATATGGCTTTGCGTGTCATTCGGGGCACATGGAGTCCATGTGCTTCCATGTGGTATCTGCATGTAACACCATATTACAGAGGTATTCTTCTCTGAGAGCATTGATTTTAGTGGAGAAGGTCTTTGTTGTATGGCTTATTATTCTTGTTTTGAAGGATTCTGTATGCAGATGTATGAAATAATAGTAGTGGCTCATAGAGTTCCATGGGTGCAGTATCACTGATTCACTCATTTTACAATATAATGGTATTATAAAGCCTTTAGAATAGTGAAGTAGTCACCAGCACTATTAAAAACCCATTTTACAGATTTTATGAAAATGGGAAAATTATTTGAAAAGTTTTCTGATCCATTGTTTCTAGTGTATTTGACATTATTAGCATAGTATTGTGAGCCATGATGAAACCTACTTTGTTAAAGAATGAATAAAAATAATCTCCATGGAAATGGCCAAACATAGGGATAATGCACACAGCAGTTTTGCAGAGCTCTAGTAGAGTTTCTATAGAGATAGATGATCCATCTATCATACTTCTATATATCTAAGAGAGGCATACAAAAAATGGTTGCATTTCAATTGGATGCTGTATGTATGGAGGCATTTCCCTCTAGATATGAGGAGTAGCATTGAGCGAACCAAACCAGTCGAACCCTCAGATATTTTGCCCCGGTTGAACCTGTTGCTGGTTCTACTGTGGCTCAGTGATTAGCACTGTTGCTTTGCAGTGCTGGGATCAAATCTGATAACATCTGCATGGACTTTGTATGTTCTCCATGTGTGTCATAATCATCACCTTTATATTTAACTCCATGTAGACGGATTTGAAACTAGGACCCAGCACCCCAAGTCAACAGTACTAATCACTGAGCGACCATGCTTCCTCTTCCTCATCCCCCCCAATAAAGTTTTGCACTATAAAAATAAAGCTGATTATTATGAAGAAACCCAGACAAGCACAGGGAGAACAGGCAAACTCTATGCAGATGTTGTCCTGGGTTAGATTTGATCCTAGGACCCTAGTGCTGCAAGACAACAGTGCTAACCACTGAGACATGGAGAAACCACCACCATTTGGCTGGGATCATTATTACTGGTGATGGCTTGGTTAAAACTAATTCAGACCGAACCAAACTTTTTTTTGAAATTCAGCAAACTAGCAGAACTCAACTTTTCAAAAGTTTGCTCATTTCTAATGAAGAGACCAATGGAGGCTGTATGACTTTATACTAAAGTAGCCAAATAGTCTTTGTGAGCCGTTGTACAGTCTCAGTGTCAGTGTTTCTAGGCCCTTCGTTTTTGATTTCAGTTAAGTTTTGTTCCCACAAGCGTATATCGGCTGACATACACTATGATCTGATGCATTGGATTCCAATGCATCAGATCACATTGCCATATTCCGGCGATGTAAAAGCTCCCGGCTGGGCCGATATAGTGCCAGGCGCTTTTACGTCGGGCCCAAAAGATAGTCCTGGAGCTATTTTTTGGGCCGTAATACGTTGGCCGCTGCATGGCTTCTATGAGAGCCAATGACAACAGCTGGAGAAGAGAGGTGGGATGTGATTGCTAAACTCCCTCCCTCTTCTCTCCTCCTCTCCAGCTGATTGCAATGTGTGAGATAACATACAGTCTCATGGCAATTGGCCATAAACACATCAAAATATTTGGTACTCCATTAACCGTATGGTTAACAGGTAGCCTAAAACAATACATTTCTAGGTATCAATATCAATAAAAGCTTCAAGTATCAACCTATGGGTTGAATTTCAGTGAAACTTCAAAAATCTGGAGTATAAGGGCTTCTACCCACTAGCGCTGTAAAAGTTGCGATTTTTGTGCAATGTGATTTTAACATCAGAAAGTCCCATTGAAAAAAAACGCAGCAATATTGCAGTGTTAAAAAAAAAGCTAGTGGGTAGAAGCCCTAAGAGTGCCTACCCGATAGCGATATTTTTTCCTGTGATGCGAGAACGATGATTATGAACCCAATGATTTTCACTGGTTTCAGACTCATTTGCGTTTTTTCACTGCAGCCAGATAAAAATCTGCTATATCGCTCAATGTCTTCAACAGGGCCAGCGGCAGCAGCGCTAGCCCCATTGAAAACATTGGGAGTACATCACGGACTTCTGCCACAGCTGTGACAGCTGTGGCAGAGGATTCTGTCATTTCTGTGGTCCCTGTGGCAGGAATCGAGGATGCTATCCCATTGCTTTCAATAAGGTCGGCACTGCTGCAGCCCCATTGAAAGCTGGGGATTGCAGGCAACCCCCGCAGCAATGATTTTCGAGAAGGGCTTGAAATATAAGCCCTTCCCTGAAAATCATCCCTAGCTGGTGAGAAAAAAAAAATTATATACTCACCTCTTCGCCACTCAGGAGCATCCTCCAGCTGGCTCCCCGGCACTGCTGTGAAGCTTTTTCAGCAGGCGAGGATTTAAAAATCCCCGCCTCCTGAAAGGGCTGTGCTGATTGGCTGAGCGCTCAACCAATCACAGGTAGAGAACAACCATTCATACATTTTTGCCTAGTAGAAAATAGAATCAATGAAAGCAAATACGGAGGCAAATAAAGATGAAAGGCTGCTGAAATACTGATGACATACTGATGTAATTTCATCTGTAATACATCCGCATTATGGATCCATATTATGGATATTTACCTATATACTTGTGTGAAACCAGTTTAATAGTGATTATACAGTGCATAATCATGGAAACCATGAAAAAATGCAACAGCAATCAAGCACACTAATAATGAGCCCATAAAGTCCATATAATAATAAGTTCATAAAAGTTTATAAAATTTCATGAAGGCCAAAGGCCAGGTAAGGTAATGAATAGAGATGAGCGAGCACCAAAATGCTCGGGTACTCGTTGCTCGAATTGAACTTTTCGTAATGCTCGAGAGCTCGTTTCGAGTAACGAACCCCATTGAAGTCAATGGGGGACTCAAGCATTTTTCATGCTGACTGATGCTCCGCATGAGAGAGGTTGTGTGAAACACCTGAAAACATGAGAAAGTCATGGAAACACCACAGAAACGGATAGGGAATGGCAGGGGCAGCATGCATGGGTGCATCTGAGGCTCCCAGGTTCCACTATCAAGCCAAATTGAGGGCATGAGCCTGGCAGTCATTCCCCTAACAATTTACCTGGGACAAACCATAAGCAGCAAGGCACACACGCTGGCACATCTTAGCTAAGCACCACACTAGGTACAACCAAGGCCAGTCACCGTCTGCGGGTGACACATCTGCCTCTTCTCCTGTGTTACATGCTGGCATTGCTGTCCAATCATCCGCATGAGCGTGCATCCACAGCGTACTCAAATTTTTCCCTGCGCAGCGTTCAGCTGCCCTCATGCCACATGCTCGCTTGATAGCCACACCACCCTCATGTCTATTTATAGGTGCGTCTTTGATGAGGAGGTACTGGAGACACACACACACTGCAGAGGGTTGGCAGTGCCAAGCAGCGAACCTCTTTGAAAGTGTGGGCGATAGCCCACAATGCTGATGAGAATCGATAATAAATTGACGTACGATCATAATTTCAATCCTGTGCCACCTCCGTCACAAAATTGTCAGGAGCCGCAAACTTGGGCATAAAGGGGACTCAGATGCCAGCACTTCTACACATCTCCACAATGCAGCAGCGCATACTAATGCCAAAGATTGGTTTGAAGCAGGAGGTGTCGCAAAAGTAGCCACCACAGGTATACAGTGACCCTGTGAAAGTCTCATGATATCCGTTTCGCTTCCTGTGAATGCTCCAATCCAGTATCTCGGATAACTGTAGTAATCTGTAGCACGAGAGATAATACATGCCGACCAGCACTGATCCCCAGACCCCAAGCAGGAGAAGAAGATGGCGTAATAAGCCCGAGAAACTGTGACCGAGGTAGGACCCGCAATACTCAGTGTGGGAAGCACGTGAGCGGGCTCAGGGCCAGGCTCGGTCCCAGCCTCCACCTGGTTGATCCAATGTGCAGTGAGTTACATAGCTATGGTAAATCCCTGTGTCCCCACACAATTCATTCGGTGTATGTGTCAGATAGCTGAACACCGCGCTGGGAAACCTTTGTGCACCCGCAGCATAGGCGAGCTCATGAAACCCAAAGACAGTATTACACATGAAGAAATGACAGTACCCAAACCTGACGCAGTTGCCCCCCCCCCCCCCCCTCCCCTGGACCTCGGCCTCTTCTCTACACCCTCAGCAATCATGGGCATGAAGCGTACTCGGATGCTAGTAAAGCTGTGAACGTCTCCTTAAATCATTTACGCTTCTTTTGATTGGTCCAAACCAGTGTCTCAGATAATTGTGGTAACATGAAAGCAAATACATGTCAACCAGCGCTGATCCCCAGACCCCAAGCAGGAGGAGGAGGTGACATAATAAGCCTGAGAAACCGTGGCCGAGGTAGGACCCGCAATACTCTGTGTGGGAAGCACATGAGCGGCCCAGGGTCAGGCTCGGTCCCAGCTTCCACCTGGTTGACCCAATGTGACGTGAGTTACATAGCTATGGGAAATCCATGTGTCCAAACACAATTTATTCAGGTGTATGTGTCAGATAGCTGAACAACGAAATCGTAAACCTTTGTGCACCCACAGCATAGGCGAGCCCATGAAACCCAAAGACAGTATTACACAGGAAGAAATGACAGTGCCCAAATATGGCAGAGTTTCACCCCGGCCAGGACCTCGGCCTCGGCCCACACTTCTGCCCAAGTCATTCTGTGTATTTGTGCCAGACAGCTGAACACCGCTATGGGAAACCTTTGTGCACCCACAGTATAGGCAGACCCCTGAAACATTTCTGTAGCAAAAGTATAGGGGAACCCCTCAAATCTTTCAGTAGCAAGTGTATAGGTCGACCCCTGTAACATTTCTGTAGCAAGAGTATAGGTGAACCCCTCAGACTTTTAAGTAGCAAGTGTATAGGCGGACCCCTGTAACATTTATGTAGCAAGTGTATAGGCGGACCCCTGAAATATTTATGTGGCAAGAGTATAGGCGGATCCCTGAAACATTTCTGTAGCAAGAGTATAGGCGAACCCCTCAAACCTTCCTGTAGCAAGTGTATAGGCGGACCCCTGTAACATTTCTGTAGCAAGTGTATAGGCAGACCCCTGTAACATTTATGTAGCAAGAGTATAGGCGGACCCCAGTAACCTTCCTGTAGTAAGTGTATAGGTGGACCCCTGAAACATTTATGTAGCAAGAGTATAGGTGGATCCCTGAAACATTTCTGTAGCAAGAGTATAGGCGAACCCCTTCAAACCTTCCTGTAGCAAGTGTATAGGCGGACCCCTGTACCATTTCTGTAGCAAGAGTATAGGCGAACCCCTCAAACCTTTCAGTAGCAAGTGTATAGGCGGACCCTTGTAACATTTCTGTAGCAAGAGTATAGGCGGACCCCTCAAATCTTCCTGTAGTAAGTGTATAGGCAGACCCCTGAAACATTTATGTAGCAAGAGTATAGGTGGACCCCTCAAACCTTCCTGCAGTAAGTGTATAGGCGGACCCCAGAAACATTTATGTAGGAAGAGTAGAGGTGGACCTCTGAAACATTTCTGTAGCAAAACTATAATAATAATAATAATAATCTTTATTTGTATAGCGCCAACATATTCCGCAGCGCTTACATGGACAAGGGGGATACAGAAAGACAAAAGTACAAACATTACAGAACCACAGTTACATAGTAATCAATTGATAGAGGCAATAGTGGTGCAGGTCCTGCTCCAACGAGCTTACATACTACGAATAGTGGGGTGATACAGAAGGTAAAGGGGCTGGAGATGTGCACGCTATGGCGAGGTGGAGAGTGAGCGATGTTATACACAGACAATGGTCAGACATTTAGCCGTGTGACAGCAGTAACAGTATGACTGCAGGGGTGGTTTATGATGGCTAGCAAGCATTGCAGTCAGTAGGTCAGGGAGCTTGTTATCAGGCGGAGTACAGAGGGGTTTGTTTAGGGAATGCGGTATGCTTCTCTGAAGAGGTGCGTTTTTAGAGCACGCCTGAAGTTCTGCGAGTCCTGGATTGCTCGGGTAGCCTTTGGTAGTGCGTTCCAGAGGACCGGTGCTGCTCTGGAGAATTCTTGGAGGCGGGAATGAGAAGTTCGAATTAAAGAGGCGCTCAGTCTGGTTTCGTTAGCAGAGCAGAGAGCCCGGGCTGGTTGATGGATTGAGATGAGGGAGGCGATATAGGGTGGAGGGCTTTGTGGATGAAGGTAGCGAGTTTAAATTGAATTCTGTATTTAACGGGCAGCCAGTGCAGTGACTGGCACAGGGCAGAGGTGTCTGAGTAGCGGCTGGAAAGGAAGATGACCCTGGCTGCCCGTATAGGCAAATCCCTCAAACCTTCCTTTAGCAAGAGTATAGATAGACCCCGGTAACATTTCTGTAGCAAGTGTATAGGCGACCCCTGTAACATTTCTGTAGCAAGAGTATAGGCGGATCCCTGAAACATTTCTGTAGCAAGAATATAGGCGAACCCCTCAAACCTTCCTGTAGTAAGTGTATAGGCGGACCCCAGTAACATGTCTGTAGCAAGAGTATAGGCGGACCCCTGAAACATTTTAGTAGCAAGAGTATAAGCGAACCCCTGAAACATTGGTGTACCAAGGGTATAGGTGAACACCTGAAAACATTTGGTTACCGAGAGTGTAGGCGAAGCCAGGAAAAATAAATTTGATAACAGTATAGGCGAGGGCCTAAAAAATTGGTGTACCAAAAGTACAAGTGTACCCCTGAAAAATAGCTGAACCCTGAGGGCAGGTGAAACCCCTAAACATTTTTTAAAGATACAGCTCATTGTTGCTTAATTTGTAGCAGCCCTCCAAAAAATTGGTTTAAGTTAAACTTTGAAGACTTGTAAAACTTTTAAAATTTTAAAAACTTTTAAAAAGAGCCCTTTGGGCCGCAGAAAAATTCGCAGTTCAGCGTGATGACATGCTGCTTTAGGAAGAGGAGGAGGAGTAATATCCGAGAGGGTAAGACAGAGCTAATTCTCCCCTTTTTGGGGGTGATAGAGGATGCATTTTTCTCCTGTTGCAGTGAAAAGAATCTTTAGGATCTGCTTTCCACCATTGGAGAAGAGAAGTCTGGGGAAATCCAGCCTTTGTTCATCTCTATGGGGGAAAACATGTCGGCACTGGCAGTTGACAGGCGGGTACGCTTATCCGTGATGATCCCCCCAGCAGCACTAAACACCCTCTCTGACAAGACGCTAGCAGCAGGGCAGGCTAGCACCTCCAGGGCGTACAGCGCAAGTTCATGCCACGTGTCCAGCTTTGACACCCAATAGTTGTATGGAGCAGAGGCATCATGGAGGACAGTGGTACGGTCGGCTATGTACTTCCTCACCATCTTTTTACAGTGCTCCCTCCGACTTAGTCTTGACTGGGGAGTGGTGACACAGTCTTGTTGGGGAGCCATAAAACTAGCAACGGCCTTGGAGAGTGTCCCCTTGCCTGCGCTGGACACTCCCCAAGGCCGTTGCCACATCCCCTGCCTGATCCCCGCACCTCCCCTGCTAGTTGGCCCTCTGAACTGCGTCTTTTACCACTAGCGCTGTTAGATGGTAACTTTAGTATCACTTTTTCCATCAGGGCCCTGTGGTATTGCATAACTCTTGTACCTTTTTCCTCTTTGGGAATGAGATTGGAAAGGTTCTCCTTTTTCCAGGAAAGGAAGCTTAACATAAAGTCAGCCACGTGTGCCAGAGTCCCAGTACGCAACACATCGCTGTCCTCACTAGGAGGATGCTCCTCCTCCTCTTCTGCCCATACATGCTGAACAGATGAGAGGGAAGCAGCATGGGTACCCTCTGCAGTGTGGCCAGCAGTCTCTTCCCCCTCCTCCTCCTCCTCCTCCAAAATGCACTGAGATATAGACATGAGGGTGGTCTGGTCATCCCCTGTCTCCTGTTCTAACCGCAAAGCGTTGGCCTTTATGCTTAGCAGCGAAGTCCTCAGCAGGCAAAACAACGGGATGGTAACACTTATGATGGCCGCATCGCCACTCACCATTTGGGTAGACTCCTCAAAGTTTCCGAGGACCTAACAAAGGTCTGCCATCCATGCCCACTCCTCTGTAAAGAACTGTGGAGGCTGACTACCACTCCGCCGCCCATGTTGCAACTGGTATTCCACAATTGCTCTCTGCTGCTTCTAAAGCCTGGCCAACATGTGCAGCGCATAGGCACGACGCACAACAGTCGGTGCTCTGGCAGCTGAAACCAACGTTGCAGGGTCCTCAGGGTGGCAGCATCCGTGGTGGACTTGCGGAAATGTGGGCACACGCGGCGCACCTTGCCGAGCAGGTCAGACAACTGGGGGTAATTTTTCAGAAACCGCTGAACCACCGGATTGAAGACGTGGGCCAGGCATGGCATGTGTGTGAGGCTGCCAAGTTGCAGAGCCACCACCAGGTTATGGCCGTTGTCACAGATGACCTTGCCCGGTTGGAGGCTCAGTGACAAAAGCCAGTAGTCAGTCTGCTCTGTCAGACCCTGTAACAGCTCGGGGGCCGTGTGCCTCTTGTCACCTAAGCTGATTAGTTTCAGCACGGCTTGCTGACGCTTGCCCACCGCTGTGCTGCCATGCTGCGCGCTATTGACTGCTGGCGGAGGTGCGAGAGAAAGAGGGGGGGGGGGGGGGTTGGAGGAGGTGGCATAATACGCCGCAGATACCAGCACCGAGGTAGTACCCACTATTCTGGGTGTGGGTAGGACGTGAGCGGTCCCAGGCTCTGACTTGGTCCCAGCCTCCACCAAGTTCACCCAATGTGCCGTCAGGGAGATAGTGTCCCTGCCGACCAGTACTTGTCCACGTGTCCATCGTTAAGTGGACCTTCCCAGTAACTGCGTTGGTAAGGGCACGGTTAATGTTGCGGGAGACGTGCTAGTGTAGGGCTGGGACGGCACACTGGGAAAAATAGTGGAGACTTGGGACTGAGTAGCGCGAGATCGCCGCCAACATCATGTTTTTGAAAGCCTCTGTTTCCACAAGCATGTACGGCAGCATCTCCAGGCTGATTAATTTGGCAATGTGTACATTTATAGCTCGTGCATGCGGGAGGGTGGCGGCGTATTTCCGCTTTCGCTCCAACGCTTGTGCTAGCGACAGCTGAACGCTGCGCTGAGAAACATTGCTGGATGGAGTGGAGGACCGTGGAGGTGAGGGTGTGGGTGCAGGCCGGGAGGTGCTAGTGTCTGCATCCTGGGAGAGGGATTGGATCTGTGTGGCAGGTTGTGGCACAGAGGAAGAGGCAGTGGTGTGACCCGGAGGCAGTGAATGTGGGACACCTTGTAGGTTGCTTGGCCATAATATGCCTGCTGGTGTTTGTGAGACTGGTAGTGGTGGTTCCCCGGCTGATCTTGGTGCGGCACAGGTTGCACACCACTGTTCGTCGGTTGTCCGCGCTCTCACTAATAAACATCCATACCTTTGAACACCTATTACTCTGCTCGGAGGCGTGCTGCGAGGGGGTGCTGTGGGAAACAGTTGGGGGATTCTTTGCTCTGGCCCTGCCTCTCCCCCTGGCCACCCCACTGCCTCTTCCAACCTGTCCTGCTGCTGCACTTGCCTCTCCCTCTGAAGCCCTGTCTTCAATAGGCTTAGCAAGCCAGGTGGGGTCAGTCACCTCATCGTCCAGCAGCTCTTCCTCCGAATCCTCTGTGCGCTCCTCCCTCAGACTTACTGCCCTTACTACTACCTCACTAACAGATAACTGTGTCTCATCATCCTTATCCACAAAAAGCTCTTGAGACAGTTGCCAGAAGTCCCCAGCCTCATCACCCGGACTCCGGGAACTTTCCAAAAGTTGGGCATCGGTCACGACAAACTCCTCAGGTGAGAGAGGAACCGTTTTTTCCCACTCAGGGCAGGGACCCGAGTACAGTTCCTGGGAGTCTGCCTGCTCAAAACCTGTCATTTTCCTGGAGTGATGAGGCTGGGAGGAAGAAGGAGCAGCCATAAGATTCAGAGTTGCAGTCCCTAGGCTGGGAGTAGTGGACTGCGTAGAAGACTGGGGGCTTGATAGATAGCTGGACGCTTTATCTACCATCCATGACAGGAGCTGCTTGCACTGCTCTGCTTGTAATAAAGGTCTACCACGCGGACCCACAAATTGTGATATGAAGCTGGGGAGCATAGGGACTTGGTGCTCTCTTAATCCCTCAGCAGCCGGCTATGATTCACCCCACCCAGGACCTCGGCCTGTGCCCACACCCTCACTTGGACGCCCGCGTCCACGTCCTCGACCCTTACCCCTACTCCTCATCATGTCAGATTAAGGATAGAGCAGGGCCTAAATAAATTACCCCACCATATAGCGCTGAGAACTGTGGCTAATTCACCACACAAAGAGACTTGTAGATACCGGAGGCTCTATGCTGTGATCGGAAAAAATTAAACTGCGAGTGGGAGAAAATTCTAAAGCCAGTGGATAGTGCTGGTAACTGCGGCTACTTCACCCAACACAGAAAATGGTATCTGTAAAATGCTCTGCAGTGGTCCAGGAAATATTGGGGTACTATTTAGCGATGAGACCTCTGCCTAATGCACTGCACACATAGAACAGTATAGCTGAAATGCTCTGCAGTGGGCCAGGAAATATTAGCATATTATTTAGCGATGAGACCTCTGTCTAATGCACTGCACACATAGATCGGTATCGTTGAAATTCTCTGCAGTGGCCCAGGAAATATTGGCATATTATTTAGCGATGGGAAGTCTGCCTAATGCACCGCACACATAGAATGGTATAGCTGAAATGCTCTGCAGTGGCTCAGGATATATTGGCGTACTATTTAGCGATGAGTCCTCTGCCTAATGCACTGCACACATAGAACGGTATAGCTGAAATGCTCTGCAGTGGCCCAGGAAATATTGGCATACTGTTTAGCGATGAGACCTCTGCCTAATGCACTGAGCACATAGAACAGTATAGCTGAAATGCTCTGCAGTGGCCCAGGAAATATTGGCATACCGTTTAGCGATGTGGCTAATTTACCACACACAGAGACTTGTAGATACCGGACGCTTTATGCTGTGACCGGAAAAAATTAAACCGCTGTCTTGCGCTGATACCTAGGGGTCATTTACCGCTCACAGAGACTTGAAGATAAGAGAGGTTGTATGGAATGGGAGAAAACTGTAAAGCCAGTGAATAGTGCTGGTAACTGCTGCTATCTCAACCCCACCAAGGAAAGGGTATTGTGAGACGCTCTGCACAGTGGCAGAAAACTAGAAAGCCAGGGGATAGTGCTGGTAACTGTGGCTACCTCAACTTCCCCCCCAAGGAAAGGGTATTGTGAGATGCTCTACACAGGGGCAGAAAACTCTAAAGCCAGTGGATAGTGCTAATAACTGTGGCTACTTTACCGCACCCAAGGAAAGGGTATTGTGAGACGCTGTGCACAGGGGCAGAAATCTCTAAAGCCAGTGGATAGTGCTAAAAACTGCGACTTTATCACCGCACCCAAGGAAAGGGTATTGTGAGATGCTCTGCACAGGGGCAGAAAACTCTAAAGCCGGTTATAGATAGTGCTAATAACTGCGGCTACTTCACCCAACACAGAGAATGGTATCTGTGAAATGCTCTGCAGTGGCCCGGAAATATTGGCGTATTATTTAGCGATGAGACCTCTGTCTAATGCACTGCACACATAGAACAGTATAGGTGAAATGCTCTGCAGTGGCCCAGGAAATATTGGCATACTGTTTAGCGATGAGACTTCTGCCTAATGCACCACACACATAGAACGGTTTAGCTGAAATGGTCTGCAGTGGCCCAGGAAATATTAGTGTACTATTTAGAAATTAGACCTCTGCATAATACATGCACACATAGAACCGTATAGCTGAAATGCTTTGCAGTGGCCCAGGAAATATTGGCATACTGTTTAGCGATGAGACCTCTGCCTAATGCACTGCAAACATAGAACGGTTTAGCTGAAATGGTCTACAGTGGCACAGGAAATATTAGCGTACCATTTAGAAATGAGACCTCTGCCTAATGCACTGCACACATAGAACGGTATAGCTGAAATGCTCTGCAGTGGCCCAGGAAATATTAGCGCACTGTTTAACAATGAGAAATCTGCCTAATGCACTGCACACATAGAATGGTATAGCTGAAATGCTCTGAATAGGCCTAGATGCTTAAAAAAAAATTGGTGCACTACTGCTCCCAGCCAGCCACAACAATGCACACAATGAGAAGTAGTTCTAAGAAGGACTGTTGGGGTTCTTGAAGAGAGGATCCCTACCACTTTCCCTATATCAGCAGCAGCACTTTCCCTAACCTCTGCCAGCATGCTTCTGAGGCGAGCTGCGGGCGGCCTCAGTTTAAGTACTCGGTGGTCACCTGATCCCGCCAGCCACTTATTGCTGTAGACGTGCAGAGGGCTGGCACGTCACAGCAGGAAGTAGTAATGCCTTCCCCAAATGTTTATTGGCACTAAACATGCGGGGAAGGGAAATGAAATTGACTCGAGAACTGGGTGGTGCTCGTCTCGAGTAACGAGCATCTCAAGTACCCCAATACTCGAACGAGTATTAAGCTCGGACGAATGTGCTTGCTCATCTCTAGTAATGAGCATTCAATAAAATTGTTAAGGATTAAAATAAATTGGTATAGTCTGGTATGCATACTGAGTGATATATCCAGGAAGTTTGGAGCTTAGTCACTGGTTTTGAACAGTTTCATACTTTCAGTTTTTATGATAGATATATCAGTAGTCAGTTGTCAATGTTGTCTCAATAGGTAGTGATTTCAAACTTTTCTTTGCTCTTTCCCTATTTTAGAATGAAATGTAACATCCAACAAACATCCTTCCTAAAGGGTAATATCATTTATTTAAAACATGTCACATAGACATGAAAATCACATGGTCATCTGCTTACTAACAACCTGCACTGAATGCATTTTGTTATCATGACTTAATTAAAGGTAGTGTTAATCGAACAGAAGACTCAGCTGAACCCACTAAAATGTCTTCTTCTTCCTCTCCCTCTCCTTCTTCTTTTTACCTCTTTTTATTCTTCTTCCTCTTCTTCCTCTCCCTTTTCTTCTTTTTCCTCTTCTTCCTCTCCCTTTTCTTCTTCTTTCTATTCTTCCGCTCAATCTTCTTCTTCTTCTTCCTCTTTTTCCTCTCCCTTTTCTTCTTCTTTCTCTTCTTCCTCCTCTTCTTCTTTCTATTCTTCTTCTTATTATTATTATTTCTCTTCTATCTCTCGCTCTTTTTCTTCTTCCTATTTTTCTTCTTCCTCTCCCTCTTTTTAATCTTCTTCCTCTTCTCCTTTTCCATTTTTTCTTATTATTATTCCTCTTCTATCTCTCCCTTTTCTTCTTTTTTCTTGGCTTATGAGATCTGGTGCTTTCATTTATCTATTACATTTTTTAAAGCAGTGAACCAAGATGCCAAGAATAACCACAATAGTTTGGTTACCTTTGTCACTTATATGCCCAAAGCAGGGGTACACCTCCACACACTTGGTCCCTGAAGTGTAAGATGGACAGCCCTGCAGTAGGCAGGTCTCCCTTTATATGTTGTTTAAAGGTTCTGATGAGTTGATGAAACTTTGCTATGTGTTTTAAACAGTAACAATTGCACAAGTGCAGTGCTTCCAGGATTTCAGTCTAGGAACTATACTGTATGTTACAGAATGGAATTCATTATAATATTACTAGGATTTTTTTGAACTGTACTTAATATTACAAGGTGACAATTATTCCATATATGTCACCAGTTTGATGACATTCGTAACTTTCTATAGTAGTTGGTAGTAACAAAATGATTCATTGCTGCACTAGGAGGCTCTATGTTAAAGTTTGGCTTCCAATATGAAGTTCTTTTTCCAGTATTGAATGGTGGAGAAGCCATATTCATGACCTTTATTCACTTTGATTAATAGGTTGCTCTGTTTTGCCTCTTTCCCCCCTGCGTTCAAAAATTACTATCTTTCATAAACGTAGAAGAAATAGGAAAAAATGAGGCTGGCATTAGCCCTTTTAGTCGTCAGGAAATTATAAAATGCGCACTTGCGGAGTAAGCAATTTTCACAATCTGCTGGCACATCCATCTTTTTAATGAGCCTTGTTTATAATCTGATGCTACATTTCTCGACACCTAACCTATTTACATCTTTGCCCCCCCTTTAATTAAGAGAAGAACCAGTTAAAAGAAAGTAAGAAGAAATATTAAAATGATCTGATTAATTCAGCTAGCGGGAGGTTATGGGGTTCCAAGGTTATTATAACCTATAAAGGCAGTATGTGAAAAGCTCCGTTCATTTATAATTGTATTAGGTGGAGCAAATTAGTGAGGCTGTACAGCTATGACAAAGGACTTCTTTCTATTCTATCTTACCCCCTACCGGAAGGGCGAAATGGCTTAAAGTTAGGCCCCATATTAGGCAAATGAGTTCTGATAAATCTTAGCTGTGCATCTAATGAGAATTCTCAGAGTTTCACTGTGCTAATTTGAAAAGATTATCATGGATAGCTTGCATGTGCACCTAATGTCCGTCGCTGCTGCCTTGGTCTGATTTCTTGGCTTGGGACATTCAAAGGGTTAAAACTAACTTCATCATCCAGAAACACCCTGGGAAGAGCGGCATAATCTACATATCATTAAAGGCACAATGACAGGGAAAAGAGAAAGTACAAATGTTATGATGAGTGTAGAGCAAAAGAGGAAACAAATGCAGATGTAGCAGAGATAAACTTGTCATTAACTGTTTGCTTAGATCTTCTTCTGCAGTCCTATGGAAAATGTCAGATACATAATGTGAAATCCCAATTCCTTATGCGAAATGACAAACTCGACTGTGCGGCATCTAAAACTGTTTTTAATGTAGCTAAGCATGAACACTGATAGAAGTATATAAAATGTAATAGTATATGTACTATGTGGGCATTACAGGTTGATAACAGAGGTATATTAATTACATTTGTTTCACTGTATGATATATTATACAGAGATCATACAGTATATGACAATACTATTATTAGTGAGTAAAGCCAGATATCAGCATATGCATATGTAGAAATGTAAGGTATGTATGCATCATCTACCTATCTATCTATCTATCTATCTATCTATCTATCTATCTATCTATCTATCTATCTATCTATTTATCTATCTATCTCATATCTATCTATCTATCTCATATCTATCTGTCTATCTATCTCATATCTATCTGTCTATCTATCTCATATCTATCTATCTATCTATCTATCTATCTATCTCATATCCATCTATCTATCTCATATCTATCTAGCTATCTATCTATCTATCTATCTATCTATCTCATATCTATCTCCTATCTATCTATCTCATATCTATCTCCTATCTATCTATCTATCTATCTATCTATCTATCTATCTATCTATCTATCTATCTATCTATCATTCTATCTATCTAATATCTATCTATTTATCTATCTATCTATCTATCTATCTATCTCATATCTATCTGTCTATCTATCTCATATCTATCTATCTATCTATCTATCTCATATCTATCTGTCTTTTGATTTATCCATCGCTCCTTAAATCTACCTACCTCTCCATCCACGCATACAGTAGTATATCTAGGAAAATTATAGCATCTTTGATTGCATTCCTAACGAGCGACTAATCATCTTCCAGCAAATGAAAAGTTTCATTGATTATCCAGTAAATTATCACTTTACAACTCATGCTGGGGATCCAAATAATCCACCAATCACCATGTTAACAAACAGACAGAAGTGGTTTTCAATAGCTTAAACACAGGCTTAACACTAGGTGTGGCAATTAAGTTATTGATTTTAGTCAAATGGATTGTTAATTATTCAACAGGTTCCCTTTCTTGTCTTAATTAACTCACAGCTCATTTAAATCAATGAGGACAGTCTTTGGGGAATAGCTGTGCTGCACTTATTTTTCTAGCTACGGAAGTCTTTGTAAGAAGTTACAGTAACTTCCATGGGGCTGACATGCAATACATAGTTTTATAGAGATATTGTTCATGAATTGTGGATGCTCGTACTACTTTACAAACCTGTTAACGGTTCAGGCACAAACATTTCACCATTTCTTTTATTTATTTCTTCAATTCATTCTGTCATTATTCCCATTATTCCCCTTCCCCTTATTGTGTCATATATAATGTCTGAACAGATCTACACAGTTAATAATTATCTTTTAATAGATCCAACATATGTTTTAATTATTTATTCCATTTTTAGATATAGCACTGGATTCAGCATCTAAGCAACTGCCAGAAAAGTTACAATAAATATAGGAAGCCAGATAATAACACACAAAATCTCAGAAAGAAGCTATCCTAAAGCAGGACCTTTATTACATCATTTAATATCCAATTAGGACTCATAAACAGAAGTAGTCATATATAGATGATAAAATGCCATCAGGATGATGCAGACAATATAACATATATAATGCACCAATGTGCAGTAATAATATAATAAAGAAGAAAGCTTGCTTTGATGATACCTTATATATATGGCTCTACGTATCACACAGGAAACCCGTCCTGACAAGGACGATCCTGTCCACATGCCTCCTATTAAAACCGTATTGCACCCTGATATGGTGCAAAAAATCTGATTACAGAAGGAGTACATATATCCCATTAATCCTGATAAGACTAAGGAGGCAAATAAATCTGACAGAATAGCAAAATATTAAAGGGGTTGTCCCGCGATAGCAAGTGGGGTTATACACTTCTGTATGGCCATATTAATGCACTTTGTAATATACATCGTGCATTAAATATTGGCCATACAGAAGTTATACACTTACCCACTCCAGTGCTGGCGTCCCCGTCTCCATGGCGCCGACCAAAGCTGCCTTCTCCCTGGATTAGATGCGCTTGCGCTGTCTGCCCTCTTCTGTCCGGCTCCGGCGTGCTCGCGCCGCAGAGGTCTTCTGCACATGCGCGTCTAATCCAGGGAGAAGGCAGCTTTGGTCAGCGCCATGGAGACGGGGATGCCAGCACCGGAGGGGGTATGTGTATAACTTCTGTATGGCCAATATTTAATGCACAATGTATATTGCAAAGTGCATTAATATGGCCATACAGAAGTGCTTAACCCCACTTGCTATCGCGGGACAACCCCTTTAACTTTATGTGTTACAATCATATAAAAGACCGGTATGATCGGCCGCTGTATACATTAGCAAAGTGAGAGAACTTTGGTTTAAAAGCATCTTGACCCTCTCATTAAGCCAGTAGGTGATATGCCTAAAAATGTGCACGTCTCATCTGCTGGAAAATAAATCCTATATTTTATACTATAAATCTCATCACATTGGATAACTTAAGATAAGTTATGAGATCCATCAAATCCTTGAGTGCCCAAAGGATGGTTAGGCTAGAGTCACACAGGGCGGATTTGCCGCGGTTTTGCCGCAGCAGATCCGCCCGCGGCAAAACCGCCCGCGGCCGCTAATCCCGGGATTAGCCAGCCATGTGGATGAAATTTCTCAGAAATCTCGTCCACACGGGACGGCTAATCCGCTGCGGTAAATCCGGTTGAAACCGCGGCTGCGGCCGACGCAGCCGCGGTTTTAAAGGAGGCAGCATGTCCATTCTTTTTTTCATTCCGCTGCGGCCGCGCTCTCCTCTATGGGAGCGCCGGCCGCAGCGAAAGAGCGAGCGGCCGGGCCGCTTCAAAGCCGCCGTGGCTTAAACCGCGGCGGTTCTCCCGGCGGAAATCTCGCGGTTTTTGCTGCGGCCAAACCGCGAGATTTCCGACGGGAATACGCCCCGTGTAAACCCTGCCTTATAGTTCCACATACATTTATGCAGGTGGATGGAGATCTGCCAGGGATGGAATATATGTAAAAATAGCATATTTTGCAATGCTGTACAGAGATTGTAACCAGGTAACATCAGGCTCTATCCCCAATGGGGGTCAAAATCTCAGACACATTTACAATCCTTTCTCAGACACACAAATAGGATCTATTTAAGTTTCAATAAAATGGGAGGAAACTAATAGAAACACAGGGAGAACATACAAACTCCATGCAGATATTGTCCTTGGTCGGATTACAACCTAGAAACTCAGTGCTGCAAGGCAAGAGTGCTAACCACTGCCTATGGAAAGGTAAGAATGGAGTTGTACTGTTTTTGATACTTTTTATACACAGGCCCCATTTTACATAAGATAAACATAGAAATATAAGTTGTCTTAAAGGAGTTCTCTCACTAACATACCACTTCACATATGGCATAACAGGGCCTCACTGAAGAGGTGCCCTGCTCAGGACTAGTTATGAGTAAACTTTGGAAGAGTTTGGTTCGGCCACTTTGCCAAACTTTTGCAAAAAGTCTGGTTTGGTCTGAATGGGTTTGAAGCAAACCGGAAGTTTGCTCCTAAAATCGTGTAACATTTTGTCTCACTCTATGGAGCTCTTTTCAAGCTCCTGTGTAGTAATATATATATATATATATATATATATATATATACCTATACCTATATATATATATATATATATATATATATATATATATATATATATATATATATATATATATATTATATAAGGATAAAAAATAGAAAACAAAAATTAAAATTAAATATTGTTATTGTACTGTTTCACTTTTAGAACCCCTTGACTACATGCAACAACCTCTCTCAATACATGGTGGGTGTCAGTTGTCTTTGACAGCTGGCTGCGATGACTGTGATCAGCAATACCTCTGATTGCAGCTGTTTAGATGCCGTTTTCAATTTTGACAGCAGCATATAAATGCACTGACAGAGGGTGGAGCTCCTTTTGGCTCTCCAATAGCCAGAATGTTATCCAGGTGTCATGCAACTTAGGGCTTTGTTAAACCCTCCAAGGCTGTCATGTATTTTTGCCTATTAAGTCATGGCTGAGGCCTTAGTCAGACGGGCGTTTTTTCACGCGATTTGCGCATGCGCATGGCGATTTTATAAAACCATTGCTTTGCAATGGTATCGGACACATGAGCGTTTTTTATGCGCTCGTCCGATAAATTATAGAACAGAAATCGCAGATCGCACCTATCTGCGATCTGCGATTCCTGTTCTCGTCTCTATATGCGCTCAATGGGGCTGGCGGCAGCAGCGCCGACCCCATTGAGAACATATAGAAGACATATCATTCTTCTCTGCCACAGCTGTAACAGCTGTGGCAGAGAAGAACGATGTTTGCCCATTGAATTCAATGGAGCCGGCAATACAGCCGCCTCCATTGAAAGCAATGGGCTGCCGGCGAGCGCAGGATGAATTGTCGGGAAGGGCTTAAATATATAAGCCCTTCCCTGCAATTCATCCAGAAATGTGTTAAAATAAAAAATATATATATACTCACCTTGTCCCGGCAGACGGAGTTCAGAGCAGCCGGCCTGCAGGGGGTGTGAAGGGGGTGTGAGTCAGACTTGCCCCTGATTGGCTCAGCGCTGTATTGCCGGCTCCATTGAATTCAATGCGCTGGACAGCTCCAGCCCGTTTCTAATGAAACGCGGCTAGGAGCAGATTTTTCGGGCGATTTTTTTTTGGCCCCAGTCACGCGATTTGTGGATGCGCATCCGTCATGCGATCCGCAAATCGCACGAAAAAACGCCCGTTTGACTAAGGCCTTAGGCAGAAATACAATATACAGTATATTGTATAAGTGACCAAACGATTGCAAGTTCACATTACCTGTAATAACTAAAGCAAAAGTAAAAATGAAGGAAATAACATTTGTTATTATTTTTGTGAGAAATCAATTAAAAGTTTAACCCTTTTCCCGTTTTTTTTTAAATAAAAAGATAAAAAAATATATAAGTGGAATTGCTGCATCCCTAACGTTTCATCTATTAAATTTATGCATTGTGAAAACATTTTTTTTTCAATCGAAAAGACTTAAGTTGGTTATTCAATGGAATTGTACAGATAATGGGCCACAATGAAGGTGAAAAGAAATCTGAAATAATTCATCTTTTCAGATTTTTTTAAGATGACAAAAACAGGGCATTTTAAGGGGTGTGTAGACTATTTATATCCACTGTAAAACAAAAAAAAGTCAATTACACTTGTGGCCTACTTTCTAAGTGTGTAATATTTCCGGTATTGCGAGCATTGTTATTATCGTAATTACTTATTTAGTCTATCTGCACATTTTTGTTTTAGAATAGTATTATTTGGACTGTAGAAAGTCTCCTGTTATCTGAAGTACCTGTGTTTTTGTTAGGGAAGAAAAATATAGGAGAGTACCAGAAAGTGTTTGCCTCCAGAACTGTTTGCAATCAGTGTTAGCTACAAGAATTTGTGGCAGAAACTCTACAAAAATAAACACCAATTCCCTGCCGAGGACATAGCTTGAAAAACAAAATCATTATCCATTTAATTTTTTTTTTCTGCATGGCTTTTTGGACAGTTAATTTTATTGTTAGTTTGCCAACAGAATAACATTAAGTGTTTCGGAAACCAAAGTAAATATCATATTAAAGCACAAGCGGTGTATGCCAAAGTTTCATTATGAACCATATGTTAATCTGTAATAAACATTGTGACCTAAAAATGTTTTGATACAAGTAAAAATAATCACAAGTATTGGTCCATGCCTTATATTCCCATAGTAAGAGAAATGCTGAACTTGACACAAGTGACTTGACAGTCTACCACACAGTGGTTGGAACAAGTCATTTAGTGGGGCTTATATATAAGGCTTTATTCACACTGCATGTATGGAGACTCAAGTGTTTTCGGTACTATGTGTTCCACTGTATAGTACTGTTGTACGGTATCATATCATTGAGTTAGCCTTCCTTCCCATGTTTCTGTATGAATTCAAACCATGGTACATTATGGCCCTTTAGGTTTCTATGGTGATACATTATGGCTCCGTACAACAAATGGACTAAGTGTCAGTAGTGGGAAGTTTAGTCATTCAAAGTATATTCAGTTATTACAACTTTCTTTGCAAAACAGTTTGCAATGTTTGTAATTCCACAAAAGTTATTGAAATGTATGAAATGTCAATCATTTGAGACAAATCCTTTTTAGATTGTGAAATATGTATATGCATTAGTTGACTAGTGTTGACCAGATGACATGTTATGCCTGATCCCATTTATGAATGAACCTGTTGTTGATGCAGAAATGATCGAAAGTTATTTGGCTCCATTTTATGTTCTCGTGTGCTAGTGTGGAGTGAACTCAAACAGTCAAACTCTATTTTGGGTCAAGCTGTGTTAAAAGTACGGTTCAGTGAAAACCTGAACCTAGGACGGCATGTCTCGGCCAAAACCACTTGAAAAAAAAGAAGGAAGAAGGGGGAAAAAAGAAACAAAAAGAAAGAAAAAAGGAAAAAGGAGAAGAATTAAAAGGAAGAAGGAAAAAGAAGGATAATATGAGGAAAAAATTCTTCTTTCTCCTGCTCTTCTTCTTAATCAGATTGGTCCCTGCGCTGAGCCAATGAGAGGCAGCAGTCACTCACCCATTCATGAATTCATGAATGGGTGTGTGAGTGAGATCTGCCTCTGATTGGTCAGGCTGTGACCAATTAGAGGCAGCTCATTCAGCAGGCAGGGATTTTAAATCCCCGGCTGCTGAATACTACTCACAGCTGTTCAGAGCAGTTCAGGAGGACTGTCGCCGGCCGCGCTGAACTCCGTCTGCCGGGACCAGGAGAGTATATATATTTTTTTTATTTTTACACATTTCTGGATGAATTGCAGGGAAGGGCTTATATATTTAAGCCTTTCCCGACAATTCATCCCGCGCTCGCCGGCAGCCCATTGCTTTCAATGGAGCCGGCTGTATTGCCGGCTCCATTGAATTCAATGGTCAGTGCTCGTTTAATCGAGACGAGTACCGCGTGGTGCTCGTCTCGAGTAACGAGCATCTCGAGCACCCTAATACTCGAACGAGCATCAAGCTCGGACGAGTATGCTCGCTCATCTCTATTTAAAACTGAACCTTTTTGTTAAAACTGGCCAAATCAAAAGTTTGCTCATCACTACTGGCGACTATAGGGTATATTTCATAACTAGTAACTTCCAAAAATATTATTACTGAAAACTTTGAAATTGTTATTTCCTAATTTAAATAAAACAGCTTAATGATTTAAATTGAACTATATATTTAATGGCATTTAACACGGTAACAAATCATGTTTTCAGGGAGTAGAACTCTACAATATTATCTAATATAGTAATCTAATATTTTGATGTCACACAGTGAAACAAAGTATTAATCTATCTATCTATCTATCTATCTATCTATCTATCTATCTATCTATCTATCTATCTATCTCATATCTATCTATCTATCTCATATCTATCTATCTATCTATCTATCTATCTATCTATCTATCTATCCATCTATTCTAATAGCAGACTAATTGAAAAAGGATTAAAACATATAAATAATTAACATTTGCTTAAGAAAATATAGTATTGACCGAATACTTTATTTCTAAATTTACAGTAATTTGCTTATTTTTAAGAATAATCCGACCACTGCAAAGATAATTTCTACAATAATGAACAGGACAAATGGCACATCATCATTTATTCAATTTCCATGCCTAAAGATATAATATATTATTTTAGGTCAAGTATGAAATAGACCTAAAAATGATATAATAGATACATTAACACCTACACAAAAGTAGCCTGAAAATGAAATGTAATATCTCTGCAGACTATACCCCGATGTCATATTCAGAGCCTGCTTTCAATCATGCAAATGTTTTCTTCTTTTTCAATATGCTAATGCAATCTGATTGATTTCTGTTGTAAAAGTTAATTACAATGTGTTTGTGAGTCCCTAAAGATGATGCATATTATGTTTATAACCAGGATTATTAAAATGTCCTGTCTCCATTACAGGACTCCTATCTCCAACACTAGAACTAATTGTAGTCCTAAATCACTACAACCTCTGTGTTAAACTTAACACAAGGGCAACATTGCATAATTTTAATTAATTTTAACTTGACCAGAGCAAATTCATTTTGCTCTTCCAGAAGGACAACTAATTTGTCTTCTCGTCACTTTCAGGTGATCATAGAGTTGTAGAACTTATTTGTTATGTTCTGTTATCTGTCAGTCATGTAATTCATATTCAAGGGACTGGCTGTACAATATCATTGACATTCTATGACTGTGAGCACAGTTAAAAGGTTATCCAGCCAAACAAATTTTTTTGAAAGCAGTGCACAATGCTGTAAACACATAAAACAAGAGATAGTCACCTTACTGGATCAGCCCACCACTCTTATGCCTAGATCCCGACTTCCTGCTACACTTAGGATGGCACCAACAACTGGGACAGATGACCTTTGCAGTCAATCACTGGGTCAATTCCAGCCAGTGATTAGTTACAGTGGGATCTTGTTCCTATATTGGTACATCACCACTGAAGTAGGAAGTCGAGCGCAATGGGCACCAAAAATGTTTGTTTGGCTGGATAATGCCTTTAACCCGTTTAGGACCAGCCACAGTAAATTTACGGAGGCTGGTCCTGGGCTTAGAGGACCACCGATAGTAAAATTACGGCGGTGCTCTAAGTCTCCCGCCTCTGCAATCAGTCAGAGGCAGCAATAGGTTATCAGCTGTTGACAGCTGATAACCCGGAGCAGAAGGCAGGAGGGGTTTTTAACCCTTCCTGCCTTCTGCTTCCCCGATATACAGTGCTCAAAGATCACTGTATGGGGAAAGTGAAAGTAACATTTACTTTCACTACGGGAGCCTCGTAAGTCCTTATCACCAGTGAGGCTCTCAATCTAATTTCCCATTCTCACACTCACATACTAAAGACAAGACTGTCATTTGAAGTCATTTCACCTATTAGTGTGTTTTAGAAGTGCACAGAGGAAGCCAAAGTATTCACCCAAGACACATACAAACCTGGGAAGAAATGCCAGCTCAATGCACGTATTGTCCTCGATGGGACTTCAGGGCTGCAAGGAAACCACTAAGCCGCTTCGGAAAACTGCTTATATCTTCTATTATATTTTATGTTTCAATAATTTTTTAAGTGTAGCACTAACAACGCAGAATTTGATTTCAAACCCTCATGCCATACTTACAGTAAAGAAAGCTATGATATAGAAATATGTTTGGCAAGATTTTAACAATAGATACTTTGGTACCAGTGCTCAAAATAATGACTCTTCACAAGGGTCAAAGGAAATCATGGATTTTAGATGAATGACACAATCAATTTTTTGCTACTTGCAAATATACCATTGAAACTGTAGTGTACTGTCAATGGCAGAACACGCAGTTGGTATGAGTTCCATGAAGCAGGTGGTACCAGGACAAAATACCCCTGCCCCTCATCCCAAGTGATTGCAAGCAGGGCCAGCAAAATCATTCACTCCCTTGCCTTTCCTAATGTGTTGTGGCTCCGCCTCCTCTAGTTGATGCCACCCCAAGTTAATCCCACCATAAGGTTCCAGCCAGGACTGACAGGACTAGACTTATAACACTTGGCGACAAGGGGGCTGAAGAGAAAATGGGGATCACTGGGAGTCACTCACTGTGTTGGTTATTTTTTGCTTTTCAATTATTTGCACTTTTTGTGGAACTTGAGCTTTTTATCAAGGGTCTTGAGGATGATAAGGGTTGAATGAGGGGGAACCTTTATTTTAGGTGATATACTCAGGCTATATACTTGTCCATAGGGTATACTTATAGTAGTCAGTGCTGGTACTGGTGTGGTAAACCTATTTAATCTTATGATTGTGGCTGAATTGATCTAAAGAAATACTTGTAACAATTTTTATCTATACAAATTCAGCATTCAGCATAGGGTTAGAATATGCATTAGAATATGAGTATATAGTAATCACTTTTCAAAGATACTAAAGCATGAAATCTGTGGCCCAACCCCTGATAATGTTTAGGGTGGTGGTATTGCATTGCAGACTTAGGATGCGATGCAGAAGACGGAGTTAAAAAAATAGGCAATCTTCACTGAAGAACAAAGTAATGAAGGTAATAATAGTGCAATAACAATTATGTTTTACAGTAGACTTTCCTAATGTTAGCTATGCTAACTAAACCATAAATGTATTAATATGTTATGCACAATAAGAAAACAATAATATTTTGTACTTAGTAGGAAATAATGTTGACACTTGTAAAATAATGTAACAGTATGAATAATGCTGAAACCAAATCAGTTCCGTTGTTCAAAGTTATAAATCATGTAGCGTAATATGCAGTTTACCTAACCAATTGAAATGCAGTTCTCATATCCATGTCTCTGGGTTGTCAGGCTCAATTCCTATCAGTATAACCATTGCAGTTTACATCTGAGTGTTTGAACCTCAATACTCAAAAGTCATCTGAACATCCATTACTGTCTCTGTCCCTGGATGCAGCAGGCCTGCTGACTTTTTACATAGTAACATAGTAACATAGTATGTAAGGCCGAATGAAGACATTGTCCATCTAGTCCAGCCTGTCTATCCTACTGTGTTGATCCAGGGGAAGGCAAAAAACCCCAAGGCCAGAAGTCAATTAGCCCTTTTGGGGAAAAAATTCCTTCCCGACTCCCTAATGGCAATCAGACTGTTCCCTGGATCAACCCCTAATAGTTCCTACCTGCTTATATACCAGGATTGACACTTAACCTAAAATTTATATCCTGTAATATCCTTCTTCAGAAAGACATCAAGTCCCCTTTTAAACTCCTCTATGGATTTTGCCATCACCACTTCCTCCGGTAGAGAGTTCCACAGTCTAACTGCTCTTACAGTAAAGAACCCTTTTCTGTGTTGGTGATGAAACCTACTTTCCTCTAATCGTAGCGGATGTCCTCTTGTTACCGTCGCAGTCCTGGGTGTAAACAGATCACGGGAGAGATCCTTGTGTTGTCCCCTCATGTACTTATACATGGTTATTTGGTCGCCTCTTAACCTTCTTTTTTCTAGAGTAAATAGTCCCAATTTGGATAGCCTCTCTGGGTATTCCAGTCCCGTCATTCCATGTATTAGTTTAGTCGCTCTTCTTTGAACCCCCTCAAGCACTGTGACATCTTTCCTGAGCACCGGTGTCCAGAATTGTACGCAGTATTCCATGTGAGGTCTGACAAGTGCCTTATATAATGGAAGGATAATGTTCTCGTCCTTCGCCCCTATACCTCTTTTGATGCACCCCAAGACTTTATTTGCCTTTGCAGCGGCTGACTGGCATTGGTTACTCCAGCTCAGTCTATTATCCACTAATACCCCCAGATCCTTTTCCATATCACTTTTCCCTAGTGGTACCCCATTAAGTGAATATTTGTGACATCCGTTCCTCTTGCCCATGTGCATAGTCTTACATTTTTCAACATTGAACTTCATTTGCCATTTTTCTGCCCAAGCCCCCAGCTTATCCAGGTCCGTTTGTAGCCGCACATTGTCCTCCGTTGCATTAATTATATTGTATAATTTTGTGTCATCTGCAAATATTGATATTTTGCTGTGCAGCCCCTCTATCAGGTCATTGATAAATATGTTGAACAGAGTGGGGCCTAATACTGAACCCTGTGGCACCCCGCTAGCGACTGTGGTCCAATCAGAGTACGAACCATTTATTACCACCCTCTGCTTTCTATCGTTGAGCCAGTTCTTTACCCACTTACACACGTTTTCGCCCAGTCCGAGCTGCCTCATTTTGTATATTAGCCTATTATGTGGCACGGTGTCAAAGGCTTTAGAGAAGTCCAGATATACAAGATCAATAGATTCTCCCTGGTCCAGCCTAGAGCTTACTTCATCGTAGAAACTGATCAGATTTGTCTGACATGAGCGACCCTTCATGAATCCATGCTGGTGAGGAGTTATTCCCTTAATCTCCTTGAGGTACTCATCGATGGCGTCTCTCAGAATCCCCTCGAAAATTTTTCCCGTTACTGAAGTGAGACTTACTGGCCTGTAGTTACCAGGCTCACTTTTGCTCCCTTTTTTGTAAATTGGAACCACGTTGGCAATGCGCCAGTCCAATGGTACTACTCCGGTCTTGATAGTGTCTAGAAATATTAGGTATAGCGGCCTAGCTATCTCGTCACTTAGTTCCTTTAGTATCCTTGGGTGTAATCCATCTGGGCCCGGTGCTTTATCAATCTTAGTTTTCTTTAGATGCTTCCGCACCTCCTCCTGCGTTAGGTATGAGATATTTTGTGAGGAGTTCGTTTTATTCCCCTGCATCTCGTGTGGCATTTCCTTTTCTTTGGTGAACACACTTGAGAAGAAACTGTTTATTAGATTTGCTTTCCCTTCGTCATCATCAATGATTTCTCCTGCATTGTTTTTTAAAGGGCCAGCGCTCTCCCTGCAAATCCTTTTGCTGTTTATGTAGTTGAAAAATAGCTTCGGGTTGTTTCTGCTCTCTTTTGCGATCCGTCTTTCTGCTTCCTCCTTGGCAGTTTTAATCGTGTCTTTGCATATTTTGTTTTTTTCCCTGTATGATTTTAGCGCTTCTTCGCTGCCTTGTTGCTTTAGTAGTTTGAACGCTTTCTTCTTTTCATTTATTGCCCCTCGTACCGTCTTGTCGAGCCACATTGGTTTCCTTTTAGCTGAGTTTCTTTTATTTTTAAAGGGAATGAACTGCTCACATGAGGTGATTAGGATCCTTTTGAACTTTTCCCATTTTTCCTCCGTACTGATATTTTTGAGGATGTTGTCCCAATTAATGTTACCGATAGTAGTTCTAAGCTCATCAAATTTTGCTTTACTAAAGTTTAGTTTCTTTGTCACTCCCTGATAAGGCTTCCTATTGATTGACAGCTGGAAGTTGATTATATTGTGGTCGCTGTTCCCCAAGTGCCCCTCAACCTGCACCCCCTTTATACGTTCCGGTTTGTTAGTTAGCACTAGGTCCAGAATGGCTCTCCCTCTTGTTGGTTCCTGCACAAGTTGGTTCAGGTAATTGTCTTTAATTACTCTCAAGAACTTATCACCCCTATGAGATTTGCAGGTTTCGTTCTCCCATGTTATATCTGGGTAATTAAAGTCCCCCATGATAATTACTTCGTTGCGCTTTGACACCTCTTCTATCTGCCTTAGTAGTAAGTCTTCAGTTTCTTCTGTTGCTTTTGGTGGTCGATAGAAGACCCCTATCAGGATTTTGTTATTTTTTCCTCCCTGTATTTCTACCCACAGAGATTCCACCTGTTCGTCTCCTACCCCTATATCCTCCCGTAGCCTCGGCTTCAAGTTCGATTTGACGTACAGACATACCCCTCCCCCTTTCTGGTTCCTTCGGTCTCTTCTGAAGAGATTGTACCCCTGCAAATTCACCGCCCAATCGCACTTATCATCAAGCCATGTTTCAGTAATTCCGACCATATCATAACTTTCATCAGTCATTCTTGCTTCAAGCTCGCCCACTTTACCGATCAGACTTCGTGCATTCGTGATCATACAATTTATTTCATTTTTTTTGTTTTTTAAATTTGTTTTGTTGCTATTCGTACTTATGGCTGATCTATCAGTTCTAACTGTACTAACCCCACCCCCTGCTCGTCCCCCATTCCCTTTGCTTGGACCCAGATCGCTAATTACACTGGCTACCCCACTATTTCTCATTTTACCCTCCCCCCCAGTCCCTAGTTTAAACACTCCTCCAGCCTTCTAGCCATCTTTTCCCCCAGCACAGCTGCACCCTCCCCATTTAGATGCAGCCCGTCCCTACGGTAGAGCCTGTAGCCGACCGCAAAGTCAGCCCAGTTCTCCAGGAACCCAAATCCCTCCTTCTTGCACCAACTCCGGAGCCACTTGTTTACCTCCCTAAGGTCCTGCTGCCTTTCTAGTGTGGCTTTAGGTACAGGTAGTATTTCCGAGAAAACTACCCTGGAGGTCCGCGCCCTGAGCTTGGACCCTAAGTCCCTGAAATCATTTTTGAGGGCCCTCCATTGACCTCTAACTTGTTCATTGGTGCCAACGTGCACCATGACTGCTGGATCCTCACCAGCCCCTCCCAGTAATCTGTCAATCCGATCCGCGATGTGTCGAACTCGAGCGCCAGGAAGACAACACACTGTTCGACGATCCCGGTCTTTATGGCAGATTCCCCTCTCTGTCCCCCTAATAATTGAGTCCCCCACCACTAGAACCTGTCTAGCCTGCCCTGCGCTCCCCTTCCCCGTCTCACTGGAGCAGTCATCCCCCTGGCGTTCAGAGGGCGTGTCGTGCTGCAGCGGTGCTGGCTCTGTAATGGCATCCCCCTCATCTGCCAATCGTGCAAACTTGTTGGGTTGTGCCAGTTCAGGACTAGCCTCCCTGGTTCTCTTCCCTCTATCCCTCCTTCTTTCTGTCACCCAGCTGACTGCCTGCTCCCCCTGCACTTCCGTACTACCATCCGCATCCGCCTCTACCCCAGCGAGTGCCTGCTCAGTGAGCACCAAACTCCTTTCCATGATGTCAATGGCTCTCAGTGTTGCCAGTTGCCCATTTAGATCCAGAATTTGGGCTTCTAAATTTGCAACGTGCATGCATCTTGCGCAACAGTATGCACCCTCGATCGGCTGATCAAGGACCGCATACATTGCACAAGTAGCACACTGGATGACATTGCCAGGCATGGAGCTCATCCTAATGGGGATCTACAATTTACTTGTGGAAGTAGTGAAGATAGACTTGCTAACACTCCGCTCACACGCTGCCGCAACCGCTGACCCGCTGCCGCAACCGCTGTCCCGCTGCCGCAACCGCTGTCCCGCTGCCGCAACCGCTGTCCCGCTGCCGCAACCGCTGTCCCGCTGCCGCAACCGCTGTCCCGCTGCCGCAACCGCTGACCCGCTGCCGCAACCGCTGACCCGCTGCCGCAACCCCTCACCCGCTGCTGCAACCCCTCACCCGCTGCCTCTCTCGCGCAACCTCTTACCCACTGACACTTATGCGCAAGCAGTCAAAAATTATTTTTTTTTTTTTTTCTTCCCCCCCCTCACAAACACTTAGACCCCCAGACACACACACACACAGAAGACACAACTAACCAGAAACACAGAAGACACACAGCTCACAAACACACACAGAGGTAGATACTCAGCTCCTCCGCTCCTCCTGGTGACGTCACCCGCTGTCCCGGCGGCCGCTCACTCTGCCCTCCTGTCTCAGCTGCTCCGCTGAACTCCTGGTGGCCTCTTGGCGCCGGCTGCTGCGCTCCGGTCACACTTGTTACTCCTGCCCCCGCACCTGCTTCGGCTGCCGCTGCCCCCGCACCTGCTTCGGCTGCCGCTGCCCCCGCACCTGCTTCGGCTGCTGAGCTGCTCCGCTGTCCCCTTCAGCTCCCCGCTCGCTCATGCATCCGTCTCGTGCCGCTACTCCTGGCGTCTGACGTCACTCTCCAAAGGACAGATGCATATTTTAGTCTCCAGCGGTGTGCACATCTCGCAGTTTTACTAAGTCTGGCTTCACCTAGGCCTTGGTCAGAGGAGCATTTTGTTTGCGCACCAATGTGCGCAAAAAACATGCGCTCCACGGATTTGCAAAATGCGCATGACCAAAGCTCAGTGCTACTGGAGCAACTGTGCTTGTAGAAGCGCAGCTGCTCCACAAAGGTCCTCTCATCACTGAACACTGTGACAGCACAATGTTGAGTGATGATGGGACTCCCCATGGGGATGAAAGAATCCCCTGCCACAGCTGTCACAGCTGCGACAGCTGTGGCAGAGGACCGCGATGCTATTCTATTGCTTTCAATGGGGCCTGCGCTGCTGCCGCCCCCTTGAAGGCAATGGGATGAAGGCAACTCCTGCAGCGATGATTTTCAGAGGGGGGCTTGAAATATAAGCCCTACCCCGAAAATCATCCCTAGATGTTAAAAAAATAATAATAACTCACCTAGAAGTTCTGTCCGGCTCTTCTCTCCATCCCCAGCAGTCTTCATCTGTATTCTGGTGCCGGGGGCTAGAGCCGGACAGTACTTCTAGGTGAGTTACATTTTTTTTTAACAGCTAGGGACGATTTTCGGGGTGGGGCTTATATTTCAAGCCCTCCCCGAAGATCATCACTGCAGGGGTTGCCTTCATCCCATTGCTCGCAATGGGGCGACAGCAGTGCCAGTCCCATTGAAAGCAATGGGATAGCATCACTGTCCCCTGCCACAGCTGTCACAGCTGTGGCAAAGGATTCTTTCATCCCCACGGGGAGTCCCATCATGACTAAACACTGTAACAGTGCTGTTACAATGTGCAGTGATGAGGGGACTCCCTGTGGGGATTAACGGAACATTACACGATGTCTTTACGCACAGCACGGACCTTACCGGCATGCATTATAGGCACGCATGTCCTATTTTTTGCAGTTTTGAGTATTTTGCGCCTTTAATAAATGGACATGTGAACACTGCATAGGAAACCAATGGTTCTAATAGATGCACATTTTTTTGTGCACAAGGGCGCACAAAATAAATCGCTCATCTGACCGCGGCTTTACACATTGCTGCCAACAATCTCTTATATATCCCTCTCGGTCTGGATCCATGGTGCGATAGCACAATACCACACTTTTTCTCTAGACTCCAGGCAGCAGACAGGTCCCAGCTCCTTAGCTCAGTCTTTCAAAAACTCTCTTTCTATCTTGGGTCCCAGCTCTTGCTGTCTACTCTCTCTGCAACTATGGCACCACAAGTGCTAGGCAGAACTTCTGCTCACTGCTTTAGTCCCTGCACTTCTACTGTACTGCAGCAATAGTCCCCTTTTTATACCAAAATATGCAAAATTAGGTCAGTGCTCCAGAGTTGCGGGTAACTATCGTATACAGATGTACTTCTCAATGGAGATAAGTACTCATGCGGTGTTCAGTGGAGATCTCTCCTGGCTGATCTCCACCAACACCCCATATCCGGATGATCCTATAAAAAAGTATCGGTCGTCCCCTCATATCCTGCTGGGCTAGACAGCTGGAGAGCCGCGTGTATCCTCCATCCCTCTATAGGAGAGCCGCTTGGAAGTATAGTGTAAAGAAAAACCGGATCCGCGTTCCAGAAACATACACTCCGATATTTACTTAGCAAGTTTAATACGTATTAAACTTTTTAAGTAAATATCGGAGTGTATGTTCCTGGAGCGCGGATCCGGTTTTTCTTTACACTATACCCCTTTTTATACCAGGAGTCTCAGCCTATTGAAAGCAGTCCTCAAAGTATGCTCAATTCTATAGCACCGCAATTTGGAGCCCTTTCGAAGGCACTCAGTTTTCTGGCACACTTTTTAGCGCATCTCATAGCCCATCACCGTGGCAAAAATGTAACCCTTTCAGAGTAACCCTTTCTAACAACATGGTGGGACATTACGAAATCTCCCTCACACACCACATAACTAGAATATATCCTGTAGGGTTGCAAATCATTTCTACAGCTAAATTCTAAAAGGGAAAAACATGGTTTCTATTCAAAATTTCTGTTTTTACAGTGCCTCACCTTTTGGTTAAAGTAAAATCTTCTAATGTGGCATTGGATTGAAGCTCTACAAAGAAAAGTTGAAAATTCACTGCGGTTCATAATTTTAGTATTTTCCTAATCTTGACAAATATGCTCAATCCCCATATTATTTTAAGATAACCACTATAGTCATGAACTAGGTTTACCTTCCTGTATTTATTTCCTTTAAACCCCGCTAAAAGTAGCTGGAAAGGCTTTGTTTTAGTATTTGACCTGCGTAGTGTTATCAACGATAACTGGCCCCGCTTTACTCTGTTCATAAGTTGTAATTGTGCGTGTATCTCTCACAGTCTTTCTTCAATTGTGAGAATGTCCAGTCCAAAGGACAGACTTTTAACAATTCATTTTATTTTTACTCAAAGCTGCAGTTTCTCATCGGAAAATGTGTTTGGTTACTATCTAAAAAATGTCTCTGGAAGGGAAAAAAAAGGAAGAGATACAGACCACTTAAATCAGTCTGGTATAAAGAAAGTCTTGTCAATACGAATCATGCCTTTGGAATGCTCCTGGAATTTGCACAGTGTTCGGCATTTGTGCTCTTATTAGGTTTTAGATATGTTTTGAAAAATAAATAATTGAGAGGGACATGTCTTTATTTCTCACTATCATACTGACTTGTCCTTCTGGTTCTTGTCATTACACTGTCAACAGAATAAAGCTTTCCCAGAAACTACGTTTGACCGCACGGTGCGGTATGGAAAAGGGTGGGAGACAGCATTGTTACACTAAATACTGTACTATATTGTTTGTAAGGCATTAGCAATGTGAGAAAGTCATAACCTCCTCATGTAAGCTTGCACCACTCTGAGTTTTTTTTTTTTTTACTTTTAATTGATTTGACATAAGGGTCATTTAGCAAGAACAGGGCTTGTTGGCTTCACAGCCTTTTTTCGAGAAACTATGCACACATACTTTAATGTTTATCTTCAGTGTGTGTCTGTAGTATTATCACAGTATCTGTACATCCAATGTGTGTTATTTGAAGGGAGGCTGAAAAGCATAAGTGTCTATAAATTGAAAACTGCAGAAGTTAGGCTCAAGGACATTCACACCATAGAGGCAGAGCATACATTGGTTATGGGGCCCTTGGAAGAGTGTTAATCCAATCCCATAACTATTGTGTAGAATAGTGATGAGTGAAGTTTTTAAAAGTTCGGTTCGGCTGGTTGACCAAATTTGAGAAAAAAAGCAATCAGTTCAAAGCAAACTGAAACTGAACTTCATTAATACCTCTAAAACTGGTAAGAAGAAGAAGAAAGAGGAAGAAGAAAAGTTTGGTTGAAAGGAACCGCCCAAGGATTGGGTTCATTCCGAACCAAAAGTTTAACAAAGACAGGGTTTGACTGTTTTGGCTTGCTCAACACTTGTACTGAACTCCCCTTCAATGTTTCCTATAAGCCTTGATAGCTGCTGAGTGGAGTGATTAGTAAACTGGGCAATGTTCCATTAAAAGTGTGTAATCTGAAAACTGAACATTTCATTATAACTTAGCTACAATTTACTACAATGCTGTTAAGCAAGTTATCACAACTCACCAGTGATAATTATTGATTACTACATCTGTACCATGACACAGTATGATAGCTCAATGTCTTGATGCTTCTTCCAAATCCCACCAAGGGTATAAGGTTTCTATGTTCCCCCCATCTTCGTTTGGGTTTTTTTTGTTTTCTCCCACAGCCTAAAAACATATCCATGGATGTAAACACATGGCAATATTACAAAATATTAATATCCTTTCTCTAACACCTTGAGGATGTGGCATCTTTTTTTTTTTCAATTTTGATTCTGGTTCCATACTTTCATAACTCTGTTATTTATCCATCAATGTAGTTGTGTGAGGGCTTGATTTTTGCAGGACAAGTTGTATTTTTCAATTATACTATTTAACCACCCTGAACCCCTACTATTTAACCCCTTAGTAAACGACCTGGCTTTGTGGGTTTTAATCCCTTGGGATTAAAGCCACAGGGGCTGTGGACATGACAGCTCCCTGCTATTGGCTACTTTAGGTAGCCGAGAGCGTGGAGCTGTCGGGATGGGAGGCGCTATACGTGACCCTGGTTCTGTGTTTGCCATTATCCAATGGATAACAGCTATCGCATGAAAGTAAATAAAAAGTTTTTTAAAAAGTTAACGTTTCAGCTCCCCTGACGGAACAGATTCATGAGAGGAGCTGAAACTACTCACCTCCGTCCTCCATGATGTCTCGCAAAGTTCTGGTCCTTCCAGGACCTGACGCCGTCTTCTGCAGATGCGCGTCAGTCATAAAATGTCAGGCGCATGCGCAGATGGCCAGGTGTCCCAAGAGATTGTAAATCTCTCTGCTCCCGGATAGTATGAGTATCCGAGAGCAGGGAGATGTCACCAAGCATCGCTGTATGTGGTCCCCGGTCGCATGATTGCCGTTATCCAATGGATAACGGCAATCATGTAAAGCAAAAAAAAAGTGTAAAAACAGGAAAAAAAAAGTAAAAAGTTTAAGTTTCATCTCCCCTCATGCATCATATCTGTGAGGGGTGATAAAATTATGTTCCTAAGGTCCAGGATTTATCTGTGGATCTTACCCCGACTTTTGCGCACACGCGCATCGCCAATATGGCAGATGCATGCGCAAAAGCCGGGGAAATTTAAAAACTCCCCACTCCTGGCTAGCAAACATAGCCTAGAGCCTGGAGATTTCACTGGGGGCCACGGTATGCAGTCCTTGGTCAATGGATCCAATGGATAACAGCGATCACATAAAAGTAAAAAAAAGTTAAAGTTTCACCTCCCATCACGGATCCGATCTGTGAGGGGAGGTGAAATTACTTACCTAAGGCTTCTGGTGATGTCCTCTGATGGGATCTCTATCCGTAGACCTTTCCCCAGCTTCGGCGTATACGCCCATCAGCAAAGTGGTGACTGCAAGCGCAAAAGCTGGGGAGGGCCCAGAAAATTTACAATCTCCTTGCTCTTGGCTACTACAGGTAGCCAAGACCCAGGAGCAATGAATAATGGCAACCACGTAAAAGTTAAAAAACAGTTGAAGTTTAATGCTCTTTTCGGTTTGAGTCCCATTGTGCATACAGACATAAGATTAGGGCCACAGTGGCCATGTCTCTGAACACGGGACAAACAGGGGTATCCATTTTAGGGTGAAAGCCTCCATTCATGTGTGTGCTGTACAAAAAATATGTTTTTAAAATGACACCATTGCCAAAAATACCAAAATCCTAATTTTTTCCTTCTGCTTTGCTTAGATTCATTCAAAAACTGTAGTACGAAAATACGAAAATGGCTCTACAAGTGTACAATGGGGCCTAAAACACCTACAAGTAAAATTTCTGTACTAAAAGCCATCGGCTGCTTCTTTTGTTTTGGGCCCCGTTGCACATACAGAATAGGGCCACAACTGGCATGTTCAAGTCTCTCATAAGAGACTTGAACTTGCAATTATTTAATCACTTATAGAGTACAATGCAATACCATAGCATTGCATTATACCACTTTCTGGCAGGCAGTCTATCAAGCCACCTCAAAGTAATGGCTTAGTAGACAATCAGCTGTGGCAGAAACCAGGTTTTCATGGCAACCAAATGGCACCTTGTGATCTCATTGCATGGAGTTATTAATAATAATAGTAATCTTTATTTGTATAGCGTCAACATATTCCGCAGCACTTACATAGACAAGGGGAATACAGAGAGACAAAAAATACAAAAATTACAGAACCACGGTTACATAGTAATCAGTTGATGAAAACAATAGGGGTGCGGGTCCTGCTCCAAGGAGCTTACATACTACAAGTAATGGGGTGATACAGAAGGTAAAGGGGCTGGAGATGTGCACGGTATGGCGAGGTGGACAGTGAGGGATGCTATACACAGACAATGGTCAGACATTTAGCAGTGTGACAGCAGAATCGGTATGACTGCAGGCGCGGTTTATTATGGCTAGCAGGGATTGCAGTCAGTAGGTCAGGGAGCATGTTTTCAGGCAGCGTACAGAGAAGTTCGTTTAGGGTATGCGGTATGCCTCCCTGAAGAGGTGCGTTTTTAAAGCACGCCTGAAGTTCTGCAACTACTGGATTGCCTGGGAAGCCTTTGGTAATGGATTCCAGAGGACCGGTGCTGCTCTGGAGAAGTCTTGGAGGCGGGAATGAGAATTTCGAATTAGAGGGGTGCGCAGTCTAGTTTCGTTAGCAGAGCGGAGAGCCCGGGGTGGGTGATGGATTGAGATGAGGGAGGCAATATAGGGGGGCGCTGCGCTATGGACGGCTTTGTGGATGAAGGTAGCGAGCTTAAATTGAATTTTGTATTTAACGGGCAGCCAGTGCAGTGACTGGCACAGGGCAGAAGCGTTCGAGAAGCGGCTGGACAGGAAGATGAGCCTGGCTGCTTCATTCAGGATGGATTGGAGGGGGTAGAGTCTGGAGCAGGGAAGGCCAAAGCTATTCAGGACCTACGAAAACCAATTGGGGCTTTCAAATGCTGCTGTCAGAATTGACAGCGGCATTTAAAGAGTTGACAATCATGATCAGTGTGAGAGTTGTCATGGGTGGTTGTCAGCTGTCAAAGACAGCCAGAAACCAACATGTATGGCGTGAGATTGGCTAACGATCCCGCTCTATACATACCCTATGCCCCCTTCACATAAATTTATGTTCTGTGGCATCAAGGGGTTAAAATCTGGGCTTTTAATATATAAAAATGCAAATAGTGTATAAATCCAGAATTGTGCTCAAATTACCTCCAGTGTAATTGTGTTTTAAGTCATGCTGTGTTGGGTGTACAATATATCAGGACTTGTATTACTAGCCACTCTTGATATATGATATGAATGTAGATTGTGAACGCCAGCTGGGACAGGGACCAATGTTAGCCATAACAATCTCTATACAGGGCTGCAGAATATGTTGGGAGTGTATAAATGAATAAAATAATAATAATAGCAAGCATGGTATGTACAATATGCATTTACCTGGTACAAAAAAAACTTTAGCAAACTGTGTAAATTCAGTTTAAATAGTTATAATATCATAGAATATGGCTTGAAACCTTGAAACCTTACCATATGGTTCACTAGAGCTTTGAAAATGGTAATTTTGCCTTTGCTTGTACAGAATAGCAGCAAAGCATGTCTCTATTCTGCTGGACCTGCTGTTCTGCAGGGTCTCATAACTCACGTTTAGCAGCATAAAGTCCGTGTCAGACCACAAGAGGTAGCTGCTTCGAGTTTAAACAATATTTTATATGCAGATAATTCATTGCCTCTGTTTGAAGATGATCTGTCTTTAAATGTTTCTCTTTAGTGGAGGTCCCCCCCCCCCCCCCCCCCCATTCACTCTACTGGTTCCAGAAAACTCATAAAACAAGCATAAAACCTGGGATTAATTACTGTTCTGGGATATTTAAACTACTTTCTACAAGCTTTGAACTTTTATTTTACAGCTGTCCCTTTCACTTATGTTTCCTACATAGAATACTTGGCCGACAATAATGTGGGACATTTAATAAAAATAATAATAATTATAATCTTTATTTATATAGCGCCAACAAATTCTGAAAAGCTTTTAATTCATAAAGGAACAGTTTTATAGTAAGCTGTGCTACTATACAACTTACAGATAGAAATGTTGTAATTCATATGGAAATTGGATGAACATACACTCATTGTCCAAAAAAAAAAAAAAAGTAAGCACCTAGGAGTTGTCGGAATCGAATGAAACTTTATATGTGTGATTGTAACATTGATCTAAGTAAGTGATTACAATATTGGGCCAAAAGGATAACTGAGCATTTGCTGGGAGGCTTTAGAGCCCTGTTGGGCCGCCTCGAGCTTGGATACAAAATGTGATATGGGCGGGCATGGAGGCACACAGTTTCTTGTCTCTATATCGTGAAAACTCATAGGCTGCCAAAGTTGGTTCCCAGATGATCCCATAAATGTTCTATTGGCGATAAATCTGGTGATAAGTGTGGTAATGTTGTGGAGACAATCCAGAGACTCCCTTGCTGTGTGCAGCCGAGCATTGTGCTGCTCGGAAATGGCTCTTGGAAGCCCTGGCATGTCACGAGAGGAGCACATGTGGCTGCAGGATGTCCTCAACATATCACTGAGCTATCATTGTCCCTTGTATCACCACTAGGGGTGACTGACTGTTGTATGCAATGACCTTCCCCGACCATCATGCCAGCCGTGGGGACAGTGTGCTGCTTCACAGCAAAGGCAGAATTAAGGCCATCACACCGAGGTCTCCAGACAGGAACAAGGCCATCATCAATGCCCTAAATTTGGATATGTTGCTGAAGACAACCCGGTTTCACTTAGTAGCAGTCCAGTTTCATTGTTTATAACACCACCGCAAACAGAAGCGATGGTGGGTTCCAAAGGTAGTACATGTAATGGGTGCCATGAGAGCAAATGTCCTTCAGCCAAGCACCTGGAAATGGTTACGACAGACACAGGGGAATGTACAGTAATGATGGTGCCACCTGTCTGTGTATGGCGGACAATGAAAAAGTTGGAGCTGCTTGTGTTTGCCGGCCGATCAGACAATTTGCTCTACTGGTGGTCTCTCAAGGAGTCCGGTCACCTGGTGTGCATACCTTCACGTATCCACTGGTCCCAACACCTCCTAATAGTTTAGTCAGAATTGCCCAGGTGTCTGGCAATTCGTCAATATGACCATTTTTGCATTCCAATAATGCACACCCTCTGAAACTTTGTTAACTGGGCGAAATCATTGATTGCATCGTAGAGCCATGTCTAGTGGTCAACAAGCTCCACACAAGCAGAAAAGGAGATCTGCTACACGCAAGTAGCCTCCAAAAGCCTCTTTATAAGCCAAGGGTGGAACCACTTTTAGGGCCTCAGGTGGCAAGACCGTTCAACTAATCATGCCACAACTCTAATCATTTGCATATCTGCCTGAGCTGTAACTGAATGCCAAGTTTTGAAGCAAAACAACAACTTCTAGGTGCTTGATTTTTTTTTTTTTTTACAAAGAGTGTGTTAATCAGGGATCAAAATCATGCAGTCATAAAATTATGGCAGCATCGGTAAATATCGCTCTTAATGACATTTATATTTACAATGCCCCCGCTGGGTTTCCCTGATAACTGCTATGATGAAAAATGTCTTTAGGATGTTTTTATAAGCTTCACACTCGAGCATGCCATATTATAACCCTTACCATTTGATGTTCACTTAAATTCAGTAAAACAGATAGCTGTTTTGGAAGTTTTGCCCAGTGTATAGTAGGTTGCTGGCTACCTCACACCTACTCGGTGCTCTCCACAAGAAGAAACTATACCCCTCTCAAATTATTTTGTAAAGCAAAAACAGGTAAGTTCTAAGCTATATATGCTAGTTGGTGGATTGGCATTATGATATGGCCCATTGGCAGCCCTCTTGGGGAAACTGTCTTAATGCTAGCAGGTGGCCATTTATGAACCTGTTAGTTAGGTTGCAAATTCCTGCTTGTATGTCTTTATGGTGAATATATGTGGTTTCATGATATATAGATAGAAATACTGTTAAAATGTGCAACCACATTTTTAGAAATACCGGCAAAACTCTAATGGCGCATGGTACACATGCATCACGATGATCTGGGCATGCATGTTAGGACATATTATTATTAGAGATGAGCGAGCACCAAAATGCTCGAGTGCTCGTTACTCGAGTCGAACTTTCAAAGATGCTCGAGAGTTCGTTTCGAGTAACGAACCCCATTGAAGTCAATGGGTGACTCGAGCATTTTTGTATATGACTGGTGCTCCGCTAAGGTTTTCATTTGTGAAAATCTTAGCAAATCACCAAAGTCATGTAAAAAACACAGAAATGGATAGGGCAGGCGAGGAGCAACATGCAGGGCTGCATTTCAGGCTCCGAGGTCTCACTCTTAAGCCACAATAGTGGCAAGAGTGAGACCCCCCCCCCCCACTGTCAGCATAACGATCGTTCTCCTCTGTAACAGCTGTGGCAGAGAAGAGCGATGTTAGCCCATTGAATTCAATGGAGCCGGCAATACAGCTGGCTCCATTGAAAGCAATGGGCTGCCAGTGAGCGCGGGATGAATTTTCGGGAAGGGCTAAAAAATATAAGCCCTTACCTGAAAATCATCCTAAAATGTGTAAAAAAAAAAAATTATGTCAGCATTAAGATCGTTCTCCTCTGCTACAGCTGTAACAGCTGTGGCAGAGAAGAACGATGTTAGCCCATTGAATTCAATGGAGCCAGAAATAGAGCTGGCTCCATTGAAAGCAATGGGCTGCTGGCGAGCGCGGGATGAATTTTCGGGAAGGGCTTAAAAATATAAGCCCTTCCCTGAAAATCATCCTAAAATGTGTAAAAATAAAAAAATAAAAATTATGTCAGCATTAAGATCGTTCTCCTCTGCTACAGCTGTAACAGCTGTGGCAGAGAAGAACGATGCTAGCCCATTGAATTCAATGGAGCTGGCAATACAGCCGGCTCCATGGAAAGCAATGGGCTGCCGGCGAGCGCGGGATGAATTTTCGGGAAGGGCTTAAAAATATAAGCCCTTACGTGAAAAAGAAAGATTTTAGTGTAAAAAAGAATAAAAATGCAGGCATTCTCTTCAATGGAGCCGCTGCTGCTGCCAGCGACTCCATTGAAGACAATGGTCCGCTGGCACACCTGAATTCTTTTTCAGGGAAGGGCTTTACATATAAGCCATTCCCTGGAAATGAATTAAATGTGATTTAAAAAACAAAAAAAAATAGATACTCACCTCCCTTCAGCTGCCGGGGCACAGCCGGGTCTTCTCCTGCTGTCCTCTGCACTGTGGTGCTGAACTGCTGTCATTCAGCTGAGAGCTGCGCTGAGCCAATCAGAGGCAGCATTCACTCACCCATTCATGAATTCATGAATGGGTGTGAGTGAGATCTGCCTCTGATTGGTCAGGCTGTGACCAATCAGAGGCAGCTCATTCAGCAGGCGGGGATTTTAAATCCCCGGCTGCTGAATACTACAGAGAGCAGTTCAGGAGAACTGCCAGCTGGCCGCAGCTGAACTCCGTCTGCCGGGAGCAGGAGAGTATATATATATTTTTTATTTTTACACATTTCTGGATGAATTGCAGGGAAGGGCTTATATATTTAAGCCCTTCCCGAAAATTCATTGTGCGATCGCCGGCAGCCCAATGCTTTCAATGGAGCCGGCTCCATTGAATTCAATGGTCAGTGCTCGTTTAATCGAGACGAGTACCGCGTGGTGCTCGTTTCGAGTAACGAGCATCTCGAGCACCCTAATACTCGAACGAGCATCAAGCTCGGACGAGTATGCTCGCTCATCTCTAATTATTATGTAAATTATGCTATCAATTTATAGAAAACCCTCCACGTAGAGTGGTGTTATGTCATAGTTCATATTGTAGTTGGTTAGAGGGCTAATAAAAAAATGTGTTGAAGCTGATTTAAGTAACTATTTCCTGTCACAGATCCCTCAAAAAAGAACGTGCCTATCAATCCCCGATACCAAATTTTTGACCAGACCATCAGATCTGGACTGCTGTCCACCTCAACTGGCACTCTAGTATTTTCAGGTCACAAATAGACAAAGTTTTATCTGTTAACACCTCATGATAGATAGACTTGGCTTCATCAGTCCACAGCACTCGTTATATTTTCAAGTTTTCCAAGCCAGGTTTCAGAACATTCATCTCACTGTTAATCCCATCATTCAGGATTTGGATATTTTCAAGAACATTCGGTGGCAGCAGGATGGGGCCCCAGTTCATTATACACTCTGTGTTTATGTCTGGTTAGACTAGATGTTTCCTAAGGGCTCAATAGTCAAATGTGGTCCAATGGACCGGCCAGCTCCCTCCCTGGAACTTACCCCATCTGACTTTTTCCTTTGAGGCTTAGAGCTTCTGCCCACGGACGTATAAAGTATGTGCTGTGGAATCCGCAGCGGGCGTCCGCATCGGGGATCTGTAGCAAACAGTGCCCATAGCAGGCTATGGGAAATCGATTCTTCCTGCACACTTGCGGAAACCAATTGCGGTTTCCACAAGTGGAGGGAAAATCGCAGCATGCTCCATTTTTGTGTAGATTCCGCACTAACGGCTTCCATTGAAGTCAATGTAAGTTGTCTGATCCGTGACTCTTCTGGAATCAAATTGCGGAATGGTCGCGGACTCTGCGTCATCGACTAGCAATGAAGCGTGCAAAGTAGGAGTTTCAAAAAAAAAAAAATCTGTACTGCACATGTCTGATGGCTCATCGTGTGGACCATTGGCAATACAGATGAAAAATGAAAGTAACAGTTACGCTCCCAGGGATAGATTTCGCTGCAGGATTCAGCATGCTGTGTGCAGGCGGCCCAAAGAATAAACTGTATGGGCATCCCATTTCAGCAGTTGACTAATGGAAGCTAGCTGCAGTGCAATGATTGATCATTATGTCAAAAAGAGACATTGGATGTACTTTCAAAATATTTAACATTCATTTCCGCTTGTTACAATTTATGTCATCAAACTGGTTTTGTGCTTGCATTGCGTTAAAAATGATAAAACTACTTTAGTACCTTCCGGTATTGAGCAGAAGTTGAAAAACTGTTGGCGTTGTGATTTCTGCTAAGTTCTTATGCAAAAATTATTCTGTACTATCAGGATGGGGCTCGACCAGACCTAACTGGTGATGGGTCTTACTTTGTGAGGTATATCTTCAGCATTAAGAAAATGGACAAGTTGGTCCTAGGTTCGTTCTGGAAGGTAGCTCCCACTACCTTATCTCATGAATCTGATGGGGTGTTACAGAAATATATTCATCACATGAAGCTGCTAAATAGATATGAGCGAATGTGCTTGTTTAGAGCAATTACTCGATCGAGCATCGCTTTTTTCAAGTAAATACCTAATCAGGCAAAAAGATTCGGGTGGGCGCCGGGGGTTAGCGGGGGGGGGGGGGGGGGGAGTAAGGTGGAAAGAGAGAGAGCTCCCCCCTGTTCCCCCCTGCTACCCCCCGCTCCACCCCGCCGCCCCCTGGCGCCCCCTGAATCTTTTCGCCCGAGTAGCCAGTTACTTGAAAAAAGTGATGCTCGATTGAGTAATTGTCCTAAACGAGCACGTTCACTCATCTCTACTGCTAAACCTATCTATCTACATATCTCATACTGTATCTATCTATCTATCTATCCCTCCATCCATCTATCTATCATATCTATAGTTCTATCTTTCTCTTTATACTCGTATACAGTATATCTAGATAAAAGTATATATATATAGAAACATCCGCAGCAATCTGACTTGAACACAATGTGATTTTGCACAATGGGAGCAGGGTGTACAATTCTAGCAAAAGATATGTGTTCTTTCATCGAAGCTGCTGTGCATACATTTATCATAAGATCTGGCGCAGCTGTCACCATGTCTGGACTGCTTGTCCTGTTCTGTCTACTTATGTGTTTTGTAACAGTACCAAGGTGCCACCCGAGTCTTCAGAATGAGTGTTTCCAATAATGCTTTGGGGAAAATGTTGCTTTTTCTTCTGTGACTGCTGTCTTTTGATGCAAGTTCTCGTCCCCTTCCAGCTCGCGGCCAAATCATCAGCTCAGCTGATAAAGATATCTTCCTCATCCATAGATGTGTTGGTATTTTCTTGACAAATTGCATCTTTTGCATGGAACAAGATGATAGGTAGAACTAAGCTGACAGGGAAGTGGGAATTAGGAGCAGTCGGAACACACTAATGAGATGGAATGACATGAAATGAATAAATGTTTTTCTAACATAACAAAGTGTGGACAGAAATAAAATCGGCTGAAAGCTTTTTCATGTAAATTTCACACTGTAAAGTTGATAATCCCTCCGAGTAGTCATTCAAGGAATTAATTAAATCTTCCTTACTATTAAAGGAATTCCAGAGTCCTTACTGTCTGAATATTTTTAAACAGTGGATACTGAATTGATTAGAGCCGTGCAGTCCTCCCTGCATATTAAATGCTATACATTTTCCCTTTTTTTTTTGGCAGGCTTCTATATAGGACAAACGGCTATTGTTAACCCATGTGTGACTGGTGGCTTCCATGTCTTTTGGTGACAAATTAGTTTTTCCCTGTACTATTTCATTTTCGCTTAATAGTAAAATGTTTGAAACTATTAAAAAAAAACTATTTTTTAAAATTAATATTACTTCCTATTATCTATATAGTACCAGTACATTTCAAAGGGTAAAGCAATCTAAAAACATACTGTTAAGTGTAATAGCATGTTGGATACTTATCTGGCCATGCTCTTAATTTATAAAATCACACATGCTGCATTTATTCTTTTTAAGGGCTTTTAGCAAATTCGTCTTATCACCTATCTATAGGATAGGTGATAAAAGTCTGATCAGTCTCACTATAGACCTCTATTCTTGACTGCAGGCTCGCTGCACCCCCTGCAGTGAGAAGGAGATTGAATGAAAGGGTGCAGCTCTATTCATATTCCATTGGGCTGCCAGTAGAGTTGAGCGAGCGTACTCGTTAAGGGAAATTACTCGAGCGAGTATGGGCATTTTCGAGTACATGCCTGCTTGCCCGAAAAGATTCAGGGGCCTGGCGGGGGAGAGCTGGGGGGGAAAGGGGGGTGGTGGTTCTCTCTCTCCCCCTGCAGCTCTCCCCTGCTCACTCCCACAACTCAATGTTCACTCCTGCCGCCCCTGTATCTTTTCGGACAAGCAGGCATGTACTCAAAAATGGCAATACTCGCTCGGGTAATTTGCCTTAACGAGTATGCTCGCTCATCTGACAGACATAGCGGATATTTTGTACTTGGCTATTTCCATCAGCCCCACTGAAATGAATAGAATGGTGCTGCACATGTGCAACTGCTACTCCATATCTTCACATTACATCACTGAGATCCCCACCATTCAGACTCAATTTGGGTACAATACCCTTTAAATAGGCTCTGCATGTGACTATGTGAGCCTCAGAGTTCAGAGGATCCAGCACATTTTTTCATCTGGCATGAAATGTCAGATGAAAAAATCTTGAATGTAAGTCTTTTTCATCCAGTAAACTGCCAGACAGGATGACAGGAACCGAAAGAAGGGAAGGTACTTGTTATTTTGTATAGCGCCAACTTATTCCTCAGCGCTTTTTTACATAGTTTTGTTTATTACTCCCCAGCAAGCTGGGTACTCATTTTACCGACCTCAGAAGGATGGAAGGCTGAGTCAACCTTGAGCTGGCAACCTGATCCATGCGGGTCATGAGCGAGAGCTTAGGACTGCATACTGTTGCCTTAACACTCCACATGAGGTTCTTCAGTGGGGTCCATTGGGTGCCATCATGAAATGTAAGCATTTGGCCAAGGGAATCCGTTTTCCTGCTCTCGTCATGAAACAGGAAAATAGAATGCCTAACGCACATATGAACATAACCTGAGCCTCACTATTGCACCTTTACCTTGACAGAGCAAGAAGGTTTCAAAACACTTGTTTAGTGTTAGTTTGTTCTATTTAGATTTTGACTTGTATTTACTGATGACTGCCTTACCTGACCAGAATCTGTGTACCCATACTGATTACAGTGACCTTGAATTTCATGATCATGCTTCCTCCTTACGATTCTAAACTATCTGCAAGTCAACAGCAAGGAACACAACCTGAGTAGCCTATGTACAAAGTCCAAAAAATCATGAAAAATGTTTTAGAATAATGATACCAAATCCCTTAGAATCTTCTCACAGTTTAGCCATCAGCCAAATGTGATATTAACAAAATAGGTTCACTTCATGCCCTGAGATTAGTTTGTGACAATGAGTGAATTGGCTGCCTATGAAATTAGCCTTAGTGTATGTGTTTGCGAAAGGGAAATTAGAATTTGACAGAAGTGTTGGCAATCCACGTAGAGCACTGAAAAATGTGTTGGAACCGTATAAACAACAGGAATTAAATAAATGAGAAGAGAACATGCAGACTCTTTGCAACTCTTTTTCTTGGTGGATTCAACACCATTGCCATAATTCTTCTAGAAATGGAATACAAACCACTGACTCACCAGTCCATCCCTTCAACCTTTCAAGGAACTAAATTTCTTTTTTTTTTTTTTTAAATCAAATTTTTTATTAAGTTTTTTATGTTAAATTCAATTACGAACATTACAGTCATGCGTTGTTCTCAAAATTGCGAGTAAGTACAATAAATATTGCAGTATCAGAACAATATTGCAGTATCAATACAATTAAACAGTATTTAGTGGGAAGGCCCCCCGCGAGACCCAGACCAGTTCACCAAAATTGTGTGGGCGGCTAATGGTTTATCAAGCTGAGGTTTGAGAATTTTTTCGGATCAAGTATTTCTAGGGCAGCCTTTTAAGAAGGGCCCCTTGTCTATGTAATGTTCTGCCCTGGTTGGTGCCACGGGGGGGGGGGGACCCCTCGACCACTCCATCCAGCTTGGGGTTCAAGGCTGGTCCTGGAGTGTCATCTAACAATGTAACTTGCCACTATACTAAATGTAGTAATGTGGCCAACGAGGTTAAGATTGTTCATAGAGAAAAGGGAGGAAAAAAAAAAAAGGAAAAAGGGAGGGGGGTAGAGTTGGGTACGTTTGGGGGTGAAGGGGGAACAGTATAGTAACATTCAAATCATACCAGAAGGATTGAGACACTTGCTCCATTTTTACCTCGGTCGCTCTCTCTCTTCCGCTCCGCCTCGTACTCAAACAGGAGGACGAATATATACTTGTGTATTCAACGCACGGGGTCCAGACTGCGCGCAACTACCGTTACCCTCCCGTGAAACACGGGATCATCACCTGTTTCTATATTATGGACTGTGCATAGAAGATGGAATATACTTAGCGATCCTTCCTTACCTCTCTCCAGGGGTGCCAGGTTAAAATAAAATCTTCGTGAGTGCCCCTTGCCCAACTTGTTAGCTCTTCCATATTACATATCATATCTATTTTTTCCCTCCACTGTGAAACGGAGGGAGGCTTTTGTTGAAGCCAGTTTAAGGGAATCAGTGCTTTCGCAGCGTCTAGTAAGAATGCTATTAATTTGTTTCTGAACGGCTGAAAGTTGGGGGAGGGCTTCCAAAGGAACACCATCTCCGGTAAAATTGTTATACTTGGCGAGAAGACTTTTAAGTCTTTTTCTATCTCCTTCCAGAAACGGGAGATTCCCGGACACTCCCACCAAATGTGGAGGTAGGAGCCAGTTGCAGCCTTGCATCTCCAGCATTTATCTTCGGGCGCTAATTTGTAGTCGTGTAGCCATTGGGGGTTTTTGTACCATCGGACTAGTAATTTGTAATGAGTTTCCTGCAACAGGACGCATGGGACAGGCCATATGCTAGCTTCAAGATTAGTTTGGTGTCTGCCGTGGATAGGTGGATTTTTAATTCCTTTTCCCAAGATATTAGGAAGGTTGGTTTGCTGAATAAAGGTGGAGTTATAAAGTTCTTCCTGATATTAGAGATTCTCCTAGACCCAGGTTTGTCCTCTAGTAATGCTTTTTCAAAGCTTGTCTTTGGTCTAACAGATTTGTGTTTAGATAGGAATTCTTTTATCACTTTCCCTACATGTGCCCGCTGCAGAAATGATATTTTGGGATTGGTGATCAGCGAGTTCGTAATTTCTTCTGGTGTTTTGTGGGCCTGGGTCTGCAGTTCTTCCAATCTACTACCATGTAATTGTTTCCAGACACTTTGAGAACCTGGGTCCGGGGGAATCTCCAGTAACCTGCATATGCTTCGAATAGGTGTCAGAGGGGAAGGAGTAGAGGCCAAGGATTCTTTAGTTTTGTCCCAAATTTCACATGGGCCCCTTAGGAGGGGATTAAATCCCTTAGCTCTAAATATGCTCTTTTTTGGGAGCCACAAGTCTTCCACCAAAGAATCCCCATGTGGGGCAGTCGCCAGATCATATAGTATCGGGTCTCTCGACGGACGGGTCAGGTCCATCCAATATCCGATTTGAATAGCGTAATAATAGTCCTGGACGTTAGGCAAATTCATTCCCCCCTCGGATCTCCTCTTGGTCATTAGATTATATGCCAGTCTGGGTCTTTTTTGCCTCCACACGAAGCTCGAAAAGATTACCCGTATGGATTTAAGGAAGGACAACGGGAGATGAATTGGGATCATACGAAGCCTATAAAGGATGATAGGTAGAACATAGGATTTCAGAATATTTTTCCTACCAAACCATGAAAGGAATGGTAGGTCGTATTTTCGCAGTAGTGTTTTGATCTGGGCAATTAGAGGGTAATAGTTTTTTGAGAAGAGGTCTTCAGTTCTTTTCGTGAGCTTTATTCCTAGATAGTCCATCACTGTCTCGGACCATGCAAACGGGGAGCCAGCCTTCAGACGCCTGCAGTCAACTTCCGGAATTGATATGTTTAGAATCGTTGACTTCTCAAAGTTGACTTTGAAGTTCGACAAGGATCCGAAATCCCGCAGAATTGAGACCAGTCTCGGCAAGCTCCTTTCTGGTTTAGTAATTACAAACATGACGTCGTCCGCAAATGCTGCGGACGACATCGTGCCTGACTGAACTCTAAGACCTTCCATGGTCGGGTCCTGTCTTACCCATTGTAACAGCGGTTCTATAGTGAGCATGAAGAGTATTGAGGAGAGGGGGCATCCCTGTCGCGTTCCATTTCTAATTTCAAATGGTGGGGAAAGTGAGTCGTTTATTTTTAGTCTAGCATGGGGATTTGAGTATAACGTTAATATAGCCGCAATGAAAGCAGGAGGGAAGTGGAAGCGAAGCAGTGTTCTTTCCATGAAGACCGAGTCTACCCTATCAAAGGCCTTTTCTGCATCAGTGCTTACTAAGGCCATGGGTTTTTCACGAGCCTGGGCATAGTAAATTGCATGAAATAGTCTAAGACAGTTTCCCCTTCCCTCTCTGGCCCTAACAAAACCAGCTTGTTCTGGGTCTATTAGTGTCAGTATGAACTCACTCATCCTTTTAGCTAAGAGTTTGGCCCAGATCTTCACGTCTAAATTAATAAGTGAAATAGGCCTATAACTACCACACTGTGTAGGGTCCTTGTTCTCCTTCAAAATAAGGGTGATGTGCGCTTCCTGGGCTTGTCTAGGTAGAGTAGCTCCCTTTAATAGGGCGTTAAAAGTTTCGGTAAGACTGGGAATTAGTTGTGCTTTAAAAGCTTTGTAATAGGTAAGTGAGAGGCCATCGGGGCCTGGGCTTTTACCATGGGCAAAGGAGTTCAGCACCTCCTCCACTTCTTTCCCTGTGATCGGAGTCAGTAGGGATGCTGCCTCTGCCTCACTCAGTTTTTAAGGATCTCAAAAACGCATCTACTCTCTCGGTCTGATTCTGTTGAGCCAAGGAACCTGCTCTTTCTTTGAGGTTATATAGGTTTGAGTAAAAAAGTTGAAATTCCCTGGCTATGTCTGGTGTAGAGGAAACTTGAGAGCCATATTGTGTTTTTATAGAGAGAATAGCATTTCTTGCCTTTGACTTTTTTAGAAGCGAGGTCATAAGTTTACTGCCCCGGTTTCCATGGGCGTAAGCTGCGTGTTTAAGATAAATATGTTTTTTGTTAAATTTCTCCATTAAACAACATTTGAGACGGTGCCTTAGGGAAGTTAGCTCTTCAAGGTTCTGTTTGGTTTGAGATTGTTTTGTTGAGTATTCAAGTTTGATGATTTGGGCTAATAAATTATCAATTTCTTTTTGTTTTTGCTTTTTTACTCTCGAGCCCAGTGCTATCAGAAGACCCCTAACAAAAGCCTTGTGGGCTTCCCACACCGTCAGCATATCTATACTTCCCTCTGAGTTGATCTTAAAATATTCCTCTAGCAGGTCTCCTACTTTCAGTCTCTCCTCTAGAGGGTCTAAGAGGGAGTCATTTAGACGCCATCTCCATTCACCTGGTGTAATGCATGGCAGGTTGATATCAAGGTGGATCGGTGCATGGTCCGAGACAGTAATGGGGTCTATATTTTTGCTCTCTTCAGGTGGGTCAAAAGTCCAGCGGAGACCAGTAAGTAGTCCAGCCTCTGGAAGGAGGAGTGGACTTGGAAATAGTGAGAGAAATCTTTAGTGGAGGGGTGGAGATAGCGCCATGCGTCCAGAACCCCCAGTTCTGACAAGGAGCGGTGCAACCTTTTTAATTTTATCTGTGAAGCTTGTGAGCATCCTGTTGAGGAGTCCAGTACAGGATTAAGTGTAATATTTAAATCTCCTCCTAATATAATATGCCCGATGGCGAACTGCTTAAGAGTATCTAACTGTTTTAGCAGCCAGGGAATCTGATCGGAATTAGGGGCATAGATATTAGCAATTGTCAATTTGAAATTATTAATAGAGCCCCTCAGAAAGAGAGTTCTGCCCTCTTCATCTTGGAGCTGTGCATCTAATTTAAATGGGATTGATTTATGGAGTCCTATGGTTACTCCCTTAGATGCCGAATTTGGGTGTGTATTGTGGAAATATTGCTGAAAACCCAGACCCGGGAGTGCAAATTGTCTGTCCTTTTTAAAGTGTGTCTCCTGGATAAATAAAATTTTTGTCTTACATTTTTTTAGTAGGTGTGCCACGTTGTGTCTCTTGTGCAGCGAGTTTAGACCCCGGGCGTTGAATTAAGTGAAGCAAATGGAGGTCATGGCGACGGCGCTATCCTGTACCTCACCTGTAATTTTAAAGAGAAATGCAGAGAGTAATGGAATTAGTTCCTATTAAGCGCACGGGTAGTGTTCCCTTACCAGGGAGCAGTGGGGGGGGGGGGGGGAGGGGTAGTAGGGGTGTGTTGGGAAAGGAGGGGGGGGGGTACAAGGGTATATAGGATGAAATAAGTTTGTAAACAAACCAAAGATGTGTCAGTTGAGAGAACTACTAAAGCGAAATTGCAGATGTTCTGATCTTGCTACCTCCGCACTCAATATGTGTACTAGGAGCGTATTAATTCAGCTTTGTAGTTCTCAACCGAGACAAGTTTCAAGTAAATGAGTAGTCAGTAAGTAAACAGTAAGTAACTATTTTAACTGGGCCTGTGCCATATGGACGGGCCCCATCACTTTTGTAATATCAAACAGAGATAAAGTTCATCTCCACTGTATCAGATGATCGTAGAGGTTCCATTGAACCTCCTCGTAAAGTCACTACTATCAGAGTAATTGGATTTACAGCTCCTTTCTTTTTCAAGTTTCCTCCTGTAATGGGCCATCTTTGGGTCTCTTCTTTCTCTCTCTAGGAGAACGCGAACATCCTGGAAGTGACTCCGCTTCCGCGCTAGGTAGTGCAGAGAGTGTAGGAGGGTCTGGCAACGGCAGCCAACACGGGATCTCAATCGGCTCTAACTCCAAAAGATGCCAACATTTTTGAAGGTCTTCCGGAGATCGAATATTTATTCTACGGCCTTTTAGATTTATTCCCAACCCAAACGGGAAGAGCCAGGAATATCGGATGTCTTTGGCTCGAAGTGCCTCCAGCAACGGCCTCATCAGTCGGCGTTTAGCCAAAGTTGACGGAGCAAGATCTTGGTACACTTGTATTGGGGCCCCTTCATAATGCAGGTCTTTGTTGGTTCTGGAGGCATTCAGTATCGCTTGTGTGTCTGGGTAGTTTAGAAATTTGCATATTATATCTCTTGGTGGTTCTGAGCTAGTGGGTATAGGTCTCAGAGATCTGTGGATACGTTCTATGGATATAATTAATGCTCTTTCTTGACCCACAAGTAGGGTAAACAGTTCTGAGGCAATTTTTGGCAATACTTCAGAAGCCCACGATTCTGGGAGGCCTTTTATTCTTATGTTGCTATGTCTATTTCGGTTTTCTATATCTTCTTGTAGAATAAGAACTCGATTTAGCTGCTGATGCTGTTCTCTTACCATCTGAGCCATTTCGGAAGAGTGTTGGATGATCTTAGATGAAGAGGATTCAAGGGTCTCCACTCTTTTATTCATAGCCTTAATTTCGTCTTTGATCTCTAGGAGATCGTTTCTGAGAGGCCGTAGAGAGTTAGACATTAGATCCCTCATGAAGCTTTTGGATATATGACCGTTTTTTTCTCCTTCTGATGAGTCTTCTTCGTCTCTTTCTCTGCTTTGAGAAGTAGGAGCTGTTAGAATGAGTGACTTCTTACTGGGGGGATGCGGGGATCTTGAGACTCTCTCTTTCAAGAATTTTTGCATATCTGATTGACCCTTGGACGGTCGTGGTGTAGATAAGGAGTCGTTACTTCTTTCTCTGTTGTTTTTCCCCATTGTGTAACGAGTTAGATTTCAATCTAGGTCTTGCGATGGGGCCCCTCACCAAGCTTGCCTTGTTACAGGGCCATTCGGAGGAGGTGATCCCTCAACAATCCGATCAGGAAATTTGAGAAATTTAAGATGTCGGACTAAGTTCTGTAGTACTTGTAAGTCAAGTTATCTTGCAGGTCGCAATATTACCACCAGGAACAGTTGGTATAGTGATTCCCTGGGTGAATTACTGGATGGGTTTGCTCTAGGGAATTACTGGATGGGTTTGCTCTAGGGAACCGTTGCCTACGATTCCGCAAAATATTCAGGCTGGGCCTGCGAACAATTTAGGTTTCTGGCAGGATTTGCTACCAGTATCAGGGTCTGTAGGACAGCCGCAATTCTTGGTTCAATCGAGAGGCTTTGTTCCGCTGAACCAGCTCGGGATTCCGCAGTGGAGGAAAAATTCAGGTTAAGCCTGTGTAGATTTAGGTTTGTGGCTGGTTTTGCTACTCGTATCAGGATCTGCAGGACAGCAACCAGTCTCGAATTAATCAAGGTGTTTCCTTACGCAGAACCGGTCTGGGATTCCGCAATGGAGAAAAAATTCAGGCTAGGCCTGTGTAGATTTAGGTTTGTGGCTGGTTTTGCTACTCCTATCAGGATCTGCAGGACAGCAACAAGTCTCAAATTAATCAAGGTGTTTCCTTACGCAGAACCGGTCCGGGATTCCGCAATGGGAAAAATAATAAATAAATAAAATTTCAGGCTAGGCCTGTATGGGACTCACTCCTTGTCAAGGTATGCGCCTGTATTGAGGTCTGGCAGTAGGCAGAGAGTCCAATATTAATTGAGCAGGTGTAAACCGGATGGCTGTCAGCTCTCTGTTAGTTTCAAAATCCAGTATGCTTTGCTTTGCTAGGCTGCAGTTTCTCTTTATCTCAAGGAACTAAATTTACTCAAAAGTTGACACTTTGAATTCACTGAAAAAGAGAAAGAACAGAAATTAGAGATTACAAAATCAGTTCAGAGATTTTTTTTTAGTAAGAATTGATCACTTTTTTTTAGTAAGAATTAGTTTACTTATTCATTATATTTAATTGGTTAACAATAAATATATTTTTGTCTTTGACTCTCTAAAGTTATCTTTCACCATATTCAACCAGTAATTAGCACTTTTTCTTAGAAGCACTGGAAATCTTGAGATTGACCAAGGGCAATATATGCCTAGAGTTTATATGCTCTGCTTGTGTATGTGTGGATTTCCTCCAGATTCCCCAGTTTCATATGAAAAGTGTGTTTTAGATGCCCTTCAGCCTTCATTCAATATTAAGACTCAAGAGAGGTATACATATAAGTAGGTATATGTTCTTAGATTGTAAGCTGCGTGTACTCTGTTCTAATTTTATAATATAGTCACAGCTTGTTTACATATGCTCAGCCATAAATATATGTGTAGGTACATCACTATAGAGGAATTTCCTTCCTAAAGCGAGCTTGTTACATTGAAGATGTGGTCCAATATGCAGACTGATGTATATTTTTGTTAGTCATAAGAGATGAGCGAGCCTACTCGGTAAGGCAGTTACTTGAGCGAGCATCGCTCTTCTCGAGTAACTGCTTAGTGATCCGAGCAGGCTCGGGTGGGCTGCGGGGGTGAGCAGGGGGGAGCGGAGCGGGGGAAAGAGAGAGATCTCTCTCACTCTTCTCCCCCCCCGCAGCCCACCCGAGCCTGCTCGGATCACTAAGCAGTTACTCGAGAAGAGCGATGCTCTCTCGAGTAACTGCTTTACCGAGTAGGCTCGCTCATCTCTATTAGTCATTTTTCAGTATAACTTGTACTTCATTTATTCAAATCCCTGCTCTTTTTTATGAGTCCAATGGGTGGTCTTATTAGTGATTCAATGCTATCTATGTATGCACAGCGATACAAAGAAGACAGTCGATTAGTGATGAGTGAACTTTTCAATAGTTTGGTTCTGTCGATTCAATGAATTTGGACAAAAAGTTCAGTTTGCTGTGAATTAGTTTGAACCAAGCCCCAACTTTACCAATACCCCTAAAACTGATGTATAACACTGTCTAAGGGCTTAGTCACACGGGCGTTTATTGCCGCGATTTGCGCATGCGCATGCGTCCGGCGACTTTTTAAAACCATTGCTTTGCAATGGTATCGGACACATGAGCGCTTTTTATGCGCTCGTCCGATAAATTAGAGAACAGAAATCGCAGATCGCACTTATCTGCGATCTGCGATTCCTGTTCTCTTCTCTATATGCGCTCAACGGAGCCGGCGGCAGCAGCGCCGACCCCATTGAGAACATATAGAAGACAAATCATTCTTCTCTGCCACAGCTGGAACAGCTGTGGCAGAGAAGAACGATGTTTGCCCATTGAATTCAATGGAGCGGCAATACAGCCGCTCCATTGAAAGCAATGGGCTGCCGGCGTGCGCGGGGTTAATTGTCGGGAAGGGGTTAAATATATAACCCCTTACCTGCAATGCATCCTTAAATGTGAAAAAATAAAAAAAAAGGATGTTCTCACCTGCTCCCGGCAGCTGGAGATCCCGGCGGTCGGCCTGCAGTGGGTGTGAAGGAGGTGTGACTCAGGCTTGCCCCTGATTGGCTCAGCCTGAGCCAATCAGAGGCTGAGCTCAGTCACACCCATTCATGAATTCATGAATGGGTGTGACTGAGACTTGCTTCTGATTGGCTCAGCGCTGAGCCAATCAGGGGCAAGCCTGAGTCACACCTCCTTCACACCCACTGCAGGCCGACTGCCGGGATCTCCAGCTGCCGGGAGCAGGTGAGTACATCCTTTTTTTTTATTTTTTCACATTTAAGGATGCATTGCAGGTAAGGGGTTATATATTTAACCCCTTCCCGACAATTAACCCCGCGCACGCCCGCAGCGCTTGCATTCAATGGAGCCGCTGTATTGCCGGCTCCATTGAATGCAATGCGCTGGACAGCTCCGGCCCGTTTCTAATGAAACGCGGCTAGGAGCAGATTTTCGGGCGATTTTTGGGCCGATTTTTCGGCGCCGGTCACGCGATTTGCGCATGCGCATCCGTCATGCGATGCGCAAATCGCGTGAAAAAACGCCCGTGTGACTAAGGCCTAAGAGTCATAAAAGCCCTGTATATAACACAAAGTTAATGAAGAGGAAGAAGATGAAGAAGAAAAAGTTCAAGAGGAATAGGAGAAGGAGGAAGAACTGTTTGCAAGGCATTATGGGCTACGCTAAGGTCATGTAATCCTTAACCCTCCTCTTTTCTGCCACATGGCAGACGTCATTTTAGTTGGTTTGACTTTGAGTTGAACTAACAAGGTTCAGGTTGCACCAAACCGAACTTTTAGCACAGTTCAACCCAAAAGTGTTTAATTGTTTTAGTTGTGTCAACACTACTGTTGATCACTGGAAAGGCCACCTACTGGACTCCTAACCATAGAAGGAGGAGGGATTTAAATGAATGCAGTACAAGTTATACTGAATCTGTTCTCACAAAACATCAATGTACTCATCTGTTCCAGTCATATAAGGAATTTGCAGTATTGAGAGAGAAGCCTATTTACAGAGTTTATGCCGTTTGGTAAAGCCCATTTCATAGTGGGGGTTCCTCAGAGACAAGTAGTGGGGGCTATCATGTGATGAGTAGAGATGAGCGAACTTACTCGGTTCGGTTGTTTTTGGACCCGAGCACCGCTCTGAGTAACTGACTACTCGGACAAAAAGATTTGGGGGGCGGAGTGGTGGGGCGGGGGGTAGCAGTGGGGAACAGGGGGGAGCTCTCTCTCTCTCCCCTCTGCAAACCCCCGCGCACCCCCGAATCTTTTAGTCCAAGTAGTCAGTTACTCGGAAAAAGCGGTGCTCTGGTCCAAAAACACCCGAACCGAGTAAGTTCGCTCATCTCTAGTGATGAGCTATATAATATAATATAAAGTTAGTAAGTACAGTGGTGCTGTAGCTCTTTGAAATCATTGCCTAGAGACCACTGAAATCAATATTGGTGTTCCAGGAACTTCTTAGCCTCATGCTGGCCAATTAGAGTGAGGGGGTCGTGAGTGGAAGACTGAAGTGGACAACCCCTATCCATAGAAAGATAAAAAAAATATGCAATATTAAAATAAAGCAAACAATTTAAATAATCAATATCCTAGCTTCCCTTCTGCCAAACTTCAAAAAAAGGGAGTGCTGTACAGCGAATTACTTTTCAGTTCTTTTGATGCAAGAAAATAGAATTTCTAGTTTCCCTTATCAGATCCGTTGAGCTTGGTTAGCTAATTAAATGTCAGGTAAAGCTTACAGGACATCCTTACACACCCAAGCTTCCTACTACCTTATTGAGAAGAGCTTAAAACGCCTATATTTTACTGCCAAAAACTTCCGTAAGGGGAAGTGATGCATAATTAGTAACGGCATTTCTATTCATTCATGTACAAAAAAGGCAAAAAGAAAGGGAAAAAAAAGAAATAAAATGAATGCCCTTTCTCCCTGAGAGCACAGTGACTATTCATCAATTAAAGAAATCTGCTTCTCCGCAGGTCTGTAGAAATAGACTAGTTAGAATGCAGCGGACAAAAATGAAGCAAATCAAGGACCAAAAAATTAATCTCGCCATGTATATTATAAAATACTTTGCTGACATCTGCTATTCCTGTCAGCCCTAATAAAGAGATTTTTACCTGTGTTTGCTTATTCAAAGCTTCAAACACTCAACCAATTTCGGAAATTATTTCTGATTTATGGGTCTTTTTTTCAGGCAGGTGTCTTTTGCCTTGTCAATTATATCTCAAAGTAAATGTTAAGTGTATGCTGACTGCTAAAATTAATACGGAAACCTTTTCTTATAAAACATGGAAGAAATGTGAGGAAGTTGCTGCATTTTTACTCAAGCCATTATTCACCCTGGCTTGCAAGTAATTTTTTTTCCACAATTGCACAAAAAGAAACAAACATACATATTAGTAAGAATAGGAATTAAGGGGCATTTGACAAAGTTTGGATCATTAATGCTATGTCTTACATTACACTTCATAGTTCAAACCTTCAATTCCTCCGTTAGGCTGCGGTATGAGTTATTCTTGTGTCATATAACGGAAAGAACTGTATATATAATACATGAACATGATCAATATATGGTACAGCATGTTAGACGCTGAATATATGGTAAAATAATACGGATCAATGAAAAGTAATATGTTCTTTTTTATAAAACTGGTGATGTGTGGCAGTGACAGACGGAGACGGAAGCTGCATTTTTTGAAATAATCATAATTTACTGAATGAAAGTAATTAAATGCTTACTCTCCATAGTAGGGTCTGAGTACTTAGGTTTATGTATGTTTTAACCAAACTTCACACTTATATATCTATATTTCCATGTCAGAGGAATACCTTGATTGGATGAGGCACCTTGAACTTCACTTATTACTGACCCCTGTCCTTGTAGTAGTCCATACTATATTCTCGAAAGTCCATGGCATGGCAACATTGCTGTTTCATGCACCATAGGTGCCTGAGTACATCACTAATTTAGGAGCTGCGTGTCACTGAGGACTCAATTAATCATAGGTGCAAGAGACAGCTCCTGTATACTCTTGTCTTATGTAATCTTTTGCTGGTGCATAACGGCACTATTCAAAGTACCTTGTTTCTCGGTACAACATCTACACAAAACATAGGTACAAGGCATCACTTCGCACACAGTGCTTTCCATAACATGTCCTATTCTGCTACTTAACGTCACACTGCATCAACACAATTTTTGCATTCCTCATATCACTGTCACTTCTTACCCACATTAGTCCATCATAGTCTTTTTAGTGTGCACCATGCTTTCAGGTCCATAGTGCTGTTGTCTGCTTCAGGACCCAGACCTAATGGAAAGGAAGCCTTGATCTACCTCCACACTGCTTGTCTGCTTCAGCCTCTGGGTCATCAGGCCCTTTAGTATTTTCAGTTTCAGCCCTCTGGTCACCAGAGATGCTTCTGTGGCCTCCTCCTGAGCTTCCCCGATCACTGCTCTAAATAGCTGCTACTATAGACTCTGTGGCTTATCTGCTGCATCTACTCCTTCATTGGTGCATGCTGCTTCCTTGTCTGCTGCATTTACTCTCTTGGTGGTGCAGCTAACATTCCTTATATACTGCCAAGATGACTGCTAGCTACATCATTGATGGGTGGGGCTCAGCCCTGTTCATTATTTCATATCATGGGGCAGTTCTTCTGTGCGGTGACACGCATGTTGTGTCACTGCCCATGTCACTAACAGGGCAGAACCCCTTTCCAGCAACTTCATATGAGGCTTAAACAAAATGGTGCCTCCTGCTCATGTTACCCCCTGCTCCCTGCCAATACTCTGGCAGGGGAGTAGGGACCTTCACTATAGCTCTGTGCACATCTTACAGCGCTGCAGGCGCTGTATAGCAGGTGCTTCTATGCACCCTATATCCTATCGCCATCACCCCTCATGTTCTAGCCCCAAGGCCTGCTTGTGGCACTCAGGTTATTAGCTGCTGACCTGTGTAAGGCGGATGTGGGGCACCCCTCACCCTCTTTATAAATATGGAAAAAACAGGGGGGCATCCGGGGACACAGAATGTTTTCAAAGTTGCTAAGAGTGGTGTATAAACCTAAAGTACTCTTTTGCTTCTCTACCCCTGCTGTTCTACGCCTGCCCAGCACCCCTGCTGATATTCACTTCTGGTTGCAGCAGCAATGATGTCCTGACCCAGGGACATGTGATCACTGCAACTAATTACCAACTGAAGTGAGTCAGTGATAGGCTTTAGTGGTCACATGACTTCCCCAGCCAGTTAAATTACAAATGCAGTGGTCACATGTCCCTCGTGTCAGTGGCATCATCACTTGTTCGCTACAGCAGGAATTAAAGACCAATGGTTGAACAGGCACAGGTGGAATAGGAGTAGCAAGGTAGTGAGTGAGGTGATTATAGCTTCTTTCATGTTATTACGCCCCTCTGAGCAGCTTTTAAAAAATGATGTGTCTCAATATGCCCCCTTTATGTACATATCTCTTAAATAAATATGATTAAAAAAGTGGAATTTTTGCATTGGTAACATCACCTCTTAAAGTCTACTAACTAGAGATGAGCGAGCATACTTGCTAAGGGCAATTGCTCGAGCGAGCATTGCCCTTAGCGAGTACCTGCCTGCTCGAGAGAAAAGGTTCGGGTGCCGGCCCGGGGGAGCGGTGAATTGCAGCAGTCAGCAGGGGGGAGCGGGGGGGGGGGGGGGGAGAGAGGGAGAGAGAGATCTCCCCTCCATTCCTCCCTGCTCTCCCCCGCAGCTCCCTGTCCGCCGCCAGCAGCCGAACCTTTTCTCTCAAGCGGGCAGGTACTCGCTAAGGGCAATGCTCGCTCGAGTAATTGCCCTTAGCGAGTATGCTCGCTCATCACTACTACTAACTAAAGTACAAAGCATATAAAACAAAGTTGTATAATTAGAGATATAGATAAAGTAGTGATCATTATATAACCTTTAATTTGAGTTCTTAACAGTCATTGCATTGTAGGCATTGACCCAAATGGGCAACCCCTATCTACCTGCCTTATTAGCGCATGTGTAAGCCCTAGAAGTTGACTCCTATTCAAGACCCCTCTCCATAAACTAGAACGAACAGTCACCAACAAGGTGCCAATATAGTGACCCTATGCCCAAACTGCTTGAAGGGAATGCAATGTTAGAGAATTGCTATTTATGCCATTCCATCATACATAAACTGAATGAACCTCTAGCAATCATGTGTAATCTCTGACGGATTCCAAAAATAAGCATTCAACTCTCTTATTGTGCCACCATGGAGAAATCAAGCATTGTACAGTTTCCATTGAAATCAGTAGGCTATTTGTGTAATGCGAGGAGAGACACAATTTATAGCTGCTCTCCTCTCTTGTTAAGGGGTTATTTTCCTCAACTGGGGACTCTTTTATTAACGCTCAACTTTATTAAAAAATTACTCGAAAATTAGATTTTGAAGCCAGAAATCCCTTTTAAAATAAGTTCATGTGTTTTCTTTCTAATTAACTATTTATATTATGATAAAACGAGCTATGGCTTAATTTTCACCACAATTACAAATTAATGAATTTTTTCGGTAAGCACATTTAACAGCGTCCAGACACAAATCTTAAGGCTCACATACCGACTTTGTGAAACATTGCTGCCTGGATTACATAACCTATGTGGATATGTCAACTGTTGTTCAGATTTATGACACCAGACAACCAGGATTACAGTACAATATTAACAAGCTGGAATTGGTAAGAGCTCAGCTCATCTCTGGCTCAGAAGGTAATGAATAGTTCTGTCTGTGTCCACATGAATGTTTATCAGGTCAGACATACAGTAGGATACTTCATGCTCTTGCATTAACCTCCAGCCCTAGTACTCACAGACAACAGGGCTTCCACTTCACAAGCACTTCAGCATAAAGATGATAAGAAGATTACAAGAAAAGCCTCTCTTCACAATTTGACTTCCCCAGCCAGTTAAATTACAAATGCATCGGTCATTTGTCCGACATCTGAAACCAAGGTTCAAACATCTCCGCAGGTGATGGGTCATGTTCTGCTGGAGAAGTTTATTTGACCTGAAGTAAGAAGACTAAAAAGGTTTAAGGAACAGCTATGATGTATGTGCATCCCTACAAGCACTATTTATTCTCATGCGGTTTAGACTATCGGCATTGTCTAGGCTTTTACTCAATACTTTGTTTGTAGATATCTATATATACTTTGCTGTACAGGTATTTTACTTATTCCACTTAATGCTACTAAAGAGGATTCCTACCTAAAATATTTCTAAAAATGACTGCCGATGCCGAAATAGAAAAATGCTTTTGACTTTGTTAGAAACTCTGGCTATCACCCCAATTTATTTTTTGGATGTCAATTTTATTTAACTCCCTCTCAACTTCATCATGTAAATATATGTCAAGGGCTATAGAGCGAGCTTGGGAGCTGAGGCCCTTCTAAACCCCCACAGTCAAAGCTGGCCGCATGCCTTGACAGTCAGCGGAGGGGGACTTTTTCCTGCACTCCATCAAAACCCCTATATCAATACATGGGGTGCCAATGGGCTAGCATGGTTGTCCAAAACTTAAAAATGGTCCCAGGGCTGCCACACATAGCTGCCTATCAAGTCCTGCCTATTTATATACCGCAATACTGAAATATTGCAGTATGCAGAACAGGTGATCAAATTATTGCAAGTTCAGGTTCCTGTGGGGACTAAATAAAAGTATATAAAAAAAGTTTTAATAGGGTTGATTTACAGCAAAATATAAAAAATATATTAAGAGTTCAACACTAGTGATGAGCGAGCATACTCGCTAAGGGCAATTGCTCGAGCGAGCATTGCCCTTAGCGAGTACCTGCCCGCTCGAGAGACAAGGTTCGGATGCCGGCGGCGGGCAGGGAGCTGCGGGGGAGAGCGGGGAGGAACGGAGGGGAGAGCTCTCTCTCCCTCTCTCCCTCCTGCTCCCCCCCTGCTGATTGCCGCAACTCACCGCTCCCCCGCGCCGCCACCCGAACCTTGTCTCTCAAACGGGCAGGTACTCGCTAAGGGCAGTGCTCGCTCGAGCAATTGCCCTTAGCGAGTATGCGCGCTCATCTCTATTCAACACCCCTCTTTCCAATTTTTTCATAAAAAATCAAAGCAATTGAAAGCCCCACATATTTGATATCAACATGTATGTAAAAGCTTAGTCATTCAGTTATGTGGAACACATAAAATATTTGCTTTATGAACCAGCAAAGATTACCTTATTTCAGTAATGCCTTGTTAACATATATCAGGTGGGGAATCAGTTACCACTCCCCCCCCCCCCCGCCTCCTCTGTTCTAATAATACTCACTATATAGTAGTACTGGTAGTGGGCATGGTATGGTGCTATTATTGGTAAAATTGGTCATTATGTTCAAAAAAAGTATGGAGGTAATATATAATCACTGTGTGGTAGTAATATTTAGTTCTGGTATTCGATAACTAGAAACGCACATAAAAAATGTTTTAAGTAAAACCCTAGCAATGCCCCAGGAAGTACTAGAGTTCATCTCTGCAGCACTCTGCATGCATGTTGCCTCCTCAATATCCTGAATGTAACTGTGTTGCTAATACAGTATTTCAGTATTTGGGGTGCCATTCCAAATTTTGCCCAGAGCCACACTTTCTCTAGAGCGGATCCTGGAACCAAGGTCTCTGACGCTACTTTCCACTACCCTCAAGTAGGCAGGCAAAAACTTGGTGACAGATTCTCTTTAATGCAAGCAACCCAAGCAACTGATGAGGTAGTGTGGTAGTGCCAATCCCAACCAAGCATGTGCTGCTCATATCACCCTTCCCCAACATCGTGTCTTTCCTCTTGTCATCCTTGACTTTGAACGGCAGGCTACGATGTGCAGGAGTCATCATATTGTGAGGGCAACATGCTGCCCCATATCTGACAAGTATTCTGGACCTTAGCTACTGGAGACATGCAAATTAGCTGATCAATAGTGGGTTCTACTTTCTTTAGAGAGCCTTTAAGCATTTTGGTGGGCAAAGAATGTGCGATCAGTTGATGATAGATGATATGAAGCCAAAAGGCAAAACAATCCTTAACATGGTAAACACACACCAATATATATATATATATATATATATATATATATATATATATATATATATATATATAGAGCTAGATCTGTACAGATCTACATATATATACATATATATATATATATATATATATATATAGTAAGTGTGTATGTGCTTTGCCAATTGTCATACATCTAGAGGGAAAACGATCTCTATTCCAATTCCGATAGGCAACAAAGGAGCATACTTATTGGCTATAAAACCCAGACTGCTTTTATGATGAAGAGATAAACCTTTTAAATGGTTATGATAGCACAGGCAGGATCTGGACAAGTTAGGGCATTTTTATAGATCATACAGAAGACTGTAAATCTTCTAATGCTTATGGATTCCATTTAAAACTTTATTAAAGCCCATATCATAAATATCCACATTGAACAGAAACTTAAAGGAGGTAAAGATGTGGGAATCCATCACTGTGTGAACTTGTCTGAACTCTACCATAGAACTTTGAGGATGTATAAGAGAAAGAAAGAGCATTTCAAGAAAACTGTTGATACTTTGTGACATAGCCTGATAAAGATAATACACACAGTAGCTGCTATGAAGCTTTTTATCTGCCTTCCACACCCTGGTCTTTGTGTTGAAGCACAGTTTATGTCATCCTCGAAGACTTGTGTCTTTTTCGGTATAATAACTGTTCACTGTTTTGCCATTAATACATTATCTGCAGAATTTTATAGTTCATAGAACCCGATGAACCATCTAGTCTGCCATATTCTTGCCTGATTTAAAACCCATAGTCAAATTTAAAAGCCTTAGCTATATACTTAGAATAGCCCTATATCTATCCCAGACATTTTTAATTTCCCTACGGTTCTTAGAAAACCGTATTAACCTGATGTTCGTTGTGATTTGTCCTTGTGTAATTTGTGTTTTATACAGTGCTTTAAATCGTTCTACTATTCTTGAAATTCAACTAATGCTCCTAACTGATATCTTAACACCCATCACAAGAAGGCACTAAAGTCTTCTTGGTACACTTGCCAGCAATGTGTAATGCAAATCAGTATGTCATAATCCAATAAAGTTGCCTAGTATATCACCTTGGAAAAAGATGTCTCACCGTATGACCTTAACATCGGCATTCTTTCAATATTGGCATATTTTATGCATGAAAGTGATAACGTTTTACCGTCTTATGGCACTGCAGGGAAGTTTCCTTCTGCCCATTGAAGATTATTACCTATTCCGAGGTGGTTATGATTATAGATACTTACTAAAGACAAGAATAATTGACCATAAAAAACCTTTTATATTCTCACAATTATTTTTGCATTGACTTAAAGTGTCAGGAAAATAGGGTTTTATTAGTGGGTCTCTAATTTTACCTTCATTGAATTTTATCTAGACTTTTCCTGGCTATGTTTTTTTTTTTTTTAGTCTGAAAGGTTGGCATTGGTACAAAAGAACAATTTGTTACAGAATCTTTACAGAATGGGAGTTTCATAGTCTTAGCGTGTGATTGAATATCAAATAAAATGAAATGTATGGATCAGCAAAGGTGCCTACAATGTGGCGACAGAATGATCTACAGGTACGTCAAGTGCTAACTCAGGAGATTTAAATCAAACCTCGACAAGTACATTGTTCCTTTAGATCTTGTAGAATAAGAGCCTCAAATAAGCTTAATGAAGACACAACTAGAGACCGAGTCGGAATTGGTACATTGAATAGAAAGACTTAGGGAACTGGCTGGATATTTGAAGAGGAACAGAGCCACAGTGGACAAGTGGAATGCAATTGGCTTTATTTTTGTTGTTTGTAGCCTAAGAGTCGAATTAGACTTTTTAGGGCCTAGATTTCTGACCATTCCCTTTCACCTAATCAATTATGTTCAATCCACTGTGGTTTCGGTAGTCTCTAATGGATAGCTTCAAAGAAAGGAAAGAACATTTCCATTGTGTATAATGGCCAAAACAAGCAGAGTACACTCACACTGATAAAAGGCAATGGCCAGAGTGAACAATAAAATCTTTAAATTCATACATACAGGGACTTGGGAAGAAAGGACAATTTTTTTTAAGATGAGTTTATGGTTTACAAGGACAAAGCGAGCATACAATCAGTAATCTCTCACGTGATATCAAAGAACTGCCATAAGAAAAACTGTACAGGAATGGGTGGTGTAAATATTAAAATGTAACTTTCATTATTTGTAATAAGATATAATAATGTGGAACGTATTTACTAAAATGATCATAAACCAACCAAATGCATGAGCCCAAACTGTACCAGGGTATTAATCCACCCAATAAAACACCAGTACATCATAGGTTGTTACATATTATAGAATAGGTCAGAAGCGGTGTCATATCTCCTTAAGGAGAGCATCCAAAAAGTGTGTGGAGAAACCTAGGGGGTGAGTGGATATGGGGATGCTATAGTCTCTCGCCAAGGAGAGCACCCAGAAGGAAACCCTTTCTGGGTGCTCTCTTTGGGGAGAGACTATTCCATCCCCTGATCCACTCACCCCTTAGGTGTCCCCACACACTTTTTGGGTGCTCTCCTAAGGGAGATGTGACACCGCTTCTGACTCATGTCATAGGCCTCTCCCAGACTAAGCCAGAGACCTACTGCACACTGATGAGGGCAAATACCCCGAAACAGCCTGACTGTGCATGGATTCTGGCTTGGTTTAATATTCCCAATCATTGCAGAATTTTTTTAAAAGGTCACTTTTAGAGATGAGCGAACGTACTCGTTTAGGGCGATTTCGCATTTGAGCATCGCTTTTTTCGAGTAACTGACTACTCGGGCGAAAAGATTCGGGGGGCGGCGTGGTGGAGCCGGGGGTAGCAGTGGGGAACAGGGGGGAGCTCTCTCTCTCCCCCCCCACTCCCCTCTGCAACCCCCCGCTCACCCCCGGCGCCCCCCGAATCTTTTCGCCCGAGTAGTAATTACTCGAAAAAAGCGATGCTCGATTGCAAAATCTCCCTAAACGAGTATGTTCGCTCATCTCTAGTCACTTTGAATTGAAGGAATACTGCCATCCAATAGATGGCGCTATAAAGGGAATTTTTCCATCTTTCTGATTTGCATAATATAGAATGACATATGCATGAAAACGCATACAAACAGATGACAGATCACAAAAACACAAAGAACGTCTTACCAGTACCGTTGTGTGAGTGACTAGATGCTCATCGGGGCTTTGAGAATTCTATAAAGGTCTAATTGTAGAGATTGTTTCAGTATCTATAACAGGAAACCGGGGCTATGATGCCTGTCCCTAGTTCACCCAAATAGGGTTTATCAGGGACTGATTGTAAATGAAGGGCAAAATAATTACAAATAAATGACAAACAAATACCTAGCAAGGCAAAAGGGTTGAAATGCCTGCAACAGCAAGAGTGTTTAGGCTGTGGTTGCAGATTAACTATAGTGGTAATGTACCCACTGAAGCGGGTGCGCTACCCCTGATGAGGCTTATTACTAGTGAAAAACGCATCTAGACTAAGGGGCCAATTATACTATATGAGATCACTAGGTAAATAATAGGGTCTCCATAACAGTGCGAGTGCGGGGTCACCTTATTTGGGGTGATTGTCCTGCCTTATTACTTTTAATAGGACATAAAAGTGGACAAGGAAAACTAGACATAGTTCAAACTGACCCTCCACCAATACCCCTTAAATAATGATATGGTAGTGGTTCTTCTCTTGTGGCTTCGCCCTGTTGCCTGGAAGATTCTCCAGTATTCTGGAGATCAAACAGTTCTAACTGCATATTAAGGACCTATTTAGTAAGCATACAGTGATGCATCTCTCCTACTATCAGGTGTGGTCTTTCTGTACAACAGGCTTCTGTGTTCAGGAGGCATCACATCCATTGGTATTAAAGCAATCCTCTAGTCCTGGATGAACAAAGATGGCTGCACCACTTCTCTGACTACCTGATGCACATTATGTATTAGTAAACATGATTAGTCTAAGACACTACACACTCCTTTGATTGACCAGTATTGCCCAGGTGAGCAGCACTGGCCAGTCAGAGCAGCATGTAGTGTCTTAGACTAATCATGTTTACTAATACATAATGTGCATCAGGTAGTCAGAGAAGTGGTGCCGCCATCTTTGTCCAGGACAGGAAGGTTGCTTTAAATGTTCGTTCTCCTTTCCCTGTTGCTGCTTAGTTTTACTGTCCCACATATAGACATTGATGTTTCCAAATGAACATTCACCTTTACTACTATCATTTGGTCCTCCAATTTAACCTGGTTAGGCAAGTTATTGCTATCTGACTGGTCATTTTATCCTGCATCTAGCTACTATTATCACTTAGACACTGCATCTTGGTTTAGATAGCAGATGTAGGAGTGTAGTACACAGGATGGCCTGCAGAGGGCTATAGAGACAGGCATTCTAGTACTACAGAAAGAGTTATTGGGTGTGGCAGGAAGTGAAAAAAAAAGCTTCAGATCCTGTCACATTTAGGAAGGATAGCTATAGCCCAGTGGGGCTGGGAATGCTGGCTGCTAGCCAGAGAGGCAGTGAGAGACGCCACATCAGGACTATGAGCCTGAGGTCCAGTGTGGACCAGTCTGGGCCACCATGTGTCTGATGGAGGAAGATGCCCTTGAGACTCTTTCCTGGCAGGGTTGGTGACAGTATCCCTGTGGGTTTGTGAACCCTGCACATTTATGGACTTTGCATGCTGTGTATGCTGTATAAGTTTGCTGTGGTGCTGTGAAAATAAATGCTGTCAGGCGCCAGTTTTAAAGAAATCCATGTGTCAGGAGCCATTTTTTCACTTGTTGTGTCCATTCCTGTCCGAGAGAGGTCGGCGATTCACAGGCGGCAAACCCCCTTACCACACAGGGTTCACAAGTATTCAGGTACCCTAGTCCAAGAGGCTGACAGCAAAACAATTACAATGTGTTCACAAAGCTACCTACACATCCAACAAGAGTGTAACAAAGGCAAGCTATTGGGCACTCATGACTTCCTTCTAACTCGATCATTCACATTAACGCTTGGGTCGGCTAAGCGGTCTTGGGTTTTACAAGGGGCTATTGTAGAAAGCTGCAGCCAGACAGCTCTAGTAATGTCTTATCTCTTGCGGGGGCAAAAGGTTTGGGCCTTAAAATTCAATGTTCCTGAGTCCTCTTTCCTGTGACATCAACTGTTGGAGAACAGTAGGACAGACCCCATACACATGCAACAGTCATCTGGTTCCATCAAACGACTGTTGCCTAATATACTGTACAATTGGAGTTATGAAACATGCGCTCATGTTCCCGTTATTTCACCTGTCTAGAGGTAGACAAAGCACAACGTTAGGCCCATAACTAGAGATGAGCGAGCACGCTCGTTTAAGGCTGCTACTCAATCGAGTAGCAGTCTTATCGAGTAACTGTTTACTTGCCCAAGCGGGGGGGGGGGGGGGCAAGCGGAAGGGAGTGGGGGGAGAGTGAGAGAGGGCTCTCTCTCTCACCCTCTCTCACCCTGCCGCTGGCCCCAGCTGCCCCCCCCCCCCCCCCCCTGCATGCTGCTCGGACAAGTACACAGTTACTCAATAAGACTGCTACTCGATCAAGTAGCAGCCTTAAACGAGCATGCTCGCTCATCTCTACCTATCACCCTTGTAAGACAACTATTTCTGACCTTAGGAATCCAGTGGGCAGCCCTAATCAGTGATACATAGCTGGATGTGTATGTAGAGGCAAAGTTGTCAATAACTGAGCAGGACCGCCCACTGGACTCCAAAGGTCAAAAAGAACAAAGACTTAAAGCAAGTGACTGTATACTAAAACTTTTCCCACTAAGCTATATATCAATCTGTTCAGCTTCCCCTGCTCTATAACATGCTGCCGGCAGAATGGACTGTATTTTCCTTGTGACAGGTTCACTTTAAGCTTATCAATACTCATTCATAATTTCGCTGTTTATTGCAAACTATTTGGCTTCCCTCTAGAATTCGCACGGATGATTTTTGGGAAATGACCTATGTATTTTATTGTATACATATCCACGCTAGGTCTGAAGCTTTTATCCCAGTAACAAGTGGCCTCTTGTGTATTGTACAGCTGAAGTCAGCATGGAGCGCAGTTGTGAGTTTATCATTTCATTAGCACTCAGTTCACTGTGAAGCTTTGGGAATGGAGTTTAGATTGTATTGATAGAATTGGGAAAGGCCTGATACAGCACTATTATGGCAGACAGAGACACTGAGACCAATGATGTGTGCTTTTTTAATGTGGAAAGTCCATTAGAAGACAGTCCACTGTGGACTCCAAATGGTACAATCATATGCACTGCACTGATTTGCTCAGAGCTACTTATATATCTAGCAATGCTTATAATTTCAGTTCCTCCTAATTACTCATTTGATATAATTGTTTTATTGATGTTATCTATTTTCTTATGGCAAAATTAACTGCACAGAGAATTTAAAAGGTATAGTCACCGTTATACAACTTGGGCCAATAGCTATAAGCTATAGAAAATATACAATTTTGAAATCAGGGGCAAAGCTAAGAGCCCATGGGCCGGGTGCAAAGGTTCAGCTTGCCCCACACACACCCCATCCCCATCCTTCATTGTGTGCAACATCTACGCTAATCCCATATTTTTTAGTTGACCTACTGAGTCTCTTAAAGGACCCTTCCCTGCAGCACAAGCAACCAGAGGCACCGCCAGGGTCTTACAGGTACAGATTCTTTGTGAACAAGGGGGGAAATTTACTAAGCCTGGCTTTTCCAAACACTGGTCTTAGGCCTCTTCATGTATCTCGTCACCTACATGTGCCTACACAGGCATGTATGCCAGGTCCAATGTACTTTTTTAGTATCATTTACACCAGTTTTGGTGTAAATTATACATAAATCTATTGGCTGGGGGTGGCAATGCCCCTTCCCTACATGCACAGTGATCCACATGCTTCCCATAATAGCATGCTGTAGTATGGTGAGGGGAACTTGTGGGCCCCCCTGGCTTAGGGGCCAGGTCGCAACTGCAACCCCTGTAGCTACACCACTGTTTTTGGCATTCTGTATTTTAATTACTAGAGATGAGCGAGCACCAAAATGCTTCAGTGCTCGTTACTCAAGTCGAACTTTCAGTGATGCTCGAGAGTTCGTTTCGAGTGACGAACCCCATTGAAGTCAATGGGTGACTCGAGCATTTTTGTATATGACTGGTGCTCCGCTAAGGTTTTCATTTGTGAAAATCTTAGCAAATCATCAAAGTCATGTAAAAAACACAGAAATAAATAGGGTAGGCGAGGAGCAACATGCAGGGCTGCATTTCGGGCTCCGAGGTCTCACTATTAATCCACAATAGTGGCAAGAGTAAGACCCCCCCCCCCCACACACACACACACACTGTCAGCATAACGATTGTTCTCTCTGCCACAGCTGTAACAGCTGTGGCAGAGAAGAATGATCTTAGCCCATTGAATTCAATGGAGCCGGCAATACAGCTGGCTCCATTGAAAGCAATGGGCTGCTGGCGAGCGCGGGATGAATTTTCGGGAAGGGCTTAAAAATATAAACCCTTACCTGAAAATCATCCTAAAATGTGTAAAAAAAAAATGTCAGCATTAAGATCGTTCTCCTCTGCCACAGCTGTAACAGCTGTGGCAGAGAAGAATGATGTTAGCCCATTGAATTCAATGGAGCCGGCAATACGCCGGCTCCATTGAAAGCAATGCGCTGTGGGCGAGCGCGGGATGAATTTTCGGGAAGGGCTTAAAAATATAAGCCCTTACCTGAAAATCATCCTAAAATGTGTAAAAATTTTAAAAAAATTATGTCAGCATTAAGATCGTTCTCCTCTGCCACAGCTGTAACAGCTGTGGCAGAGAAGAATGATGTTAGCCCATTGAATTCAATGGAGCCGGCAATACAGTCGGCTCCATTGAAAGCAATGGGCTGCCGGCCAGCGCAGGGTGAATTTTCGGGAAGGGCTTAAAAATATAAGCCCTTACCTGAAAAAGAAAGATTTTAGTGTAAAAAAGAATAAAAAGGCATGCATTCTCTTCAATGGAGCAGCTGCTGCTGCCGGCGTCTCCATTGAAGACAATGGTCCACTGGCACACCTGAATTCTTCTTCAGGGAAGGGCTTTACATATAAGCCATTCCCTGGAAATGAATTAAAAGTGATTTAAAAAACAAAAAAAATAGATACTCACCTCCCTTCAGCTGCCAGGGCACAGCCATGTCTTCTCCTGCTGTCCCCTGCACTGTGGTGCTGAACTGCTGTCATTCAGCTGAGAGCTGCGCTGAGCCAATCAGAGGCAGCATTCACTCACCCATTCATGAATTCATGAATGGGTGTGAGTGAGATCTGCCTCTGATTGGTCAGGCTGTGACCAATCAGAGGCAGCTCATTCAGCAGGCGGGGATTTTAAATCCCCGGCTGCTGAATACTACAAAGAGCAGTTCAGGAGAACTGCCAGCTGGCCGCAGCTGAACTCCAACTGCCGGGAGCAGGTGAGTATATATATATTTTTTATTTTTACACATTTCTGGATGAATTGCAGGGAAGGGCTTATATATTTAAGCCATTCCCGAAAATTCATTGTGCGATCGCCGGCAGCCCATTGCTTTCAATGGAGCCGGCTGTATTGCCGGCTCCATTGAATTCAATGGGCTAACATCGTTCTGCCGGGACAAGGTGAGTATATTTTTTTTTTACTTTTTACTAGAGATGAGCGAGCGTACTCGGAAAAGCACTACTCGCTCGAGTAATGTGCTTTATCCGAGTATCGCTGTGCTCGGGTCTGAAGATTCGGGTGCCGCTGCGGCTGACAGGTGAGTCGCAGCGGGGAGCAGGGGAGAGCGGGCGGGAGAGAGGGAGAGAAAGATCTTACCTCCGTTCCTCCCCGCTCTCCCCTGCAGCTCCCCGCTCCGTGCCGGCACCCGAATCTTCAGACCCGAGCACAGCGATACTCGGATAAAGCAAATTACTCGAGCGAGTAGTGCTTTTCCGAGTACGCTCGCTCATCTCTACTTTTTACACATTTTAGGATGATTTTCAGGTAAGGCCTTATATTTTTAAGCCCTTCCCGAAAATTCATCCCGCGCTAGCACGGCAGCCCATTGCTTTCAATGGAGCCGGCTGTATTGCCGGCTCCATTGAATTCAATGGTCAGTGCTCGTTTAATCCAGACGAGCACCGCGTGGTGCTCGTCTCGAGTAACGAGCATCTCGAGCACCCTAATACTCGAACGAGCATCAAGCTCGGACGAGTATGCTCGCTCATCTCTATTAATTACCCATTTTACCTTGTTTGTTATCCTTGGATATACAGGATGATTTATAATTTTAACAACAGATGTTCAGAGGTGGGTAGCGAAGAAACTATGGGGGAGACCCAATAAAAGTTGTGTATCTTGGGGAATATGTGGTGCTTTTGAAGTGTAAAATACAGGAGTACGTCACATTTAGGCCTTATTCACATGACCGTATATACGCAGATATTTAGCTGTGTCAGAAAATCGCCCAAAACATTCTAATATATTCATTCAGATAAAAAAAAATTGCACTGGGAAAAATAGCACGTCGACGACCGTTTTCGGTCTCTGATTTTATACGCTGTGCTAAAAAATAGGTCTTGCCTTATCTTTTGCTGAGATACGGTGCAGGCTCCCATTGAGTTCTATGGAAGCGGAAGAAAAAGGGAGCAGGAGGGTGTTTTTCTGCATCCAACACTGGGAAATGAAGACAGCTGGCTCTGTTTAAGCATTAGTAGGCATTTAAAGGATTTCTGCCAATCGATGAATTTCTGCACTGCAGCATATTTTTTTTCTGATACGCAGCCGCGGCCTATGTGGATTGCAGGAAATACGCTAATTAAGATTGTGATTTGATCGCAGCAAATCTTCATTAATGCCATAAAAAAGCTGCATACGGCCAAATATGAAAACGCATAAGGTCATGTGAATAAGGCCTTAAGGCTAAGGACCCATCCACTGTGGTTTTGGACAGGATTATGTTTACTCTACGATGGCTTAGTAATTTTCTACTGTTGAAAACCTTATAGACCACCTCACTGATAATAAAGCTTTTTACTAAGAGACTTTTCAAATGGGCGGAATTTTCTGCTGCGGAATCCCACACAAAAATCCGTAGGGCAAACTGCAGAGTTTGATAGAAATGCAGGCTGATTTAAGCCATTTTCTTTCCACATCCAGAGCCACATGGAGCCGCGTCGAATTTACCGTAACTTGTGGTGAGGAGTGCAGAAAATTCCACCTGTGTGAACAGTCCCTTAGGGTGCTTCTACACGGGTCGAAATTAGTCCACGTGGAAATTTCTGCATCATAATGTTGATTTCCGCACCTGTTAAAATCCGCACGCCTTTACTTCACAAATACAATATTAAATTCTGCAGTGGAAAAGCTCTCTGCTGTGGATTTAAGGACGTCCTTCAGAATTGTTGTTGCGGATTTCTAACATGCAGTAGCTATAATTCTACAATTAAAGTCTATGGAAAAAAGAGATTCTGCAGGACAGTCCGCAGAATGCAGATTGCAGTTAAAAACACAACAACATGGAGAGATGATGTTACAGGAGATCAGATGAGTGATGAAGCCAATGAGAGGCTGAAACGTCATGTTCCCAAACTCCTGGCACCATGGCGGTCAGGATGTGGGCGCAGATGCCAGGAGAATGAGCAGTGATGCTGCAGCAGTCACTTCATTTCCTGTGACATCAGCTATCACAACAAACACCGGGACCACAACGGGGCTGCAGTCAGGGGCGTAACTATAGAGGATGCAGGGGATGCGGTTACACCCAGGCCCAGGAGCCTTGGGTGGCCCATAAGGCCCCTCTTCTACATATAGGAAGCCCAGTACTATGAATAAAGCATTATAGTTGGGGGCCCCGTTCCAGGTTTTGCATTGGGGCCCAGAAGCTTCAAGTTACGCCTCTGGCTGCAGTGCTGGATGTCGACACCTGCGGAGGGGTAAGTATATTTTGACAAGCATCAAACTTCTAGGATTAATACAAGAGAACCTTAAAAAAACTTTGATAAAAGATTATTTTAAAAAATCTAGTTATCCTTTAAACCAACTGTTAAGGTTGTGCATCTGGGACCTGTGGTTCTACAGGCTTCCTGGTGCACACCTTCACAGGTAGGGATTAATAGAGCTGGCTTGGTGTGGTATTCTCCACCAGCCAATCCCCCTTGTCTGCTGCAGATAACTACCAGCAAACTCTTGGGAGAGATTGCTTGTCATTTAGTGCTTTACTGTTGTAGCCTGTGTTAACCCACTCAGAGTTGGTGTGTGCATGCTTCTGTGTAGTGTCCCTCTTTCCTCCCCTGCCTGTGTTCTGGGGTGCGTGCATTGTGTAGTATGGTGACCACACCGGTGCGTACACCCACGGGTTTCTCCATATCCCTGGGCAGGTGTGGCCCCCAGACGTCTGATGTCCTATGTGTGTGTCAGATGGGTGATGCCTGACACTGTTCCCTATGTCAGCATAGTGGCTGACTCTCTATTCTGTATGCATGTAGACTCTGGGTACGGTTCCTGTTATATGTTGTCTGCACAATCTGGTACGTTGGTGTGAACAGTGACATGTGTGGTATGACTGTGCAGGTGGCCAGACATGTGCTTTATGTGCAGTCCTGTTCTATGTGGGTTGTGTTACTCTATATGATGGTGTGAACAGTGATGTATGTGTAGGATTGCCAAGTTTGTCACAAAAAAACACCAGCCACGGTAAAAAAGGGGGCGTGGCTTATCTGAGCATTTTTTTTCCCTCCTGCATCCCGTCCACCGGCTGTGTGCATGCGTGGGATCCAGGCCAGCATGTTCTTTTGCGAGTAGATGACGTTTAGTGTGAATCACACTAAACGTCATCTACTCGCGAGAACACGTTGCAGTCTGCAGACACTCGCATCGCATACAATCTACACGCAGGTGTGTGGGACATCCCCCAGGGCGGCCCCAGCATTAATAGTGACATCCCCCAGAGCAGCCCCCGTGGTAATAGTGACATCCCCCAGAGTGCCCCCAGTGGCAATAGTGACATCTCACAGAGCGGCCCCAGCATTAATAGTGACAACCCACAGCAGCCCCTGTAGTAATGATGACATCCCACAGTGGCCCCTTGTAGTAATAGTGACATCCCACAGAGTGGCCCCAGTGGTAATAGTGACATCCCACAGAGTGGCCCCAGTGGCAATAGTGACATCTCACAGAGCGGCCCCAGCATTAATAGTGATATCCCACAGCAGCCCCTGTAGTAATGATGACATCCCACAGTGGCCCCTTGTAGTAATAATGACATCCCACAGAGCGGTCCCAGCTTTAATAGTGACACCCCACAGTGGCCCCTGTAGTAATGCTGACATCCCACAGTGGCCCCCTGTAGTAATAGTGACATCCCACAGCAGTCCCAGCGTTAATAGTGACATCCTGCAGCAGCCCCCTGTAGTAATGGTGACATCCAATGGTGGCCCATTGTAGTAATAGTGACATCCCACAGAGCGGCCCCAGCGTTAATAGTGACACCGCACAGTGGCCTCTGTAGTAATAGTGACATCCCACAGTGGCCCCCTGTAGTAATGGTGACATCCCACAGTGACCCCTGTAGTAATGGTGTCCCCTGCAAGGATGAAGAACACATCTGCCACATGCAGATGGGGAATGAAAAATTCCCTACTGCAGCTGTCACAGATGACAGCTGCGCTAGAGGATCCAGCTGCTGGCACCCCATAATTGTTTTTCAGGGAAGGGCTTTAAATATAAGCCCTTCCTTGAAGAACAACCCAAACTGGTGTAAAAAAAAATCATACTCACTTTTCTTCAGCTGTTGGTGCTCAGCCATGCCCCGTCTGCACTGTCCCTCGCTCTGCACTGAAGGTTTTTCAGCAGGTGCGGAATTAAAATCACAGCTCAGCCAATCACAGGCACCTCTCGCCTGCAGTTTGGATTCCGTCAGGTTTCCTTAAAAAATGTACCAAAAAAGCAATCAAACGACTGTATACCAGGGAAAAAATCTTCATGCCCTGCATTGTGCACATTACAGCTTCACACAAGCGCAAGCGTATTTGCGTGTGTGTTTTGCCGAAAAAAATTGCATATTTGCGTGCGCAACTACATTTCTGCACCTCTTGCAAGTTGTGCGCAATAGCGCTCGCAAACAAATACTAACTGATGCTCTCTTTTCCAAATGAGCAAGAAAATATTGCATGCTGCTTTTTTTGTGTAACGTAATTGCACACGCAAAATACATGCTTGTGAACGACCTTATTGAAATCAATGTGTTCTATTTTCTGCGTATTGCACTTGCCAAAATTTCATGTGCCCATGTGAATACAGCCTTAACGCTTCTTCAGACGACCACATTTGCGCACAAACTATTCGCGCACAATGCGCAGAAAATAGAACCCATTGATGTTTTGTGCGTAGATTTAGTGAACGTGTAAAAAAAAACAAAAAAACATTTCTATCTTTCTATGTATTGCACAACAAAGACCCCCTTAGAAGTCTATGCACAATATGCTGCGCAATTCCATGAAAACCAGAACACATCTGGACCTCATGAGATTAAATAGCCTTTTGAATCAGAGCAGGGGTGTTTTACGCGGGCATGTAAATAGGCCCTACGTATGCCTGACGGAGCGTATTTGCACATACAGTCACCTTGTAGACCTCATGTCCACGGCCGGATCGGATTCCGCATGTGGGAGTCTGCAGTGGAATCCGACTCTGCCCGTGGCCGAGGACACTGGTCCTGTGCAGGTCTTCTTTTTCTTCACAGTGTATGTGTGCGGAATTGCCGCCCGTGAGCCTTAGGGCTTTTTCACATGATCATATATCGGCCGCCGTTTTCACGGCTGGCCGATATGCGCTACGATCTGATGCATTGGATTCCAATGCATGAGATTACATGGCCATATTCCCGCGGCATAAAAGTGCCTGTCCGGAAAGATAGTCCTGGAACTATCTTTTCGGCTGGAATACGTCGACCATTATATGGGCTCCTATGGGAGCCAGTGACATCAGCCGGAGAAGGGAGGTGGGAGGGAGTCTAGCAACATGACTACTAAACTCCTTCCCCATTCTCTCCTCCTCTCTCCTCCCCTTTGGCTGTTTGCAATGGGAGGAGGTGGGAAAGGGGTGGAGCTAAGCTCCACCCTGCCCTGCCCCATCCCAATCCTGGCTGCGGACAAGGGGCGGAGAGGGGTTGGGAGCTTAGCTCCACCCCGTCCCGGCCCCTTCCATTGCAAACCGCTGGAGGGGAGGAGAGAGGAGGTGAGCAGGCGAGGGGGAGGGAAGGTGGAGACAGTTAAGCTGTTTCCCCACGCCCAACGGCATTTCGGCCTCGGCGGCCGTGCTGTCTGAGTGGATGCACAAACGTTAGATTTATGTGCCTGTTCACTCGTTTTTATGGCGCCTGCAGGTGCGCCTAAAAACGCCTATGGCCATGTGAAAGAGCCCTTAGTCTGCAAATGAGTGTTTTGGCAACCTGACCCATAGTTCTGTTGAGCAAAGTATCGGGCCGATACAATTCTTCGAAGGGCAATGGTTAAACTGAAGAAATCCCCTGAGCTAAGCGTGTCATGGGTTTTCTTGGTTTGGAAATTACAAGTTCTTGTTATACAATGTTGCCCTCTGAATTTTTCATACGTACAATGCATTAATGGCAACGACTGATCAGCGTACCGTAAGAAATGTCAGAGCAGAGGGGGTCTCCGTGTGTGTAAATGGACAGAGCGGCTTTAATGCTCTTTAACACAGAGGGGATACTGGGGTGAGAGCAATCTTTCCAGGTCAGTGTGCATGGAGACCACATTCTGTCACTGCATGATGTCTGGAGCTTACGATCTATTTGTCCCAAGGGGCAGAGCAGGCTTCATTCCCCCTCGGATATACATACGATGTGTCATACATGCATATAAATTGTTGATTGGGCCAAGACACTTTCCTCCCGCTAAACCTTTCCAAAGGCCTTTTCTGTTAAACACACCCAGATGTGGTTTGACAGATGAGGGGCTAATTGCTCTGTGAATTACCTCTATTGATCCCTGTTTCATGTTGAGCCAAACAAACAAAAGATATTAATGCTTCGGAAAAATGAATGATGACCTTTCTCAGCAAACACAGCTCCCGGCACCTGATTATTGGTGATTCCAAAGAGCAGCGGTCAATCGCAATAGTCGTAACGCTATGATCACTTTAATAAGCTTGCCTGACCTTCTCTGCCATGTTAAGTGGTTTAAATTTATTTGCCCAACAACAGTGCAGCTTTCACTTAAAGACACAGAACATTCAATTCTACTTAGAGATGTAGTGTCCTTTGATTGCGCTGTAGCAACCAGCAAATCACCTGCCTTTGGGAGATGTTATCTGTAACATACAACACGCTGCAATCCATTCCTGCTGAAATTCTCAGGATTAAGTCGTTGGAGAAATCCATATCAATGCTGCTGGGTTTTTTCTTCCATATTTCATTTTTTTCCCTCCTAGTTTTAAATTGTTCTTACAGAATATGATATACATTTCAGATGTAGAGCAATAAGGCATCTATGTACTGTATAGATCCACTAGCATAATCTAAATGAGTGACTTCAGTGGTTAAAGGATCTTATGAGCAACAATTCAACTTATCTCATATTTATATGTAATTATCTAATTTTAAGATAGGCGTTGTTACATTCTAATTACTAAAGATAATCATATTTATTACATTATTATACATTTTTGTTTATTATTTATTATTTTAAGCCGATATCAGACAATCCCAGGATATTCTGCTGCCTGCATTTGCGCTTGTGCTGTATGCATTCATATACAGATCAGTACACCTGCAATAAGGTGGATGGAGTGGGTGATGGCAGAGGAATTTGGCGTTGGATAAATGGATAAATCATGGATAAAGCATTTGACTGTTGCCATCTTGGGTCTTATTTATCCTCATTTATCCTCTATGCCCTGAATAGGGGAGAACTGTCAGATCGCTGGGGATCACTGTCAGATTGCAGACTGCTGCAAGAATGCTGATGAAACTATGGTAAGCAAGGTAACAGGGCTGTCTCTAACAGGTGTGTGTACACAATACTAATAGTGGTTATTAGTGGCATCTTAGGTACAGATCTGAGCGGAATACTCTGAACCACCCAACAGGATCGGCTTTGAAGCAGAGCACCCGTCCCGGAAGGGACAACCCCACTGCTTAGATAAGGCAAGGCTCGAAGTCAAAGAGGAATTGAAGAACTGAAACAAGGACCATGGAAGGATGGACATAAAACACAGAACACCAACAAAACTAACAACAAAGAATCAAATTGCAGACAATAGTCAAAAATGCAGAAAATACAAAGTAGACAGAAATGCAAAGTACAAGCCAGACAAGAGCCGGGTGCACTGTGAATGCTGACAAGAATACCAGAAGCATAACCGACACTTTCAGCCAGGAAGAGCTGGATTATATATCGAAAGGGAAGTTGCTGATTGGCCGACCAAGCTGTCAATCCTTACAGACAGACCAGGTGCTGATATAATTAATGGGGATACTGATTAGCTGACAGAGCTGTAAATTATGAGCTAGAACTTCTGCTAAACAGCAGCAGGAAGATGTTTAATAGAGATGAGCGAACGCGTTCGTCCGAGCTTGCTATTCGTGCGAATATTAGGGTGTTCGGGATGTTCGTTATTCGTAACGAACACCATGCGGTGTTCTGGTAAATTAAACTTTCTTCCCTGAGACGTTAGCGCTTTTTTTTGGCCAATATAAAGACAGGGAAGGCATTACAACTTCCCCCTGCAACGTTTAAGCCCTATACCACCCCCCTGCTGTGAGTGGCTGGGGAGATAAGGTGTCCGCCTGATATGAAAGTCTGCCCCTCCCGCTGCTCGCTATGGATGCATTCTATATGCGCTCAATGGGGCCAGCGGCAGCAGCGCTGACCCCATTGAGAACATATAGAAGACAAATCCTTCTTCTCTGGCACAGCTGTAACAGCTGTAGCAGAGAAGAACGATGTTTGCCCATTGAATTCAATGGAACCGGCAATACAGCCGACTCCACTGAATGCAATGGGCTGCCGGCGATCGCAGGATGAATGGTCGGAAAGGGGTTAAATATATAACCCCTTTCCTGCAATTCATCCAGAAATGTGTTACACTAAAAATATATACCGGCGTATAAGGCGACCGGGCGTATAAGACGACCCCCCAACTGTCACCTTATACGCCGGTAATACAGTGGAGCAAAGAATAAAAAGCATTACTTACGTTTTTAGATGATCTGCGGCGCTCCTGCAGGCTGTCACTCCCTCCTGGTCCACGGCAGACAAGCTTTCTCCACGAAAGACTTTAAATCCCTGCCTCCAGAAGCACATGTGCCTTCAGCCAATCACAGCCAATGACAATGATGTCATTGAATGGCTGTGATTGGCTGTGTTTCTGGAGGCGGGGATTTCAAGCCTTGAAATCCCCGCCTCCAGAAACACAGCCAATCACAGCCATTCAATGACATCATTGTCATTGGCTGTGATTGGCTGAAGGCACGTGTCTTTCTGGAGGCAGGGATTTAAAGTCTTTCGTGGAGAAAGCAATACTCTGCCGTGGACCAGGAGGGAGTGACAGCCTGCAGGAGCGCCGCAGATCATCTAAAAACGTAAGTAATGCTTTTTATTCTTTTCTCCACTGTATTACCGGCGTATAAGGTGACAGTTGGGGGGTCGTCTTATACGCCCGGTCGCCTTATACGCCGGTATATATTTTTAGTGTAACACATTTCTGGATGAATTGCAGGAAAGGGGTTATATATTTAACCCCTTTCCGACCATTCATCCTGCGATCGCCGGCAGCCCATTGCATTCAGTGGAGTCGGCTGTATTGCCGGTTCCATTGAATTCAATGGGCAAACATCGTTCTTCTCTGCTACAGCTGTTACAGCTGTGCCAGAGGAGGACGATCTTTATGCTGACAGTGGGGGGGGGGGGGCACTCTTGCCGCTATTGTGGCTTAATAGTGGGACCTGTGAACTTGAGATGCAGCCCACCATGTAGCCCCTCGCCTGCCCTATCCGTCACTGTGTCATTCCCATCACTTTCCTGAATTGCCCAGATTTTCACACATGAAAACCTTAGCGAGCATCGGCGAAATACAAAAATGTTCCGGTCGCCCATTGACTTCAATGGGGTTCGTTGTTCGAAACGAACCCTCGAGCATCACGGGAAGTTCGTTACGAATAACGAACACCCGAACATTTTGGTGTTCGCTCATCTCTAATGTTTAACCCTAACTAGTCAGGACTAACTGAAGTAAGTGTGCGCGGGCAGCGACATAACATTGGGACTCCTGGCGATCTCAAGATCTCTGCACCTCAAATCATGAATGAAGCAGTGGTGTGGATGTGGGGCTGCTGCTCTATTCACTACTATGGGATAAAGGGAGATCGATGCTCTCGGCTATCTTCCTCTGTCCCTTTGTCTCTGACATGCATGTGCACCACTGCTCCATTCTCATAAAGGATTTTGGATGCACAGATATCAGGATTGACAGGGGACCCAGCGGTCAGTCTCCCAGCTCTCCAACATTTATCCAATATCAAGTGAATAAGGGATACATGTCATAGTTGAAAAACCCCATTAAAGGGAATCTGTCTTCAGCTGTGAGCCCCACAACCTAAATCATGGAGCTCAAAGGTGAGGAAACAGAGTTTGAGGTGCTGTGTTTCATACTAAATGGGTGCCCTATTCCAGCCCTGTATCCCCATGAAATTTGCCCATGTACATAGTGTGACTCCTTTCGGATGGCTATGTGTGTGCACTCTCCCAAAGAGATGATTGGGGATGTGTGTGCACAGAGTCGGCTGAAAAGAGTCATGCTGTGTGCAGGCATTTCCTCCCCTTTGAGCTCCATAACGTACCTTATGGGGCTCCAAAGTGATGACAGGTCCCCTTTAAGGACACCGAGAGCACCAGTCTTCAGTGTTTATCTCATCATTACCGGGACGGCAGGAGGCCTTCAGTTTCAGACCTGCGGTAAAATATAGATTCAGTTATTTTTCTATGTGCCAAACATTACAGTTAGAGCCTTTTAGGAAATTTCATATATAGAGGACAAGCTTTTAAAGGTTGATATGAGAGAGCGCTTTAGACATCCTCAATCTTTGTAGTATGCACTCTACTAAAACTTAGGCTTAATGGGGTTGTGCCAAGTGCAGAACCCCTGTTCATGTGCCCTATTAGGGCATGCTATATGAACGTTATAGTGTGTATGAATGAAACCCAACTGCGGACCCCACTCTATGACCCAGAATGTAGAGATGCTAGGACACAATAGCTCCAATTATGGCGGACCTTCTACTATCTTGGTATTATAGGATGGGCATTCACATGAATGACCTCCTATAATACCATATTTTCCCTGGTTGCTACAGGAGAATTGTGTAGTTGACTGCAGCATCCCATGATGACATCAGCCAATTGCCAGGGGTGCCGAGAGCTGCAACTGGGGTGCACAGCTGAGCACTCCAGGCCGTGCATTCTGGGGGACGTTGTGCATCTTGGGGCAACCCGTTTTAAGTGTCTATCTTAGGCACATTGGCTAGGGAAACGGGGGGGGGGGGTGGGAAGGTAATAGGCATAATTTATTTGCATATAGTGTGCTGATGAACAGTAGAATGTGTATTGATCTCTGGGTATAAAGTTTGTTTTTATGACTACATGGTACAAATTCAATGCAGCAGAGAGAGCCCCCACTTTTAATTCTCACATCTAAGGCCGGCTTCAGATGACCATATTTGTGGATGTTTTTGATTTCAATGGTTATGTACATTTTTTTGAGCCGTATAGTGGCCGAATCGGTATGACTGCAGGGGGCAGTTGATTGCGGCTAGCAGGGATTGCAGTTAGTAGGATAGGGAGTAGAGATGAGTGAGCACGCTTGGATAAGTTAGTTACTCATGCTCGGGGGACAGCGGGGAATAGCAAGGGGTAGCGGGGGAGACAGTGAGATTCATCTCTCTCTCCCACCCGCTGCCCCCCCCCCCCCCCCCCCCGAGCATGCTTGGACAAAAATACAGCTACTCGAAGAGAGCGAGGCTCGCTAGAGTAACTGACTTATCCCAGCGTGCTCGCTCATCTCTAATAGGGAGCATGGGTATTAGTGTATCACCGGAAGCTAGGGGTTTGACAGGACCTCCATGAGGAACACCCCCTGTCACACCCCTAGCTCCAGATTGGCCCAAGAGCTGAAGGTCCTGCTGCCGTGAATTTAGTCCTGAAGTGGCCGGCGCTCTGCTCCACCGATGTGACTGCAGGTACCCTGGCATTCCACTTGCCCGGCGCGCTGCCCTCCCTCCTGAAGCTGAACCCGCCACTCATTACCGCTCACCGCTCCAGCACATAAACCCCTGCCCCTCTGCTGCAGGCAAACAGGTACACTCATTAAACAGCCCCCCCCCTCTCTGTTCGACCGCTCCACTTACTAGTTTCCAATGGCAGCTCTCTGTGCAGCGCTCACCGCTCCCTGGCACCGCTGTGAAGCTCCGATGGCTGGCTCTCTGTGCACCGCTCACTGCTGCATCTTACTACTGCCCTCAGAAGTCCTGACCGTCGTCTCTCTCAGCAGCGCTCACCGCTGTGTCCCATAGCAATGCTGACAAGTCCTGCACGCTGGCTCTGTCCGCAGCGCTCACCGCTCCATCCGACGCCTCTCACCTTCCTCCACGTCCGCAGCCGCCGTCAGGGAGACAGCCTAACAGCCGATCAGGAGGCTGCAACCCACTGTCAAACTGCATGCATCTTGGCTCCACCATACTTCCGGTGGCGTCAAGATACACTAATACTGGGAGCATGGTACCAGGTGGAGTATGGAGGGTTTGGTTAAGGGGATATGGTATGCCTCCATGAAGAGGTGCGTTTTTAGAGCACACATGAAATTTTGTGTGTCAGGGATTGCCCGGCCAGTTTTGGGTAGTGCATTCCAGAGGACTGGTGCTGCTCTGGAGAAGTCCCGGAGGCGGGAGAGAGAGGTTAAAGGGGCACGTAATCTAATTTCATTAGTGAAGCAGAGGGCACAGGCTGGGTGGTGAATTGAGATGAGGGAGGCAATGTAGTGCGGGGCGGTGCTGTGGAGAGCACAAGGAAACCAACACCATACATGATACCTTTGATCCACATGAGCCTTACTTATTTGTAGAATGACATTACTTAGCTTTAATATCAAAGATACAAACCTAGCAGAATATCCGTAAGACATATGTGCTGGGAAGATCACCTTACTTCTTCTACTGGTTATCTCTTACCAGTGCAGGTCCTTCACTTAATGAAGTTATTGTCCAAGTTCCCCAAGGCTGTTTTTTTTTATTTGTCTTCCAGATTTAATAATCACAAACATCTCATTTTGCTGCTGTTCACCACGTCCGGCAATATTTCACAAGAGATGACACAGGAGCTCTCCTTGAAAATCTCAAATTATCTCCTTCCTGACTTCTGTCACCTTTGTGCTTCAGCATTGAATCGAGTCACTTTACTCCCCTACCTGATTGCTCAATGGGACTGCTGGGTCTTTTTTTGCCCTAAAAAGGTCATCCATGTCAGAATTTCTCTGTGCAATTCTTCAGATAATACAGAACATATTTCTCTGTTATCAGTGTGTGGCAGCTCAATTATTTGTGTAAACTGGGGATTGCCTATCATCTAGAAAGGTTCTCTGTTATAACATGGTTTTAAAGGACTCCTTGCTGGGTCACAAGATTTCAAAGAGCAACGCATCTCATGTATTGAGATGTGTCAGACAGCAAAAGATATATGAGTGGACCTTAGCTATTCTTTTTACATCATGCCACAGAAATGAAATAGCAATATAACTTAACTGTTTGGTGACATCTTGCGATGAAAGAACGAGATACATGTTATTTTGTGACTGTCGTGCCATGCGAATTGAGGTGCATACTGCAGGCATCAGGGAGACAAGAGTCTTCATGGACTGAAACAAATGGCAAGATAGAACATTGATACTGCAGTTTTTACTTCTTTCTGGTCTTATTAAACATAAAGTATGTCCTTTTCGTACTGTAGAAAAAAAGCAAAAACTCTTTTTTACATGATCCCTTCTCATCTCCACTTCTGTACCTCCCCTCTACAATCCATCCTGAAAGCTGCCAGGCTCATCTTTTTGGGCAACCTTTACACCAGTGCCACCACCCTGTGCCAGTTAGTATATTGATGCCTCTATCCTGTGCCAGCCACTATACCAATGCCTCTATCCTGTGTAAGCACTATATCAATGCTTCTATCCTGTGCCAGTCACTGTATCAAGAACTCTATCCTGTGCCAGCCACTATATCAATGCCTCTATCCTGTGCCAGCCACTATATCTACGATTCTATCCTGTGCCAGTCACTATATTGATACCTCTACCCTGAGTTAGTCACTATATTGATGCCTCTACCGTGTGCCAGCCACTATATTCATACCTCTATCCTGTTCCATTAACTATATCAATGCCTCTACCCTGTACCAGTCACTGCACTGGTTGCCCATCCACTACAGAACACAATTGAAACTCATCACTCTCATCCATAAATCTCTCCGCAGTGCTGCACTTCCCTCTATCTCCTCCCTCATTTCTTACACTATCCTGGGCAATCAAGTTAATCTCCAACACCCAGAATTGTAAGTTAGCCCTAAAAACAAATTTCTGTAGGGAGGCACAGCATATCCTCTAATCTTACTATTCCCACACCCCATATATTCTAATTCATTTCATATCTGTACACATATATGGTAGATATTGGCTGGCGACCAGCTGCCCATACAGCTTTATGTATACTTTTCTATTTCTTTATGATATAGCTGGACCATTGTACAGAACAAGTACTTGTACTTCTTGTGTCAGCCCTATTTCCCCATAGCCTGTTAGCTCTTGTGAGCAGGGCCATCACTCCTACTGTTCATGAAATTGTTTAATGCTCTATATAATGTCTTATGTTGTCTACGTTTCCTCTGATTTGTAAAGTGCTGAATAATATTTTGAGTCTATATAAAGTATATTATTACTAGTGTTAAGCAATTATTGAAATATGTGGGTCGGGACTACCTGACCTGGTTTTAAAAAAACTTCTGTGAATTGAGACAGCTGATTCTGACTCTCAATTAAATCACTGGGAATAAAAAAACAACTTAACTAATGTATATCCATTAGAGATGAGCGAGCATACTCGGTAAGGCGATATACTCGAGAGAGCATCGCCTTTTCGAGTACCTGCTGACTCGTCCCTGAAGATTCAGGGGGCCGCGGGGGGTTGCAGAGGGGATCGGGAGAGAGAGAGGGATCTCTCGCACTCTCCTCCCCACTCCCCCTCGCTACCCCACGCCGCCCCCGTCCCCCGCGCCCCCCCCCCCCCCCCGAATCTTCAGGGACTAGCCAGCAGGTACTCGAAAAAGGCGATGCTCTCTTGAGTATATCTCCTTACTGAGTATGCTCGCTCATCTCTAATATCCATTCTTCCATGAATGTGGCTCATTTCTTAGCACTGTTTCAGTGCTGGGATCCTAGGTTCAAATGTCATCAAGGATAACATCTGCATGGACTTTGAAAAAACTCCATCCAGATCCAACATTGCAAAGCAGCAGTGCTAACAACTAAGCCACCACACTTGTCTCTTCTGCTCAGCAACAGGAGAAGAATAACAGTAAGAATAAACATAAAACTTGGCCAGTTTGGAACATAAAGCTCCAGCACCGCAATGCAAGAGTGCTAATGACTGACCTACCATGCCTATTCTTCCTTCTTATTGTTATTCCTTCTTTTCCTTCTTCGTCCTTCTTATTTCTTCTCCTGAGGAGAGGGAGAAGAAGAAAGTGAAAGAGAAGGATAATAAGAAGTGTAAGAAGGAGAAACAAGAGGATGAAGAGGAGAAGGCGAAGTAGAAAGAGGAGGGGAAAAGTAAGAAGGTAATGAAGGAGAATAAGAAGATTAGCACTATTGCCTTGAAAACTGGCATTCTAGGTTCAGAGCTGGTTATGGTCAACATTTGCATGGAGTTTATATGTTCTCATTGTGTTTATTCTTCCTGTTCTTCTCCTCCTCTGGAGTAGCAAAGGGAGATGTAGTGGCTCGGTATTTAGTATTGTTGTCTTTTAGTGCTGGAGCTCTAGGCTTAAAGGGGTTGTCCCGCGCCGAAACGGGTTTTTTTTTTTTTCAACAGCCCCCCCGTTCGGCGCGAGACAACCCCGATGCAGGGGTTAAAAAAGAAAACCGGACATTGCTTACCTGAATCCCCGCGCTCCGGTGACTTCTTACTTACCTGGTGAAGATGGCCGCCAGGATCTTCTCCCTCGGTGGACCGCAGGGCTTCTGTGCGGTCCATTGCCAATTCCAGCCTCCTGATTGGCTGGAATCGGCACGTGATGGGGCGGAGCTACCAGGAGCCGCTCTCCGGCACGAGCGGCCCCATTCAGAAAAGAAGAAGACCGGACTGCGCAAGCACGTCTAATCCGGCGATTAGACGCTGAAAATTAGACGGCACCATGGAGACGGGGACGCCAGCAACGGAACAGGTAAGTGAATAACTTCTGATAACTTCTGTATGGCTCATAATTAATGCACAATGTACATTACAAAGTGCATTAATATGGCCATACAGAAGTGTATAGACCCACTTGCTTTCGCGGGACAACCCCTTTAAATCTAACAAAGGGCAACATCTGGATAGTGTTTTTATGTTCTCTTTGTGTTTATTCTTCCTATTGTTGCTCTTCTCCTTCTCTGGAGCAGAACAGATACATGTGATGGCTCATTTATTAGTAACGCTGCCCTGCAGTACTAAAATTCTATGATCAAATCTGACCAAGAGTAACATTTAGATGAAGTTTTTCAAAGCCCACGCAGATGTTATCCTTGATGGCATTTGAACCCAGGACCTCAGCATTGAAAACCAACAGTGCTAACAATTGAACCTCATTTCAAAAGTGATGACCCAATCAGATTTTGCAAAAATCTGTCTGATTTTGTCACCTGGCTGATTACAATGAGCAACAACAATTATCTAATTATTACTACTGTTATTATTTTTGGTACTTTTTGAACAGTTTCTGTTGTATTAAACAGCAAATCTTTAATATTGCAGCCCTGCATCCAATAAGGGGTCTAGTTCAGAGGATAGATTAGCTCTTCATGCCACAGCTTCCATAACTAGGAGTCCCACAGAAAGCTTAAATGGGTTTCCTGGGACATAAATATTGATTATCTATCCTAGCCTATTCTTTGGTCAGTGATGTCATACTCATCAGTCACATGGGCTTTCTGCAGTTTAGTGCCATCAAATGAATTGAGCTGCTAAACCATTCTGCCGCTACACAATGGATGTCACTGTGACTGGTATACAAAGAAGAGGCCAGAGCGCCTTGAGATCTTCAAACGGGTGATCAGTGGGGGCTTCTAGAGCTGTAGCTCTACATATACGTAGAAAAAAACCTCACCAGCCACTTCCAAACGATAAGGACGAAGCACGGACACACTTGACCAAACATATGCACTAGAAAAAGTATAGAGTAAGTCCAGCTCAACCAAAAGTTTGCAAACTTTAAAACCAAAAACTTTATTTAGCAACAATAAAAGAGCATTGGAAAAGTAGCCACAGCACCAACACTTCACACTTTGCTAACATGTTTCTGACACCAGACTAAAGGCACTGAATAGTACTTACAGTATAGATGAAGTGCGTATATGTAGTACAGATACCAGTATAGTACTGTACATGTTATATTGCACTGCTAGACAGTCAATTAGTGCATGTGCTTCAATAGTAGAGACTGAGTGTCCCTACTTTACACCAATGTGATCTTCTGATTGGCTGTTCACTGTGCCAAAACCCATGTAATTTACCAGTAAAATGTGTGTGCCTGGCCTTACAGCCAATGAAGTGTCATAGATTAGCACTGGGGCATTGTAAGTTGAACGTGATTATGACGGCATAGGAAAGATCTTTGTAAGTTGAAAATATTGTAACTAGAGATGAGCGAACGTACTCGTCCGAGCTTGATACTCGTTCGAGTATTAGCGTGTTCGAGATGCTCGTTACTCGTGACGAGTACCACGCGATGTTCGAGTTACTTTCACTTTCATCTCTGAGACGTTAGCGCGCTTTCCTGGCCAATCGAAAGACAGGGAAGGCATTACAACTTCCCCCTGCGACGTTCAAGCCCTATACCACCCCCCTGCAGTGAGTGGCTGGCGAGATCAGCTGTCACCCGAGTATATAAATCGGCCCCTCCCGCGGCTCGCCACAGATGCATTCTGACATAGCTCAGGGAAAGTGCTGCTGATGGTGGAGCTGCTATAGGGAGAGTGTTAGGAGTGATTTTAGGCTTCAAGAACCCCAACGGTCCTTCTTAGGGCCACATCTGACTGTGTGCAGTACTGTTGAGGCTGCTTTTTGCAGTGTTGCACTTTTTTTTTTTTTTGTATATCGGCCGTGCAGAGCATTGCGTCCTCAGTCTGCAGTAATTTTACATAGTCCAGGGCCAGTAGTGGTGAGGCAGGGACAGTGAAAGAGATATACTGTGTATATAGGCAGTGGGCTTTTCCAAAAAAATTTGTGAAAAAACATTCTATTTGGGCTGCCTGTGACCATCCTGAGTGTACTGCGTCTCTGCTGGGGGTAGTAGTCCTAATTAATATGCAGCCAGCTAAGTGTTACAGCAGGCTTGCGCAAAATTCTTTCCTGGCTCTGCGTTGGCTGTTACATCACCACTGTCATCCTGTCCAGAGGGAAACAGTCTGCAGTAATTTTACATAGTCCAGGGCCAGTAGTGCTGAGGCTGGGACAGTCAAAAAGGTGAAAGACGTATACTGTCTATATAGGCAGTGGGCTTTTCCAAAAAAATGTGGAAAAAAACATTCTATTTGGGCTGCCTGTGACCGTCCTGAGTGTACTGCGTCTCTGCTGGGGGTAGTAGTCCTAATTAATACGCAGCCAGCTAAGTGTTACAGCAGCATTGCGCAAAATTCTTTCCTGGCTCTGCTGTGCATTCCGTAAGCGAAGTCAGCCTCCAACCACAGGCCAATAAGTGGCACATTTAATTACAGCGTTCTGTTTCTGCACTACTGGTAATACACCATGCTGAGGGGTAGGGGTAGGCCTAGAGGATGTGGACGTGGACGCGGGCGAGGACGCGGAGGCCCAAGTCAGGGTGTGGGCACAGGCCGAGCTCCTGATCCAGGTGTATCGCAGTTGACTGCTGCGGGATTAGGAGAGAGGCACGTTTCTGGCGTCCCCAGATTAATCTCACAATTAATGGGTCCACGCGGTAGACCTTTATTAGAAAATGAGCAGTGTGAGCAGGTCCTGTCGTGGATGGCAGAAAGTGCATCCAGCAATCTATCGACCACCCAGAGTTCTGCGCCGTCCACTGCTGCAACTCTGAATCCTCTGGCTGCTGCTCCTCCTTCCTCCCAGCCTCCTCACTCCATTACAATGACACATTCTGAGGAGCAGGCAGACTCCCAGGAACTGTTCTCGGGCCCCTGCCCAGAATGGGCAGCAATGGTTCCGAATCCTCTCCCACTAGAGGAGTTTGTCGTGACCGATGCCCAACCTTTGGAAAGTTCCCGGGGTCCGGGGGATGAGGCTGGGGACTTCCGGCAACTGTCTCAAGAGCTTTCAGTGGGTGAGGAGGACGATGACGATGAGACACAGTTGTCTATCACTCAGGTAGTAGTAATTGGAGTAAGTCTGAGGGAGGAGCGCACAGAGGATTCGGAGGAAGAGCAGCAGGACGATGAGGTGACTGACCCCACCTGGTTTGCTAAGCCTACTGAGGACAGGTCTTCAGAGGGGGAGGCAAGTGCAGCAGCAGGGCAGGTTGGAAGAGCCAGTGCGGTGGCCAGGGGTAGAGGCAGGGCCAGACTGAATAATCCACCAACTGTTTCCCAAAGCGCCCCCTCACGCCATGCCACCCTGCAGAGGCCGAGGTGCTCAAAGGTCTGGCAGTTTTTCACTGAGAGTGCAGATGACCGACGAACAGTGGTGTGCAACCTTTGTCGCGCCAAGATCAGCCGGGGAGCCACCACCACCAGCCTCACCACCACCAGCATGCGCAGACATATGATGGCCAAGCACCCCACAAGGTGGGACGAAGGCCGTTCACCGCCTCCGGTTTGCACCACTGCCTCTCCCCCTGTGCCCCAACCTGCCAATATGATCCAACCCCCCTCTCAGGACACAGGCACTACCGTCTCCTGGCCTGCACCCACACCCTCACCTCCGCTGTCCTCGGCCCTATCCACCAATGTCTCTCAGCGCAGCGTCCAGCCGTCGCTAGCGCAAGTGTTTGAGCGCAAGCGCAAGTACGCCGCCACGCACCCGCATGCTCAAGCGTTAAACGAGCACATAGCCAAATTGATCAGCCTAGAGATGCTGCCGTATAGGGTTGTGGAAACGGAGGCTTTCAAAAGCATGATGGCGGCGGCGGCCCCGTGCTACTCGGTTCCCAGTCAACACTACTTTTCCCGATGTGCCGTCCCAGCCCTGCACGACCACGTCTCCTGCAACATTGTACGCGCCCTCACCAACGCGGTTACTGCCAAGGTCCACTTAACAACGGACACGTGGACAAGCACAGGCGGGCAGGGCCACTATATCTCCCTGACGGCACATTGGGTGAATTTAGTGGAGGCTGGGACAGAGTCAGAGCCTGGGACCGCTCACGTCCTACCCACCCCCAGAATTGCGGGCCCCAGCTCAGTGGTGGTATCTGCGGCGGTGTATGCTTCCTCCACTAAACCACCCTCCTCCTCCTCCTCCTCCTACACAACCTCTGTCTCGCAATCAAGATGTGTCAGCAGCAGCACGTCGCCAGCAGTCGGTGTCACGCGCCGTGGCAGCACAGCGGTTGGCAAGCGTTAGCAGGCCGTGCTGAAACTACTCAGCTTAGGAGAGAAGAGGCACACGGCCCACAAACTGCTGCAGGGTCTGACAGAGCAGACCGACCTCTGGCTTGCGCCGCTGAGCCTCCAACCTGGCATGGTCGTGTGTGACAACGGCCGTAACCTGGTGGCGGCTCTGCAGCTCGGCAGCCTCACGCACGTGCCATGTTTGGCCCACGTCTTTAATTTGGTGGTTCAGCGCTTTCTGAAAAGCTACCCACACTTGTCAGACCTGCTCGGAAAGGTGCGCCGTCTCTGCGCACATTTCCGCAAGTCCCACACGGACGCTGCCACCCTGCGGACCCTGCAACATCGGTTTAATCTGCCAGTGCACCGACTGCTGTGCGACTTGCCCACACGGTGGAACTCTATACTCCACATGTTGGCCAGGCTCTATGAGCAGTGTAGAGCTATACTGGAATACCAACTCCAACATGAGCGGCACAGTGGGAGTCAGCCTCCTCAATTCTTTACAGAAGGATGGGCCTGGTTGGCAGACATCTGCCAGGTCCTTGGAAACTTTGAGGAGTCTACCCAGATGGTGAGCGGCGATGCTGCAATCATTAGCGTCACCATTCCTTTGCTATGCCTCTTGAGAAGTTCCCTGCAAAGCATAAAGGCAGACGCTTTGCGCTCGGAAATGGAGGCGGGGGAAGACAGTATGTCGCTGGATAGTCAGAGCACCCTCCTGTCTATATCTCAGCGCGTTGAGGAGGAGGAGGTGGAGGAGCATGAGGAGGAGGGGGAAGAGACAGCTTGGCCCACTGCTGAGGGTACCCATGCTGCTTGCCTGTCATCCTTTCAGCCTGTATGGCCTGAGGAGGAGGAGGAGGAGGAGAAGGAGGAGGAGGATCCTGAAAGTGATCTTCCTAGTGAGGACAGCCATGTGTTGCTTACAGGTACCCTGGCACACATGGCTGACTTCATGTTAGGATGCCTTTCTCGTGACCCTCGCGTTACACGCATTCTGGCCACTACGGATTACTGGGTGTACACACTGCTCGACCCATGATATAAGGACAACCTTTCCACTCTCATACCCGAAGAGGAAAGGGGTTTGAGAGTGATGCTATACCACAGGACCCTGGCGGACAAGCTGATGGTAAAATTCCCATCCGACAGCACTAGTGGCAGAAGGCGCAGTTCTGAGGGCCAGGTAGCAGGGGAGGCGCGGAGATCAGGCAGCATGTACAGCACAGGCAGGGGAACACTCTGTAAGGCCTTTGACAGCTTTCTGGCTCCCCAGCAAGACTGTGTCACCGCTCCCCAGTCAAGGCTGAGTCGGCGGGAGCACTGTAAAAGGATGGTGAGGGAGTACGTAGCCGATCGCACGACCGTCCTCCGTGACGCCTCTGCCCCCTACAACTACTGGGTGTCGAAGCTGGACACGTGGCCTGAACTCGCGCTGTATGCCCTGGAGGTGTTTGCTTGTCCTGCGGCTAGCGTCTTGTCAGAGAGGGTGTTTAGTGCGGCTGGGGGAATCATCACGGATAAGCGTACCCGCCTTTCAACCGACAGTGCCGACAGGCTTACACTCATAAAGATGAACAAAGCCTGGATTTCCCCAGACTTTTCTTCTCCACCAGCGGACAGCAGCGATACCTAAACAATACGTAGGCTGCACCCGCGGATGGAAGCATCGTTCTCTATCACCATCAAAAACGGGGTCCTTTTAGCTTCATCAATCTGTGTATTATATTCATCCTCCTCCTCCTGCTCCTCCTCCTGAAACCTCACATAATCACGCCGAATGGGCAATTTTTCTTAGGCCCACAAGGCTCAGTCATATAATTTTTGTAAACAATTTTTATACGTTTCAATGCTCATTAAAGCATTGAAACTTGCGCCTGAACCAATTTTTATTTTAACTGGGCTGCCTCCAGGCCTAGTTACAAATTAAGCCACATTACCCAAAGCGATTAATGGGTTTCACCTGCCCTCTTGGTTGGGCATGGGCAATTTTTCTGAGGTACATTAGTACTGTTGGTACACCAATTTTTTGGGGCCCTCGCCTACAGTGTAATCCAATTAAATTTTTGCCCACCTGCATTAAAGCTGACGTTACATCAGCTGTGCTGGGCACTGCAATGGGATATATTTATGTACTGCCGGTGGGTTCCAGGGAGCCACCCATGCTGTCGGTTCACACGGAGTTGTAACTGCATGTGTCCACTTCTAGAGAACGCCAGTCTGACTGGGGCATGCAGTGTGGGCCGAAGCCCACCTGCATTTAACATGACATTACCTCAGCTGTGATGGGCAATGCAATGGGATATATTTATGTACCGCCGGTGGCTTCCTGGCACCCACCCATGCTATCGGTCCACACGGAGTTGTAACTGCACGTGTCTACTTATAAAGAACCCCAGTCTGACTGGGGCATGCAGTGTGGGCCGAAGCCCACCTGCATTTAATCTGACGTTAGCTCTGCTGTCCAGGGCACTGCAATGGCATACATTTATGTACAGCCGGTGGGTTCCTGGGAGCCACCCATGCTGTGGGTGCACACAGAATTCCCATTGCGGAGTTGTACCTGCCTGTGACTATTTATAAAAAACCGCGGTCTGACTGGGGCATGCAGACACCTTGACAGAATGAATAGTGTGTGGCACATAGGTTCCCCATTGCTATGCCTACGTGTGCAGCTCCAGATGGAGGTGGCACAGGATTGGATTTCTCATTGCTTCTGTACAGCATTGTGGGCTATCGCCCCGCCCCTTTTAAAGAGGGTCGCTGCCTAGCCGTGCCAACGCTCTGCAGTGTGTGCCTGCGGTTCCTCCTCATGGCAGATGCACTTATAAATAGACATGAGGGTGGTGTGGCATGAGGGCAGCTGAAGGCTGCGCAGGGACCCTTTGGTGTGCTCTGTGGACACTAGGTCGTGCGCGCGCGGGGGGGGGGGGGGGTTGGGCAGCATGTAACCCAGGAGAAGTGGCAGCGGAGTGTCATGCAGGCAGTGATTGTGCTTTGTTGGAGGTAGTGTGGTGCTTAGCTGAGGTATGCATTGCTAATGAGGGCTTTTCAGAAGTAAAAATTGTTGGGGGGGGGGGGGGTGGTCCACTCTTGCCGCTATTGTGGCTTAATAGTGGGACCTGGGAACTTGAGATGCAGCCCAACATGTAGCCCCTCGCCTGCCCTATCCGTTTCTGTGTCATTCCCATCACTTTCTTGAATTGCCCAGATTTTCACAAATGGAAACCTTAGCAAGCATCGGCGATATACAAAAATGCTCGGGTCGCCCATTGACTTCAATAGGGTTCGTTACTCGAAACGAACCCTCGAGCATCGCGAAAATTTCGTCCCGAGTAACGAGCACCCGAGCATTTTGGTGCTCGCTCATCTCTAATTGTAACGTGTGGCCATTGTAAGATGAGAGGTCACCGTACAATATTGCTATTAGAATTGTCCTTTGATGCCAGACAGTGGGGTATTTCACATTCTTCACTGTTTCACCATGATTTTGCTCATGTTTACCAATGGCTGGTGACAAAGTCATGATGAACGTGTCCTCCCTCATCTAGCCTCCTGCATTATTGGAGTATTTCTACTGTTTAAGGAGGTTGTCCGGGACTAATTTTTTTCTCTATTCATTGGAAAGGGTCCACCGCTCAGAACCCTACACATTGTGCTGACCATAGTACAACAGTCCAACTTGGTATTGCAGCTGTAGCTGTCATTGAACTCAATGGGATCTGCACCTATAATACCACCCCAGACCGCTGCTCAATGGGTTTTCAGCGCTGATTATCACCGTTTATCTATTAATGACCTGTCCTGGGGAAAAAAGTCAAAAAGGCCCCGGAGAACCCCCAAAAGGTACTATTTTCTTTTTATGTGAGTCTTTATTGAAAAATGTAATATTAATAATACTACTTGATCTAACTACATTAGAATGGTAGAGTTGGAAGGGACCACCAAGGTCATCGGATCCAACCCCCTGCTCAATGCAAACAGATGTCTGTCCAGCCTCTGTTTGAAGACTTACATTGGAGAAGAACTCACCACCTCCCGTGGCAACCTTGATATTGATACCTGATCTATTGAATGACCTTTATTCCCATATTTGCGTTCATGAAGGACATTTCTCCATATCACTTGAGAATTGAAAACTGGTATCTACAAGTGCTTTGGTATAAAATAAAGCACAAGTATATGCACCATCTTTACAATTCACTTGCCTGTCTTGGCATAAAATCTTGCATTTAGGGTTGTTCATTTTTATCCAAATGCAAGAATGTTTGCTGCTTCAAACAAGGCTGACTGTAGGTTCTATCCCTCTATGATGCGCGTCCACATGTCATTTAGTCTTGTATTCACATTGTAGATGTCCTTAGAACGTGTTGCTTTGGAAATAAACCTTGCTGATATAATTTTATGTACAGTTCAGCATTTCTACTGAATATAGATGAAATTGCTTTAAGTTTCAGCAAGTGAAAGATCATGCAGTACCATGCGGAAGAGAATTGTAATTCCGCCTCAGAAAAGAATCCTTGCTTTCATATTGCATTGTGTTAAATTACCCTTGCAGAGGCTACTTCCTATGTTTGATATTCTTAAAAAAAGCCTTCAGGGAATTAATGACAGACTTTAAAATGTCTTGTTCAGATATGGAGAGAGGAAACATGAACTGGTCTAAGAGGAGGCACATCTTAAGGCAGAGAGCATCCTGCCATTCTTCCAAGTCACTGACTCACAATTTCTACTCCCAGGGCATCTCTTTTTGTTGAGACAGACACAAGGGAATAGAACAGTCTAACGCAATAACTACAAAACACTGATACAGACCTGAGGAAAAAGTCTTAAATTCCTATACTTAAGAAAAAAAATATTTAAATACTCTGCTAAAAACATGGCAACTTACTGCAGAGAACACCATGAGTAATCCAATGCTAAATGTTTCCTCATCGATGAATAAGCTACTGTATTCACTTTTGTTCTTACACCAACTTTTTGAATAAGTAGCTGTAGGTATCCGTCCGTGTATGTATCATATTATAATAGAAAATGTCAATTGTATTACAAATATTACAAACAGATTTCCCATGGCCCAACAGATTACAGCTAGTCGCTAAGGATCCATACATAGGTATACTTTGTGATCAGTTCATTGTCAAGAGATCCTTCTAACAGCAATTAGGCTGTATGACAATGGATGCAACGTTTGCATAGGGGAATTTGCTATAAAATTCGGGTTGTCACACCGAGAAGTGTTGGATAATATTTTACGGAAACAAGTATGGTTCAGCGGTGTGTACGTGTGATGGAGGAGTTCAAGTTGTTTGCTCCCGGACAGCAGGCTGGATGATCAGCCAATGAATTGGCATCCCGAGTGATGGAGCCTCGTTCATGAACTACTAGTTTAGAATATGGAAAATAAGATGCTGGAGCAACCCAGATGAATGAATGGAGGTCTACATCTTTTACAAAAGTGTGTAAAAAAGGAGGTGTGTTTTTTTTAAGGATCGTTTCCTATATAACAGGTGCAGCCAACCCAACTGTGCAGCCCACCCCTTAGGCCTCATGTCCACGGGGAAAATCAGGCCCGCTACGGATTCTCCATGGAGAATCTGCAGCGGGTCCCTCCTGCCCCGCGGACATGAGCGCTGAAAATAGCAATTACTCACCTCTCCGCACACTCCGGATCTTCCCTTCTTCGTGGCTTGATCTTCTCATCGTCGCGGATGGATCTTCTTTCTTCAGCCCGGCGGATGTGCACGGCATGCCAGTTGCGTGCCGCGCGCATGCGTCGGCCCAAAGAGAAGAGATACGGCCGCAACGGAGAGAAGAGCAAGCCGCGAAGAAGGGAAGATCCGGAGCAGGTGAGTATATTCTGATTTTAGGTCTCCCGCGGATCCGGACGGCTTCCGTAGGCTTCAATAAAAGCCTGCGGGAGCCGTCCCCACGGGAGACCCGCACATAAATGGAGCATGTCCATTTTTTTTCATGTTCCATTTTTTTTAATTCACTTTTATTGACCATCCGCGGGTATTTATCTACCCGCGGGTGGTCAATACATCCCTATGGGGTGCTGATCCGCGTGCGGGTGATCCGTTGTGGATTTAAAATCATCTTTTGCCCGTGGACATGAGGCCTTAGGGTGGACTTATTTGCAGTATGTACCAATTAGAGTTATAAAAACTGGGTGTAGACTGTAACCTGTGGACATATACGAGCACAGCAATAGAATTTTTGCTTAACCTCTCTGTTTATTTTAAAACCAGCACACATATACGTGTTTCGAGGCTAAATGAGCCTCGTCCTTAGTATTTGCAGCATCTCGTAGGGCAACACGTCAGTAATCCTTTTACAGCCCCTGATGTGTGCCCCCAGCAAATACTGAGGAAGAGGCTTTTTTAGCCTTGAAACACGTATATATGTGCTGGTTTTAAAGTAAACAGAGAAGTTAAGCAATAATTCTATGGGTGTTCTCATATATGTCCACATGTTGTGCCTTATACCCAGCTTATAAAAGTCTCTTGGGCCATCTGCAGTTGATGTACCAATCTGAAGGATAGATTATTCGTTGAAAAAAGCCTAGAATACCCCTTAAAGAGTGCTGAACCATTGCTTGAACGCACCTGTGAGACAATCCCTTTAAGGCCATTAGAGGATTAAGAAATGGAATCCTATTATACAGGGTATTCCTGCATTGTCTGAGCAAAGCACAGCAACTATCTCAGTTATATATGATACACCACATTCATAGCATTCCCTTGTTGCTGTATAAAATGGGGCTTACCAACAACTCCTCGTGTGAAAGAAGCAGAGTTACAGGAGGGAGTTTTTTCTAAGCCATTTGGAATTGTCCTTGACTTTGCTAATATTGGAGCAGGCACTAGACCTTAATAAAATATGACATTTCACTTGATCAAAACCCAATAAGTTTCTTGTTGAGATATGTATTTATGATTGCGTTGTCAGAGACACATAAGATTGCCATAGCCAGGCTTTTATATCCCACAAGCTAATTACTTCTCACTGGAGAGACGTAAATCCACACCTATTGGAATCCATATAGAAGGTTAATATGCTTATACACATGGAAATATGTGTTCCTCAGAAGAGGGGGACTATGAAAAAGTAGGGGTTATCGTTAGCCCCATCGTTTGAAACTCATGGTCTTGCAACACTTTGAGTTACTTTTTCTAGACTTGTAGGGGGACAGGCTCTTTAAGTATTACCAAGGCATAATATTGCTGTATTACAATTAGAGATGAGCGAGCATACTCGCTAAGGACAAATGCTCGAGCAAGTATTGCCTTTTGCGAGTACCTGCCCGCTCGTCTCAAAAGATTCGGGTGCGCCGTGAGTTGCGGGAGTGAGCAGGGGGGGGGGGGGAGGATCTCCCCCACGTTCCTCCCCGCTTTCCCCCGCCATTCCCCGCCCCCTCTCCGGCACCCGAATCTTTTGAGACGTGCGGGCAGGTAATCGCAAAAGGCAATACTCGCTCGAGTATTTGCCCTTAGCGAGTACACTTGCTCATCTCTAATTACAATCAATCATGACATAGACACATATGTGTAGTATTATTTTATTGTCTTTTATTGTGTATATTATACTTTCTGCAATCTGAAACTGTAATGATGTGATCACTATGGTCTTGTTGCCATTTTGCTTGACTTGTTCAAGAAATGTTTTTGTTTTATTTATTTAAGTTGAAAATCTTTCAATAACCGTAATCTTAAAAAGTGGGTAGTCTGGGTACATTCTACTGCATTATTTCTATGTGTAATATTTTTTCTTGTTTTGTGTGTTTTTATGTTTTTTGTGGATTAAGCAAGTAAGAGTACAGGTAGCAAATATCTAGACATATAGCTTAAAACATGCTTTTACTCAAGTATGTTATGTTCAAGTAATAAATTCAGCTCCACTGCATCTCCAGAGATGTAACAGAGCTACATTTGCCATTGAATGGTGCCTTTAGGGGCCTTTCACATGGATGGAATACTCCTGCAACACCGCTGAGAAGTTTGCCACTGTTACATGTTGCTACTTGTACCTGTAGTTCTATGAGTTGCCAGGAGCACACTTCCACAGGTGTGTGATAATTGAGCTGGCTGGGTGTGTGGATTGCTCCAGCCAGCCAATCACCACTGATCTGTGCAGATAAGTTCCATCTCTTTTTTCTAGAGGGTGCCTAGCATTTATCCATTGCTCATCCCTCCCTCTCAGAACTCTGGTGTTTTGTATCATGCTTGCTGCTTGAGTTGCCCCCCCCCCCCCCGCCCTCTTCCCTGAAGATGGTCAGGGCACCTGAGCTCCCTATCTGCATGTTCTACGGACCCCTTCTTCCTTACCTTTCATTATGTGTGGCCTCCAGACATCAGATGTCCTTTTTTCTGTCAGATGGGTGATGTCTGACGCTCTTGTCCCTTTCTCAATGTGTGGATTCTTGAACTAGCTCCTGTTTATCTATGCATGCATGAGGTTCTGAGTGGGAATCTGTTGGTGTGAAGACACCTGGTGTGATCAGTGTCTTGTCCAATGTATGCCTTAAGGTGTGTGGACTACATTTCTGTGTGGTGTTCCCTTAATGTTGCCGTCACTTGCTTTGAACAGGTTCGTATTCAGAGTATGTCTCTAGGTGTTGACTGCACTAGGTATAAGCTATCCTGTTCAGTGTGTTAGTTGGTAATTAGTGTGTATTATGTTATATTTCCTTTGTCTGGTGCTTCTGCTTATTACCATCTAAGTCAAGACAGTTAGCCCCTTAGTTCCAGCATGGAGCCATCCCTATTGGCACGATTGCTCTGCTTGTAGACTTGGAGTCCCCCTTTCCTGTGTTGTAGTTTCCTTGTTAGTATAGGAACTCACAAGACAACGAGAACCTTTAAGAGTGGGCTTGTGAGCTTATGTGTCCTGGCCAAAATACAAGCCAATAACTCAAACCTACTTTTAGATATTTCCATCTCTCTGGTTGTTTAGTACATTGGTAAGTATGAGGCTGTCCAGAGTGTTGTTGGGTCTGATCTCCCTGTTTTTCCCTGTGGGTGTTTGTCTGCATGTCTGTTATGTATGTTTGTTATTGGTGTCCAGCCCTGTATTCACGTCCCAACTTCCCTTTCTCCTCTCCTATCATAAGATTTGTTGCATTCGGGTAGGTGATTGTCTCCATGGCCTGCACCGATGTATAAGCCACCATGTGGAACATTTTGCAACAAAATTTGCATGGCTGGCATGCAAATTTTAATGCAAAATTGAAAATGGCAGAATTCTGCCAGCAAATCCACATCAATAACTGCATTTAAGCAAGCGAAAATTGATGCAAAATTTTCCGCAGGGCATATTCCACTGCGTGTTGCGGAAATAGTCCGCTCATGTGTAAGGCCCCTTTTGTACCATAACAACCATTCATTTTCACTATCAGGATTCTCGCTTGTTAATAGTAAAGGCGAGAAAAGATAGGACTTACCCTACCTTCCCGTTTTTTTTTTTCAAACTCGTGGACAATAGTGCAGAGTTTGAATAGTCAAAAAAAAACCCTGGTTCATGCGCTAATACGCTCCATATCAGCACATACGCCTATGTGTTTTTGCCCTAAATCGAAAAAAAAATCATCTACTTGTATTATATGAGGCTCCACGGTAGGGAGAACACTTATGGTCTATGCTCTCCGTGTGAAGTATCAATGATATGCAATTGTTCTGAATATTGGCTTTCTGACAGGGTTTGGAATGAAGCCATTTTTATTAATTTAGTTATTTTTGCTGATCTTAAAGGTCTTCTATCATGTTAATGATGTATTGGTCTGTGGTACCACCAAACAATAATTACAGAATGTTCTTAATAGTAAACCATTTGTCACAATCAGAGCCGGATACCACAACCTTTTGTAAAGCAAGAGAATGAATTAACTACATAGCCGAGCACCTTTATGTTGACCAATTAAAGGACAACACACATGTAGAATTTGTAGGAGATAAAAAAAAAGATGTGAATTCTGTTGTGAGTTATGGCATGGCTGATACAAATTGCTATTATTTTTTTAGGGACTATGGGCTGCTTGCTTTGCATTTATATAAACTGGTTCATTAGCTACATTTTATTCTTAAGGATGGTCTCTGCTTCTCAATTAATCAAGTTGAAGAATGAATTCCTGCAATTATAAATGCGGATTAAATGGAAATAGTGACCAAAAAGAAGTCAAGTGTAATTGTTTTCCAGATTTGTAATTTATACTGTATTTCAAAACAATAGAATACAATGAGATGTTTTAAATGTATCAGTATTCCATATTCATGGAGCTCGTTATTTCATCACGTACACATTTAGGGCTAATTCACACGACCGTGATATTACGTGCGATGCACGGTTGCATGACACTTGGGGAATTAAGTCATTGAAAGTACATGGGTTTTCATTGATCCATTTCCATTAGCGTTTAACAACTGCGTGTAGATACGTGCGTGAAAAAGATTGCAGCATGCACTGTTTCACCGCAGCGTGAGCCCTATTCTTTTCTATAGGCAGTATATGCAATGCTGTCCATACATAATACATTGCATATGGGCGATGATACATATGCAATCCCACTATGAGACAGAGCGGGGAATTTAAAAAAAAAAAGAGAAAAGTCACACATGCATGAGATACGCTGTCATGCGCAGCGCACTTGCCACTATCTGCGGTCTCTGTGTTTGTGTTTGTCAGCATTCCTGGCTGTCTAGGGCTATGAAGAGGTTAAGGACACTGACCCTGGATGTGTATGGCAGTGAAATGTGTTAATACCTGATCATTGGTGCCTGATTGATGGTCTAAAACAGAGGAAGGGTTAATATCCCAATCCCTGGAGGTTTAGGGCAATACCAGGGTTAATATTTTATACCTATGGTCCAATAGATTACATATGTCTCCAGGCTACAGCATTGTACTGGGATGACTGGTAAAGGCTGCAGACAAACCAGTTGTGTGCAAGCGGCTGTCTGTCCTGATCTCTACAAAGTGATAACTGGAAACCTCTTAGCATTGGAGGACCAGTCAAACTCCAGAAATGGTTCACAATGTGCAGAATGCGGGTGAAGGGTTCAAGGTGAGGCAAAAATGGCACTACTTTTGTGGACACTGAAATTTGATTCATGACCCCTCCCCGCACATCTGCAAAGTTAGTGGGGCACTGCCGTCTGTTGCTGCAGTGGCAGCCACACTGAGGACTTCCACGACATTCAGGTGTGGCTGCCAAAGCAAGCTACATTGCAAAGGGCTTACTCTAAGGGCTTGAAGTTGCTATAGAGATGGACTGGAGAGATGCACCAAAACTGGCACCAGAATTGCTGCGTGCACCAAAATTTGGAACAAATTTTTGCTCAGCAGAAATGAGCATGCTCACTCTATTATGTCTGATTGGATAATGCCCTGATATAAAAAGAGGTAATTTTAGCTGCGTAGTGAGCTGAGTCGACCCAATAAAGAGAAACAAGGAAGCTGACTGCTGTGAGAAAGAAGGACCAGGATTGCTGCTGCCCAATCAGAGGAACAGAGGACCGGAGAGTTATGTTCTCAACCTCCATAAAACATTCTGGGATCACCGGGGTAAGTGGAATCTGTGACTCTCGTTCGTTGAATCGTAAGTGAGGCTGGCCTCTATGTGTATCATAGGTGTGGACACCCACAGGGACTGATTATGCAGTAGGCCTGCTAGAGCTTTGAGGATTTTTAATTTACACAGGGGAAAATCCAAACCGACTGTGGAAGGGGACAGTGTGTTAGTCTTCAAAAGAAGAAACTGGGTATTGGTTCTTTAATTTGTATTAGCTCAAGACTGTATTGCCATTAGCACGGTGTTAAAGCCCATTTACACATTACGATTATCTCTCAAAAATCATTCAAATGACCAACATGAGTCCAACAATCATTCAAATGACCATCAATCGTTACATGTAAATGCTGCTATCGTGCAATTTTTGTCTAATTGAAAATTTTAAAGGTGTACTTAAAATCCATAGTTCAGCCTCAGAAAGATAAAGAATCTCTCAACATACCACATGCTGTGTTCTCTGCGGGAGCTGGGAGATTACACTGTATTCTGCTTGATGAAAACAAGGCAGCTGTTTGCACAGCATGGTGTGTGATTAATCACATGCTGTGCTCTGCAAACAGCTTGTAGAGGCCTTTTTACACGCAAATGAGGATGATAAAGTGTTTAATGGACATTAGTGTCTATTAAAACTTTGTGCAAAAAGATCACTTAAACTTTCAATTGTTTGAAAGATTATCTTTGCATGTAAATGGTCCTTTAGTGATATTGCTTTGAAGATATTACTATGTTTATAGTATACTGTGTGTTGAAAGCAGTAAACTTCTTAAAAGTAACGGCAAACCTCCCATGAAGAGCCTATCCACTCACAGTGCATTCAAAGAAAAGTAATCCAAGCAAATTACAGGAGCTATGCAAAGAAATAGAAAAAAGTGTGCAAGTTAGACACAACATTTCTAGCTGCACTGATATATCTACAGCCCTATCCAAAGATCTGAATAATCCATGCAGAATCTCTCCACCTTGGGTCATAAACCAAGACCCCTGTGCAAAGTCAAAACCCATCATGCTAATAAGCTGTGTCAATATATTGTGTGACTAATTCTGCTATCGGTGACACGTTACAATATGGCCCCTTTTTGTTTTATGCGTTCACGTGCCTTTTTATACCATTTGTGTCGAATAGACCATCCGAGCTCTATAGACATCGGCGGCTCTGCAGAACGGCTACAGCGCTGCTCAGTAAAACTCTATATTATTTACATGCAATTAAGTCCTCAGCTATATATCCACGTTAAGTAGAAATCTATTCGGTTTCTGAGACCCATAAATCGGCAGGGTGTTACCAAGACAAGCCTATTTCCTTCTTGTATTTTTTCCTTAATTCTTCTTGACCTTGATTATCAGCATCATGGAATAATTCAATTGCGTAAAAATTCTTAATGGTTCTTTCCCGATGCAGTTTTTTTTTTCTGTTTTGTCGAAAGAAAAGAAAAAAAAAAGTCTCTCAGCTTCAACGGTTGTTTTTATTAAATTCTCTTCAATAAAAAGCTCAGGCAGGATTTATAAGGTACTCAGGACTGGCGTTTAGTATTTCGCCAGTTATTAAGTGAAAATCAATAGAAAGCAAAGAAAATGGAAGTGCGTGCACTGTTAGCACGCTGTTGTCGCCCTCATACTATGCCGGCTGTCTTGTAGATTCATGACAGACGAAAGCGGCCGGGAGAGAACTTTCTGCTTACATCGCAGGAGCCAAAGTGGGGTTATTCATTAGAGTAGGCAGCCAGCCAGATGGATTTCCAGTTTTTTTTTTACCATTTATCTTTAAACCGCCTGTATCGAATGAGAAAGAACACTGATATTATGTGATATCAATGGCAGGTTTATGTATCTCAATCAGGATTTACTGTTATTTTGTTCCGAAGACCTTTTTTCTGGAGAAATAGCATTTCACTGAGAGAAAATAATAGCTAGAAAAGCTTGTCACAGATAACCTTTCATGTTGCCCGTGTACTGCCGGTTGTAAAACAAGATGCACCTGGGCTGTAGAGCGCGTCTACAACGCATCGCCGTACAGTTTCTTTTGCAGATTCACGTTTGCATCTTGTCACATAGACACCGATCTGATTTTCCCAGCTAGCTTTGCTGGCAAGTCCTATACAGCGCTGGCTGAATACATAGCTTACCCTCTAAATTTAGCAGGCAGCCTAGAGGTGAAATGTGACCAAAAGTTCAGATTTTCTTTTTTTTTTTTTCCTTTTCCATCTTTGGCAGCAAATCAAAAGCAATCTTATTGTGCATTCATGTCTATGTGGTTTATATATGCTTCGGGGCACTAAAACGGCAGAGTTCCTTATAGATGATTTAGCAATATGCGAACTTAGAACTCACTATCATTACTGAGCCAATACATCAATATTCGGCTGGATATCATCAGGCTGTTTAGGGTTATCGGAATTTAATAGTGGTGGTTAGGTTCAAGACTGCTATATTCTTCTGGAGAAAAAGGCAGTTGACTTAAAGTTTTATCCAATGGTTATTTTTTTAGTTAGCGTTTATATTTCATAGGGCTTCATACGAGGGGCATTCAAATTCTGAGGTCTCTTATTTTTTTTTCTAAAACACTACCTACCCCAGAAAGTATTGGCAGTTCTCAACATAATCTGCCTCTTGACCTACACAACGTCAATGCCATGATTGCATGGCTGCGATGGACGCTTCTTTAGGGGTCTGCTTTGTCCACTGGAAAATGCAAGAGGAGGACAATTGGAAAATGTGTGACCACGGAGAGCATCCTTCTGAAACAGAGGCGTAACTTGAAGCTCCCGGGGCCCCAATGCAAAACCTGTAACAGGGCCCTCAACTACAATGCTCTATTCATAGAACTGGGCTCCCTATATGGAGAAGAGAGGCCTTACGGGCCCCCTAAGGCTCCTGGGCCCGGGTGCAACCGCATCCCCTGCACCCTCTATAGTTACGCCCCGATTCTGCAAAACAGCATACACATCTCATCTGTTGTGACAATTGATGGAATGAAGGCACTGTTCATGCCGTCATCACTTGTCAAGATCGCCTAGCACGTTGCCCCATGCACAGTCTTGTGCTTATCGGTCAAGATTCGTGGCACCCAACTGAAAGAAACTTTCTGCATCATTGGGTCTTCACACAGAATCCTGCCATCTGTCGCACTCATTCTTGACGTATGCCCGCATTTCTAAAATATGTCCATGCTTCTATCTGCCCCCCCCCCCCAAAAAAAAGGAGACCCTAGAACTTAATGACACCTCATAGACTTCATACATTTAGCTAAACTAGAAAGTAACTTTGCAATACATGCATGCTGAAATTTGCATTTTTGATCCAGTGTAAAATATAAAATGGAGATACAGGACATACAGAGGCAAACTGAAACTGAAGACCTTCCGGTTCCACACATTTCTATGATTTTGAGAACAGAAACCATTTAATTTTCGTTTTGCTATTCCAACAACTGAGCAACAAAACGTAAATGAAACGCTGGTGTGAAAAGGCCCTAACTTCATTCTATTGGTCAGTGCGATACTTTGTTTATAGACTTTCTGCATGTTTTGCTATTTAAACAAAAAGAGAATAATCCTTTTTTTTTTAAAGAAAAACAAATTTTATCATCATAACTTTTTCCTCGATGGGTGTGTGAGGCTTGCTTTTGCAGGGTGAGCTTTAGTTTTTATTGCTTCCATTTTCGTTACACACAACTTTTTATTCACTTTTTATCAGGAAACCGTGTGCCCCTCAATTCTGGCATTATGTACTTAGTTTTTTGAGAGCATTCACCATATGAGATAAATAACATGATACTTTGATCATTTGGACTTTTTCATATCTGGCAATGACAATGTTAATTTTGTTATCTTTTTTTAAAAATATTTTTCAATTTTTTTATATTTTATTTCACTTACATTTTACATTATTTCTGAGTCCCCTTATGGGAATTGAACTTAGGATCATTTAATTGCTTCTACAATATACTGGATTTTTCACCTTCACATATTAAGCTTTGCCATAGGCAGTACTTAATATGGTTAAATACATGGCAGCCTTGGGAGCCTTCACACGCCCATGGCACCCTGCTATCGTATCACAGGAAGGGCCGATGAAGAATTGGAGAAGGCACCCCCTCCGACTGATAGTTTACATGCTGCAGTCAGAGTTGATGTGTATATAAGCTGTCTAACAGCTGTAAATGGAGGTAGCGGGACATAGCTGTTTGCGGTGGGTGTCAGCTATCAGAAACAGCTGGCACCTACCAGGTATGCAGTGAGCCCACCCTTGCATCTTTGGGGTCTGCTTGTACATCGCAGGGGAAGATAGGACTGAGGTTTACCAGCTGCAGGAAGCCAGAGTGTCCCAAATATCTTTCAGTCAGTATTCATATGTTACTGAATGCGGAAACCAACAAATGGAATGTCAGTTGAGAAGTGATTGATATTCCATTAATATTTGACACAAGTTCGAATTTTCTATGCAAATAGCTTCCTCCAATTAGACCTTTCCGATTTCTACCATCTCTACATAGTCTATTAAAACATTAGCAACAAGACAAGCATGGCTCTATCCCTTTTATTATACTCACAAACAATAAAGCTAAAACAATGAAAAAGCAATCCAACATGGAGAATCCTCCTCTGCCCGGGGTAATACTTCATTTCCCCTGTGGAGGCACTGTGGATAAACTGAACACTTGCTGCCCGCTTTCCTCTTAGATTACAGCTGAACACTTATGGTCCCAGTAGAAGGACACTTTGATGCTTACTGTTCATCTGATTGTCAAGAGACCCTTTTAACAAGTAGGAGTTGTCCAAAGTGGACAACTACTTTAATGGCTGCACTTAACTATATGCAAATAACTTTTATGAATGGTAATGCTACTATCCACCTCTATTAAAACATCTCATTAACTGTGGCTAAGTTTAATGAATGAGCATTGATGCTAAATGACTAGATCCAAACCAATTGGTTTTACTGACTCATCTGATTTTTCTAGTTCTGAACATTTGCTAATTTTATTGGAACTGGCATAAAGTGATGAGGGATTTCAGGCAGCTGCATGATCAATTCTTTTCATTATGCCCTCTTCTCCTTTCCTATCTGGTAGTGAAGCAGACATAGCCAGAAAGTCTTAGGGGACAGTTTGGCAGTCCAGAGCTATTGGCCAGGGCTTTGTGTCTAGCAATGCAGTATATAGTAGATGGCAGCTTTTCAATACATCCAGATATCTGCTGCATCGGCAACTTTGAGCTGAAGTTTGGTAGAATTTACAGGGAGCATTTAAAAAGCACCAAACACACAATTAGATGAATCAAAAATTTACAGTAATTGTTAATAAAATCGCACATTTAAAGAGAGCTGGAATGTAAATGTGGTGCTAATTTAATTACAGTTTGGCACTGTAAGACAGTAATGTAAATATTCCAGTGAGCGAACCAAAGACACTTGAAGTAATTACTTAAAGGCTTCCTTTCAAAAATCCCCCCTTTTTATTAAATGTCTTTTAACATTAGCACTTTCCTCCTGACAAATTAAATGAAATTTCATTACTCTCCCTGACTTAATGGCAACAGATTGCCTGGTTCTAACTCCAGTTAACTCTTTATTGATATTACTTGGGAGTACAATAGCAAGGAAACATCAGGATTGGAATGTTATATACACTAAACATGTTTAAATCATATAACTACATGCATAATAATAGCAAAAACAAATCACACCCTTGTTACATATGTTATAGCAGCATACCCCTACCTTGTAATGAAGCTATTAAGATGACTGGTTGAATGGATAGCAGATTTCTTATGTCCTAGCTGGATGTAATTATAGTGTGCTTAAGGACGAATATATATACTCACTTAGTACAAACTCAGATAACAGAAATAGAATAAGGACATGTAAAAAGGTGAGATAAATGGGGAATCTGACCCTAACCTGCTGTTACAAGGGACACTACCTAAAAGCATAGCATCTACCCTGATAAGGGTGACCCCACATCAGGAACCTAGGACGATTCTGACTCTCCCTAGATGCTGATGACAAGAAATATGACAAAAATTAAATGTTATCAATGTTAAATCATAAGATGTGATGCTTTACGCAGGGAAGCGAATCCATTGACTTTAATGGGTTTGCACGCACGTCTTTTGCTAGCACAAAAAAAAAGTTGAGCATGTTCTGTTTTTCTGCGTATTTGCTCAGCAAAGGTCCCCATAGAAGTCAATGGAGGTGTGTGAAAATGTGCGTGCAAGGAGATGTATGAAACACTGCATAGTTCTGCTGGAAGAAGAACTCATCTGGAACTCAGTTTTACTTTTGTCGAATTTGTAGGTCATTTTGCAGAATTTGTAGCATGAAGCAAGTGCCGTGACACAGGAATCTGATATATTCATGGTATGCTGGCTGACCGGCCATCCACTGCTGATTGACAGCGTTCTCCTTTTACTGTGCATAGGGAGAAATCTGTCAATAATAGTGGCTCAAGCCTGCATTAAAATGGAATACAATTAACTGAAAAGGAAATCAAATTGGCTTTCCTTTTCTCTAAATTGGTCTATACGGTACAGGCTGAGAAAGAATATTTCATGTAGTTAATTAATTAACACCACAGAGTGTTGTAATCTTAATATGAGTCCTGCAAGGTTACGGATAAAGTGTTATGGACAACTAAAGGGGGTCACACATGGCAGATTTGCTGCAAAATTGTCTGCGACTGACAACCGTGTGCACACTGCTTTTAATTGATCGCTGCTAAGCAATGCTAGGGGAAAAGATTGAGCAATCTTCCTTTTTTTGCGTGCAAGAAAAAAAAACTGATCAGACACAATTGCATGTCGGCTCCAAGGTGCGCGCAAAGATAGGACCCTAAGATGGTGTGAATGGGCTATTTCAAAGTAGTTAAAATTAATCCGTTCATGCGATCTTTAGAGCAGTGTAGCCACGAGCTATGCATACGGCTACATTGCGGGTGGAAAGCGCCCGTGTGAAAGAGCCCTAAAAGCAAGGTTGGGTTCACAACTGCATTATGACTTTCAGGCCAGATTCACACAGATGTATTTGCATGTGCAATATGCTCTGCCGAGCTTGATGCTCGTTTGAGTATTAGCGTACTCGATGATGTGCCTGTTTTGGCCCCTCCTCGCTGCGACACAGCGCGCGTCAATGGCAAATTTTTGGTCTGGCAGGCAGGCAGGGGAGAGAGAGAGAGACAGAGAGAGAGAAAGAGAGAGACAGAGAGAGAGAGAGAGAGAGATCCAATAAAAAAAAAAAAAAAGCTCGGGACCCAGCGGCCAACATACAAAAATGCTTGAGTCTCCCATTGTAGTCAATGGGGTTCGCGCCCGGCCGATATATGCTGCCCATCTGATGTATTGGTTTACAATGCATCAGTTCAGATGGATGTATTCGCGCGGCGTAAAAGCAACTATCTTCCTGGACGTAATGCGGCAGCAGCTCCCACAGACTCCTACGGGAGCCTATGATAGCTGCTGGAGAAGGGAGGTGGGAGGGAGTTTATCAGCGTGCCTGCTAAACTCCCATCCCTTTCCTCCTTCTCTCTGCCCCTTGCCAGCTGTTTGCATTGGGAGGGGGCTGGACCTAGTTGCTAAGCTCCCGCTCTGTCCCGCTCCCTCCCATTGCTGGCAGCCGACAAGGGGTGGAGAGGGGGCAGAAGCTTAGTACACTAGCCTCCGCCTTGTCCCGCCCCCTCCCCTTGCTTAGAGCCAGCAAGGGGGTGGAAAGGGGAAGGCAGTTTAGCAGAGCTAAACTGTCCCCCCTGCCCAATGGCAATTCAGACTCGACTTATATACACCGGAGCTGGGCCGTCTGAATGGGTGCACAAACGGCAGATTTGTGCGCCCGTTCACGCGATTTTCAGTCGCGCTGTGGCAGTGATACAGCCAGCTGAAAATCGCTACACCCGTTTGAATGAGCCCTTACTCTGTGTAATTCCATTAGAAAAAGATCACATTTGGAAGTCATTAGACAAATTAGCCATTTCAATTAGGGTGTCTGTTTGCTGCACACAAAAGAATATGCCTTTCGGATGATAGAAGTACAGTAAACTGCCAATGTGCACGCAAATAAGCATCGTTCATTCCTCAATAAACGCTACAGATAAGCGCACACAAATATGCCTCCACTTGCCTGAATCTGGCCTCCATCATAATTCCATCTCTCCGTTCTGTTTTTAGAGCAGAGAACATGGAATAAAATAGAAATAAATGTTTCAGGTTTTTTTGCCATTGATTTCACAGTGTTTTAAAAATAAGTTAAACAAGCAGAAAACTTTCATTTTGCTTTTATTCTCTTTGGTTTCCGTTTTTTAAACAAAACAAGTCTGCAGCCCTATTTGTTAAGTTAAAAAAAGGAAAATAAATTGAATGGAAGTACGCTGAGAGCTTTTTTCGAAAACCCATTAATGGGGGAAAAAAACGGAAATGTCTCTTTTTGTTTTATTTCTGTTTCTCTGCTCCAAAAATGGAAGAGAGAGACGGACCTCTGACTGAAAGTAACAACGCAGCTGTGAACTTCTGTTCAGGAATTGTTTACAATGTAACTTTTCTACTAAAATATTGAAAAAGTCAAAATATGTCAAATATTGTTATGTGTTTCTTTAAATAAAAGTGCTTTTCCTCATTATGAATGGTGGAAAATATATTTTTTTTCTTTGCTTGGTGCTCCCTTGATCCTATTATATATGGAAACACAGCGCTCAAAGATTCCATTAGGTGAATGCAATTATGGAGTTAGGAATCTAAATCAATTTAAGTCATCACCCTCAGCTGCTGAAATGACCTTTTAATGCCTTTTATGTTACAGTGTGAATTTTGTCACTCTCACATGTAAGCTGCATGAAGTGCGGTACGTCTAGATAGCTGGAGCTGCAGACAAACGCGGCTAAAAATACAGCTACATTTACTTCCTTTTTAGTTATTTATTAACGAACGCTTCTACGCAAAATGGCAATGTAGAAACAGGTCATTTCCTAAGGCCTTATTCACACGGGCGTTTTATTGCGGCTATTTTGCCACGATAAAACAATGGCCGAAAATCGCGACCATCTGAAGTATTGTTTTCAATGCATTCGTTCAGAATAGTCTTGTCCTATCTTTTGGCCGCGATCAGCTGGCAGCTCCCATAGAAGCCTATGGGAGCTGCCAGATAGAACATGCCCTGATTTGTTTCCCGCATAGCATCACATCACATTGCGCATTCCGGCTGACCGCTTTTATGCTGCCTGGAAAAGATAGGTCTGAACCTATCTTTTGCTGGAATACGCTGACCGGTCCCATGGATTCCTATGGGAGCCTATGAGAGCTGCCGGAAAAGGGAGGCGGGAGAGAGTTTAGCATCAGCTCTGCTAAACTCTCTCCCCCGCCCAACGCAATTCCGAGCTGCGGCGTATATACGCCAGATTCCGGCTGTCTGAATGGGTGTTAAAATGGGAGATGCGGCCATGCATTGGTTGCGGCTGGCTCTGGTTCATGTGTTTTTCGGCTGCGACACGGGCGGCCGAATATCGCAGTGCCCGTGTGAAGGAGCCCTAGAGATGCAGTTTATTCATTTGGATTTTGGTACAGAATTTTTCTGTGCTTTGAGGTGTGGATTGTGTAAGTATTCGGAGAACTCCTAAGAAAGTTATCCAGAAGAAAACCAAGGGCAAGTATGTTATAATCAGCACATACAAGAGGGGCGGATGAAGGGCATTTTACTTAGAATGAGCATCATTTAGTTTATCACTGATCATGCAGAATAAATATTAATTACTGTACTTTTTGCACACGCAGGGCATGTTCACATGGGTGCAGGATTCCCCCGCCATGATTTTAAAAGACTATTTAGCCGAAGAATCATATAACTACATGCATTATAATAGCAAAAACTAATCACACACTTGTTACATATGTTATAACAGCATATCCCTACCTTGTAATGAAGCTATTAAGATGACTGGTTGAATGGATAGCAGATTTGTTATGTTCTAGCTGGATGTAATTATAGTGTGCGTAAAGGACAAATATATATACTCACTTAGTACAAACTCAGATAACACAAAAATAGAATAAGAACATGTAAAAAGGTGAGAAAAAGGGGGAATCTGACCCTAACCTGCTGTTACAAGGGACACTACCTAAAAGTAGAGCATCTACCCTGATAAGGGTGATAAGGGTGACCCCACCCTTGTTCACATGGGTGCAGGATTCCCCCGCCATGATTTTAAAAGACTATTTAGCCGAAGAAAGCCCATTTGTTAATTTCCTTGCAGTTTTGCACTGTATTTTGCGCATTCCATTACATAATGCCTGCACATTTTTGCACCCCCCATTGACTTCTATGGAACATGAACAAAAAAATAGAACAGGTTCTAAAAAAGTGAAATGAGAATGAACCCTTGTGACATCAATGGGTTCTGTTCTCTGCGTATTGCACGAATGTACGCGCAAATATGTCCATGTGAAGCCGCCCTGAGAGGGGCTTTGCACAGAACGACTGTCATCTGAATAATTTTTTATACAGAAGCACAGCCACCAACCGGGTGATGAGTGATAGTTTTACTAGTTGCTAGCGATTTCATTTCAGTTCACCTAAGAAATAATTAGTGCTTGATCAAAAGTCGTCTTTTGTAAAGTCATAGTTGTTCATATTTAAATGTCTTGAACACAAATTTGCAGAGAGATATTCTTTACAAATATGTCAGATAATCGTGCGATGTAAAAAAGCAGATTATGAAACCAATGATTTACAATGGTTTCCTTTCCATCTGCGATGTTTTCATGATGCTATGTTGAGAGAACAAAAAATTGCGGCATGCTCTATCTTTCAGCGATGTGCTATTTTTAAAAAAATTTTTTTTTACATTTTTTTTTTTTATCTCCCATGTTTCCCTACGGAGCCTCCTTTTTATCGCATCGCAACTCAACAAACTTGGGTTGCAATGCAATTTTAACATTAGAAAGTCCTATTGACCTTGTGATAAAAATGGTGCGTTTTTATCACAGGCAGCAGCAATGCGATGGGAGATTATTCTTTAAAATAAGCATTGCTGATGCCCAAAAATCGCCGGCATAAAGACATAATTTTGCAGAGTTTTTCTCGCGGCCACATCACTAATGCCTGTGTAATACTAGCCTCATTCGTGCGCTTCAGCGACTTTTCTGAGACCTTAAGAGGCTCAGGTGACTTGTATTTTTTATCAAGCAACTAAGACACTTTTTGAAGTTGTTTAGGGCTACCTAAAGGACAGTCTGGATGCTCTTGTATTTATTAATCTATTAAGTATAGGTGACTTAATGATAGGATATTGACTTACAAAAGTGGAGCTCAGTTAAGGAAGATCAGACATGACATAGAGCTTGTGCCTGTTTTAGAACTCTTGGTAGTATTAGAGACATTTATCATGAGCCCTGTGACATTTTAATAAATATGTCTCAGTCTTCACTTAAATGGATGAAAATTTTACATCTTCATAGGACAGAATTGATAAATCTGCTCCAATATGTCTATATGCAGTGATAGAGGAAGAAAAGAGACCATTGTCATTGTAGGCCCCCAGATCATTGCAAGGAGCTTCAGTTTAAGTATTATTTTTAATTTCGCCAAAGCTCGGTGAATGGTAAATGAAGCAAAAATTAAAAAATGCTACTTTTCCTTTTTTTTCTGGATTTGTTTAAAAAAAAATCTGCATCAGAAACTATACTGAAGTTGCACTATCTGAGCCTGACTTTAAAGGGAGTGTCTCATCAATACAAATCCTTCTAAATAGCAAAGGTCAGACTTCTAAAGCCTCCAAGGTCTGTGGAAGCTGTGGCTGGCGATATATTTTCCCCATATACACTGTTGCAGGAAAAAAAAATCATACGTTCAAATAAATAGCTAGCAGTGAGTAAAATGAGAGACCAGGACTATCAGAGTCTGAAGAGTCAGAGCGGCTCCTTGTTAGATGCTCTCTGCTCAAGCTGATACAGGGGAGTTCCAAACAGGAGGCCCATATCTACAACCCGAGGGTGTTGCTAGGTCTAAAGGACCAGGAGCTCAAGCTCCAAGATATGTTTTGCACCTGCCCACCAAAAAGCTGTAAATCATCTCTGCATACAAACTCCTAAACATGCTGGTACTCCCAAAGCCCCTCTCAGCGCCTCCATTATTAATGCTTCATTTGTGCATGACGCAGTAATGGTGCACCTATTGTGCTTCACAAAGTAATAGTACCCTTGCACAATAATTCCCCCTGTGCCCAATGCAAAGTTATAATGTCCCTTCTGAATCCCAGAGTAATAGTGCCCTCTTTGTCCCCCCACACAGTAATAATGCCCACTTTGTGCCCTTTGCAATGCAATACTTTCCTTCATCAATCTATGCCCCATACAATAATAATAATAACCTTTCATGTCCCCATAGTAAAATAATCCCATTTTCTGCTTCCTATAAAGTTATATTGCCCCCGAAGTAATAACACCCCTTTTGTGCCTCACTGTAATAATACCCTCAGTAACAGTTTTCCCTTTTCACACCCTCTTGTGTTCCTCATACAATAATAGAGTCCACCATTGTGTCTCCAAAAAAATCTAATAATTCCCTAATCCTAAAACCACACTAAGCAGAACAGCTTAAATCCCATGAAGCCGGGTTGTCACAGGCTGCATTGCACTGCGTATGTCGGCCCTGCGATGACCTGTGTGTGACTCCAACACTCAGCAGGCTGCAGGTCCAAAATATTCTACTAGAGCACAAAGGAGAACCACATTTAGCAAACCCCATTCACTAAGGGACTTTTCACATGGGACGGAATTGCTTTGTGGGATGCAACAGAACTTGATGTCCTGCGGAAAATTCTGCATCAAAATCTGTAAGTCTCAAGTTCAAATTTTGATGGGGAGTTGAAAAAGGCTTAATTATGCCAGCAATTCCACATCAAAATCTGTATTTAAATATGTAGCATTTAGTGCGGATTTCCATGGCTGCAAATTCTGATGCTTATTGCAAAAAAATTCTATCTGGCGTGAAAGGTCCCTAATAGCAGAAAGAAGGTGCCGTGCAATTAGTCATTGTTACATTTGTGAATCGTGCAACTGCGATGCCCTCCATGAATGTCACCAAAATTTTCAACCATGACAAAATAAAATCAATACTGGACTAACATATACATATATAACATCACCAAGAAAAGGAATACACGAGAGCCAGGAATGGGAATACTGTCCCTAACTAACATTGGCTTGGAAGACCCTGTCTAAAAGTAGAATAATCGTCTTGATAGAGATGGTCCCACATCTTGAACCTAAGGAACCTAGCTTGTCCTTAGATGCAGGATGGGGAAAGAGGTACAGCAGATGGAAATACCAATAGAGCTATGAAAAGGGACATACAGACAGGGGTCCACAGCCACACCAGACACAACAAACATAACATGATTCAGTCATCTGCATACTAATGGACAGAGGGGATTCAAGTATCCGCACACCAGAGGACTGAGGGAACAAACAGGATATATACCTGCTACAGCCAACCACCATCAGACAGAGAAAACAGGACTAGTGTCCGATTGCCATTCTACAGCTGCACACAGAAGAATAACGGGCACCCATGCAGAGGCAGGCCCAGAATAAATACACACTTGATATGGCTGATTGCCCAGCTAGGGGATTCATCTCCTTGTTGGCCAATCAGTTCATACACCACAGGAGATATTGAAGCAGAAAAGAGAAAAAAGAAACATTAAACACTGAGGGATTCCTGAAAGACCACACCCAAGAGAACCTCTGTAGTGACCAGAAACACTGAGGGATTCCTAACAGACAACTCCCTAGGGAACATCTGCAGTGACAGGAAAAAAGCACCCAACAGCACCCAAGGCGTGATCACGTAAACTAGACTGACAGAAAGACGCCACCCCAGTTCCACTCCCTGATTGCTGCTGTCATATTGTGGATTTTCAAATCCATAGCATGCAGTATTTGCTGCAGATATTTCTCCATCTATTTCCCTGCCTTTAATGTAGTAAGCTATATCTGCAGCTAAATCCACACCAAAATGTTGTTGCAGATTGTGGTGTGGAAATAGTAAAAATAAATCTCCCCCAATATATTTTTTACATAGAATTTATTAAAAATAGTTACATTCCCTTCTTTTCTCCCTAACAATTTTGCAAGTCCTGGGAAAATGTAACAGGTTAAAAGTTTCAAATTAGAGAATTTTTGTTTTCTCTTAAATAAAATCTTCACTTCTAGAAAAGAAATGCAGTCATTTGTTTTAGCGTGCTCATGAGAATAACAGCACATTAGTAGAATCATCTCTGTATACTTCTAGAACCCCAGAATCCAACCCCGTAGATGTGATTCTCAAGGTTGCAGCTGGACGTTCAAGGGCAGGGCCAAGTGTAATCGGCACTTAGATCATAGATTAATCTTATTTGCCATCTATTAGGTCTGAATTCTGCTTCCCTCTCTCCCTCCCTAAAGCCAGGATTATTGTGCTAGTTTAAGATAATGGATTCTAAGAGGAAAAAAAGGTCGTAGAGGCTCTGAGATTTGGAAACCTAAGATAATATGATTAATCTAAAAGCTTCTTTCTAAAAAGAAGGGTCACACTTTCATATGGTTAATTGGGTGCTAAGGAAGGAGATAGGTGGGTGGCTGAAAAGGAATAAAGGGGGTGAAAAACTGTGATGGTGATGAAGTAAGTAAGTGTAAGGGAAGGAATGTACGAGAGGCAAGACATCTCATGGGCATTATTGATTTAATAGAAAAGTATGTTCTGCCATTTCCAAAATTAGTTTTGCAATTGAGTAAAACCATGCTGATGGAGTGCCTCTTACTTTGCTGAAGAGAAGTCCGTTATTGCTGAGTGATACACTTGTAGCTATTACAATTATTTGAAGGGCTGTAGAAATAAGCAATTTAGGTTACTGCAGAGTTTTAGTTCTGCAGCTATTCGTTACCTAAAGACGGCAAGTCAACAACTTGGGTTTTATTCATTAATGGCTTCAGCTAGACATGTATGTCTTGGAAAGCTCATGATATAGGTTTTGAATTAATGCCTGTAATGGAAGCAGTACAGTGGTGTTCATCACCCATAGGGATACATGAAATAAAAATATACATTTTTTTATTGGATGCTTCTGTACAGAATAGTAGTCTGCTACACTTCTCCATATGCTATAAAAAGGGGTATTCACAATGTATATCTCCCAACGGAGGTCAAAAGGTCACTTATTTGGCTATTGAAGATATAGTAGCAGTCCATGGGAATGTTTAAGATAGGCATTGGGAGCTTTCGTGACAACATGCAGGCTCAGCACAATGTGAAAGTAGCTTTAAAGGGAACCTGTCATCACCTTTGAGTCCCATAAACTACATTATGGGGCTTGAAGGTGAGGGAACAGGGAGTTGGCAAAGCTGTGCTTCATACTCATTGGGTGCCTTGCTCCTGACCTGCGTCCCTGCGACTTTGGCTCATGCATAGATGATTTTATTTCAGAAAGTTCTGTGTGTGTGTTCTCCAAATTCATTTCTATGAGAACATTAGCTCACAAAGCAGTCTAAATAAGTCCTACTGTGTGCGCCCGCCAACTTTGCAGGGCACAGTGCAGTAACAGGGCACCCGGTGAGCACTGGACTCCCTGTTCCCTCACCTTGGAACCCAATAACGTGGTTTATAGGGCTCAAAAATGATGACATGTTGATTTTAAAGGTATACTAATTATTAGGAAATTATAGTACCAGTGTTTTTTGTGGCGCAATGCACACAGCTCTGCTACATGCACGTCACACACACACAGCTCTGCTACTTGCACGCCACCCGCACACAGCTGTGCTACATGCACGTCACACACACAGCTCTGCTACTCGCATGTCACAAACACACAGCTCTGTGCAGTAAAAAGTTAAAAAAATACCCGCGCCGTGAAAGAAGTTCCCTTTATTTTTAGCTACGCGTTTTGACACTTGCAATGGCGCTGGTATTTTTTTTTACTTTTTACTGCACAATTCTTTTACAGATCGTGCTTGCAAGCACGAGTCAAGGATTTCCCTGGATGCCGCTCTCGGACTATACAGCTGACGAAGAAGAAAGAGACCCCCGATATACAGTCGGGGACTACAGGTGCCGGAGGGTTAATTCCTTCACCATCGGGTTAACCCTTCGTGCACCAGGTGAGTCCTATTCACTATATCATTTAAGCAACTGCTTGAAAAGCATGTGTAGACATAGTTCTAATTAGAGTTTTTAAACACACAGCTCTGCTACATGCACGTCATACACACACAGCTCTGGTACTTGCATGTCACACACACAGCTCTGTTACATACATTGTTCATCCCATATAACAGGGATCAGAAGCAGCATATCACTTCACCAAAAACCCCTGTGTTTAAATGCAGATTTTGATGGAGAATTGTAGACAGGATGAAGCCATTTGAAATTCTGCAACAAAATCCGTACAGAGGAAAGTAGAATTTGCATGCAAAATTTGTTGTAGAATTTTCCATGTTTTCTGGCCAAATGTACTAGGGACCTTTCACAATTCCACATCAACATCTGCAGGATAAGGGCTTCTGCACACGGACATATTTGTGCATGTAAAACTTGTGCATGCAATACACAGAGAAAAGAACCCATTGATTTCAATGGGTTCGTTCTCATCTCTCTTTTTCTCACGCACAGCAAAAAATGCAGCACGCTCTATTTTTTTGTGCCATTTGCACAACAAAGTGCCTATAGAAGTCTATGAGAGTTGTGCAAATCTCAATACATTCACAAATGCGCAATGTACTGTGCGATTCCGTGGGGGAAAAAAAGATTACATCTGGACCTTATTAGGCTAAATAGTCTTTTATATAAGGGCGGGCGTGTGTCACTCGTGCATATGAACAGACCCCGCATGCTCAAAAAGTACAGTAGTATGCGTTGATATGCGCACAAATCAACCTTGTTTGTTGCGCAAATACGTTGCACTAAGGCGAGCATATTTACACATACGCTCGTGTGAAGCCGCCCTTATCTGTGGATTTTGCTGCAGGATTTACTGCACATTGCAGTGCGCCTTTCAGGCTAATTCAACCAATGGAAAAGTCCCTAAGGGTTTCAGAAAATAAAGCATGTTAATTTTCTGTAAAGAAGTAACACTTACCTTCCTGATCCCCACTGCTACTGTTCTAATGCTTCTCAGGTCTCATGAAAACATTGTATCCAGCATCCAAAAAATAAGATAAAATTTGAAATTTATTGCATTAAAAACCACAGCCAGTGCGCACACAGGTACCTCAAAAGTGTTAACTGGTTTCGGCAGAACATCTGTCTTAGGGTGCCTGTCCACGGGCATGATTTCATTGCTATGGAAAGCGCCGGCACCTGTCCACGAGTGGAGTATCATTCCGATTCTCCATTCGCGGCATGCAATTCGCAGCATGCTGCGACTTGCCCTGATTCTCCGCGGCCAGCCTATCAGATAGGGCTGATCAGTGGAGAATCGGCAGCGGCTCCTGCTCCCGAGCGGCGGCTCCCGCAGCAGAGATCTGCCGCGGGACTTCGCATCGCCTGTGGACAGGGGGCCTAAGTCATAGCATACGGTACTCCAAAGGAATACCGCTGCCATGTGCTATTTAAAAAAAAAAAAAATCTCTTACCTGAATCCCCGTTCAGCATCTTTAAAAACTCTTCTGTCCAAGATGGCGCCGCTGGTCTTCTCCTACGGTGCACCGCGGGTCTTCTCCCATGGTGCACCGTGGATGTTCTTCTGCAGTCTGCGTTCCACTGCCGATTACAGCCACCCCATTGGCTGATCGGCACCACGTGATGGAGGCGGAGCTACGCGATAACGCGGAGAAGAGGGAGGAGCCAGGACGCAGCTCGTGAGCCCGGACCATCCAGAAGAGGAATCGTCACTGCGCAAGCGCGACTGTTCCTGCGACCAGAGGAGAAGTTTGGTCGGCGCCATGGAAACGGGGACGCCAGCACAGGGGGGGACCCCCTGTAGGTAAGTAAATAACTTCTGTATGGCCAATATTTAATGCACGATGTATATTACAAAGTGCATTAATATGGCCATACAGAAGTGTTTAACCCCACTTGCTTTCGCGAGACAACCCCTTTAAGTCTATAAATAAGCACAGGAAAAGACATAATGTATGTAAATGACTCCCATCAGGTGTGAGTTTAACCCCCATGCAGCCAACCAAAAAAATATGTATAGATTTTGAAAAAAGCCCCATCTGAATGCACAAAAGTTGGGCATAAAACCTATAATCAATAAATGTAGAGTAGATCGTCTCCATAATTCAAACCCTTCAGAGTCCTTGTGTTCAATTTGAGAATCCAAAAGGCTTCTCTTGCTTAAAGATTTTTTTGCCAATTACCTCCTCTTGTGGGTTTGAACACCCTTTCTATACCGATCACCAGCCAATGTGTATGATCACCAGTGTGATCTATGGCAAAATGCTGGGCAGAGCCCAATAGGGGCTGGTCCCTTCTATCTACGCTATTACTGATTGTAGAGGAAATATGTTCCGTAATCTTTGTTTTGAGTTTTTTGGACATGCACCCCAGATAGTGTCATTTCCTGTGCTTATTTAGAGACTTGATGCATATTTGTTCAGTATGCTATGACTAAGGCCTCTTTCACACGGGCATTGCGACTTTCGGCCTTCCGCATTGCAGCCGAAAATCGTATACCATGCTAAATTCCTCTGCAGTGAATCCAGAAGGTTGAAATAAGTTGTCCACACACAGGGAAACGTTTAAAGCAAAGCCGGGAACGGTCGGCAGTGCTCCTTTACTTGAGTATAACAGTTCAACAGTGATACACACGCCAGCAGGCCAAATGATACAAAAACACAAAGTGGTATGACAGGGAGGATTCACGGGATGACAGGCGAGTCCACACGCCACATAATCTGCGGGGTTCCATTCCCGGCCAATCTCCTTCACTCTCTCCAGCTCTCTACCCGTCAACACTCACACTTAACAGACAGACACTCCACTCTGCATGGCGGCTCCTCTCTCTCACAGTGTTTAGGGGTAACACTGGTATCTCCTGGGTAAAGCAGGAGCAGGGTAGGCTGCTGGATACCTTTGAGCCCCTTCCATTCCGGACCACACAGAGCAGATGGTGTGTGTGTGGCTCACTCACAGAACAGCACTCTTCTGTCCTCTCTCTTGCAAGTCCAGAACAGAACAACTCCTTGCACACACCTTGCAAACACATATATCAAACAAGATCACATGACACACAATAAGATACATTTTTCAGACATAACCTAGACATTAACCCACTCAGTGATGCAGCTATGCAATACACATCATGTTTATGCAACATAGAAGACACTGACAATTCATAGACACCAGAACCAAAATTTAAGCAAAGTTCAATCCAAAACATGGTTTTACTGGTTTGGGTCGCCCAACAATATTGAAAGCCATGAGTAATTAATAAAAAGAGAATATTTGAAAATTAAATAACTTTTTATTACACAGTGAATAAGCTGTAATTGCTAAACCCTTCTTTAATCTGGATAAGCATGGCCACCAAAACTCTTCAGTCAGATTAGCACTGAGTAATATCGTACTCACACATTACTCACGGAATATGTTGGCGCTATACAAATAAAGTTTATTATTATTATTATTATTATTTTCATGTTATGTGGCTAAATGTAAACCAAAACACAAGCAGTCAGTTTTCACTGCCTGTTGATAGCACTAGTTAGGTAAGACCTTATAATAGCATGTCTACTATGTGAGGGCATCCAGCCGTGATACCATTCATGGTACAGGTTCATTGCATGAAATGCACTAACTGCCCTGCCTCATATGTAGCATGTGAGATTCTCATGCTGTATCTCCATCTGGAAAAGTTCATTGAACTTCACATGACTTGACACTTATTGCTTCACAGCTTCTGTGTTATCCTCCCATTTCAGAGAGAGGAAAGAAAACACTGAAATCCTTGAGGAACTTATAATTTTCCACTGAAACTAAATATAGTTTTAAAGGATAACTGAGCTGTGGGAATTAAATGTCAAATTTGTTTTAATATGCATGTGGGATATTTCCATTATATCATGGGTATTTGTATCCAGATATCTGCTATGATACAGAAATAATTCCTCATAGTCAGTCATGCCCTAAAGGAATAAAGTTGGATAGAATGTGCAATACAAGTACCTATTTGTCAATAACATTTAGATACACATCATAATCAGCCATTTTTGGTGTGTAAAAAAGGAACGTACACATTCATGCATAGTAATACACATCTGGGGAACACTGTGCTCCTTCCAAAAATTGGTTAAAATAGTGTACAGTGTTCCACATAGGGTCTCCTAGATAAAAAAAAAATTGCTAAACAAGACAGCAGATGGGCTGCTTCTTTTTAAAGGAATATCATAAGTTTTTGCAAGGAGAAATTCTGCAAGATGAGCACAACACTCAAGCATGGACCTACGCCAAGGAAATGCTATGCAAAAATAGCAGGTGTGTGGCTTGTTTTCAAAGCAATGTCATAAAGTTTGCAAAAGACAAATTCTACCAGGTGAACAGAACAGCCAAGCACGGACCTTCTCCAAGTAAAAGCTGTGAGGAGGGGACAGACAAGGATGAATGTCCCACAACTGCTGCATTCATGTGGGGAACTCATGCAGAGACAAGTCATGGCTGGAAGAAGGTCTAAAAATAGAGAAGAAAAGGGAATATAGACGTCACCCATCAAGGAAAATGTCAACGTTTGATCATTGGACGTAATTATACTGCAATCCCTAACAGGCCAGTTTCAAACTAGACTAAATGCACGTAACATGGATGAGTGCCCCAGTCTGTGCACGAGTTTGCTCACCAGACCTCATAGCATTATGAATCACTATGGATCTAAATATGTGCTTGTGATACATTCATCTGAAACTGGCCATACTGACAAGGATTATAGTACTTGGTTCTGGTGTCAAATTTATGGTATGAGCTGGGATCTGGTGCCATACTTATGTGTTTCATTCTACTGCTGTATTTATATTATGTTCTTGGTTTTGGTTCTGTAATTATGTTGTGTGCTTGGTTCTGCTGCTGCTGCCACCACTCCAGAACCGCTGCTCTTGACCTTACTGCTGGGCTTTGTTTGCTTGGCTTCAAGGCTGGCGTTCCATACATATACATGACTGCAGCAGCTGATCACTGCCAATCACTGTCCTCAGGGGTGTAAAACGTGAGACTATTAATGCCTGTGATTGGCTACAGTTGTCTGGTCACATGTACATGCAGACACATCACCACTGCACTACAGCATGTAACCAAAGCCCAGTGGGGACCAGATCTGCAGCAGCACTGCAGCATTGGGGGATTAAATGGTAGAGTATAGCTCATTGTATTATACTATAACATTCTAAGCTGTTACATTTTTCTTTAACAATGAAAGCAACCATTTAACCCCTTACTGATCAGCCTAATTATGCTCTACCTAAGTTTTTCAGATTTTTCATTGCCACATTTCAATTTTTTTTTTAAATTTCCATTAACATAGCCGTATCAGGGGTTGTTTTTTGCGGGACGAGTGGTCCTTTTTAATCACAAAGTTCTGAGATAAATTTAATACTTTGTATAACTTCTTTTAGGTTATTTTTTTGGGGGGAAGATGGATCCAAGTCATGTGAGCAGCCCCGGGCCCATGGTCTACATAATCCGCCACTGCTCAAGGTACACCATTCTCATGATCCATGGGAGTTCCAGCAGTTGGACTTCAGCAATTAAACATTTATCACCAATTCTGGAAATAGGTGATACATTATTTTCATTGGTTAACAGCTTTAAAGGGGTTGGGAAATACTAGTGATTAACGAAATAATACTAGGATGCACAATCAACATGTGTAGGTACAGGTCTGACATCTGCCACTCCTACAGTCATGAGAACAAAGGGTTCATTGTGAGTGATAGAGTGTCATAATAAGCAAATAGTTGCAGCAGCACTCCACTGGAATGCACCATTAGGTGGGAGGTGCGGGTTTGGTGTGCAAAGCTCAGCAAGTCCTGACTCCAAGGACTAAGAACGTCATCCAAATAGAAAGTGAATTGAGTAGCACAACCAGTGGTCCCAAATAGTACTTCTTTATTGATCTATAAAGGGCAGAGCAGCAACGTTTCAACTCCTTCTGGAGTCTTTGTCAAGCTCGACAAAGACTCTGTAAGGAGTTGAAACGTTGCTGCTCTGCCCTTTATTGATCAATAAAGAAGTACTATTTAGGATCACTGGTTGTGCTGCTCAATTCACTTTCCATTTTGATAGAGTGTCATAGTCCATTTTCCTTTTACCATTCACAATGTAATGCTCACCCGGGATATAAGATCTCACTGCAGTCAAGTGAATTATGGCTATTGCAAAGGTTTTCACTGGAACTAGAGTCAAGCGAAGGTACTCTGCCGAGCTTGATGCTTGTTCAAGTATTAGCGTACTCGATGGTGCTCGTTACTCAAACGAGCATCACGCCGTGTTCGACCCTGCCCCAGTTTTTGGCTCCTTCCCGCTGTGACGTGTCTGTTTTGGCCCCTCCCTGCCGCGACGCAGCGAGCGCCAATGGCAAATGTTTTGGCAGGCAGGGGGGGGGGGGAGAGAAAGAGAGAGAGAGAGAGAGAGAGAAAGCTCGGGACCGGGCGTCCCACATACAAAAATGCTGGAGTCACCCATTGTAGTCAATGGGGTTCATTACTCGAGTAGAACTCTCGAATTTTACGAAAAGCTCGACTGGAATAACGACCCAAGCATTTTGGTGCTCGCTCATCTCTAACTTAAACCCAATAAGATTGTATCATTTGATAGTACAAAAAAATTAAATAGTATTAACAAGAGCAGTATGGTGGCTTACTGGCAAGCATTGATTGGAATACAACCAAGATAACATCTACAATGCATGAAAGTTGCAAGTTGCCCTTGTGTTTCTGTTTCTTCAGGGTACTCCTATTTAATTCCCATATACATATTGATACGGTTAAGAAACTGCCAGCTTTGAACCCTATAAACTAAGATTATAAGCTCAAAGTCGCTGACCCACTGAGTCTGGGGATGTAGGTTTTACATTTATCTTCTCCACCAATCCTCCCGCTGAGGTGCATTGAGTAGCGTGCTAAGTAGTCAATGCAATTTAGAATGGGAGGACTACTTAGCATGCCACTAAATGTATTACAGCAGCTGGTTTGAATGTTGACACCTGGGGAACGGCGGGGAAAGTAAGCATAAAGTCTACAACTTTGGGCTCAGTGGCTCAGCTACTTTGAACCCATAGGCTTAGATAATAGGGCTCAAAGTAGCTGACAGATTCCCTTTAAGAAGCTTGAAATTTTGTCTACTTTTCAAATACTGTAGAATATTACCATATATGTAAAAAATGTTAGATCGATAGATATGAGATAGATAGATAGATACATAGCTACATAGATATGAGATAGATAGATAGATAGATAGATATGAGATAGATAGATAGATAGATAGATAGATAGATAGATAGATAGATAGATATGAGATAGATACATAACTACATAGATACATAGATATGAGATAGATAGATGTGGGATAGATAGATAGATAGATAGATATGAGATAGATAGATAGATAGATAGATATGAGATAGATAGATAGATAGATATGAGATAGATAGATAGATAGATAGATAGATAGATAGATAGATAGATAGATAGATAGATATGAGATAGATAGATAGATAGATAGATAGATAGATACCAGTCTATGATAATTTGAGGCAGTGTATGAGCGGACTAGATATCAGTTCTCACCGCACATCAATTTGTAATAAAAGGTACAAGGTTGTGCACATTAGAGGAAGAAGCTTAAACATCTCTCCTTAACTTCTTCCTTTTAAACATCTAAGATAATAACTGTTCTCGGTATGGAGAGGTTGTGTTGCAGAGTTTATTGTAGAGTGGAAAGAATTAATTACATTTCTCCCTTGTATCTGTACAAGAACTCAGGAGATAATCTTCTTACTATAAATTGCAATGGTTTTGCTGTCACATATCTCAGTTTGTTATGCTTTTATGTGCCGAGAAGGAAAAAGAAAGAACATTGAGGGCACTGAACAGTGTGAGGGACACTGACAATAATACACAGCAGATACAATTTCATATTTTCGATAATAAAGACGCTACATTTTACCTGTTGTGTGACTTTTATTTCACTTTGGTCAAGCATAGCAAAGTGGCAATGGGGAGGACACATTCTCATTGGTCAGGTTTGTTGCCATAGTTCAGTCGGTCGCCTTTGGAAAAACAATGTTGGGCATTGGAATGTATTCTCAATAATTAGCTCAACAGTAAAAAGTCAGGATATTTACATCATTATATCATAGCTGATCCCATTGTTAATTTATGAAGAGGTTGATTCTAAAGAGTTTGGTAACATTAGACATTATTAGCCTAACCCTTTTACACGGGCCGAGAATCTCACAATTCTCATTTGCCCAAGCGAAAAAGCTGGTGATGTCATTGCCAGCTCATCCGTTCTTGTTGAAACTAAACGATTAGCCATCTCTCGATTCTCATTTGTAGTCCAGTCATTCCATCTAAACGGGGCTTAAAACAATGCATTTTTACTGTAGTGGATCCAGGACACATTTAGGCAGAATTAGATTACCAACTTGCCATCTACCATGTCAGCAACAGTGCCCACATCAAATATCTATATATTCAAGAATTATTTTATCTTTTCATGTCAATTCATATTTAGCTGTTCATTTGCATTATTCTTTATGAATCAACCTGCATCTTTTTTATCAACTGGTCAATATGGTGCACAAATATGTTTTCCTTTATTATGATGGAGGCGCCATAAAGGTTAGCAATATGGTTGCTTCATTGCAGAACTGGTTTCTAGCACCATTTCTCATGGAAATTTCCATTACATATACCATATTTTTTGCTTTATAAGATGCACTTTTTTGTGTGTGCGTAGGGGGGGGGGGGTCAGTGCATCCTATAAAGTGAATGTGCCAAAATTTGGACCTGGCAGGCAGTTGAAAAGGATTGCAAGTCCTTCTCAAACAGCTGCTGCCCGAGACTGCATCCATAGCAGGCATAGCAGGGAAGCCAGAACTAACAGCTGACTGGTGGAGGCAGCAGGGTGCTCAGTAATCAGCTGTTCGTACAGGTGGCTGTCCTTTCCCCCCTACTACGGAGCCAATAGCTGTGTGATAAGAATCACATGTCAGCTCCATAACACCCACTGTACGAACAGATAGTTAGAACTGTTGATTAGTGAGTGCGGGAGGGAACTGCTGCTGCTCCTCTGCCTCTGATAATCAGCTGTACCTTTGGGCAGCTCTCCTCCCCTCCTTATCACACAGCTGCCGGCTCCATAGAAGGTGAAGAGAGCTGCCCATAGGTACAGCTAATTGGTGCCTAGTTATGCTGAAATGTATACCCCATACCTCACCATAATGAGACATGACATGCAGTGTTCCTAGTAAAACATGGCATTCAGGGCTCCTGGAAAGCTGGGTGACAAGTAATAAGATCGTTATTACATTTACACTCAGCTGTCCCTGGATACTGAATGGCAGGTTGACCTAGTGGTATATACTTCATTCCATGGCAGTACTACTGCTCTTTATTCCTCCCTTCCTGCCTGGTCTGGGGGAGTTCAAATAATTTTTTTCCTATTTTCCTCCTCTAAAACCTAGATGCATCTTATGTCAGGTGCATCTTATATAGCGAAAAATATGGTATATGCTCTTCATTTATTCATATGGACTTCCTTCCACTGTACAAATCTAAACTCTTACAGCCTATACATATGAACCTATTACAGCTCTGTACAATCTCTGGTTAGTATACAGCCATAATATGATGCTTACTAACTTCTATGTGGCCCTACTTACCCCTATATGCCCCAATTTTTACAGAAAGGAATGAAGAGGTATTTTCTGCCACATTCCAAATGACCCCAACAGCTAAAAAGTCATGGCATGTTCCATCGGACAGCATATGACAGCCAAGTTACGGCTTCATATTAAGACCCCGTGCCTCCATAGAGGCTCTATTAAGACAGCTCTGCCTTGTATATGAGGCCTTAGTTGAACTTCTTCAAGATCTGAAAATTTGATTGTAAGCTTTTCTAGGCAGAACGTAAATTAACCCTTTCCCATCCACTTTCTGACATCTAAAGACATTATGATTTAAGGCTTTACAGCTCTGATGTTGGAAGACGCCCATCTGGGTTCTCTTACTGTATATTGCCAGCCTCTCTGCTGTTGGAGTCTATCCAACGTGTCACCTCATGTAGTACTGGCTTTAGCCAGCATATAGCGCTGTTGTATAACGGCAGAAAAAGAGGAAGCCCCCTAGGAAAACCAGGATACAAATTGGATTGGAAAGGGTTAAATGATTACATTTCCCGAATAGACGTCCCAGAGCATGCGATACAACTCTCCATCATATGATGTGTAAAATAGTGGAAACTAAAAATGAAAAGCAGTCAAGAAAATTGGTGGCATTCGGGCTTGAACTGGTAGAGACACAACAAACAGGAGATTTAGAAATTTCACCTCCTGTTTAAATATCCCACTAGTATATTGCAAGCCGCTGGGTTAAACAAAAGAATAGAAGGATAATGCATACAAACAATGGAAGGTGATGATAATAAAGCAATATTCAGAAAGCAACTCAGCTTTTAGTATTGAACAGAAAAAAAATTTCAGCCAAGTCTTATGCACTGTTCAAATTTTTCTATCTCTACGCCGACATTTCTTTTTAAGATGAGTTATTTCCTAAAATGACCACAGTGTGATTAAGGTTTAATATGATATAGGGTATGTTTATTCAGTAGCGGGGCAGCTTGTCATTTCTAAATGACTGACATGAGCCCTACAATGAAGTGAGCTCACCTTGCGCTCCTCCAGCTTTGGGAGACATTTCTAGTCAAACAAGAACAAAATTAAAATAAACCTAACTACACCTTTAATCTGCCAGTGTCATAAAGCAATAAGCAGTGTGACCCCGCAATAATGCCTAGCCCTGGATTGCTTTGGATTTACATTGTGCAGAGGTATGGAATTGTAAATGATAGGCTTAGCAATGGAGATGACTTTGTGCCCCTCCTAAAGATAGCACACCACCACAAACATGGCATCAATTTGATTTAAAATGATTTTTGTAAGCCAAGTATTGGAAATGTGCTTACTGCTTACATTACAACTACAACAAATGCACAGAGTAAGCATGCAGGGATGATCCCCTACTATAATTGCAAAGAATAGCAAATTGTTACGTTTGACCCAGATATATTTGTTGCGTCCCAAAAAGATAAATAAATACGCACACTGTAAATACGGACAACACAAGAAATGCAAAAAGGAAAGAGAAAATAGGTAGATACCCTAAGATAAGAGAATACCCTATCTCCCAGCGGAGTGCTCGCTCTGATGAGGATGACCCTACTTTAGGAACCAAGAGTGACTCTAACTTTCCATAGATGGTGAAAGGGAAAAGTGGCAAAGGTTAGATGACACTTAATGAATATTAAATCACAAGAGTACAGGGAATAAGTTGTTCAAACACCCCAGATAAATAAGTAAAACACCAGCAGACTTACCTTAAATGGAGCACAGGCCTGGATAGGAAGCCACCTACAGGACGAGAAACACTTTCAGACTAAGAGTATAACAAGCATTCTTTGTGAGGAGGAGCTGAAATAAATACATACAAAATACATCTGAATGGCTGGCTGGAATACCACCCCTCAGACAATCAAAAGATAAGATAAACCAGGCAGCATCAGATGTTTCAAAAGTATTTTAGAATTTTATTCCTCCATAAAAGACTGACGACGTTTCGACCCCTGTCGGGGTCTTTATCAAGCATGCTTGATAAAGACCACTAAGTGGTCGAAACGTCGCAGTGTGCATCGTTTTAAGATGGAATAAAGGCAAGTTGTTTAACATCTGAGCTGACCTGCTGCCGTGTACACTTTATTCTACTGTTTGAAGAGAGAAAAGGAGTTCATTCTCATCACTGCTGTGCAGAATACGCCTCCCCCGTACAAACGAAGGAGTTTCATTGAGAGTTGATTTTGAAGGTGGTGTTGTGATTGTAACTATGTAGCTGCAGGATGTCCTGAACATATCGCTGAGCTGTCATTGTCCCTCATACCACTACCAAGGGTGACCGACTATAGTATGCAATGGCCCCCTCCAGACCATCACACCAGCAGTGGGGACAGTATGCCGCTCCACAGCAAAGGCAGGATTGAGGCACTCATCCCAAGGTTTCCAGACACGAGCACAGCCGTCATCAGCGCCCAAACTAAACCTGGATTCATTGCTGAAGACAACCTGGTTCCACTCTGTTGCAGTCCAGTTTCATTGTTGACCACACCACTGCAAACGGAGGTAACGGTGGGTGGGTGTCAAAGACAGTACAAGTAATGGGCACCATGAAACCAAATGCCTGGAAATGGTTACAACAGACACAGTGGCCTGTAATGATGGTGTCACCTGTCTCTGGATGGTGAACAATGAAACAGTTGGAGATACTATTGCTTGTTGGACGATTAGACAATCCTCTCTACTGATGGTCTGTTGAGGGTGTCCTGAGCCCAGTCACCATGTGTGTGTTCCATCATGCACCCACTGATACCAACACCTTCTAACAGTTTGGTTTAGAACAGCCCAGGTGGTGGACAATTCGTCAATACAACCATCCAGCTTCTCACATTCCAATAATTTGCCCTCTCTCAAACTCTGTTAACTGGGCAAAATCTCTCTGATTGCATTGTACAGGTATGTCTAATGGTCAACAAGCTCCACACAAGCAGAAAAAGAGGTCACTACAGACAAATAGCCTCTGAGAGCCTTTATCCGCATGCCGAGTTTTGCAGCAAAATAACAACTCCTTCTAGGTACTTTATAATTTTTTTTTTTTTTTAGAAAGAGTGTAAATAAGCATTGGGCATTGCCACGTATGTAATAACTAATGCTTTAAAATATCTCCATCTGTTAGGCTGCTTTTACACTTGCGATCGCGATATCGCTGCCTTTTTAAAACGAATGTCAATAAGACTTTCTAATATTAAAAACGTGTCGCACAAAAATTGCAAAGCACATACTTGCATTTTTTTGTGCAATGCCTTTGTTAAAGGGGTTGTCCCGCGCCGAAACGGGTTTTTTTTTTTTCAATAGCCCCCCCCGTTCGGCGTGAGACAAACCCGATGCATGTGTTGAAAAAAAAAAACGGATAGTACTTACCCGAATCCCCGCGCTCCGGTGACTTCTTACTTACCTTGCGAAGATGGCCGCCGGGATCTTCACCCTCGGTGGACCGCAGGTCTTCTGTGCGGTCCATTGCCGATTCCAGCCTCCTGATTGGCTGGAATCGGCACACGTGATGGGGCGGAGCTACGAGGAGCAGCTCTCCAGCACGAGCGGCCCCATTCAACACGGAGAAGACCGGACTGCGCAAGCGCGTCTAATCGGGCGATTAGACGCTGAAAATTAGACGGCACCATGGAGACGAGGACGCCAGCAACGGAACAGGTAAGTGAATAACTTCTGTATGGCTCATAATTAATGCACAATGTACATTACAAAGTGCATTAATATGGCCATACAGAAGTGTATACCCCAACTTTGTTTCACAGGACAACCCCTTTAACATTAGAAAATCCTTTTGGCATTCGTGTTAAAAAAACGCAGCGATATCGTGATCGCAAGTGTGAAGGCACCCTTATCCAGCACAAAGAATAGCATAAAAACAAGGCAAGAATTGCTATTTTTTTATTCATCTGCCTCCCAAAAAATACAATAAAAAGTGATCAAAGAGTCGCATGTAACCCAAAAGATTACTAATGAAAACTACAACTCATCCCATAAAAAGACAACCTAACACAACTGCAGTTGTGGGAAAAATAAAAATCATGCTGGAATGCAGCGATGCAAATGAACACTTTGTTGTCAAACAATAGTAACACATGATAAAAGTCTATAAATATGGTTTCTCTGTAAGCGACATGACATGGAATCGTCCGCAGGATGCAGCGCAGAAGCAGATTTTGTCAATTACAGTGGATTTTGTTGCTTTTTTTAACTGCTGAACATCTTGCGAAATTTGTAGCATTTTTTTCTGCAGATTTTAATTAGGGAATTACATCTCCTGTAAGTTAGAAATCCACAACAACAATTCCGCAAGACGTCCTTAATTCCACAGCAGAAAGCTTTTCCATTACAGAATTTAATCTTGAAGCTTTGAAGTAAAGCCACGTGGATTTTAACAGGTGTGGAATTCAAGCCCCATAGGCATTGTGACACAGAAATGGCTACGTGGACTAATTTCATCCTGTGTGAAAAGTCCCTAATAGAGATGAGCGAACGTGCCCGTTTAGGACAATTACTTGATCGAGCATCGCTTTTTTCGAGTAACTGCCTACTTGGGTGAAAAGATTCGGGAGGCCCCGGGGAACGGGGGTGGGGTGGGGGGGTGGCGGGGTGGAGCCGGGGCTAGCAGGGGGGAACAGGGGGGAGCTCTCTCTCTCTCCCCCCCCACTCCCCACCTCAACCCCCCCGCTCACACCCGGTACCCCCCGAATCTTTTCGCTGGATTAGGCAGTTACTCGAAAAAAGTGATGCTCGATCGAGTAATTGCTCTAAATGAGCACGTTCGCTCATCTCTACTCCCTAATCATAGTCATCCACAGAATAAAGGTAATGTAATTTAGGGCTTATTTAGACGAGCATATATCGGCCGGCGTTTTCACGGTCGGTGGATATATACGCTACCATGTGATGCACAGGCTTGGCGTAGATGCCTTCGGGTGGGGAGAGACAGCTTAGCTCTTAACCTCCCCTCTCGAGCCGCTGTCATTGGCTCCCATAGGAGTCTAAGCAGCGGCTGACATATTACGACCAGGAAGATAGTTTCCTGCCCGGCCGGGCACTTTTACGCCGTGCAAATATGCCTGTGTGATCTGAAGCATTGGAATCCAATGCATCAGATGGTAACGTATATCAGCCAGCAGTGAAAACACCAGCTCCTGTGAATAAGCCACTGTGTAGTGAAAACAATTTAAAAAAATGGTGGAATTTTTATTCTTTCCTCTAAAAAAAAATGTAATAAAATGTAATACAATACCTATGTAGCCCAAAGTAGTGCCATTAAAAAGTACAACTCATCCGGCAAAAGAACATGGCCACACATGGATATTTTTTCAGTTCACTAAGCAAAAGACCAGAAAAATTGAGATTAAAAGCAAGAATCATCCATAAGTATGAAAAAAAAAATCTGGATTTTATTTTTGGCTAAAATTGCCCAGCTCTAACAGAACCTAATAAGAATAACGAATACACATCCTTTATCCATACTATGAATTTGCTCTTAGCTTACTGAATGACTATAAAACCCCTAGTCCATAGTCATCCTATTTTTATCCAGTGAAGGTCCTATAGGTGGAGCAAAAGAGAAGAAATGTGTATATATATATATATATATATATATATATATATATATATAGAGAGAGAGAGAGAGAGAGAGAGAGAGAGAGAAAGAGAGCTCTATATATATATATATATATGTATATATATATATATATATATATATATATATCTCAGAGGTTAAAGTATTTTTTCTACACAGTTCCGATTAAACCAGTTTTCGCAAGCGCCCCTATAAAATGCCACATTTTGACTTATACTATAGCTGTCACCTGACCTGGATGGTTTCATTATGTCCCTATGTCTCTATATACTTGTAATGGATTCCAGTTTTTGATTGTTTTTTTGAACAGTTCAGAGAAAGGAAAAAATGACATGGTAAATGCATGCTTAACAGTGGTAAGCATTCAATAAGGTTATAAAAAACTAAAGTAAAAATACGCTGTTTAAATAAATCAGCTCTTCATCTCATAGCAAGAGCCAGCGAAGTTTATTACCTCTGATTTCTTGGCAGCCGCTGGAAAAAGGTCAGAAAATAAACTGCACTTATTCCTCATTGCAGGAAAACAATAAGTCATCTTGGCGTCCATTATTTACTAAATTGTCTTCATTTTTTCACCTGCTGGGCTTTCTGCAACAAAGATTAATAATATCATAAAACAGCACTAGGTGCTTTCAAATACACTGATGTCTGACACTGGGATAGCTTCTGTGGAGTGGACACATACCCCTGCAATTAACTCTTTCACAGCAACATGGACACTACGGCATAGTTGTTTACCTGAAGACAGCTTTCCATAGTATTTCAAATTGATTAAGTGCCCTAAAATAAATATAACGAATCTCACCGGTAGCTTTACTTTTGATAAAATCACTGAATTGGGACTTAGGAGCTAAATATCAATAGAGAAGATAAGCAAAGGGCTTTACTTTTGGGTTGGACAAAGGAAATGGTTATGGATTGAGTATGGGTCCTAAAAATTATATCATATGACCACAGTAGAGGAATGTAGAACTGTAAGCATGGTGGATGTTATTGCTGTTTTATGTTAAATACAATGTTGTGGGTATTTAAAAATTATTGTACTGTATCTTTAAGAGGGGGTGGACCGGAGAAGCCTGTGTGAGCGGGAAAAACTCAGGAAGTGAGAAGTGTTCCGGTTGTAGACAGGTGTGGTATAGGAGTCTTTCCTATTATGCTGCATCGGTAAGCCACAATAGTCTTCTGGCCCTCCCAGGGCAACTCTGGATGTTTGGGCCATATAAACATTGTTTTTCAAGTTTTCTGATAGATTGAATGGTAATATTGAACAACACCAGTTCCTCCACTGCTTTCCCCTCCTCTACAACGAATTACAGATACTTTAAGTTTTGTTAATTGGCTGCTATAAACTAAACTGTTCAGTGGCAATGTCTCCAAGGGTTGTTGCTCACCTACGGTCTCTTCGATGCTTGTCAAGTAGACAGGCATACTTTAAAACCCAGCCTTCACCTGATCCGGTGTGGCCAGAAGGACCCCAAGTCTTTAATGATGCTAACTCAGATGGGCAAGGGGACTTCCTAACCAAGTTCAGCCCAGCTCTGCCCCTTCCTGACTTCGCCAGCCTCATATCACTTGGGCTGGTATTGACTCAGAATACCGAGAAAGCATGAATAACGCTATCTGCGCCCCTTTACAGAACCCTCATCAATGTGATATTTTGTTTGCATGCTCGTTATTAGTAAGTATCAACAATTGTACTAATAATAATACTCGTATTAACAAATAAAGGGACACAAGTATCCATCCATACCTCTGCAGAGCTGAAGGCTGGAAGGATCGATTATCATTGGTCTAGCAATGTGTGGCGGTCTCTGCACCTGCACTCCTATTTATGACATGTCAGACATTTGTAACATTACAGTAAGGGTTGCCAACCTGAATATTTCTTTTTTTTTCTTGGAAATGTATCCAAATGTCATAGACAGATAACATAAACAACGTAGAAAACCATAATTAGGGCTAAGTCACACGGGCGTTTTTATATACGCGCGTAAAAATGTTCGTAAAAAAAAATCGCATCTACAAAAGATAGAACATATGGGTGGCAATGAACATGGTCACGCGTTTTTTACGTGCGTATGTATGCGCGTAAAATCGCCCGTGTGACTGAGCCCTGAATGATAAGAATTATAAGTGAAACATGTTTATTGGTCAGAAACTGATATGAACTCATTACCAACATTTACTGTGAGCTATAAAATGAATATAATTACAGTCATAACCTGCTCAAGTAAGAACAGCCTCAAAAAGTTAAGGACTCATCAATTTTTATCATAGACCTTAGAAAAAAGTGCCCTATTTTTACAAACTTTCAGGAATTTGTGGACGGTTCGCAACCCTGATTGTAGTGACCCTTCAGAATTTATTCCTCCATACAGATTTCACATACTTGCTCTTTGCAATGATAGTATGTAGGTATATGGATTTTTTGATATGTAACAGTTAATTTCTTAAGCACAAAGTTATCATCATATAGTCCTTTTTCATCACTCTCCAGAAAATCAGTTTAACTTACGGTATTTGTCTGGTATATTGAAATGAATCAATGACTTTTGGTCAAGAGAATCACTAACACAGACGCTTAGCATCCTAAGGTTAGGTCAATAATGTGTATTTCTGGAAAACCCCTCTAACACTGTAAGGCCGGCACTCGACTGGACTTGAAAAAGACCACCAGTTTTCAGAAATGTGCTTGAGTTAGTTGTCACTCTACTTTCTTCTACTCTTTCAGGTGCCTAAATATCATCAATAGCTATTGGCCGAAAGCTACTTCTCCTGCCTTCCCCATACACCTAAATGTTCAGTTCAGCTAACCAGAAGTGTGTTTTCCATTTAGGAAATGTAAAAAGCTGCAGCCATATTTATCTGGTAGTGTCTTATGTCCAAAGGAAGCAAAAGAATTGGGCACAGAAATAAAGTTGGGGGGCCCCCATTCACATATGACAGTTACCTAGTCTCACCAAAATTGTTGGCTTCTGATAACTTTTCCATAGTGATTTTTTTTCTAACTTTTCCATGTGGGTGGTTTTCCTCTTTTGGCATCTATCCAAAGTGTGATACATAGTTCAGGGTAAAACAAAGGACAAAGGGGCTCTCAAGGTCAAATTTCAGATATACTGAAGCATTTTTGGAGTGAGAATCATAATACTGATTGGTAAATAGTGAAATCTATATTTTCTGTACCATTTCACTTTGTTTACAGGTATCATTCATGTTAATATCAGGTGTGAAACGAATGGCTCTTTTAAGATGGAGCCTAGGTATTTATCTAATTTGCAGGAGGTTCTTTCAAGTGATGAAAGCAATAAAGAGCTAATTCACTATAAAACAAATGGCTATTTCATAGAAGGACTGAACCTTATGTGAACCAGGCTAATCACGAGTCAAAAGGTGACTGGTGTCTAAAAATCATTGACTTGTAACACAAAATAAGAGGCAATATAAAGCAGTGATAATTACCATGTCATTGATTGATAATAATAATATAATGAGATGCACGATGACGATAAAATGTAGTTTCAAAATAATATTGCCCTAGTTACGGAAAATATTCATAAAATATTCATGAATGATTTTCAGATTGCAGGCAATGACAACTCATTTTAGAGATGAACTCTAACCCAACCAATCAGCCCTATGGAAAGTCGGATGCTTCTCTTTTGTCTTCTGTATGTAACGCTCAATGGTTTTTTTGTTTTCATTTTTATTGCTGATGTAGTGCTGGCATATTCTATAGAGCGGTACAAAATGTATTTGGCTACCCTGTTATCTCCCAGTGGAGCTTACAATCTATTCCTCAAAAAATGGCATGCATGCCATAGTGATGAGATAATGGTGAATAAAATGAAAACTGCACTCCATGGTGTAGGAAAACCAAACAACAAGGTGTGGGTCAGCTGGAGGTGTTATGCAAAAACCCCAACAAACTGGTTTACGAGTGGCTTACACGTTGACTTGATTGCTTCTTGTTATTGCCATGACTGCAGGATCCAAATGTAATTAACTAAGATTATTTTCCGAAAGCAACACAGATACTCGAATGCTCTGAACATATTGGAAGGTTTTTCTGGTTAGGGGCAAACCTTTGTGATTATGACTAGCTTTAAAGATCATCAGTTTTGTTGATACGTTGTCTGTAGAGGCCAGAATTACCCCAGTCGTGAAACCTTTTAGTATTTTAGATTTGCATTAAAATATGAAACTGTAAATGTTTTGGGTTCTGATAATCTATATGGCCTGCCACGTTATTGGAGCATGATTGTACAGCTCAATACAATGTGTCAATATTAGAGATGAGCGAGCATACTCGTCCGAGCTTGATACTCGTTCGAGTATTAGGGTGTTCGAGATGCTCGTTACTCGTAACGAGTACCACGCGGTGTTCGGGTTACTTTCACTTTCTTCCCTGAGAAATTTGTGCGCTTTTCTGGCCAATAGAAAGACAGGGAAGGCATTACAACTTCCCCCTGCGACGTTCAAGCCCTATACCACCCCCCTGCAGTGAGTGGCTGGCGAGATTAGGTGTCACCCAAGTATTAAAATCTGCCCCTCCCGCGGCTCGCCACAGATGCATTCTGACATTAGTTCAGGGAAAGTGGTATCTTGGTGGAGCTGCTATAGGGAGAGTGTTAGGAGTATTTTAGGTTTCAAGAACCCCAACGGTCCTTCTTAGGGCCATAGAAATCGCAGATCGCACCTATATTTCTGTTCTCTTCTCTATATGCGCTCAATGGGGCCGGCGGCAGCAGCGCCGACCCCATTGAGAACATATAGAAGACAAATCATTCTTCTCTGCCACAGCTGTAACAGCTGTGGCAGAGAAGAACGATGTTTGCCCATTGAATTCAATGGAGCCAGCAATACAGCAGGTTCCACTGAAAGCAATGGGCTGCCGGCGATCGCAGGATGAATGGTCGGGAAGGGCTTAAATATATAAGCCCTTCCCTGCAATTCATCCAGAAATGTGTTACAATAAAAATATATACCGGCTTATAAGGCGACGGGGCGTATAAGACGACCCCCCAACTGTCACCTTATACGCCGGCAATACAGTGGAGCAAAGAATAAAAATCATTACTCACTTCTTTTGACGTTCTGCGGTGCTCCTGCAGGCTGTCGCTCCCTCCTGGTTCCCGGCAGAGCATTGCTTTCTCTACGAAGGGCTTTAAATCTCCGCCTCCAGAAACACATGTGCCTTCAGCCAATCACAGCCAATGACAATGATGTCATTGAATGGCTGTGATTGGCTGTGTTTCTGGAGGCGGGGATTTCAAGCCCTGCGTCCAGAAAGCAATGCTCTGCCGGGAACCAGGAGGGAGCGACAGCCTGCAGGAGCACCGCAGAACGTCAGAAGAAGTGAGTAATGATTTTTATTCTTTGCTCCACTGTATTGCCGGCGTATAAGGTGACAGTTGGGGGGTCGTCTTATACGCCCCGTCGCCTTATACGCCGGTATATATTTTTATTGTAACACATTACTGGATGAATTGCAGGGAAGGGCTTATATATTTAGGCCCTTCCCGCCAATTCATCCCCGTGCACGCCGGCAGCCCATTGCTTTCAGTGGAACCTGCTGTATTGCTGGCTCCATTGAATTCAATGGGCAAACATCATTCTTCTCTGCCACTGCTGTTACAGCTATGGCAGAGGAGAACGATCTTTACGCTGACAGTGCGGGGGGGGGGGGGCCCACTCTTGCCGCTATTGTGGCTTAAAAGTGGGACCTGGGAACTTGAGATGCAGCCCAACATGTAGCCCCTCGCCTGCCCTATCCGTTGCTGTGTCGTTCCCATCACTTTGTTGAATTGCCCAGATTTTCACAAACGAAAACCTTAGCGAGCATCGGCGATATACAAAAATGCTCGGGTCGCCCATTGACTTCAATGGGGTTCGTTATTCGAAACGAACCCTCGAGCATTGCGAAAATTTCGTCCCGAGTAACGAGCACCCGAGCATTTTGGTGCTCGCTCACCTCTAGTCAATATGCATGTTCTAGGGAATACATTAAATCAGTGATTCTCAACCAGGGTGCCACAACACACTTGGTGAGCCATGAGAAGCACCCAGGGGTGCTGAAGGAAGATGAAAGACACAAAAAGGAAGAAAAAAAAAAAAGAGAGAGAAAGAGAAAGCATAAATGAGAAAGGGAAAAAGAGAACGAGAGGAGAGAGACAGAGAGAGATAATGGGAGAAAGAGAGAGAGAGAGAAAGAAAATGAGAGCAAAAAGATGTTTTTTTTTACAGAAGTGTCACAAGAAAAAGATTTTTTGACAAGGCGTGCCATAAGCCAAAAAAGTTTGAGAAACACTGCATTGAATAGCATTAAATACTATAACATAGGAATTTAAGACCACCCCTTCTCCAGGGCAATAGCAGGTTACTGCGGGTCTGAAGTATCCATGTAAAACGTAGCATTTATTCAGTCATCTTTCGGCCTCATACACCCTTTGTCAAGCTGAAATGTTGCTATCTGTAACTGTTTTTTAGGATGACTGAATGAACTCTTTGTTTTACATGGATATTCCAGGACCTTGGATTTTACTTTTTATGTGATAAAATCATCTAGTAGAAAGATCATACCAAGTTCAAATGGAGTACAAAGGATTTATACCACTGCTGTGAGATCACTGTGAGTCCAGCTCCCACAGCCTCTGAAGATCAGAGGACGTTGCAGGTGGCCACACATTTGTTGTATTACATAGCATCCATTGGAGGTAAGTGAGGAGAGTTATAAGGCCATGCATGCTCCTATGGGTGATTAAGTCAATGGGGTCCACTCTGAGATGTTTGTTTCCATCTTGAGACTAAAAAGGCTCTCCGTTTTTCTGTTTCCATGATGAAAAAATAATTCACAGCATGTGCTTCCCACCATGAACAATATTTTAAATTCCTACTAAGGTGGTACTACACCCCGAAACAGACTTGCCTATATCTTCACTGACACCTCACCCTTATGCTGGAGAGGCTACGGGCATAGGGGCACGCTTTTAAATATATTTTGGAGCTGCCCACTAATTTCTAGTCTGTGGAGTTCAGTGTTCCGTCTCTTGAATTTCCTCTCCCCTTCACCCTAAATTAAAAGCAGTCCAGGTCTGGCCCTTTTGCTGCTCGGCATTGATATCTTCCCACTGAATTTCAGAGCTATCACATGCCATGTTCTTCATGCCTCCCGTCTTACGCTAGCACGAAACTGGAAAAGCAGTAGAATATCTTCCATAGAAGATATCATACTTATAGTTGCAAGCAACTGCTCATATGAAAAAATGATCGCAGTCCAAGGTGGGAAACTAGACACCTTCACCGACAAATGGAACATATGGCTTAACCATTATCCTCCATTTTTATAAATTAACCATAATTATCTTCCACTAAACTCCTCCCCTTATTCTAACATCCATCAATACCCCAAGGCTCAATAACTATCAAAATGGTACACACTGATGAAATGTTATTTCTTGTTTCAAATGTTAACAATGATATTAATAAAGTAATCCGAGCATTACAGGCTGCAGTTAAACTTATGTACAAAATCTGTATACTCGGACCATAAGCTGTATAGGAATGTATAATATATCCTTTGTAATTAATACTGATAGTTCATAATTACACCTGTATGTTATGTTATTGAATATATTGATAAAAATCATTGGAAAGAAAATACATTATGTAAACACATTAAATGCCGGAGCAATCTAGAGTGTCTCTCATTACCTTTACATTAGAACATATAGGCAAGGGTTGCTGGTGTGAGACAACCCTTTAAGTAGTGGGCAATATGGTGGTGGATCCAATAGTAGGTGAAGAGTCAAATTAGACAGATAGATAGATATGAGATAGATAGATAGATAGATAGATAGATAGATAGATAGATAGATAGATAGATAGATAGATAGATAGATAGATATGAGATAGATAGAGAGATAGATAGATAGATAGATGAGAGATATGAGATAGATAGACAGATAGATAGATAGATATGTGATAGATAGATAGATAGATAGATAGATAGATAGATAGATAGATAGATAGATAGATATGTGATAGATAGATATTAGATAGATAGATAGATAGACTTGCCATACGGTTTAGCTCATTGCTTCATTGCTACATCTTCATTTTAGAGTAAGCACTTAAAGAATGATAGGTTAACATTCTCTACAGAGTCTAAAAAGATTAAACCTATAAAAATGATTAATAACACGGGTGATATTTTAGAGATATAAAATTTAAATGAATGATTGATAGAAATCAATCTGACCATCTTAAGAATGAAGCCAGTTACTAGAGAAGGAAACCTAAGGTCAGAAATATTTTATTTCACTTTTTTTTCAACCAAAGTTATTGAAGATGACATCAGGATCACATAAATATATTGCAAAAAGGAAGAAATAAAAACTGGCCTTTTTATTAATAACCATGCATAAAGATACCACTAAAATATCCATAAGGACAATGTAGAACAGGATTTTATGTAGGTTTATAAAGCACTAAATGAGCTCCAGACATCTGTAAAGGTGGTATCAGTGAATATATTCTTTTATATATATTGTAACTATGTGTTACAAATGCTTAGTAAAGAATTTCAAAATAAGCATTTTTAACTCAATTGTTGTCATTAGTGTTGTTCGTCTTGGTCAATAAAATCATACTAATTTTCGCAAAATTTAATAGGGTAAGTCTAAACAGATTTTTCGCAAAATCGAATTTCCCATAGTGCCTGCTGTAGGGATCAGCATGCGGCCAATCATCAGCTAGGGTTTCTTTCTAATGTCACCAAATGTGTCCTGTATCTTGCAGCAGCAGTTTCATTGGATGTCTGCATCATGTGACCTAGCCATATATAACATATGCACAGTGTAACCAGCAGAGATTTTACAGCTAAGGACAGGACAGAGAATCCCAGAAGTAGAAATCTGAGAGCAGAAGTTGAGCTGCCATCCCCACTATCTTCACTGACATTGACATCTATCCATAGTCCAGTGTATCCCAGGTCAGCAGCCATTCCTCCATCCCCAAGCTATGGGAACATACAAAAATAACCACCCCAACCATCCACAAGCATAGAGTCTGAACACAACCATTACACAGCTCCTCACTGTAACAGCTCACTCTCCCTGTGACAGCAGCCTTACCTCTACATACTGTCACAGCTGACTCTCCTCTGCTTCTCTCTGTTTCTCTGCTTCCCTGCTTCTCCCCTACTGCTCTGCTTCTCTCTTTCTTTCTCTCTCCTGTGACCATGGTTTTCCCCTATATATCATCTCTGTTACCTGACCAGTCGGTCTGCAGCCAATAACAAACTATTTTGTTGCTAGGCTACCTGCATCACCTGAGTCTCTAGGCATTTTCTGTATCCTGTGCAGCTGAATAAAAATGACCTAACTGGTTGCTAGGTTACCTACATCACCTACATCACCTATGCAAAATGACTCAGATTAAACCCCTAGGGACTGTTATTATATTACCGGTCCCCACAGCTAAATAGCGCTATGTAGTGCCCTTTTTCAGGCCTTTACATGAGTAATAGCATGTCACTGGCATTGAAGAATGCTGTCATTGGCAGGGTGCACTTGACTATGGATATATGGTCCAGCAAGCATGGCAAGGGACGTGGCATATCTTTAGCAGCACAATGATATCCTGCAGGTGGGGCATGAAGCCGAAAGTGGTGGTCCATGTTTCATGGAACCCCCAACAGTTGTAGGATATTCATCATTGTCTATCCCCTCCTTCTTTTCTTCCTCCATCTTTTCATACCACCTTTCAAGACCTTCCACATTGGCACAGATATCTGTATGTAACAAAATTCTGTCTCCATACACTGGTGCAGATGGTAAAATGCTGTCCTAAAACTCATGGCAAAAGGGCTGTTGATAGCTCTGCAAGCCTAGGCTGACATGTGGCTGTCTCCGCACAATCAGAAGCCAAGTTTCAAGGTTGTGTGTGACAATGGGGCTAATTTGCTAATAATCCTTCACCTCAGTAATCATTACATACATTCCTTGCCTGACCCATGTGATGAATCTGATAGTGCAGCACTTCCTAAACAATTACCCAGGTTTACACCTGGTACTGGAAAAGGACTGAAAACTGTGGTCACACTTTTGGTGTCCATACCCAGCTGCCTCATCTGGTGGAGGTGGAGCAACAGCTCAGGCTACCAACCAACCATCTCATCTGTAATGACCCTATATGGTGGAATTCCACGTTGCATATGTTGCAGAGGCTAAGCCAGCAGCACCAAGTAATCATGGAGTATGAAATGGTGTATGCTTTAGCAGAAACTGTATGGAGGTCAATCACTTGATGCCTGTGGAGTGTCTGCAGATCAAAGACGTGTGTGATGTTTTAGTCTGCTTTGAGGAAGCCACAAAAAAGATCAGTCGTGATGACACACTGATCTGTATGACCATCCCTGTTGTCTACCTGCTGGAACAGACACTATAAGGCCTCAGAGACAATGACGTATTATTGTCACAGTAGGAGGAATAAGAGATACCTATCTCCCAACTGTCTGGCCAGTTCGCCATTGCTCAACACTGCAGGGAGCTTTGCTTTTGGCAAAATAGTGGGGCATCTTCTCCAACACATTTATCTAGCCATGGGAGAAGTATAGAGGAGGAAAATCAGGAGGAGGAAAGAAATAATATAGGTTCACAGGTAAGGAAAATCAGAGTAGAAGAGGGATATTATAGGTACACAGGCAGGGAAGGGGGTTACGCAACATTTCTTCCATCGATCACAAGCCCCAGCTGTCCTACATGTATAGTAGGAGCAGCTGGAGGACACTCTTCGGCCTGACCACAGGGAATGTGGGCTATCATCCTTATGAACTTTGAGGCATATCAGTGCTTTTATGCTGCAGTGCTTGCAGAAGGAGCATTGCATAGCCCACATCTTCAGTTCATGATGGACAAGCAGAAAGTTGCCACAGCAGCACCACCACTGGAGGCAGGGAAATTGTAACAGAAGCATAGCATAGTTTTTCACCCTGTTGCAGCCTGCAGCAAGAGCACAGTGTAGGACGCACAATTATAGAAAGAGCTTAACCATGATGGCCCTAGAGTAGGTCAGCTCCCATATGGATGTATTCAGACATGGCATTGGCCCCTTTGTCTTCTGGGTATTTAAGCAGGACAAGCGGCCATAGCTTGTATAATAGAGGTGCTTGCCTGCTCTACTTCCAGTGTGCTAGCAGAGCAGTGTTCAGTACAGCTGGGGGTGTGATAACTGACAGGCGCATGTGCCTGATCACAGATAATGTGGATCACCTAATGTTTATAGAAAGGAACCAGGCATAGACTTCAGCGGACTTCTGCAACCCAATGGCAGATTCCACTGATTAGTTAGGATGTTGGCAATTTTTACTCACATATGAACAAGCATAGATTTATATCAAAGACCACACTGTGCCCTCAAGGTGCTAGTGGTGGCGGAACTGTGCTCCCTGTCTCCTGCTTCCACCATGTTTCTCCCCCCCCCCCCCATGAAAAATATGTCAATATGCCCTAAAGGTGCTGTTCCTGCTGCTGCTGGTGGTGGTGGAAGAACTACTGCTGCTCTCCTACTCCTGCTTCTGACCTGTTTTCTACTCATCCTTCTCCCAAAGCAAAATTTTTCAAAAGTAGAAGAAGCAGCTGTAGCTCTACAGCTTGTATTATGACCATGTACATAAGGTCTCGGTTGTCAACTTCTGTCTGGATGTCATCTGTTCCATAATCTCTATTTCTATTTTGTTTGTGTGCAGAATTATTAGCTCTGGATTTATCTATCGGTATGGTGAAACATGAACCAGTATTCCATCACCACAGTTTTAGTAATTCAATTAGTATGAATCATGTACTATTTTCAGAGGTATAGCTTGAATTTACTGGATCCTGATTCTGTACAAGATCATTGATAGTACTAATGTCCTCTAATGTGGGCCTAGGGGTCTTGAAGTCCCATTAGGCAAAGCCTGGGTATTATATTTTCTACACACCCTCTAGCTACACCAGTACTCCTATTTTTAAAAGTTGGGTATAAACTCCATGTAGTAACGCACTTTCAGTGCAACTCTTTTTGAATAGTTATTAGCAACATTGTGGCTTGTTTTTGGGGGGACAAGTTGTATATTTTAACGGAATGGGAAAACTTTAAAACATTTTTGGGGGGTGAAATAAAAAATTACACAACTTTGCCATTTGGGAAGTAGTGGTTTCTTTTTAAAGTGTTCACGGTGTAGTAAAAATCCCATTTTTAATCTGTAATTTAGTCAGTATGAAAACGGCAATACCAAATGTATATTTTTTTATGCTGTTCCACTTAAAAAACATTTTAAAAATTGCTCTTTGTCATCATCTACTGAAGTAGATTTTGAACTATTTTTTATATTTTCTCTTCAATGGGTTAGTGTGAAGACTAGTTACATACATAGTAATATAGTATATTAGGCTGAAAAAAAGACAAAAGACATAAGTCCATTCAGTCCAACCTAGCCCCCCCCCCCACCCCCAATGTTGATGCAGAGGAAAGCAAAAATTACCCCATTGAGGTAGAAGCCAATTTTCCCTTCGAACAGCAATCTGACAATCAGAATAATCCCTGAATCAACAAATCTTCTGAGGTAATTAGTGACTATACGTTTTTCGTATTGTGAGTTGTAATTTCTGTTGGTAGCATTTTGGGGAACATATAACTTTTTTCAGTTTTTATTCATTTTTTTCTTGATGATATGGGTAACCAATAGAGATGAGCGAACGTACTCGGTAAGGCCGATTTCGCAATCGAGCACCGTGATTTTCGAGTACTTCACTACTCGGGTGAAAAGTACTCGGGGGCGCTGTGGGTGAGCGGAGGGTTGCAGAGGGGAGTGCGGGGGAGAGGGAGAGAGCTCCCCCCTGTTCCGCACTGCTACCCCCTGCTCCACCACACCACGCCCCACCCCACAGCGCCCCCGAGTACTTTTCACCCGAGTAGTGAAGTACTCGAAAATCGCGGTGCTTGATTGTGAAATCGGCCTTACCGAGTACGTTCGCTCATCTCTAGTAACCAATAAAGCACAGTTCTAGCAGTGCAGATTTCCTTTTCTGACAGCATTCACTATGCAGGGTAAATAATGTGAAGTTTTAATAAATTGGACTTTTTCTCGGACACAGCAATACTTTTGTTAATTTTTTTCAAACTTATCATTTTTACATTTACTGTCAGGCCATTTAAATGTTGCTGTCAGTACTGACATTGGCATCTAAATGGCTAAACTGCTAGGATCAGAGTTTTCTACGATCTCAAATGTTGCGGCTATGAGTCAGCTGTCAGAGATAGCTGGCATTCGACACATATGGAGTAGGCTCAGTTCACAAACCCATGTCATAAGCTGACACCCGACTTCACAGTAAATATAAGGTGGTTGTTAGGAAGCAGTCAAAAAGAATGTGTAGGAATAGAAAACATGGCAACTTTCTTCCAAAAACAGTGTCTCATCTGTTCACAGGTTCTTTGTGGTATTGCAGATCAGCCTCATTCACTTTAATCAGACTACACTGCAATACCGCACGGAATCCATTGACAGGTATTGGAAGAAAGCCCTATTGTTTTCTAATCTAGTACATCTGATTAATGTAAAATATAGTAGCAATTAATTTATGGAGGAAACTGCCATAGAACCTTGTAAATGACAGAATGAACTGAACTCTATACCTAGGCCAATTTCTTATCAAATTAAAACAACTTCATATATATATTCAACTAACTTTTTGTTGTAAACCCTAAGGTATCTGGCGAGAAAGGGGTTAAAGGGGTTGTCCCGCGAAAGCAAGTGGGTCTATACACTTCTGTATGGCCATATTAATGCACTTTGTAATGTACATTGTGCATTAAATATGAGCCATACAGAAGTTATTCACTTACCTGTTCCGTTGCTGGCGTCCCCGTCTCCATGGTGCCGTCTAATCTTCAGCGTCTAATCGCCCGATTAGACGCGCTTGCGCAGTCCGGTCTTCTCCCTTCTGAATGGGGCCGCTCGTGCCAGAGAGCGGCTCCTCGTAGCTCCGCCCCGTCACGTGTGCCGATTCCAGCCAATCAGGAGGCTGGAATCAGCAATGGACCACACAGAAGACCTGCGGTCCACCGAGGGTGAAGATCCCGGCGGCCATCTTCACAAGGTAAGTAAGAAGTCACCGGAGCGCGGGGATTCGGGTAAGTACTATCCAGTTTTTTTTTTTAAACCCCTGCATCGGGTTTGTCTCGCAACGAACGGGGGGGCTATTGAAAAAAAATAAAAACCCGTTTCGGCGCGGGACAACCCCTTTAAATGCTGTAAAACATCACCTACTGGAAATCAGTGTCCTGCTAAATCACAATGCTACATTGTATAACAGATATATTAATGAAAATTCACCCAAAAAGTTTAAGGTCATTACACTGAGTTCAAAACTTTAACATGTCTGCTTGGTCCACTTAAAGGCTTAGTCCTACCTTAGACACTTATGTCCCATCTACAGGCCCTAATCCTGGCCACCTCTTAATTCAATCGCATCTTGGACGTGTTGGTTAACAGCTGTCTCATCACTCGGGATGAGAGCAGAAAACCCCTGTTCTGTAGATAGGTGTTGGTCCAAGAGGTGGGATCTGCATCTATCATACATTTTTGGCCAATTGCAAAGATATGCCAAAAATGTTGAAGATGTGAATAACCTTTTAAGTAATCAACAACATTTCATTATTGTTAGCCGTCGTCTACACGACTACAGCTCACGAACTCACTCCCTTATCCATCTTATTTCTGCCTCTTGACACTTCGTGATCCGAGCAGCGCTAAAGCCATATGTGTACATCACATTATAAAAGTTTTAGCAAGAGGCTAATGAAATGCAAAGCTTTCCATAAGACCTATGCAAGACTTCCTATCAAATCATCTGAAATATTTATTTGCCCTGTTGAATAATTGATAGGGGCATCAGCTCTCTCGGTCAATTGATTTATTAAGGGACTGTTTGGAATTAAACAGCTTAACGATATAATATTTAGCAGCGACCTCCCTTGTTAGCATATTCATTTACCTACGGGAGCTCCCATTAGATATTGTTAATACATGACGTTCACAGTCACGGCCTAGATCTCCACAAATTGTATTAACACCAGGCTGTTTAGCCACAGAATAACAGCTTTGATTGAGTACTTGGGTTCAGCGTAATTAGATTTTTTTCCCTAGGAAAAAGGGGCCTGTTTTAATGTTGTCCGCGTTAAACTAGATATGTCATCAGCATTAGTATAATTGGTGTGCAGGATGTGAGGAGAGTTGGCTGCGCCTGCAGTTTTCTGTTTATAGACGACCGGCATGTTTTAAGTTTACGATATTCCAGGCTTCGCAATCTGATGGCTGTTATTAATAAAATACCCTACGAACACAGTTTTGCCGTAAGGGTGTAATACCGTACTGTACGCTATTAATACAATGTGGTAGAGGCTAGACACCTCAGCGCTAAAATGTCCTTCCATTGAAGCTCAATACATCCCAAATAGGCTAAGTATTATTTATAATATGAAGGAATGACATCATTAGGACTATGACAGGTTAATTCCTTCAATTAACAGTTAAGTAAGTCTGAATTGGGCCAATTTAAATCAGGTTAAGTAGTTGCAGAGAATTAGTCAATTTGTTATATGTACAGTATCTTATGAGTGCTAAGATCCAGTTGGGAGACCAGGGTGGATGCTTGACCATAGTTAGATTAGACTCAACTACAGTCTACTACTACAATTTTGGAGGGATTTGGGGCATGAAAAGACACCTTAATTCTGACTCTGTTTTGGGTTTTTCTTTTTAGAGAGTTGATCATCCAGCGTATATGACATGATGATTTTTTTTTTCTGCAGGTCGTTATGATTATGACAAAACCAAAATTATCTATGTTTTTTAGGTTTTCACACTTTTGCACAATAAAAACCCGTTATTTATATTTTGGTAAAATGTTTGAAGGGTTTCTAGGAGATGCTATCCTGGAATATCTCAAGGAAAATGGCTGTATACCTCCATTTCAGCATGGGGTTATGAGGGTTCGCTCCTGTCAAACCAACCTGATCAGCTTCTACGAGGAGGTAAGTTCTAGACTGGACCAGGGTGAGTCATTGGATCTTGTTTATCTGGAATTTTCCAAAGCGTCTTTTCCATGTCCTATGACATGGATCTGGATAAGTTAGGGGTTTGGGCAGAAAAGCAGAATATGAGGTTTAACACTGATAAATGTACGGTTATGCATATGGGCAGGAGAAATCCATGTCATCGTTACACACTAAATAGGGGAACCACTTGGTAACACTGGCATGGAAAATGACTTGAGGATTTTAGTTAACTATAAGCTTAACTAGAGCAACCAGTGTCAGGCAGCTGCTGCGAAGGCAAATATGCTGCATCAAAAGAGGTCTAGGGGCACATGACGAGAACTTTGCTCTTCCTCTTTACAAGTCACTGGTCAGACCACACATGGAATGTTTTGTACAGTTTTGTGCACCGGTACTCAAGAAGGCCATATCAGGGATAGAGCGGGTACAAAGGCGGGCAACTGAAGTAATAAATGCAATGGGCGGACTAGAATACCCAGAGAGGTTATCAAAATTGGAGTTATTTAGAAAAGAAAACGGATGAGGGGCGACCTAATAACTATGTATAAATATACCAGTGGACAATACATAGATCTCCCATCATCTATTTATACCCAGGACTTTGACTGTAACAAGGGGGCACCCTCTATGACTAGAAGAAGGTTTCTACACCAACATAGAAGGGGGTTCTTTACTGTACGTTCGAGCTCACAAGCTCACATGACTGTGTTGGTATAGCGTATTCTGCGTGAGGGTTTTGTGAGTGGAATACGCTGCACCAATCTCCCAAAGCGGTTATGTTGCCGCTCACATGAACTGCGCTAAAAAGGCATGCAAGAAAAATCGGAAGCATGTTCTATCTTGGTGCATAAAGCACACACATACACGCCAAGATAGTGCATGGCATTGTGTACTTGCTGCTTGCCACGCATGTGTATCCCGCAGGTGGAACGCAGCGAATTATGGCTCTCTGAGCTTCTCCTAAGAGCTGTGAGACTATGGAACTCTCTGCCTGAGGATGTGGTGATGGAAAATTTGATAAACAGTACAAGAGGGGCCTGGATGCCTTTCTTGAGCATTACAATATTACATGTTATATTCACTGATTACTTCAGAAGGGTGGTTGATTCGAGAATTATTCTGATTGCCAGATTGGAGTCGAGAAGGAAGTTTTTCCTCTTAACCCCATACCTATACCTATGTACAAAAAAATCTGACCGAGGCCTTGTTGTGTTTTTTTGGAAGCAACTAAAGAATTTTGCCTCCTTTTTTATTAATTGACAAGTGGGATAAAAAGTTTGTTCAATTTATTGTACAGGTCATTACAGATGATACTAAACATGTGTTATTTATTTATTTATTTAATTAAATAAAGAGGGGAGAGTGCAAAAAATTTTTTTTTAAACTATTTTTTTTCTTTTTTTTTTCCTTTTTATTTTAAATTTTACATTTTTTATGCCTCTACAGCGGACTTGAACCTGCAATACTCTGATCACAATCCATTATTGCTAATCATAGTGATCAGAGGCAATGGCAGACCCAGACACCATTGCCTGGTGTCCAGTTATTATGGCAAAATATGGGCCTTATGTGATTACATGGCAAAGGGCTGATAATGTCCTGTCTATGTGAACCCTTCACATGCTGCAATGAAGATTAGGTTTTAGGGCAAAAACATTGCCTTCAATAATGAACCATTGGTTGAAAGACTAAAGGAATTTTAATATAAAGGACTTAGAAACATAAAAGATTGATGGCTGAAAAGACCCCATGTCCTATCTAGTCTGTCCTTATATTATTTCTTTGTTCTATCTTAGTACATCTTAAACATTCTTGAATTCATTTATTATTGATTTTCGAACCACATCTGCTGGATGCTTGTTCCAAGCATCTACCACTCTTCCAGTAAAGTAATATTTCCTGACGTTGCTTCTGATCTTCAGATTATGCTTCCTTGTTCTAGTGTTTAGCTATCCAAAAAAACACTTCCCTGCTGAACCTTATTTACACCTCTAACATATATAAATCTGTCATGTCCCCCCTCTCCCTTCTCTTCTCCATGCAACACAAAATTAAGTTCTTTAAGTCTCTCCTGATAAATTTTAAGACCTTCCACCATTTTTGTTTTGTGACATTGGAGAAGACTCTGGCTTTGACTCACAATTCCCAGTTATTGCTACAAGGCTTGTTAAAAGTCTGACAATGACTTGCAGGAATGCTGCCTTCCAATAGGTGGTGCTGTAGAGGGATTGTTCCATCTTCACATTTGCATATTTCCCAGAGGAACACGCATGGCCTCAGAAGTCTCCTCACCTTCTAGATGCTCTCAAGCTCTCCGTAAGGAGAAACAATACTCTTGCTGACCCACGTCTATAGGTCTCTCATTAGTAAGGCCAGAAACATATTGCACACTGATGAGGGGCAATTACCCTAAAGCAACTGTTTATGCACGGAGAAGACTCTATCTTTGGCTCACAATTCCCAGTCATTGTTACAAGGCTTGTTGAAAAGTCTGACATTGACTTGCAGGAATGCTGCCCTCCAAGAGATAGCACTGTAGAGGTATTGTTCCATCTTCCTATTTGAACCTATTCAAATGCATAAAAATAATCCTGAGAAACCATAGTAATTGGGATGTTCTGGCATGCAAATCAGAAATGGAAAAACGCAGATGCCACTTTTCACACATATATGGGATATGCCGTCCATGAATTCCACACCAAAATCTAGCAGTGTGGATTTTTGGGTAAATATCCTGCAAGAGGGCATATTTCCCAATGCTGTTGCAGAATATTCCATCCTGTGTGAAAGATCTTTAATGCTTTCTTAGCTAACCAGCATTTTGTTAATAAGGGTGTCCTGATTTCTCCTGAATGCCTCTTAACCCTTTACAATCCAATTTGTATCCTGTTTTTTCTAGGGGGCTTACTCTTTTACAACGGCGCTATATGCCAGTACTGCATGAGGTGACATGTTGGATAGGCTCCGACAACAGAGAGGCTGGCAATATGCCGTAAGAAAACCCCGATGGACGTCTTCCAACATCGGAGCTGTACAGCCCTAAATCATAATGTCTTTAGACGTCAGACAGTGGATTGGAAAGGGTTACATTTCTTAGACTACTTTACCTTGTTGGATGCTCTATAGCTCTACAGAAGCCAATATGGTTGTGGAAGTTGGTTTTGATCATATGAGTTTATGACATTGCATAGCGAAGGATGAATGGCACACTACAATAGTATATCAACACACACAAGGACATAGCTATAGGGGGTGTTAATATGTTTTAATCATGCTCAAATGTTCCATCAAACAGCATTTCCATTCCACATTTCCATCCTTTCATCACAACAGGAGCAAGAAAAAAATCTAGAAGACAATATGCTGATATTTTATTAGCTGTAAATGTTGGCTGCATTATTTGTAATAAATTATCCCCTACAGCTGCTTGAATTAAAAAGAATTAGAAAAGAATTTGCATACCTATGACATCAAGAAAATACCAGCTTTCAAAAGACAAGTATTTTAATGAAGTCATTACCCTTTATTTATTTTTATTATAAAGTTTAGAAAATTTTAATCAATAAAATTTTGTATGCAAATTAGGAAGTCAGAATTGAAATATGTAAATAAAAAATATTTTAATACCAGCAATATATTATCTTCCATAACTGTGTAAATGTGTACATTACATTTAAATATTTCACATTTATTAATTCTCATATTTTATCTGGGCTGAAAGGTGGTTGATAAATGTGAAATTTAGAGACCAACCAGGTAAGTAATGTTTATCTATCTATCTATCTATCTATCTATCTATCTATCTATCTATCTATCTATCTATCTATCTATCTCATATCTATCTATCTATCTATCTATCTCATATCTATCTATCTCATATCTATCTATCTATCTATCTCATATCTATCTATCTCATATCTATCTATCTATCTATCTATCTCATATCTATCTATCTATCTTTCTATCTCATATCTATCTCCTATCTATCTACCTATCTATCTATCTATCTATCTATCTCATATCTATCTATCTACCTATCTATCTATCTATCTATCTATCTATCTATCTCATATCTATCTATCTATCTATCTCATATCTATCTATCTCATATCTATCTATCTACCTATCTCATATCTGTCTATCTCATATCTATCTATCTATCTCATATCTATCTATCTATCTATTTATTTATCGCCTTATGAACAATTCCCTAAAATAATGTTTTCGACTGGAGCAGTTCCTATGGTAAAGTAAGGAAAAGGCAGAGTAATCTTAATTTTATGGTGTCAACACACCATCACTACAGTCAGTGATTGGCTGCATTGGTTACATGTCTTGTCAACACATCCAAGCTGGAGAAGAAAGAACAAAGACCACCAGGGGCCCCAGGAAGTGTCAACAGGGGATCATTGCTAAATTGAATATTTCTTCTTTTTTTACAGCATTCTAAACTCTTTATTAACCCTTTCCAATCCAATTTGTATCCTGGTTTTCCTAGGGGGCTTACTCTTTTTCTGCTGTTATACAATGGCGCTATATGCTGGCTAAAGCCAGTACTGCATGAGGTGCCCGTTGGATAGGCTCTGACAGCAGAGAGGCTGGCAAAATGCAGTAAGAGAACCCTGACGTACGTCTTCCAACATCGGAGCTGTACAACCTTAAATCATAATGTTTTTAGACGTCAGACTGTGGATTGGAAAGGGTTAAAGGAGCATTTCCATATCAGCTTTTCATGGCCAAGAGGGAAAACCCAATCCTCTGCTTCCAAGACCTGTCGGAAACTTGAGCGCTTCAGCCTAGCTCTGTTTCTGTAGCGCTTACTGAAACAAAGGTATGGCAGCAGCAGTGCACAGAAGCAGCGTAGCATTGTGCTACACTGTTTCCGTAGTTCCCAGTTGCTTCAATTAGAGCTGCAGAAACCGCACTGGGTTGAAGCCCCCTCCCGGTTGAAACCAGCCCGGTTGGTTGATTACTATAGAAGCGGTTTCCCATCTCGGGTAGGAAAAACCAATATAAGTATAACGCTTTAATGAAATTTAGGCAGCTGGACAACCCCTTTTTATAGCAACATGGGGCACTTCTGTTGCAGATTTTAATCTCTCGAAAAGAACATCTTTCTAACATTGCATTGCATGCGCCCCCGATTTTCTTGTGCGATTTTATAGTGCAGGAAACTTAATTATCAGGCAGGTGTGAAGTCAACTGTCTCTGACACGGCCCATTCACAATTCTCATTTAAGTCACACACCTGTGTAACTTTTACCTTTGGGTGTGTCAGTGTGGATTATTTCCCAGTGCAAGAGCATCTTTCAGTCTGGCACATTGACTCATGTGGGAAATGATGGCCCATTGGCTCCTTGACATTTCCTCAAGATGGCTGCTGTAAGTCCTCACAGTTCTTGCTTTGCTTTCCAGAGCCTTCCCCCATGTTGTTGGAAAATCCCCCCTCCCTTTTGAGAGGCTCAAAAAACCCTGTGCTAGGGAATTTCTATAGGTCTCCATAGCAGGCAGAGTTTTCACACATAGCATAGCATGCGTGTCATTAGTAGCTACTATGCGAGGCTAGAAAATCGCAGACTCCATAGGGAAACATGGGCTACAAAGAAAATCGCAAATCGTAGCAGTATAGAGCATGCCATGATTTTGTAACCTCGCTATCTCGCACGCTACAAAACATTGATGTGTGGAAGAGCACATAGGAAAGCATAGGCTCTGCAAGCATGTAATTTCTTGCAGTCTTGCAATGCGAGAAAATCGCATGAGGAAGTCGCCTGTGCGGAAGGAGCACCAAACTTCAACATCTCTTTACTCACAAACACATTTTCTGCACTTTTTTTTAATAATAATGTTCAGTTGCTATTGTGCTATTGAAGATGAATGTGTGTTGTACAAACAAAAGATAAGATTCACCTGACTCGATTCCTTGTCACTTAAGTTTCAACAGTGCCTGGCCTCTACTGGTTATTACTTCGAGTTACATTGAAGATATCACCAACAATAGGGATGTGTGACTGCTGCAATGTTGTGGCGGTTCTTGGATCTGTTCCTTTCTGGTAACCTGGTTCACGTCTTGTATTTGATTCTCCTTATCTTCTGGCTCTGGTGGGATTGGTTATAGGTGAGATTTGCTTGGTTTCACCTGTGGGGAATTTGGGAGGATTATTTAACTCGCCGTGCGCTTAGCTCCTTGCTATTTAATTCAGTCTCCCTCTGACTGTGGTGAAAGTCAGAGTTCGGTGCTGGATCTCTGGTTTTCCTGATTCTTCACTAAGTTAAGTACTGAAGTTACTATTATTGATATCTTCTTCTCTGTGGTTTTCTCCCATGTACAGTCTGCTTGGGGCCTAGGTAGATGGTCAGGTTCGCCCTTGTTAGGGCGGGTTATCTGCATATAGGCAGGTCCCTTTCCTGGGTGAAGGGTTTATAGGGACAGTATTTCCTTGGTGTCTGTTTTTTTTTATTGTTTAGCACTGTTTTGTGTGCACATGTGGTCTGATTGTTCACAGCCCATGAGTCTTTCAGGTTTTTGGATCCAGTCCATCCGGATTGGACATGACATGCAGCCAATCACCAGCTCAGTTTGGCCAGTGATTATCTGCAGATTACATGTCCTATTGTCGAGAAGTTGTCTCTGTTGCAGCAGGAAACATGGAGCAGCGAGAGTGCTGACATCCCCTGTTTGCTTGCACAGGTCTGGTGTGACATCACAACATTAGTGCTGGACTACATGTGGCACTAGATGTCATGAGAGTAGCATCTCCCTTCTGTTGTTTTACTGATAGACTGGCTGAGCTGTCAATTGTCTCACTTAGTCTACCTGTGTGTCTTTTGGGATATTTATTCCGGTGCCTCTATGTAGAAGACACTGGTAATATTTTGTTTATGAGGCTTTAATAGCTAGTTGGTGGTTGTCAGTTTTGTTGTAATATAGGTTTTCTATGCATGACTTTGAAGTTTCGACTTTGGACTGTGTTTTTTGCTCTTCCATCTAAAACTGAATTAAAGGGGTTGTCCCGCGAAACAAAGTTGGGGTATACACTTCTGTATGGCCATATTAATGCACTTTGTAAAGTACATTGTGCATTAATTATGAGCCATACAGAAGTTATTCACTTACCTGCTCCGTTGCTGGCGTCCCCGTCTCCATGGTGCCGTCTAATTTTCAGCGTCTAATCGCCCGATTAGATGTGCTTGCGCAGTCCGGTCTTCTCCGTGTTGAATGGAGCTGCTCGTGCTGGAGAGCTGCTCCTCGTAGCTCCGCCCCGTCACGTGTGCCGATTCCAGCCAATTAGGAGGCTGGAATCGGTAATGGACCGCACAGAAGACCTGCGGTCCACCGAGGGTGAAGATCCCGGCGGCCATCTTCGCAAGGTAAGTAAGAAGTCACCGGAGCGCGGGGATTCGGGTAAGTACTATCCGTTTTTTTTTCAACACATGCATCGGGTTTGTCTCGCGCCGAACGGGGGGGCTATTGAAAAAAAACAAACCCGTTTCGGCGCGGGACAACCCCTTTAACTATCCTGATTATCCTGGACTGCAGACTGGGTTTTCAGCTTATCTTTTTCTATTCCATTTGGTACTGCATTTCTGACTTCCCACTCTCCTGAAATACTTTTACGGAATCAAGGTAGACACCTGCAGTGGGGTTATCCTTTTCAGAGCGGGTGCTCCACTCTTCTGTGTAATCTAGTTTGGGGCGAATCCAGTGACAGATCTCAGACTCCCTTTCTAAACATTACTCTATCTCAGGATCTGTTTTGTGCAACTATTAACCTACTGTCACCTCTGTTCTGACATGTCATTAAGCCTATCTCTGCCCTCTGTCTTTAGGTCTTAGTGCAGCTATTCTGTAACAGAGAAGCGTTCAACCTTTTTTTTTTCCTTGGATGACCCCCTTTAACGTATAGATCTTTGAGTAAAATGTTTATTTCTATGGACAATTTATTTCCTAACTGTGTGGGCCTTGCTTTTTCCTGCTGGAATAATAGAAAATACTTTGCATGTAATGTAGATGGTATTTTTTATAATCCACTGTGAAGTTTTAGCTACTAAATAGTTGTAAGGATTCATTGTGACCATAAGTGATATTGATTTTGCACTGCAGTGTGTAGTTTTTAAGGGGCCTAGAGCCCAGCCTGGAGCATCCGTACGCTGCAGATAAATAGCGGCAGAATCCCTTACTAATCTTAATCTCTGATTACTGACTGAATGCATTTTACTATCAAACAGCAGGGGCAGAGAGAATGGTTCTAAAGCAAGGAGCGAGCTGTGCAATGACCACAACAAGTCTACACATTTCTCTGCTGTGAAATTGAATCTCTAAACCACAAGCCGAATCTTCTCTCTGAGTCTCTGCAACGTCATCTTGGATCAGAATTAATCCTGACAGTGTTGAGTGGCGAAGATGGGACCCTTATGGTGAAAAATGTTTTACTTCTGAATATGTAGTCCATGCGTAGCATTGTGCCATATTCATCAAGCTGATAATCTTTCTGTTAAAGGATCACTAAACTAAAAATTGAAACTGTCTCATACGATTTACATGGCATTTATAAATATACGCTAGATGTAAGCATTTGCATAGGATGACAGAAATTAAAATGCCTGACATTCTAATTCCCTTTTTTATGTATCTGTCGACAGCCTATTGTACTCTGCTACTGGACATTTCATGCAAATCCTAGATAAAGGTAGATGACAGCATTATTCCTCAATGACAAGAAGATGTAATTTATTCTGTTTGAGAAGAATTTGAGATAAATTAAATAAGGGGCTAAAACTATATCTTCCATACATATTACACTTGTGCACTTGGCAGTATTAGGATTACTGTGACTGTCCACAATCTGAGAAATGTAATGTATAGGAATCTCTGGTCAACGATAAGCAGGGGCATAGCTAAAGATTCATGGGCGCAGAGGTGTAACTTGAAGCTTCTAGGCCCCAATGCAAAACCTGTAACAGAGCCCCCAACTATAATGCTTTAATCATAGTACTGGGCTCCCTATATGGAGAAGAGAGGCCTTATGGGCAACATAAGGCTCCTGGGCCTGAGTGCAACCACATCCCCTATAGTTACGCCAGTGATGATAAGCCTTTAACTAGGATTCTGCCACCAAGAAGTCAGGAGAAGTCTAGTCTGTAGTCTGTATCTTAGCGTTGCCATTACTGATGTAAAGCTTAGACTTCCCAAACCAAATAAGGTTCTTTGGTGATCTAAGTCATGTGGAACCATGGGGGTCACCGGTCTTTCAAACGTAATCCAATGCTGTATTATAAACATCTCAAATTAGTCTAAAGTGAATCTGGCAATATCTTGCACTAGGGTCTAGGGTCAATGATCCACAGTGAATGACTATAGCTTATACATAATTATAGGACATCCTTACAGTCCTTAAAGGGGTTGTCCCGCGGCAGCAAGTGGGGTTATACACTTCTGTATGGCCATATTAATGCACTTTGTAATATACATCGTGCATTAAATATGAGCCATACAGAAGTTATACACTTACCTCCTCCGGTGCTGCTTAACCGCACTTGCTATCGCGGGACAACCCCTTTAATATTTTGCTATTCCGTCAGATTTATTTGCCTCCTTAGTCTTATCAGGATTAATGGGATATATGTACGCCTTCTGTTATCAAATTTTTTGCACCATATCAGGGTGCAATACGGTTTTAATAGGAGGCATGTGGACAGGATCGTCCTTGTCAGGACGGGTTTCCTGTGTGATACGTAGAGCCATATATATAAGGTATCATCAAAGCAAGCTTTCTTCTTTATTATATTATTACTGCACATTGGTGCATTATATATGTTATGGTATGAATCGTCTTATTCCTGCTTATGTTTGATGCTGTAAATTTTTAATATACTAATTTTAAAGAATGCAGTTCGCCTTTTAGGCTGGACTCCGTCTGCAATTCAGTCAATGCTACCTTTACATCACGGGGTTCCATTTGAATAGCTAAGAAATGGTATTGAAACAGAAAACTGAATGGAACGATAGATCTAGTTTCTAGTCCCTTCCGTCTTTTTTTGGAGAATACAATAACGTAACCAACTAACTAGCACACTTGAGAACCCACAGATACTTCCGAAGGAGGGGCTGTTTCACTCAGTAATAGAGATGAGCGAGTATACTCGCTAAGGCACATTACTCGAGTGAGTAGTGCCTTAGCCGAGTATCTCCCTGCTCGTCTGTAAAGATTCGGGGGCCGGCGGGGGGCGGGGAGTGGCGGGGGGAGAGCGGGGAGGAACAGAGGGTAGATCTCTCTCTCCCTCTCTCCCCCCCGCTCCCCCCTGCTCACTGCCGCAACTCACCTGTCACCTGCGCCGGCCCCCGAATCTTTAGAGATACTAGCGGGGAGATACTCGGCTAAGGCACTACTCGCTCGATTAATGTGCCTTAGCGAGTATACTCGCTCATCTCTACTCAGTAACTTTTGAACTCCTTTGGTACCCTTTTTTCACATAACATAATCTCTGGCACATGTTGGGGTTGTAGTAATTATTGATTAATGCAACATGCAGTGCAATGCGTTAACATAATGTGAACTACATAAATTAAATGTTTTAAACTACCGTACAGAGCTTAAAAAATGTGGTGCACCCACAAAATTGCCAACTCTGACTTCCCGTCACCAAGAAGGACAACAGAGCTAGATAAATAAAGCAGATTAATTATACAATTCAAAGATGCTGACTGCATGCATATACTTGATAAAGTCTAAACTTTTGTGAATAACTTAAATGTAAAGATATAAGATGTATCAAGAAAACAGTAAGAGGTCCTGGAAATTATTCAATTATGTTGTCAGCTATACAGTATAATTAAATAACTTATTTACAATTTGCAGCAGTTTTTTCCCCCGTTAGAGTTCAATAGATTTGTTGTTCCCCAAATCTCCTTCTTGTCAGAATGCCTTCTAGTGTATACTTAATGATACCATGCCTCAAAGGTTACAGTAAAGGCGGCACCCTATTCTTTTAGATGAAAGCTATTGTCAATTGCTCTGTATGTGTCTCAATCAGTTCACTATCTCCGGACTACAACAAAGTGAAAGGGGTTATTTTGGCCTAATTCAAGGGATTCTATTCAAGGGTTGGCAGTGAGCGCTGAATATCACAAGCAAATATGCTACATCTCAGGCTTCTAAAAAAAATATGATGAATGTATATAAATAAATTAGCTAAATATGATTTATATGGTGCCAAAATACATGGACAGGCAAATGTTTGGATTCCTGAAAAACTCTGTCACAGATCAAAGCAAAAATAATGCTAATAAATAAAATATAGTCTACCCTGGATATATATGAACAGAGAAAAGCCCTGACACCTTAGCCATCTGTCCCAGGGTTCTAGCATACCTTTCCCTTTGTGCCCTATTTGTATGCTCGAAATTGGTTGCCAAAAGTCTATAGAATGAAGTGCTGTCATGTACCAAGGCCAAGTTAAAGGGGTTGTCCCGCGGCAGCAAGTGGGGTATACACTTCTGTATGGCCATATTAATGCACTTTGTAATATACATCGTGCATTAATTATGAGCCATACAGAAGTTATTCACTTACCTGCTCCGTTGCTAGCGTCCCCGTCTCCATGGTGCCGTCTAATTTCAGCATCTAATCGCCCGATTAGACGCGCTTGCGCAGTCCGGTCTTCTGGCTGGTGAATGGGGCCGCTCGTGCCGGAGAGCTGGTCACCGCGTCGTCATCGTAGCTCCGCCCCGTCACGTGTGCCGATTCCAGCCAATCAGGAGGCTGGAATCGGCAATGGAACGCAAGGAAGGAGAAGAAAATCCATGGTGCACCATGGGAGAAGATCTGCGGTCCACCGTGGGAGAAGACCAGCGGCGCTATCTTCACAAGAAGAAAAGAAGAAGCTGCAGAACGCTGATGCAGGTAAGTGCAATGTGCTTTTTAAAAACTAACCCATGCTTTCTTTTTAACAGGGCAGAATGCGGGGGTAAGTGAAAAAAAAAAATTTTCACTTTCGCCGCGGGACAACCCCTTTAAGAAAAGGATGGTCAAACAAGGATTAGTTTCCAATAAATGTTGCATGCAGTTTTAAAAAATAAATAAATAAATAGGACAATATAAGGTAATACAAATGAAAGGCAAAACAAGATCCCAAGACAAATGCTGTAGGAAATTCTATTAAATTGGCCAGAGAAAGTTTTGGTTGTGAGCTGAATTGGAGCTGGAGACAAGAGGCAGGGTTGGGAAAGGAGGGTATATGGGAGAGAAAACTTTAATAGGAGATAGGGAATGGTTGCTTGCAACGCCCAAAACACACTTGGAAGTCCCGAACTACATTGTAGCATAATTTGGGTTCTACATTAATGGGAACCTTTCACCAGGTTAATGCTTTCTGAACCATTGGCAGCATAAACCTGGTGCTGGCACTCATGTTGCAGTCATGTATATTTTATTCTGAAACATTTCGGAAGAAATATACCTTGAAAATCTGCGAAAACAGGGCTTAGAGTTGTGGAAGCAGGCCTCCAATACCTACACTGACTTGTCTCTAGTTGTTTCAAATAATACGATGTTTCAAATTCAAGAGTAACTGCACTTTTCAAAAACTTTTGACAAGTCACAGTGACATATCAAAAGTTTTGATAAGTGGGGGTTTAGGTGCTGCCCCTCTGCAGATAGCTAAAATGAAGGGGATACAACATAAACTGAGTGCTGTATCCCTTGGTTGCCATCATTGCTTGTTGGTTCCTCTCAACAGCTGAAGATGAATATATCATAAACATCGATGCGTCTGTCTTCTGCAATCCCCGGAAATCAAAATTTTGACATGCCATACTGACATGTCAACAGTTTTTTAAAAGTGCAGCTGTAATAGGGTGGAAGTAGCTCTCCTACACTCCCTCTACTACAGTGACAGTAGTTTGGATGACTGCTAAGTCCTGCCTCCTGCCAGCCAAATGGTAAAGAGAAAGAAAAGTACAGGCACTCCGTGCACCAGATTTAAGCCCTGCCCAGTGGGCTTAGGATGCAGCCGGGAAAAGGGATTGACAGGTGGGGTGAAGTGCGGAATGGAGGAGGTTTCAACCGCTAGATGATGCAGCGGTGATGTGGCTGGCCCTCCCACTACATGACATGGTCAGTATGTCAGCACACAGATATAAAGAGGGGCATCATCTTGACAAGGAGTATGTGGCACAGCAGTAAAATTGGCAGAATTTATGAATTTATGGAGGCCTGCCAAAAGAAAAGAGCATGGCATAGGCCACATATCAGAATGTAGCGTTATGCTGGAGGAGTGGCTTGTAGTCCAGTAGAGTGTGAGCAGCTGGAGTCAGGGAAAAGACCAGCTGTGGCTGCTAGCACAGCAAGTGAACTCAGTACCAAGAGCAGAGCAATTAAATTGGCGAAGGCCAGGTGAGGCACCAAACATCAGAACAGTCATGAATGCATTGAGTGACAGAGACTGGCAAGCCAAAGGGCTCATACGACCAAGGGGCCGAAGATGTGCAGTGCATGGGAGGAGAGGGAGTCTCCCTCTCTGCCATTTTCTGAGCATCAAGTAGAGCGATGGTGTAGAGGTCTGTACAGTGGTCGCTGTACAGGCAAACAAGACTGATGCAGCAAGAGAGTCATGGGAAGCCATGGCATGGTGAGCTCTCCCATGCAGTAATGAGAGAGACTGTAGGATATGCTGGGGGCCACCATGTGTATGTTGGCGTATACCTCATGAGAAGACAAAAAGAGTCATGAAAGCAAGTGTTTGGCATGCGCAGGCCAACAGGGACACCAGAAGAAATATGCTACTGCAAGTGATGCCTACGTCAGATGCAAAGACCCAGGAATTAAGCGATAAGTGATCCCATAAACTAAGGGTAGCCGGCGTTCCATGTGTGTAAGTGGAAGAGAGCTGGTAACAAAAGAGAAAAAGTAGTGGGGGGAAGAGTGGCCAAGAACTGTGAGAGATCTCCAAATGGTGAATGCTCCGGTTTGTTTGTTGGCAAAAGATGTATCCTTTTGGGTTAAAAACCCTGGTTTAAGAGACTGTGCCAGAGTGGGCATTAGGCCACATATCCAGTTATAAAAACTGTTTGGATTGTTAAAATCAACAGTACCCCGGTTTTAGTACTAAGGGATAGATAGACATTGAAAGATCAATTTCTGGAAAGAAAATCGCTCAAGCTATGTAACATTTAAGTATTTTAACCCTCCTGTGGAGTAATGCCATGGGAATCGCATTTTCTGCTTAGAAAAGTTATTTTTGATAAAAGGAATAGTGATGAGCGAGTATACTCGCTAAGGGCAATTGCTCGAGTGAGCATTGCCTTAAGCGAGTACCTGCCCGCTCGAGACAAAAGGTTCGGGTGTCGACGGAGGGCAGGCAGCTGCGGGGGAGAGCAGGGAGGAACAGAGGCGACATCTCTCTCTCCCTCTCTCCCCCCCCCCCCCCACTCCCCCCTGCTGACTGCTGCTACTCACGGCTCCCCGACGCCGACACCCGAACCTTTTGTCTCGAGCGGTCAGGTACTCGCTAACGGCAACGCTCGCTCGAGCAATTGCCCTTAGCGAGTATACTCACTCATCTCTAATATAAGGAACTATCTTTGCCTTTATCTGCACTGTGTCATCACATACCATCGATGTGTTTAAATACAATGGGATACAATGAGAATATACTGTATGTTTGCAATTCTTTAGGATTCCATATTGTCATTAGAAATGTTCATAAGTTAAATGATGTAATATATAACTGTAACTATTCCTTAACATTCCCGGAAAAGATAAAGAAATCAACCTCAACACTTGTTCCTTTTCAGTATTTTTTCCTTATTTTCCATTTGTCAGACCAAACACCTAAAAATAGTATTCTTTTATTAATAGAGGATGTATAAGATTGGACCTATGCCACTTCACCTGTGAAAGTAGGTCGAGTTGGCAAAAAAAAAAAAGAAGAATAGTGAATGTTTAGGTGATTTGAATGTTCTAGGGATGCAGAAAGATGTTTGTACTGAGTTATTGTGCTGCCATTGAAAGGAGTTTTTCCTCTTTCCAAAAATTATCTTAAAGGTTGGTCCACATTATAATTATAAGCTAAACACATGCCTGACTGCAAATCCCAGCTAGACAAAGTAAGCCTTTGCAAAAGAAATAGTCTGCGTTTTAAATATACAGTGTTATAGCCAAGTCAAATTTGAGCTACATGAGCTATCTCTATGAACCCATATTGTAGCCAGCTCTACCTGAAGTAGGTTAGGCATATATCTCAATGGTCGAAATACTACTTTAAAGATATTAAGGTAAACGTGTTTGCTTATATACTTGTATGTGCCTGTTGTTTCTATGCACCCCTATCCCCAACAATATGTAATGCGCAATGAAACATAAAACTGGCCATGGGAATATTTCCCTTCTCTTAGGCCGCCTGCACACGGGCGGAAATCCCGCGGCGGTATTTCCCGCGGTATTTCCGCCACTGAAAGTTTGCATAGGAGTGCATTACAATACGCACTCCTACGCAGACGGCCGCGGTTTGGCCGTGCGAAATATCGCTCGGCAAACAAACCGCGGCATGTCCTATTTTTGTGCGGGGCTTGCACTCACCCGGCCGCCGGCTCCGGTCTGCGCATGCGCCGGCTGCGCGGCAGCCGGCACATGAAAGAGCTGGGGCCGCCAGGCGTGGGTGAGTACGCGCTCGTCCCTGCAGGCTCTCGGGTCGGGTCCCGCGGCGAGAATTCTTGCTGCCGGATCCGACCCGCTCGTCTGCAGGCGGCCTTACTTGTGTAATGCTTCTAATTCTGAAATATTCTTTGGTTGCATTGCCAGCAAGTTTGGATTAGGAGAAATGTGTAAGGAGCCTTGTTATGGCAAATAATTGACACATGACAACAAAGTCCTTGACATTCTGGAATAAAGTGGGCCATAATTATTGAAGGGAAATTAATTCAATAATTTTGCCTACCCCTGGAAGACCAGCAAGCACAGTGACCCCAGAATATAATCTTAGATTATTGTTTGGTGGAACAAATGTCATGCCAAGTGGAATGTCTGCTGACTGGAAGCACAAATGAGCCATCATTGTTATTGTGACATCATTGTGAATATAACATCATCATGAGGCTGCATTCCCACGAACGTATATCGGCTCAGTTTTCACGCCGAGCCGATATACGTCATCCTCATCTGCGAGGGGGGGGAGGATGGAAGAGCGAGGAGCAGGAACTGAGCTCCCGCCCCATCTCTGCCTCCTCTCCGCCCCTCTGCACTATTTGCAATGAAAGGAGGTGGAACGGGGGCGGGGCTAAATTCTGAGAATTAGCCCCACCCCCGTCCCGCCTCTCCCCATTGCAAATAGTGCAGAGGGGTGGAGAGGAGGCAGAGAGGGGGCGGGAGCTCAGTTCCTGCTCCTGGCTCTTTCATCCTCCCGCCCCTGCACATGAGGACGATGTATATCGGCTCGGTGTGAAAACCGAGCCGATATACGTTCGTAGGAATGCACCCTTATTGTAAGATAATCATGATTGTGACAACATCATTATTATGACATCATCAAGATAGTGATATAATCCTGATCATGACATCATCGTCATTATTATGACATCGTCACACCTATGACATCAATTAGTCTCCTTTTAGCCAAAATTCAGGAGTAGATCCTTAAAAAAGGACAAATATGCCCCAAATATTTGATCTTATTATCATGTAAGTATTTTATGTCATATACTCTTGGCTGGTCCTCTCCTGTAAATTGTCTGTCCTGTGAATGTGCTGGTTAGTGCTGCTCCCTCCCGGAAAGAATTTAACACTTTCACTGCCTGAAAGAGCCTTGGCTGCCACTTAAAGCCCAAACTGCATCAGAGACTGCCAGATTCATTATATTTCCAATTTATTGCTACATCAGCACCTGTTGCACTATTGAACGTTTAGTTGCACTGGTTTGTTCGAAAGTAGGTGCCCCAGGCCACTACAGAGATTTTCTATTTACTTTTCCACTAGTTTATAATAAAAGTTCCTTCCGCGCAAAGATGTGGAACCAACGTGCCTTTCCCTATGCAATGACCTATGAACAGCATGCAGCAAAGCTTACAGTGCATCACAACCACATCTCTGGGTGAAATGGACTTATGCAAGACCCCGATTTCCATGCTTGGACCCTCCCTGAAAGGCTGTCTGCATTCCTCGCAGGCCGTTCCATCAGCCCAACTGATCCCCCCTAAACGGGATTGTCCAATGCAGACAACCAGTGTTTACATTTATAACCTTTCTATGTTTCTCACAAATATCTTTTGTTTTTGCCGTATGAATATCCAATGTTACATTCAAGAGTCTATTGTTTAAAATGATAACACAAGTATTTCTCACTACTTTCATATTGATGGAGTGTGTATTATTTTTTTCGGCATCCGCTATTCTGAAATCCCAATATAATCGTTGCATGGTATTGAGTGAATTTAATATTTATTGCCTTGAAAAATCACTTGAACTTTCATGTATTTATTCTTTTTATATATTAAACAGCAGTGACCTCAAAGGTGTTTGTTAATCATGAATTTTATCCTACTTGACATATTTTTAATTGAACCAGAACTTACAGGGGATCTTGGATGATATGAAAAGAGATGTGTGATGTCGCTTTCTGTATTGCCTGGCAAAGTTCTGAAAAGTTCAACTATAGGAATGTAGAAAAATCTTGAAAAAAAATAATTTGGAAGCCAAAAAATACACAAAAATGCAAAATAATGATATTATAAATTAAAGTAACAACATTTGCTCCCAAAACAGTAGGTCATTTGGCTTTCTTTGAAATTGGTCCACAGCTTTCTGAGATAGGCTTTCTACATAGTTAATTTTTTTAACATTTTTAAACTGTGAACACTGGGTGATATAAACATGGGAAACTACGAAAAGGTCAATAAGCAATAATGGATCATAATAGATATAGAAATCTGATCAAAACATATGAAAATGTATAAAAACTACTAAAAAGTATTCCCCTCAAAAATGTATCATAACAAATAAAGACTGATGTAAGCAAAACAGAAGCCTGCAGTGTGACTATACTAGCTAGAAATGTGATTGCTACAATGGTGTTTGGGGGAAAATTGCCTGCCAAGCAAGAGCACATTTATAATCAGTCTTTGCCTTCTTTCGAGCTTGATACCCAGCTTGTGTCCCCTACTAATTGGTAGAGCGAATAGGCAACAGAGTCAAAGAAACCAGGATCAGAACCAGGTAAACAGAAGATAGATCAGTACCAAAGGATAACAGTCCAGTGTTAGATTCTAAAATATCACAGTGAGGGTTATCCAGAAGCGAGGTCAAGCCAGGTCAGGTATACATAAGACAAACGCAAGAAGTATTCCACTGAGCAGCAACAATATTATAGGGATTTTATGACAGTTGCGTTGGTGGCAGTGAGTCATGTCAGAGAGATTTAAAAAAAAAACCAAAACTTACCTCTCCACCACCATGCGGCTCCCCCGCCGCAGCTCCTGTCCACTGTTTACTTTGCCTGCAGTAGTCACAAAGTTGGTTACCACTGCAGCCAATAGGAAACCTGACACAGGAAATCATCAATGATGTCCTGTAAACCTGCCCAGGCTTCAACTTTAGAAGCACGCATGACACATTTGAGCACCCACTGACATCACCAGTCAGATGCCATGACGCGGGATTGCCAAAGTGGCACTGTAACTCCAAGGTTTAACAACCCCTTTAACTGGCACAGGATTCTGGGAGTGCTGGTTGATGTAACCTGGCTAGATTACCTAATTAACAACTAATTGGCCCAGAACCAGAGGAGACAATTAAACCGTACTAGGCTTCAACTTCTGGGTATGGTCACAAAGCAGAGTCAGAATTACAGAAAGAACAGCAAAGCAGAGTTTGGAATAGCAATGTCAGCTAGACAGAACGAGAAGAAATTAAAGGTAGCTATATACATGGATTAGAGATGAGCGAACATACTCGTCCGAGCTTGATACTCGTTCGAGTATTAGGGTGTTCGAGATGCTCGTTACTCGTAACGAGTACCACGCGATGTTCGGGTTACTTTCACTTTCATCTCTGAGACGTTAGCGCGCTTTTCTGGCCAATAGAAAGACAGGGAAGGCATTACAACTTCCCCCTGCGACGTTCAAGCCCTATACCACCCCCCTGCAGTGAGTGGCTGGCGAGATCAGGTGTCACCCGAGTATAAAAATCGGCCCCTCCCGCGGCTCGCCACAGATGCGTTCTGACATAGAGGAGGGAAAGTGGTATCTTGGTGGAGCTGCTATAGGGAGAGTGTTAGGAGTATTTTAGGCTTCAAGAACCCCAACGGTCCTTCTTAGGGCCACATCTAACCGTGTGCAGTACTGTGGAGGCTGCTTTTTGCAGTGTTGCACATTTTTTTTTTTTTGTATATCGGCCGTGCAGAGCATTGCGCCCTGCAGTAATACTCCAGGGCCAGAAGCGCTTAGGCAGGGACAGAAGACATATTGATTGAATATAGGCAGTGGGCCTTTGCAAAAAAAATTTGGGGAAAAAAATCTATTTGGGCTGCCTGTGAGTGTCCTCAGTGTTCTGGGTCTCTGCTGGGTGTAGTAGTTCTCCAAATTCATACGCAGCCAGCTAAGTGTTACAGCAGGCTTGCGCAAAATTATTTCCTGGCTCTGTCTGGGCTGTGAAATCACCGCTGTATTGCAGTTCACAGTGCAACACTCTGCAGTTCTTTGACATACTCCAGTGCCAGAAGCGCTTAGGCAGGGACAGAAGACATATTGATTGAATATAGGCAGTGGGCCTTTGCAAAAAAATTTGGAGAAAAAAATCTATTTGGGCTGCCTGTCACTGTCCTCAGTGTTCTGGGTCTCTGCTGGGTGTAGTACTTCTCCAAATTCATACGCAGCCAGCTAAGTGTTACAGCAGGCTTGCGCAAAATTATTTCCTGGCGTTCCGTAAGCGAAGTCAGCCTCCAACCACAGGCCAATAAGCGGCACATTTAATTACAGCGTTCTGTTTCTGCATTACTGGTAATACAGCATGCTGAAGGGTAGGGGTAGGCCTAGAGGACGTGGACGCGGCCGAGGATGCGGAGGCCCAAGTCAGGGTGTGGGCACAGGCCGAGCTCCTGATCCAGGTGTATCGCAGCCGACTGCTGCGGGATTAGGAGAGAGGCACGTTTCTGGCGTCCCCACATTCATCGCACAATTAATGGGTCCACGCGGTAGACCTTTATTAGAAAATGAGCAGTGTGAGCAGGTCCTGTTGTGGATGGCAGAAAGTGCATCCAGCAATCTATCGTCCACCCACAGTTCTGTGCCGTCCAGTGCTGCAACTCAGAATCCTCTAGCTGCTGCTCCTCCTTCCTCCCAGCCTCCTCACTCCATTACAATGAGACATTCTGAGGAGCGGGCAGACTCCCAGGAACTGTTCTCGGGCCCCTGCTCAGATTGGGCAGCAGTGGTTCCTCTCCCACCAGAGGAGTTTATCGTGACTGATGCCCAACCATTGGAAAGTTCCCTGGGTCCGGGGGATGAGGCTGGGGACTTCCGGCAACTGTCTCAAGACCTTTCAGTGGGTGAAGAGGACGATGACGTTGAGACACAGTTGTCTATCAGTGAGGTAGTAGTAAGGGCAGTAAGTCCGAGGGAGGAGCGCACAGAGGATTCGGAGGAAGAGCAGCAGGACAATGAGGTGACTGACCCCACCTGGTTTGCTATGCCTACTGAGGACAGGTCTTCAGAGGGGGAGGCAAGGGCAGCAGCAGGGCAGGTTGCAAGAGGCAGTGCGGTGGCCAGGGGTAGAGGCAGGGCCAGACCGAATAATCCACCAACTGTTTCCCAAAGTGCCCCCTCGCGCCATGCCACCCTGCAGAGGCCGAGGTGCTCAAAGGTCTGGCAGTTTTTCACTGAGAGTGCAGTAGACCGACGAACAGTGGTGTGCAACCTTTGTCGCGCCAAGATCAGCCGGGGAGCCACCACCACCAGCCTCACCACCACCAGCATGCGCAGACATATGATGGCCAAGCACCCCACAAGGTGGGACAAAGGCCGTTCACCGCCTCCGGTTTGCACCGCTGCCTCTCCCCCTGTGCCCCAACCTGCCACTGAGATCCAACCCGCCTCTCAGGGCACAGGCACTACCGTCTCCTGGCCTGCACCCACACCCTCACCTCCGCTGTGCTCGGCCCCATCCACCAATGTCTCTCAGCGCACCATCCAGCCGTCGCTAGCGCAAGTGTTTGAGCGCAAGCGCAAGTACGCCGCCACGCACCCGCATGCTCAAGTGTTAAACGTGCACATAGCCAAATTTATCAGCCTGGAGATGCTGCCGTATAGGGTTGTGGAAACGGAGTCTTTCAAAAGTATGATGGCGGCGGCGGCCCCGCGCTACTCAGTTCCCAGTCGCTACTACTTTTCCCGATGTGCTGTCCCAGCCCTGCACGACCACGTCTCCCGCAACATTGTACGCGCCCTCACCAACGCGGTTACTGGCAAGGTCCACTTAACAACGGACACGTGGACAAGCACAGGCGGGCAGGGCCACTATATCTCCCTGACGGCACATTGGGTGAATTTAGTGGAGGCTGGGACAGAGTCAGAGCCTGGGACCGCTCACGTCCTACCCACCCCCAGAATTGCGGGCCCCAGCTCGGTGGTGGTATCTGCGGCGGTGTATGCTTCCTCCACTAAGGCACCCTCCTCCTCCTCCTCCAACGCAACCTCTGTCTCGCAATCAAGATGTGTCAGCAGCAGCAGCACGTCGCCAGCAATCGGTGTCGCGCGACGTGGCAGCACAGCGGTGGGCAAGCGTCAGCAGGTCGTGCTGAAACTACTCAGCTTAGGAGATAAGAGGCACACGGCCCACGAACTGCTGCAGGGTCTGACAGAGCAGACCGACCGCTGGCTTGCGCCGCTGAGCCTCTAACCGGGCATGGTCGTGTGTGACAACGGCCGTAACCTGGTGGCGGCTCTGCAGCTCGGCAGCCTCACGCACGTGCCATGCCTGGCCCACGTCTTTAATTTGGTGGTTCAGCGCTTTCTGAAAAGCTACCCACGCTTGTCAGACCTGCTCGGAAAGGTGCGCCGGCTCTGCGTACATTTCCGCAAGTCCCACACGGACGCTGCCACCCTGCTCACCCTGCAACATCGGTTTCATTTGCCAGTGCACCGACTGCTGTGCGACATGCCCACACAGTGGAACTCTACGCTCCACATGTTGGCCAGGCTCTATGAGCAGCGTAGAGCTATAGTGGAATACCAACTCCAACATGGGCGGCGCAGTGGGAGTCAGCCTCCTCAATTCTTTTCAGAAGAGTGGGCCTGGTTGGCTGACATCTGCCAGGTCCTTGGAAAGTTTGAGGAGTCTACCCAGGTGGTGAGCGGCGATGCTGCAATCATTAGCGTCACCATTCCTCTGCTATGCCTCTTGAGAAGTTCCCTGCAAAGCATAAAGGCAGACGCTTTGCGCTCGGAAACAGAGGCGGGGAAGACAGTATGTCGCTGGATAGTCAGAGCACCCTCCTGTCTATATCTCAGCACGGTGAGGAGGAGGAGGAGGAGGAGGAGGATGAGGAGGAGGGGGAAGAGACAGCTTGGCCCACTGCTGAGGGTACCCATGCTGCTTGCCTGTCATCCTTTCAGCGTGTATGGCCTGAGGAGGAGGAGGAGGAGGAGCAGGATCCTGAAAGTGATCTTCCTAGTGAGGACAGCCATGTTTTGCGTACAGGTACCCTGGCACACATGGCTGACTTCATGTTGGGATGCCTTTCTCGTGACCCCCGCGTTACACGCATTCTGGCCACTACGGATTACTGGGTGTACACACTGCTTGACCCACGGTATAAGGAGAACTTTTCCACTCTCATACCCAAAGAGGAAAGGGGTTTGAGAGTGATGCTATACCACAGGACCCTGGCGGACAACTGATGGTAAAATTCCCATCCGACAGCGCTAGTGGCAGAAGGCGCAGTTCCGAGGGCCAGGTAGCAGGGGAGGCGCGGAGATCAGGCAGCATGTACAGCACAGGCAGGGGAACACTCTCTAAGGCCCTTGACAGCTTTATGGCTCCCCAGCAAGACTGTGTCACCGCTCCCCAGTCAAGGCTGAGTCGGTGGGAGCACTGTAAAAGGATGGTGAGGGAGTACGTAGCCGATCGCACAACCGTCCTCCGTGACGCCTCTGCCCCCTATAACTACTGGGTGTCGAAGCTGGACACGTGGCCTGAACTCGCGCTGTATGCCCTGGAGGTGCTTGCTTGTCCTGCGGCTAGCGTCTTGTCAGAGAGGGTGTTTAGTGCGGCTGGGGGAATCATCACAGATAAGCGTACCCGCCTGTCAACCGACAGTGCCAACAGGCTTACACTCATCAAGATGAACAAAGCCTGTATTTCCCCAGACTTCTCTTCTCCACCAGCGGACAGCAGCGATACCTAAGCAATACGTAGGCTGCACCCGCGGATGGAAGCATCGTTCTCTATCCCCATCAAAAACGGGGACCTTTTTGCTTCATCAATCTGTATATAATATTCCTCCTCCTCCTCCTGCTCCTCCTCCTGAAACCTCACATAATCACGCCGAACGGGCAATTTTTCTTAGGCCCACAAGGCTCAGTCATATAATTTTTGTAAACAATTTTTATACGTTTCAATGCTCATTAAAGCGTTGAAACTTTCACCTGAACCAATTTTTATTTTAACTGGGCTGCCTCCAGGCCTAGTTACCAATTAAGCCACATTAACCAAAGCGATTAATGGGTTTCACCTGCCCTCTTGGTTGAGCATGGGCAATTTTTCTGACGTACATTAGTACTGTTGGTACACCAATTTTTGGGGGCCCTCGCCTACAGTGTAATCAAATTAATTTTTAATCCACCTGCATTACAGCTGACGTTACATCAGCTGTGTTGGGCACTGCAATGGGATATATTTATGTACCGCAGGTGGCTTCCTGGCACCCACCCATGCTGTGGGTCCACAGGGAGTTGTAACTGCATGTGTCCACTTCTAAAGAACCCCAGTCTGACTGGGGCATGCAGTGTGGACCGAAGCCCACCTGCATTAAACATGACATTACCTCAGCTGTGATGGACAATGCAATGGGATATATTTATGTACCGCCGGTGGCTTCCTGGCACCCACCCATGCTGTCGATCCACAGGGACTTCACAATAGGGAGTTGTACCTGCCTGTGTCTATGAATTAAAAACCCCGGTCAGGTTGGGGCATGCAGTGTGGGCCGAAGCCCACCTGCATTTAATCTGACGTTAGCTCTGCTGTCCAGGGCACTGCAATGGAATACATTTATGTACAGCTGGTGGGTTCCAGGGAGCCACCCATGCTGTGGGTGCACACGGAATTCCCATTGCGGAGTTGTACCTGCCTGTGACTATTTATAAAAAAACGCGGTCTGCCTGGGGCATGCAGACACCTTGACAGAATGAATAGTGTGTGGCACATAGGTTCCCCATTGCTATGCCCACGTGTGCAGCTCCAGATGGAGGTGGCACAGGATTGGATTTCTCATTGCTTCTGTACAGCATTGTGGACGATCGCCCCGCCCCTTTTAAAGAGGGTCGCTGCCTAGCTGTGCCAACCCTCTGCAGTGTGTGCCTGCTTTTCCTCTGGCAGACGCACTTATAAATAGACATGAGGGTGGCGTGGCATGAGGGCAGCTGAAGGCTGGGCAGGGACAGTTTGGTGTGCGCTGTGGACACTGGGTCGTAGGTGGGGGGGTTGGGCAGCATGTAACCCAGGAGAAGTGGCAGCGGAGTGTCATGCAGGCAGTGATTGTGCTTTGTTGGAGGTAGTGTGGTGCTTAGCTAAGGTATGCATTGCTAATGAGGGCTTTTCAGAAGTAAAAGTTGTTGGGAGGGGGGGGCCCACTCTTGCCGCTATTGTGGCTTAATAGTGGGACCTGGGAACTTGAGATGCAGCCCAACATGTAGCCCCTCGCCTGCCCTATCCGTTGCTGTGTCATTCCCATCACTTTCTTGAACTGCCTAGATTTTCACAAATGAAAACCTTAGCGAGCATCGGCGATATACAAAAATGCTCGGGTCGCCCATTGACTTCAATGGGGTTCGTTACTCGAAACGAACCCTCGAGCATCGCGAAAAGTTCGTCTCGAGTAACGAGCACCTGCGCATTTTGGTGCTCGCTCATCTCTAACATGGATATAATAAAACAATAAGCAGGAAGACCAGAATATATTGGAACTAGAGATTAGCGAGCACGCTCGTTTAAGGCTGATGCTCGAGCGAGCATCGGTCTTTTCGAGTAACTGATTACTCGTCTGAGCACCATGCAGGGGGGCGGCGGGGGGGGGGGGGGGGGGGAGTGAGAGAGATCTCTAACTCCCCGCTTCTAGCCGGCCCCTGCATGGTGCTCGGATGAGTAATCAGTTACTCGAAAAGACCGATGCTCGCTCGAGCATCAGCCTTAAACGAGCGTGCTCGCTAATCTCTAATTGGAACATAATATACGTTATAATATGATAATATATATGTTGAGCAAAATAAAGATAAACAGGAAGATAGATAGATATGAGATAGATAGATAGATAGATAGATAGATAGATAGATAGATAGATAGATAGATAGATAGATAAAGAGAAATAGATAGAGCGATCATCGCTCTGTCATTTACAGTGCAAGATGATCACTCAAGATGAGCGATCACCTTGCGCTGCCAGCGAAGGATGCAGAAGACAAGCGGGGTGTCCCCACTTATCTTTTGCATCCAGCTGTTCCCCGCTCAGGACGCCCGGCTGTTATACAGCCGAGTGCTCAGAGAGGAGGATGCAGAAGACAGGTGGGGTTTCCCGCTTGTCTTCTGCATCCAGATGTTTTCTGCACGGAGCGCCCGGCTGTATAATTATACAGCCGAGCACTCTGAGCGGGGTATGGAGAACAGAGCTGGACCGTTCTGTTCTTCATACCCAGCCCGTTATCAGGGAGCGGGATACAGCTGAAACAATAGTATCAGCTGTATCCCGCTGTGAATCCCTGATAAGGCTCATCGTTGTCTTTCAGCATGCTGAAAGATGACGATGAGCGACAGCTTAACGAAAACTGCATGATGTCAGTGCAGCTACACACAATGATTATCGCTCAAAAGACGGCTTTTGAGCGAGTTTTGAGCGATAATCGTTGTGTCTAAATGGGCCTTAATGCTCCCTTTACATGGGACAATAGTCGTCTAAATGACTGCACAAGTGCTGACGTCACTGCTAAGGTTGTTAGCACTCATACAGAACATTTAGAAAGAAAGACTTATTGCTGGATCTCGGCCTTCTCCCTCAGCACTTCTATGTGAAGCGCTGAGCAGGAGACATTTACATGTAACGAGAAGCCAGCGATCCAGTGGTAGTTTTTTCGCTGACTAAAAGTCAGCGATAATGAAAGTGAAAGAATGGTGAGAGATTTTATTGCATTTACATTGCATGATTATCATTCAAATTTGTTTGTTTTAAGAAATTTTGAGTGATAATTGTTACATATCAATTGCCCATTATAATTCTCCTTACACCTACTAGGTGCTCTCCCTAAGGGGAATCTTTACCCCTTCCAACCTTCATCTATGGGCCACTCACCCAGCCAGCCGATTCCTGTATACTGATGAGGGGTAAAAGCACTGAAACAGCCTGTCTGTACTTGGCTATCTTTTCCTTCAGGAGAAGACTCTGATATTGTTTTATATTCCCAGTAGAGATGAGCGAGCATACTCGTCCGTGCTTGATGCTCGTTCGAGTATTAGGGTGCTCGAGATGCTCGTTTCTCGAGATGAGCACCACGCGGTACTCGTCTCGATTAAACGAGCACTGACCATTGAATTCAATGGAGCCGGCAATACAGCTGGCTCCATTGAAAGCAATAGGCTGCCGGCGATCTCAGGATGAATTTTCGGGAAGGGCTTAAAAACATAAGCCCTTACCTGAAAATCATCCTAAAATGTGTAAAAATAAAAAATAAAAAAAAATGTCAGCATAAAGATCGTTCTCCTCTGCCATAGCTGTAACAGCTGTGGCAGAGAAGAATGATGTTAGCCCATTGAATTCAATGGAGCCGGCAATACAGCCGGCTCCATTGAAAGCAATGCGCTGCGGGCGAGCGCGGGATGAATTTTCAGGAAGGGCTTAAATATATAAGCCCTTCCCTGCAATTCATGAATTCATGAATGGGTGTGAGTGAGAGCTGCCCCTGATTGGTCAGGCTGTGACCAATCAGAGGCAGCTCATTCAGCAGGTGGGGATTTTAAATCCCCGGCTGCTGAATACTACAGAGAGCAGTTCAGAGAACTGCCGCCGGCTGGGCTGAACTCCGTCTGCCGGGACCGGGTGAGTATATATATTTTTTTTATTTTTACACATTTCTGGATGAATTGCAGGGAAGGGCTTATATATTTAAGCCCTTCCCGAAAATTCATCCCGCGATCGCCCACAGCGCATTGCTTTCAATGGAGCCGGCTGTATTGCCGGCTCCATTGAATTCAATGGGCAAACATCGTTCTTCTCTGCCACAGCTGTAACAGCTGTGGCAGATGAGAACGATCTTTATACTGACAGTGCAGGGTGGGGGGCCTCACTCCCGCGCTCGCCGGCAGCCCATTGCTTTCAATGGAGCCGGCTGTATTGCCGGCTCCATTGAATTCAATGGGCTAACATCGTTCTTCTCTGCCACAGCTGTAACAGCTGTGGCAGATGAGAACGATCTTTATGCTGACAGTGCGGGGGGGTCTCACTCCCGCGCTCGCCGGCAGCCCATTGCTTTCAATGGAGCTGGCTGTATTGCCGGCTCCATTGAATTCAATGGGCTAACATCGTTCTTCTCTGCCACAGCTGTAACAGCTGTGGCAGATGAGAACGATCTTTATGCTGACAGTGCGGGGGGGGGGGGGGGCACTCTTGCCGCTATTGTGGCTTAATAGTGGGACCTGGGAACTTGAGATGCAGCCCAACATGTAGCCCCTCGCCTGCCCTATCCGTTGCTGTGTCGTTCCCATCACTTTCGTGAATTTTCCAGATTTTCACAAATGAAAACTTTAGCGAGCATCGGCGATATACAAATATGCTCGAGTCGCCCATTGACTTTAATGGGGTTCGTTACTCGAAACGAACCCTCGAGCATCGCGGGAAATTCGACTCGAGTAACGAGCACTCAAGCATTTTGGTGCTCGCTCATCTCTAATTCCCAGTCATTGTTACAAGACCTGTTAGAAGATTGGACATTGACTTACAGGAATGCTACCACCTAATAGGTGGTGCTGTAGAGCCATTATTCCATCATTCCATTTGCATCAATAGGTTCTGCAAACACAACGTTTTCCGTTTTCTCAACATGTATGAGATCCAAGACAGATGTAACAGATATTGTTAGATGAACTCATTAGATGTCAAACTATTATCTGTAACCTTAAATAGAACTGCAGGAAAGCCCACTAATTAGTGTGTGTTTCGTCAAAGAGTTAAATAGAAAATTAAGCTCATATATATGTATGTGTTTATATATATATATATATACATATATATATATGCCCCAAGTGCAAGTGGATGGATGGATGGATGGATAGATAGGAGATAGATAGATAGATAGATAGATAGATAGATAGATAGATAGATAGATAGACAGGAGATAGATAGATAGATAGATAGATAGATAGATAGATATGAGATAGATAGATAGATAGATAGATAATGAGATAGATAGATAGATAGATAGATAGATATGAGATAGATAGATGAAGGTGTTATCTTGAAAATTCCCAGAGTTATCACATTCGAGATTATTTTTCCTTAGAGATCCCATTAATTCCTATTTCTAAGGTTGTATTAGGGATTCGCTTAAACAGAAATGAAGTGTAATATGCAAATAGTTCTAATTGGACCGCTAATAGAGCATGTCTCTGTTGTTTTTTTGCGGGGAGTTTTATGCCTATGTAATCAGTGCAGACAGCCGTTAAGTAAATGAAGAAGCAACTAACAATGTCAGAAAAAAGACCGGGCGGTTCCAGCTGACACTACCCTAATCTTCCAGGACCCATTAAATGGCAGTTTCAACGCATTACCTACCATAACATCCTTGAATATCAGTGATTTTATTTGCAGCATCAAACATTCCATTTCACGCCCCATTAAGAGTGGGAGCCTGAGCTTTTTGACGCAGCTAAACATTTTACTAACTACCTGGACTAAGTAACCAATTAACTTTTGGAGACAATACGGCCAATTAAGCGCAGAAAGGTAAGGCCGTCATCCCCCACTAAAACTGAATTTCTTTTTTTTTCCTCTCTTTTCTTTACCGAGGTGATGTCTCACTTCAGCAGCTAATACAGTCACAAACCCCATTAACCCCTTCAATGAAGGATAATGGAAAAGTTCAGAGGCTCCCCTTTAGAAGCATGCGACTGTAGAAAGAGGCCCTTGAGGGCCACTTATTCACCTAACTGCTCCCTGTCACAGATTGCTAACTAATAACGAGATTGGCATGTTACAGTAAATAGGACACCAAGCTGTCATATTGTAATAGGTATAGTACTATTGTTTTGTGGGACGTGCATAAAGGAAAATGATTCAACTGATATTATCACCAAACATACAGTAATAAAAGCACAAGGTCTGGCAGACACGTATCATTTAAAGCACCAGCCACATGGTGCTGCTCATAAACTAGTCAGCGGTTTGTGGGTGAGCAACAATGAGCTGAAAAGGAGGGAAAGATGGAAAGTATGGGATTCTGGAGTGCAACGACCATACTGATGTAGATGACAAGGAACGATAGTCTATATAGACTATTTTACCTGCAGAAAACAAGTTTCTCCGGTCAACTTTCTGTGAACAGTAAACCATGTAATCTAGTTTTCCCAATATGGTCAACTTTTTCCAGAATTCACAATTTCCAAACTTTGTAATTTCACAAATTTGAAAAAAATAATTTTCTATCAGTTCAACCTAGATAAGCAAAACGCAAATAATATTTCCTATCGGCCACGTTTTTGGTCTGAGTGAGGTTCAAGATACATATGTGTTTCCATTCTAGTTGAAATCTTAACAAGCATGATCTTTCTCTTATCACATAGCAGACAAGGACAGGAGGCTATCACGGCACGGGTTGCCTGCTAGTCCAGGGGTGATGTCACAACATTATCCTTGGACCATGTGACATGATGGGTGGCTCATGCCCAGTGTCATTCAGTAACTTCTCCCTTCAGATCAAGTTTTGATAAGTGGACTGGGCTGTCTCTCAGTGCAGTTAGCCTATCAGGCCTTTGTTAAGATATTTAAACTGTCTTCTTTTGTTTTAAGGACATGGCTTTTACTTCTTGCTGCATACTGTGTCAGTGAAAACTGTGTTTTGGATTCCATAGACCTTGGTTCTTAGTCCTAGTTTTCAGAGCAGCTTCTAGTTTATTATCTCTCTTCTTAGAAGTTCAGGTTTTAGTAGTTCAGTTGGCAATTCAGTTTGGATTGAATACCGGCCTCTCTTCTATAGTGGGGTCGCCCTTTTTGGGGTGGGTTGTTATATTAGTTTTTAGCGGCTTGGGGATTGACCAAGAATATTGCTTAATAGTTGTGCCAGATTTGTTGGACATTGAGTCGGATTCCTACGTTTTACTAAACTACCAGTTATATTCGTTCATAAGTTCATATTAGTGTTTTAGTCTAAATTCAGAGGTCTTTCGACATACCGACAAGCTTAGTCAAACGTAACAGCTACAACCTGGTAATGAAGATAAGCAATTACTATCAGGACATGTCCATGAAATTGACTCATTAAAGGCAGGACACATTTTTCTAAGATTCCTCTAACACTTTTTATTTTGTTTCCAGTGTATGTTCCATCTTTGGAATCACCAAAAACAGCATTCAGACAGAACCCAGAATGGAATCATAGACTTTAATGTATGAAACAAGTCACTTAGGTCTCTATTCGACATAGTGTCCATTCTTTTCCATCTTTAGGGAGAACAGAAATGCATAGTTGACTACACAATTTGTATGGCAGAAGTGACCGAAAGGAACAGAAACCATGTCAAACAGAGACCAAAGTCATCTCCGTTTCAGTACTAAAAGCCTGTGGTTCCATCCAAATTTTCTTCTGGATGCTGTTTTTGTGTGGAAAATGGGAATGGGAAGACTGGGTGCACACAGAAACACTATATGAACACAGATTTACTGCCCAAGGTGATGATTTCAAATATCATCCCACTATCCCTAATCCTTGATATTCAGCATATTAGCTATTAGATCAACATGTGTCCTCTTGTATACCTTTCCTCACCAATCTCTACCATTTTTTAAAATATATTTTTATAAATTGAACTTCTTCCTCAATGGTGGCCTAAGCATTTGTATACTCTGCATAGCTCTTGTCCCATCACTGCATAGCTTCATTTTAGCAGCTTAATAATACTAATAATTAGCTAATGTAGGCTAGTAGAGAGCAACAACATCACAAAAATTATAATGCCACCACTGCCGAATAAGAGCTCACATGCCCACATCTGTATTACTGATTCATGTTATAGATCAGCAATGTGACTCTCGTAGCTTGCCATGGGGCCAAACAGTACCTCCGTGTGCCTCCACTTTTAGTTGGAAGCATATTACATTGCCTTATGGCTCTCTGCAAGTAATATAACGTCCGACATGCACACACATATAGATTATTTTCTGTCTGATTTACATGGAATGCAACAAAACTATAGTGCCAAGTTCCATCAGATGCCACCTTGTAGAAATAGTCTTCTCTAGAAGGATTGCACCATATTGACACCACTTGAAGTTTATGCATGAGTACTGCAAGTTCACCTGTGCGCCTTCCCAAAGGTTTTTCTGCAAAAGAGATCCAGCAGGATCCCCTAGACAGACTTTTCCATCCCTATGAGGTGGTTGGAAAGAGCATTATTCCAGAGCTTGTCTTCCTTACTGGAGAAACCTTCCTGCCCTAATAGACAGCATGCTCAATGGGAAGTATCATCTATATAGGTTCAAATTCATGTCAAACTCTTCATGATTACAGCATATCACAGAAATACCATAGACAAGCATAGGCAGATAGAATACTGTCAATATAAAGTGTGATTGTTCCCAGCAAGAGAAACCAATTAATCTTGTAGATATGAAACCTTTTAATGCCTAACAAAAATACATGATGTTATCGCAAGCTTTCGAGCCTATTTGCATTACTAGTTTAGCTGTGTACACATCATATGTAATACAAACAAGGCAAATAGATCAACAGAAAAAAATGCGGTACTTGTTAGGCTAGGTTCACATCTGCATGGGAGACTTTGTTAAGAGCCTCTGTCATAGATTCCTGTTAAAATTCTAGACAAAGTAGTATAGCATGCTGTACTATTTCATTTTGGAAAATGTTGTAGATAGAGATGAGCACACATACTCGGTTCGGGTGTTTTTGGACCCGAGCACCGCTTTTTCCGAGTAACTGACTACTCGGACGAAAAGATTCGGGGGGCGGCATGGTGGAGCAGGGGGGAGCTCTCTCTCTCTCCCCCCCCCCCACTCTCCTCTGCAACCCCCTGCGCACCCCCAGCGCCCCCCGAATCTTTTCGTCCAAGTAGTCAGTTACTCAGAAAAAGCGGTACTCGGGTCCAAAAACACCCGAACCGAATACGTACACTCATCTCTAGTTGTAGAGCAAGACCGAAGCCAAACCAATCCCATTATAGTCAATATGGTCCATCCTGCGCCGCTTATTTCCATAATTGAATGGCATTTCATGTACCTACTCCCAAGATGGAGCAAGAAAATAGAATGCCAAACGATGGTGTGAACCCATCCTGAAGAGTAAGCTTAGCAGGAACACATTTAGTCACAGTAAGCAGCTTGAAAAGCAAAGAAAAAATAATTTAAAGTCCAACATGTCCCTATATAAATGGTAAGGCCATTTTTGGTGTTAGGTACAGTTTTGGGTACTGCACTGTAAAAAGAATATATGTAACTAGATCAAAAATAAAGGTATGTAATTAGGTTTATAAAAACATTACAAGGTTAACACAAAGAATTGGCACACAAACTATTAAAGATCTGTTCAGACTATCAACATTATTTGTGTGGGGTCAAAAGGTGGATTCATCCTTCCAGTATGTGCAATACTGCAGAATATGTTGGTGCTATGCTGATAATAGGTAATAAACATTAATTATTAATGTTCCCTTATTTGTATTCAATAATTTCATTCAGTACTGTAGAATGATAAAGAAGTTCAGGCGGGGATGGGTCCTCTAATTGCACAGTAAGGCGGTCAATAAAAGCAACATATGTAAATGTGGACATAGTTTCTCTGTCTCCATGTGACTGCCGGGAATACATTGTTCTCTTGGGTGTTATATGCATGACAAATCTTAATTTTCATTATACTAACAAATGGTTAAACAATTAAAGCCACCAGCAGCATAATCTTGCATACTAAAATCAGCTTTTCTAAAATATTTCTAACATTGCTACATTATTGACTTTTTGTCTTACCTAACTATCCAGTTACAGACCTCCATATATCACAGATCAGATAGATGTATCTTATTAATATGCCTGGTCAGACCTCCAAAGATAACATTCAAAGCCCTTCTAGTCCAACTTAATTCCTCATGTGTACATTTGCAAAACACACAGTGTTCTGTACCATCATCTTATACATCTCACGTATTGCTCCAAAGAATAATCTCATAATGTGAGCTGTTTGCATTCCATGTTGAGAGGTGGAAGTGCTACATATTGGCGAGTGAGATAAAATAGTAGAATAATAAACATTTTGCATGCATGCTAGAGGCTGAGAACCCACAGTCTGATTTACAGTATTAACTGAGCTTATGGGTTACTGCGGATAAGCCATAAATGTCTATCCTTGAAATGCCCCTTTACTTAAGGGGTATCAGAGCTAGAACTGCACTACCATACTGGGCTACTGCACTATAGATGGTATTTTGAGGCTTCCAATTGGCCCGTTGGTCCTCCAAATAAGCTGGTTGGCAGGCATCCTGGAAAACGGGCCCCTGTTGAACTATTGATGATCTTTTCTTGGAATACCCCTTTACTTAAAGAATATTCTGGTGATTCTTTATTTTTGTTATTGATGACTAAAAGGTCATCAATAGATGATTGGATCTGGGAGCCAATCAGAAGGCTCAAAAGAATGTTTGTAGGACCGTAGGTTGATGACCGAATGGGGCCCACTGCTTGGATCCCCACCGATCAGCAGATTTCTGGGGCTGCTGCTACTGTGGTCAGTGCAGGAAGCAGAAAGTATTGACCATAACACAGTGGGCTGGATTGGTAGGCGCTGCTCCCATTGAATGTGCCACTCTGGGCTGTTGTGATGTGGTCAGCACTTTCTGTGCTGACCACAGTGACAGTGGCTCCTGGAATCAGATGATTGGTGAGGATCCAAGTGGCAGGTTCCCACCGATTATCTATTAATGACCTGTCAGTCATCAATAGCAAAAATAGGAAAGTACCGGAATACTACTTTAAGAGGTACCAGAGCTAGAGCTGTACTACCATATCAGGCCATTGTGCTTTAATCAGTGTCCTACGACTTCTGATTGGCCCCTAGTTCCTTCAAATCAGCTGGTCGGTGGTGTTCCAGGGTGATGGACCCTGTCAATGTGCTATTGATGATCTGACAATAGGTCATCAAATATTGTGGGCTGAAAAAACCCTTTAATAGAGTCTATGAAGTTCTGTGATTCTATTAAGTGCAAATCTGAATTTCTCAACTTTGACAACCTGCAGCCAAAATTTTTTTATTGTAAACTGTGTGCAGATTTTCACTATCTCCTACCTCCGTAACATCCAAAATAACTTTAATAACTCCAGTTTCAATTTGCTACCCAATTTCCATGAATAATTGCCCCAGACTTGTTATGACAGGCTGAAACTATGCAGTAGTGATTTAGCACCCTGCTTTCGACTCTTGACTACACATCACCAATAGAGACCTGTAACCTGGGCTGTTCAACAATTACTTGATCCATACCTTCTTAGGATTAGAGATAATCACGGAAGTGTTCTGGTTCAGCCAGTGTTAACCCTATAAAAGAAGAGGATTCGCATTCTAGTACCTGACAATTTACATGACTGCATTTGTACATCCGGCTGTAGGCAGTGTACACTAGAATTTATGTGGGAGCGTCTTCCCACTCATTAAAAACATTATTCTTTGATACGGTATAGGTTTTCAGTTTTGGCTGGCAATAAATCCAGGCCACATGTGAGCAATAATTATACAAACAGAAGCAACAAATGTTTTCCTGATTGAATAATTAGTTTAAAATTCCATCGCTGATAACATCTGCAAAGATCTTTGTTACTTATTGGTTACACCATATCTCCTCCAGATTATCAGCTGTTATTTTAGCAATGAAGAATTGTTTGTATCAAATTCTATGAGGTTTTATGATCTTGTATATATGATTCCACACTTGGCTTAAGGCAGGAGATTAAGCCGCCAGAACAGAATAAAGAAACATAAGTAGTGTAATAATAAATAATAATAACAATTATAGTAATGGTAAAATTCCTCAAATTGTATTATAGACATATACTACTGGTTGCATGACATTACATTGCGTTTTTTCAGGCAGTTCCATAAGTTAACCAATAAAAGTTGAAAAAAAAACACTACTGATTCACATAAAGAGTAGCATTATATATATATATATATACACAGTGGGGAAAAAGTATTTAGTCAGATACCAATTGTACAAGTTCTCCCACTTAAAAAGATGAGAGAGGCCTGTAATTGACATCATAGGTAGACCTCAACTATGAGAGACAACATGAGAAAACACATCCAGAAAATCACATTGTCTTGTTTTTAACAAATTTATTTGCAAATTATGGTGGAAAATAAGTATTTGGTCAATAAGAAAAGTTCAGCTCAATACTTTGTTATACATCCTTTATTGGCAATGTCAGAGGTCAAACATTTTCTGTAAGTCTTCACAAGGTTGGCACACATTGTTGCTGGTATGTTGGCCCATTACTCCATGCAGATCTCCTCAAGAGCAGTGATGTTTTGGGCTGTCGCTGGGCAACATGGACTTTCAACTTCCTCCAAAGGTTTTCTATAGGGTTGAGATCTGGAGACTGGCTAGGCTACTCCAGGACCTTGAAATGCTTCTTACGAAGCCACTCCTTCGTTGCCCTGGCGATGTGCTTGGGATCATTGTCATGCTGAAAGACCCAGCCACGTTTCATCTTCAGTGCTCTTGCTGATGGAAGGAGGTTTGCACTCAAAATCTCACGATACATGGCACTATTCATTCTTTCATGTATACGGATCAGTCGTCCTGGTCTCTTTGCAGAGAAACAGTCCCAAAGCATGATGTGGCCACCCCCATGCTTCACAGTAGGTATGATGTTCTTTGGATGCAACTCAACATTCTTTCTCCTCCAAACACGACCAGTTGTGTTTCTGCCAAACAGTTCTACTTTGGTTTCATCTGACCATATTACATTCCCCCAATACTCTTCTGGATCATCCAAATGCTCTCTAGCAAACTTCCAGTTGCCCCGGACATGTACTGGCTTAAGCAGGGGGACACGTCTGGCACTGCAGGATCTGATTCCCTGGCGGCGTAGTGTGTTACTGATGGTAGCCTTTGTTACGTTGGTCCCAGCTCTCTGCAGGTCATTCACTAGGTTCCCCCGTGTGGTTCTGGGATTTTTGCTCACCGTTCTTGTGATCATTTTGACCCCACGGGGTGAGATCTTGCCTGGAGCCCCAGATCAAGGGAGATTATCGGTGGTCTTGTATCTCTTCCATTTTCTAATTATTGCTCCCACAGTTGATTTCTTCACACCAAGCTGCTTTCCTATTGCAGATTCAGTCTTCCCAGTCTGGTGCAGGGATACAATTTTGTTTCTGGTGTCCTTCGACAGCTCTTTGGTCTTCACCATAGTGGAGTTTGGAGTGTGACTGCTTGAGGTTGTGGACAGGTGTCTATTATACTGATACCAAGCTCAAACAGGTGCCATTACTACAGGTAATAAGTGGAGGTCAGAGGAGCCTCTTAAAGAAGAAGTTACAGGTCTGTGAGACCCAGAAATCTTGCGTGTTTGTAGGTGACCAAATACTTATTTTCCACCATAATTTGCAAATAAATTCATTAAAAATCAGACAATGTGATTTTCTGGATGTGTTTTCTCATGTTGTCTCTCATAGTTGAGGTCTACCTATGATGTCAGTTACAGGCCTCTCTCATCTTCTTAAGTGGGAGAACTTGTACAATTGGTATCTGAACAAATACTTTTTTCCCCACTGCATGTGTGTATATATATATATATATATATATATATATATATTAGAGATGAGCGAACACCAAAATGTTCGGGTGTTCGTTATTCGGAACGAACTTCCCGTGATGCTCGAGGGTTCGTTTCGAATAACGAACCCCATTGAAGTCAATGGGCGACCAGAACATTTTTGTATTTCGCCGATGCTCGCTAAGGTTTTCATGTGTGAAAATCTGGGCAATTCAGGAAAGTGATGGGAATGACACAGTGACGGATAGGGCAGGCGAGGGGCTACATGGTGGGCTGCATCTCAAGTTCACAGGTCCCACTATTAAGCCACAATAGCGGCAAGAGTGCCCCCCCCCCACTGTCAGCATAAAGATCGTCCTCCTCTGGCACAGCTGTAACAGCTGTAGCAGAGAAGAACGATGTTTGCCCATTGAATTCAATGGAGCGGCAATACAGCATCTTCCACTGAATGCAATGGGCTGCCGGCGATCGCAGGATGAATGGTCGGAAAGGGGTTAAATATATAACCCCTTTCCTGCAATTCATCCAGAAATGTGTTACACTAAAAATATATACCGGCGTATAAGGCGACCGGGCGTATAAGACGACCCCCCAACTGTCACCTTATACGCCGGCAATACAGTGGAGCAAAGAATAAAAAGCATTACTTACGTTTTTAGATGATCTGCGGTGCTCCTGCAGGCTGTCACTCCCTCCTAATCCACGGCAGACAAGCTTTCTCTATGAAAGGCTTTAAATCCCTGCCTCCAGGAAGACACGTGCCTTCAGCCAATCACAGCCAATGACAATGATGTCATTGAATGGCTGTGATAGGCTGTGTTTCTGGAGGCGGGGATTTCAAGCCTTGAAATCCCCGCCTCCAGAAACACAGCCAATCACAGCCATTCAATGACATCATTGTCATTGGCTGTGATTGGCTGAAGGCACGTGTGCTTCTGGAGGCAGGGATTTAAAGTCTTTCGTGGAGAAAGCAATACTCTGCCGTGGACCAGGAGGGAGTGACAGCCTGCAGGAGCGCCGCAGATCATCTAAAAACGTAAGTAATGATTTTTATTCTTTGCTCCACTGTATTACCGGCGTATAAGGTGACAGTTGGGGGGTCGTCTTATACGCCCTGTCGCCTTATACGCCGGTATATATTTTTAGTGTAACACATTTCTGGATGAATTGCAGGAAAGGGGTTATATATTTAACCCCTTTCCGACCATTCATCCTGCGATCGCCAGCAGCCCATTGCATTCAGTGGAACATGCTGTATTGCCGCTCCATTGAATTCAATGGGCAAACATCGTTCTTCTCTGCTACAGCTGTGCCAGAGAAGAAGGATTTGTCTTCTATATGTTCTCAATGGGGTCAGCGCTGCTGCCGCTGGCCCCATTGAGCGCATATAGAATGCATCCATAGCGAGCAGCGGGAGGGGCAGATTTCAATACTCGGGTGACACCTTATCTCCCCAGCCACTCACAGCAGGGGGGTGGTATAGGGCTTAAACGTTGCAGGGGGAAGTTGTAATGCCTTCCCTGTCTTTATATTGGCCAAAAAAAAGCGCTAACGTCTCAGGGAAGAAAGTTTAATTTACCAGAACACCGCATGGTGTTCGTTACGAATAACGAACATCCCGAACACCCTAATATTCGCACGAATATCAAGCTCGGACGAACGCGTTCGCTCATCTCTAATATATATATATATATATATATATATATATATATATACAGAAAGAGAGAGAGAGATCTGTCATAAAACACAGAACAAAGACCTTGTGTGAAGGATGCCTCTTAGTGTGATGTATTTTTGAGCCTTTAAGGGTGCTTTCATGTGGGTGGAATTTGGCTTCCCTTTGGCTTCCGCAAATTCTGCCCAAAAATCCACATGCCTCAGTGCTAACTTTGATGCAGAAATGAAAATGGCTTCATTGTGCTAGCAATTCTGCATTTAGACATGCTGGTATTGGTATGGAATTCCACAGCGGCAGATATAGCGGTGCGCATTTCAGACAAAATCCGTCCCCCTTATTGTGGTTTCATATACAGTGGTTTTCTAAAAAATGCCACTGCAGTTTTTGATGCAATTTTTTAAGCCAAAGCCAGAATTGGATCCAACAAATAGGTTCATTTCTGGCAGCAAAATCTATACCCGTTTAGCATTCTATTGAATGCTATTGAAATCCACTCTGCAGTTCATATGGTGCAGTTTTCTTGTGAACACATTTGCATCTCAAAAAAAAGAATTGACCTGTCATTTCCTGGAACAGTTTCCACATGGCCTGTATTTAAATGACCTATTTTTATTAAAGGGATTCAGTCATCGGGTTCATACTGCTAAAAAATGGGCAGCATGAACCCAAACAGGGACGCCTGTTGCCCCTGTGGGGTTTTTATTCTGAAATTCTGCGGTGTTTCAGAATAAACGCACTTTGAAGTTTGAGTTCTGAGTCATGGGGAGTCAGCCTCTCTCCGGGCCAGCCTCTCCGACCCGGCTGTGTGCATTCGGCCTAAATAAAAGCGTTATACTCTCATATCATTGGGATCTGTTATCAGGTTTCCCTTTAATTGCACTGTAACTATGCTGTGTGAACTTGGCCTTATATACTGTATATACTCGAGTATAAGCCTAGTTTTTCAGCACATTTTTTGTGCTTTATGGTTCAAAATGTGTTTTTTATTTATATAGAAAATTATGCATTTAACATTAAATGTCATCAAATATTGCCAAATGATATCACATTACTATTTTATGTCAACTTTGTATGCCAAGATCTTAAGCCAAATAAATGAACAAACTTGTCTTGGTATTGTTTTCTTGGTTTTAACTATCTATGAAAAAAAACAGCAGTTGCTATTTAAAGTTGGAGAAGAAAAGGGGGGGGGAGATAGGAAAGAGGGAAAAAAGAAAAGAAAAAGAGAGGAAAGGATAAGAAGGGGGGAGGTGGTAGGAGTGGGGGGGAGGGGTCTCATTTTTTGTGCTTTAAAAGCCCCCCTCGGCTTATACTCGAGTCAGGGAAGGCTTAAAAAAAATCCTCCATACTCACCTCCCAGCCGTCATCTGTGTGGTGCGGCAGGCTGCTTGAATTCTCTCCGCTGTCATTCCCCGCCGTCCTCTCTGCTCAGCTCTGTCATTCCCCGCCGTCAGCGCTGTGCAAGTAAGAGCTGTGATTGGATCGAGCGCCAGCTAATCACAGCCGACACTCTATCATTCACAGCCAATCAGATTGCTTTTGAATTCTCCCCACTGTCCTCTCCCTGCTCAGCTTTCAAATCTTCTGCCGTCAGCGCTGTGTAAGTAAGCGCTGTGATTGGCTGGCGCTCAATCCAATCACAGCGCTTACTTACACAGCACTGACAGAGCTGAGCAGAGAGGATGGTGAGGGATGACAGCAGGGAGAAATCAAGCAGTTTGTTGCACAGACTGGGAGGTGAGTATGGAAGGTTTTTTTTACCCAGTATATACTCGAGTATAGCTCGGCTTATACTTGAGTCAATAGGTTTTCCCAGTTTTTTGTGGTGAAACTTATTGTCTCGGCTTATATTCGGGTCAGCTAATACTCGAGTATATATGGTATCTAATGATACAAAAAAATAGAAAAATGTGAAGTCCAATTCTGGTCAGGTTGAAAATTAAAGAAGCTCTCTATTTTTTTAAAGAAATACATCACAAAACACAGTATCATTGACCGATTCTGTAGCTTGTCCCCTACAGGTTATGTATTCTGCACTTTTCTTCCAGCCTCCAGGTTAGTGATACTGTGATGGATTTCTAAAATAAAAAAAAAACTAAAACAACGATAGAGTTTGTTATTCTATTGCATTAATAGAAAACTACTTTTCCTCCATAATCCCAATAAGCATTTAGAAAACACTGAGGATATTGGCCACTTTATAAAGTGATTTTATTGAAGAACCAAAAAAATCGTTACTAACCTCTGTAGCAGTTAATTAATTGAAACTACTGCAGCCCTGGGACTTTGTGGTGTAGAGGACTCATACAGTTACATGAAATTTGAACCAAAATTGAGTTAGCTCTTAAAGATACTTCAGTAGCATCTTCAAGGGATGAAAAGTGAAGATCAGCCTGAATCTAATCAATCACAGTCTTGACTTCATTCCTTCTTCCTCTCTTGGTAAAATCACAAAGCTATACAACTTAACTTGTAGTAAATATAGATAAATAAATAGACTAGTAGAGAGCCGGCTGATAAACCAAGGAGGATTTACCATCACTCAGCTGATCATCACATTTCCAGCAGACACTTTGTGGTTAGGATAATAATAAAGATTTATCACATTTTACGTAGGTGCCATGCATTTATAATCGGTTGTGAGGTTACAGAAAGCATCAAAGCCTGGTTCACATATTGCAGATTTGTTTCATTCTTGGAAGCATTACTTTTTTAACCAAAATAAGAATTGGATCCACTAGTAGCCTGAGGGCTCGTTTATATAAGCGTGGAAATCGCGCAGAAGTTTGCAACTATTGCTGTGTAAAATCGTATAAATGAGCGATTTTTCCACAATGGAGTCCAGAGCTGTATCCACATTATTTCAACGCAGAACAGAAGGGACTGAGAAAGAGAGATTTTTATTTTGTCTGGGCTCACTGCATAGACTCATCTGACATTCTTTATCACACTACCTGCTGCTTAACCTTTTCCAATCGAATTTGTATCCTGGTTTTCCTAGGGGCTGCATGAGGTGACACGTTGGATAGACTCCAACAGCAGAGAGGCTGGCAATATACAGTAAGAGAACCCTGACGTACGTCTTCCAACATCGGAGCTCTACAGCCTTAAATCATAATGTCTTTAGACGTCAGACAGTGGATTGGAAAGGGTTAAGTAACTCCCCCCCCCCCCCGCTTGAAATATAAGCCCTTCCCTGAAAATCATCCCTAGCTGTTGTAAAAAAAAAAACATCACCTCTGCACCACTGTCAGGGCTCTGGCGTGTCTTCTCGCTGGCTCACCGGCATTTTTCTGAAGCTTTTTGTCCTGCCGGGGATGTAAAAGTACATGCCTTCTGAAAGGGCTGTGTCTGATTGGCTGAGCGCTCAGCTAATCACAGGCAGTGCTCAGCCATTTATTGAATTTAATGCCAGCAGAAAGTGCTTTAGAGCAGTGCTGACAGCCAGCATGAAGGCCCTTCCCTGAAAATCACTGCGGGGGTTGCCTGCATCTGATTGCTTTCAATGGGCATGGAGCTTCGGTCACGCGCATTTTTAACATGCATGAAATGTTTTTCTTTAACACATAGGTGCACAAAAAACAATGCTCATCCGACTGAGCCCTTAGGGAGGAAAATTATCTTCTACGTAGATGAAAATATGTCTTTTTTAGCCTAACACTCTATGTTACTAGATTACTGTTTCAGGTCCAACCTCGCTAAAAGTTCAGTTCAACATGAACCTAAACCAAGCTTTTAGCAGAGTTCTAACAGTTTGCTCAACACTAGCCTTGAACTGTAGTGTATAACATTGCCTAAGACCCAGAAAAGCCTTGTAAAACACTCTTAGGCCTCGGTCACATGGGCGATTTTCCGTGCGATCTGTGCATGTGCATGCAATGTGCGATTTTATAAAACCATTGCTTTGCAATGGTATCGGACACATGAGCGCTTTTTATGCGCTCGTCCGATAAATTATAGAACAGAAATCGCAGATCGCACCTATCTGCGATCTGCGATTCCTGTTCTCTTCTCTATATGCGCTCAATGGGGCCGGTGGCAGCAGTGCCGACCCCATTGAGAACATATAGTAGACAAATCATTCTCCTCTGCCACAGCTGTAACAGCTGTGGCAGAGAAGAACGATATTTGCCCATTGAATTCAATGGAGCCGGCAATACAGCCGGCTCCATTGAAAGCAATGGGCTGCTGGCGATCGCACGATGAATTTTCGGGAAGGGCTTAAAAATATAAGCCCTTCCCTGAAATTCATCCAGAAATGTGTAAAAAGTAAAAAAAAAATATACTCACCTTGTCCCGGCAGACGGAGTTCAACCGCGGCCGACCGGCAGTTCTCCTGAACTGCTCTGAGTAGTATTCAGCTCTCAGCTGTCATTCAGTTCAGGAGAACTGCCGGTCGGCCGCGGTTGAACTCCGTCTGCCGGGACAAGGTGAGTATATTTTTTTTTTACTTTTTACACATTTCTGGATGAATTTCAGGGAAGGGCTTATATTTTTAAGCCCTTCCCGAAAATTCATCGTGAGATCGCCCGCAGCCCATTGCTTTCAATGGAGCCGGCTGTATTGCCGGCTCCATTGAATTCAATGCGCTGGACAGCGCTGCACTGCTCCGGCCTGTTTCTAATGAAACGCAGCTAGGAGCAGATTTTTCGGCCCCGGTCACGCGATTTGCGGATGCGCATCCGTCATGCGATCCGCAAATCGTGGGAAAAAACGCCTGCGTGACCGAGGCCTTAGAGTCTTATGCCGGGCTTTTCTGACTTTTGGACTGTGTTATACACCACTTTTAGGGGTTTTGGTGAACACCGGGTCTAATGGCCAGCCATCACATCAATTTTAAAAGTTGATCATATGGCATCAAAAAATGTTATGAGCTGGCAAAGTCAAAAAGTGCTTCGCTAACTCCACTGCTATTTGGTTCCAGCAGTCTTTGGAAAACACATTGATCCCCGCTAGTTAGATATGTTGTTGGCATATTATAGCAGTAGTTCATCAATCTTTATAGTGAGACAATCCTTTTTATATGAAGGTTAAAAATTGTTTTGTCTACATATCGGGGTGCACTCCACCCTTTTAGTCCTTCCTGAGTTTACTTCTAGAGATGAGCGAGCACCAAAATGCTCGGGTGCTCGTTACTCGGGACGAACTTTTCGCGATGCTCGAGGGTTCGTTTCGAGTAACGAACCCCATTGAAGTCAATGGGCGACCTGAGCATTTTTGTATTTCGACGATGCTCGCTAAGGTTTCCTTGTGTGAAAATCTGGGCAATTCAAGAAAGTGATGGGAACGACACAGCAACGGATAGGGCAGGCGAGGGGCTACATGTTGGGCTGCATCTCAAGTTCACAGGTCCCACTATTAAGCCACAATAGCGGCAAGAGTGGGGCCCCACCCCCTCCCAACAACTTTTACTTCTGAAAAGCCCTCATTAGCATGGCATACCTTTGCTAAACACCACACTACCTCCAACAAAGCACAATCACTGTCTGCATGACACTCCACTGCCACTTCTCCTGGGTTACATGCTGCCCAACCGCCTCCCCTCCCCCCCCCCACAGCGCACACCAAAGTGTCCCTGTGCAGCCTTCAGCTGCCCTCATGCCACACCACCCTCATGTCTATTTAGAAGTGCGTCTGCCATGAGGAGGAACCGCAGGCACACACTGCAGAGGGTTGGCACGGCTAGGCAGCGACCCTCTTTAAAAGGGGCGGGGCAATAGCCCACAATGCTGTACAGAAGCAATGAGAAATAGAATCCTGTGCCACCGCCATCAGGAGCTGCACACGTGGGCATAGCAATGGGGAACCTATGTGCCACACACTATTCATTCTGTCAAGGTGTCTCTGCATGCCCCAGTCAGACCGGGCTTTTTAATTCATAGACACAGGCAGGTACAACTCCCTATTGTGAAGTCCCTGTCGACCGACAGCATGGGTGGCTCCCTGGAACCCACCGGCGATACACAAAAATATCCCATTGCATTGCCCAACACAGCTGAGGTAGTAATGTCGTGCTTAATGCAGGTGGGCTTCGGCCCACACTGCATGCCCCAGTCAGACTGGGGTTCTTTACAAGTGGAAACAGATGCATTTATAATTCCCTGTGGACCCACAGCATGGGTGGGTGCCAGGAAGCCACCGGCGGTACATAGAAATATCCCATTGCATTGCCCAACACAGCTGAGGTAGTAATGTCGTGCTTAATGCAGGTGGGCTTCGGCCCACACTGCATGCCCCAGTCAGACTGGGGTTCTTTACAAGTGGACACATGTAGGTTAAACTCTGTGTGCACCTACAGCATGGGTGGCTCCCTGGAACCCACCGGCGATACACAAAAATATCCCATTGCATTGCCCAACACAGCTGAGGTAGTAATGTCGTGCTTAATGCAGGTGGGCTCCGGCCCACACTGCATGCCCCAGTCTGACTGGGGTTCTTTACAAGTGGAAACAGATGCATTTATAATTCCCTGTGGACCCACAGCATGGGTGGGTGCCAGGAAGCCACCGGCGGTACATAGAAATATCCCATTGCATTGCCCAACACAGCTGAGGTAGTAATGTCGTGCTTAATGCAGGTGGGCTCCGGCCAACACTGCATGCCCCAGTCAGACTGGTAATATGTACCTTAACAGTAACCGCGTTGGTGGTAATGTGGTGGTGACTGCGGACCTAGTAGCGCGGTTTTATTTTGTTGGTTTTCGGAATGTGGCCAGGATTAAGTGGGCCGTGGCGGGGGATGTTTTGGAGGCACTACGTGTCCTCTCCACGTGTCCGTGGTTATATGCACCTTAACAGTAACAGCGTTGGTGGGAAATGGCCTTGCCGCCATCATGTCTTTGGGAAGCCTCTGTTTCCACACCCCAGAGACATACCATTAGCAGCGGTATAGGCAGAGCCCAGAATTAGTAACATTTCAGCCGTAGCATTAGCGACAGGCCCCACTAACATATCACTAGCAGCATTATAGGGGGAGCACAGTCTTAGTTCCATTTCAGTAATAGTAGCAGCCTACACAGGCCCCAGTAACAATTCCGAAGCAGCAGTATAGTGGGAGCGCAGTCTTCGTTCCATTTCAGTAATAGTAGCAGCCTACACAGGCCCCAGGAACAATTTCGAAGCAGCAGTATAGGAGGAGCATAGTCTTAGTTCCATTTAAGTCATTGTAGCAGCCTACACAGGCCCCAGGAACAATTCCGAAGCAGCAGTATAGGAGGAGCATAGTCTTAGTTCCATTTAAGTCATTGTAGCAGCCTACACAGGCCCCAGGAACAATTCCGAAGCAGCAGCATAGTGGGAGCGCAGTCTTAGTTCCATTTCAGTAGCTGCAGTATAGCAAAGGCCCAAGTTACATTTATGTAGCTAAAGTGTAGGCCAACCCCACACACACTTCTGTACCATGAGTGCAGGCAAAGAACATACAAATTGCTATGATTACACTGTAGGTGAGGGCCCCAAAACATTGGTGTACCAACAGTACTAATGTACCTCAGTAAAAATTGGCCATGCCCAACCAAGATGGCAGGTGAAACCCATTAATCGCTTTGGTTAATGTGGCTTAAGTGGTAACTAGGCCTGGAGGCAGCCCAGTTTAACGAAAAATTGGTTCAAGTTAAAGTTCCAACACTTTTAAGAGCATTGAAACGTATAAAAAATTTTTAGAAAAATTATATGAGTGAGCCTTGTGGCCCTAAGAAAAATTGCCCGTTGAGCGTGATTACGTGAGGTTTCAGGAGGAGGAGCAGGAGGAGGAGGAGGAATATTAGACACAGATTGATGAAGCAGAAATGTCCCCGTTTTGGATGGTGAGAGAGAACGTAGCTTCCATCCGCGGGTGCAGCCTACGTATTGCTTACGTATCGCTGCTGTCCGCTGGTGGAGAAGAGAAGTCTGGGGAAATCCAGGCTTTGTTCATCTTGATGAGTGTTAGCCTGTCGGCACTGTCGGTTGACAGGCGGGTACGCTTATCTGTGATGATTCCCCCAGCCGCACTAAACACCCTTTCCGACAAGACGCTAGCCGCAGGACAAGCAAGCACCTCCAGGGCATACAGCACTAGTTCAGGCCACATGTCCAGCTTCGACACCCAGCAGTTGTAGGTGGCAGAGGCGTCACGGAGGACGGTGGTGCGATCGGCTACGTACTCCCTCACCATCCTTTTACAGTGCTCCCGCCGACTCAGCCTTGACTGGGGAGCGGTGACACAGTCTTGGTGGGGAGCCATAAAGCTGTCCAGGCCCTTAAAGACTGTTGCACTGCCTGGGCTGTACATGCTGCTCGATCTACGCACCTCCCCTGCTACCTGCCCCTCGGAACTGCGCCTTCTGCCACTAGCGCTGTCGGATGGGAATTTTACCATCAGCTTGTCCGCCAGGGTCCTGTGGTATAGCAACACTCTCGAACCCCTTTCCTCTTCGGGAATGAGAGTGGGAAGGTTCTCCTTATAGCGTGGGTCGAGCAGTGTGTACACCCAGTAATCCATAGTGGCCAGAATGCGTGTAACGCGAGGGTCACGAGAAAGGCATCCTAACATGAAGTCAGCCATGTGTGCCAGGGTACCTGTACGCAACACATGGCTGTCCGCACTAGGAAGATCACTTTCAGGATCCTCCTCCTCCTCCTCCTCCTCCTCCTCCTCAGGCCATACACGCTGAAATGATGACAGGCAAGCAGCATGGGTACCGTCAGCAGTGGGCCAAGCTGTCTCTTCCCCCTCCTCCTCATCCTCCTCATGCTCCTCCTCCTCCTCCTGAACGCGCTGAGATATAGACAGGAGGGTGCTCTGACTATCCAGCGACATACTGTCTTCCCCCGGCTCTGTTTCCGAGCGCAAAGCGGCTGCCTTTATGGTTTGCAGGGAACTTCTCAAGATGCATAGCAGAGGAATGGTGACGCTAATGATTGCAGCATCGCCGCTCACCACCTGGGTAGACTGCTCAAAGTTTCGAAGGACCTGGCAGATGTCTGCCAACCAGGCCCACTCTTCTGAAAGGAATTGAGGAGGCTGACTCCCACTGCGCCGCCCATGTTGGAGTTGGTATTCCACTATAGCTCTACGCTGCTCATAGAGCCTAGCCAACATGTGGAGCGTAGAGTTCCACCGTGTGGGCACGTCGCACAGCAGTCGGTGTACTGGCAGATTAAACCGATGTTGCAGGCTGCGCAGGGTGGCAGCGTCCGTGTGGGACTTGCGGAAATGTGCGCAGAGCCGGCGCACCTTTACGAGCAGGTCTGACAAGCGTGGGTAGCTTTTCAGAAAGCGCTGAACCACCAAATTAAAGACGTGGGCCAGGCATGGCACGTGCGTGAGGCTGCCGAGCTGCAGAGCCGCCACCAGGTTACGGCCGTTGTCACACACGACCATGCCCGGTTGGAGGCTCAGCGGCGCAAGCCAGCGGTCGGTCTGCTCTGTCAGACCCTGCAGCAGTTCGTGGGCCGTGTGCCTCCTATCTCCTAAGCTGAGTAGTTTCAGCACGGCCTGCTGACGCTTGCCCACCGCTGTGCTGCCACGCCGCGCGACACCGACTGCTGGCGACGTCCTGCTGCTGCTGACACATCTAGATTGCGAGACAGAGGTTGAGGAGGAGGAGGAGGAGGAGGGTGCTTTAGTGGAAGAAGCATACACCGCCGAACATACCACCACCGAGCTTGGGCCCGCAATTCTGGGGGTGGGTAGGACGTGAGCGGTCCCAGGCTCTGACTCTGTCCCAGCCTCCACTAAATTCACCCAATGTGCCGTCAGGGAGATGTGGTGGCCCTGCCCGCCTGTGCTTGTCCACGTGTCCGTAGTTAAGTGGACCTTGCCACTAACCGCATTGGTGAGGGCGTGTACAATGTTGCGGGAGACGTGGTCGTGCAGGGCTGGGACGGCACATCGGGAAAAGTAGTGGCGACTGGGAACTGAGTAGCGCGGGGCCGCCGCCGCCATCATAGCTTTGAAAGCCTCCGTTTCCACAAACCTATACGGCAGCATCTCAAGGCTGATAAATTTGGCTATGTGGACAGTTAACGATTGAGCGTGCGGGTGCGTGGCGGCGTACTTGCGTTTGCGCTCCAACACTTGCGCTAGCGACGGCTGGACTGTGCGGTGCGAGACATTGGTGGATGGGGCCGAGGACAGCGGAGGTGAGGGTGTGGGTGCAGGCCATGAGACGGTAGTGCCTGTGTCCTGAGAGGGGGGTTGGATCTCAGTGGCAGGTTGAGGCACAGGGGGAGAGGCAGCGGTGCAAACCGGAGGTGGTGAACGGCCTTCGTCCCACCTTGTGGGGTGCTTGGCCATCATATGTCTGCGCATGCTGGTGGTGGTGAGGCTGTTGGTGGTGGCTCCCCGGCTGATCTTGGCGCGACAAAGGTTGCACACCACTGTTCGTCGGTCGTCAGGCGTCTCGGTGAAAAACTGCCAGACCTTAGAGCACCTCGGCCTCTGCAGGGTGGCATGGCGCGAGGGTGTGCTTTGGGAAACAGTTGGTGGATTATTTGGTCTGGCCCTGCCTCTACCCCTGGACACCGCACTGCCTCTTGCAACCTGCCCTGCTGCTGCCCGTGCCTCCCCCTCTGAAGACCTGTCCTGTGTAGGCGTTGCACACCAGGTGGGGTCAGTCACCTCATCGTCCTGCTGCTCTTCCTCCGAATCCTCTGTGCGCTCCTCCCTCGGACTTACTGCCCTTACTACTACCTCACTGCAAGACAACTGTGTCTCATCGTCATCATCCTCCTCACCCACTGAAAGGTCTTGAGACAGTTGCCGGAAGTCCCCAGCCTCATCCCCCGGACCCCGGGAACTTTCCAATGGTTGTGCATCAGTGACGATAAACTCATCTGGTGGGAGAGGAACCACTGCTGCCCAATTTGAGCAGGGGCCGAGAACAGTTCCTGGGAGTCTGCCCGCTCCTGAGCATGTGTCATTGTAGTGGAGTGAGGAGGCTGGGAGGAAGGAGGAGCAGCAGACAGAGGATTCGGATTTGCAGCACTGGACGGCGCAGAACTCTGGGTGGATGATAGCTTGCTCGAAGCACTTTCTGCCATCCACGACAGGACCTGCTCACACTGCTCATTTTCTAATAAAGGTCTCCCGCGTGGACCCATTAATTGGGCGATGAATGTGGGGACGCCAGAAACGTGCCTCTCTCCTAATCGCGCAGCAGTCGGCTGCGACACACCTGGATCAGGAGCTCGGCCTGTGCCCACACCCTCACTTGGGCCTACACATCCTCGGCCGCGTCCACGTCCTCTCGGCCTACCCCTACCCCTCAGCATGCTGTATTACCAGTGATTTCCAAGCCAGGAAAGAAATTGGCGCAAGCCTGCAGCCAAAATAGAATTTTTTCCCTTGTTTTTCAAAGGACAAGCCACACTGCGTGTATTCAATGAATACTACTAAGTTTAATAACTGTGTTGTGGCCCTGCAAATGTGTCAGAGAACTGCAGTGATGCAAAGTTATTGGCTACAGCAGATCAGGGATTTCCCATGCAGGAAAAAAATTGGCGCAAGCCTGCAGTAAAACGTAGCTGGCTGCGTCTGATTTTTTTTAACGTTCTGCACGCAGCACACACGTACCCAGAGCCCTGAGGACTGTCAGAGGCAGGCGAAATAGAATTTTTTCCCTTGTTTTTCAAAGGAGAAGCCACACTGCGTGTATTCAATGAATGCTACTAAGTTTAATAACTGTGTTGTGGCCCTGCAAATGTGTCAGAGAACTGCAGTGATGCAAAGTTATTGGCTACAGCAGATCAGGGATTTCCCATGCAGGAAAAAAATTGGCGCAAGCCTGCAGTAAAACATAGCTGGCTGCGTCTGATTTTTTTTAACGTTCTGCACGCAGCACACATGTACCCAGAGCCCTGAGGACTGTCAGAGGCAGGCGAAATAGAATTTTTTCCCTTGTTTTTCAAAGGACAAGCCACACTGCGTCTATTCAATGAATAATGTATGTCTTCTGGCCCTGCCTACACAATACTATCCCTGTAGTATTAATGCCGGGTGCAATGGTCTGCACAGCCGGTTTTGAGAAAAAAAAAAAAAATGCAACACTGCTAACAGCAGCCTGGACAGTACTGCACACGGATAGATGTGGCCCTAGAAAGGACCGTTGGGGTTCTTGAAGCCTACACTTACTGCTAACACTCTCCCTGCCTAACCACCACTTCTGTCCCTATTGCAGGGCGCAATGCTCTGCAGATCCAATTTTGAAAAAAAAAAAAAAATACAGTGCTAACACAGTACTGCACACTATTAGATGTGGCCCTGAGAAGGACCGTTGGGGTTCTTGAAGCCTACACTAACTCCTAACGCTCTCCCTACAGCAGCTCCAGCACGATACCACTGTCCCTCAGCTAACTCACAAGGCATCTGAGCCGAGCCGTGGGAGGGGCCGATTTTTATACTCGGGTGACATCAGATCTCCCCAGCCACTCACAGCAGGGGGGTGGTATAGGGCTTGAACGTCACAGGGGGAAGTTGTAATGCCTTCCCTGTCTTTCAATTGGCCCGAAAAGCTCGCTAACGTCTGAGAGGAAACTGAAAGTAACCGGAACACCGCGTGGTACTCGTTACGAGTAACGAGCATCCCGAACACCCTAATATTCGCACGAATATCAAGCTCGGACGAGTACGTTCGCTCATCTCTATTTACTTCCTGTTTTAGGGATCCTATAATTTGGTCGGCATACATCAGTGCATCCTGCTCTCTTAAGGTCTTTTGGATTCAATGGCTACTCTTGTACCCTGATGACAACATCACTTGCACTTTTGGTGCAGAACAGGAGAAAAGGGTCATGAGCATAAATAGTTGTATGAAGTGCCTTTTAATAATAGGTGGCAGATTATTCTTCTAGACAGATCGTCAGTTCAAAAACGTGGATACTATTGTATAACTTTACACATACAGCCATTAGTTTAAAACAGAAAAGTAGTTTTAAATGTCTGAAGAACATTGTACTTAAAGGAGATATTCTGTTTCTGTTGCCACATACCAAGACCCTTCAATAGATGAAGCAAAACATTAGCAAAAACCATGAATGCGATGGCAGAAATCAGCCAATAAAAGACGTCAGCCAAAATGGAGGCCATGTTTACTAATAAAACAATGAGACAGACAGAACCTGAAAAGCCTACAGGGTTTTGAATGAAAACACAGATATGAACACTTTAATTCATCAAAGTCAAACAAGAAGATTGTATAAATATTAAGTAGAATATTTAGAGGTTGATTTATGGCTACCATTTGATACCAATGTTCTGCTCTATCACACTGCCTGGTTTATTGAGAAATTACCTCAAGCTTTGTATTTTCAGGAATTATTGACTAAAAATATTTCTAATTCTTCAACTGAAAAATTTAAACGACCATCAGCAAATCTCATTCTCCCTCCAGACATTATATTAACTTGTGAGGCATTTCCATTAAAAAAAATGTAGGTAATGTGTATAGAAAAAGCTTTACTATATGAATGGGTCAAGCAAAATTAGAAAATTGCAAAAGTTTCATTACTTCATTTTCATACTGAATAGTATATACCATAAGTTCCCAGGGCCTCCTGATGACAACCGGAGGTGTGATTTGCAGAGTCAGTGACCTGTTTTAAAAATGGACACAGTGTGTCATTGACTGATTTGACTTTCGATTACTACTAAGGGCAGCTTCAAGAGTTCCCTGGTCTTCACTCATCAACCCAGGTGGGTAACTATAGGGAATGCAGAGGATGCAGGGCTCACGAGCCTGAGGAAACCAAAAGGTCTCTCTTCTCCATAGGGGAACCCAGTACTATGAATAAAGCCCTACAGTTGGGGGCCCTGTTATAGATTTTGTATTGGGGCCCAGAAGCTTCAAGTTACACCTCTGCTTCAACCTGCTTTTTTAGAGGAATCTGGTCTTTGCTGCTGGAAACCTCCTGGTTCCTACTTCAGGAATGGTCTCAGTACATTTACAGCTGACCCAGGTGGGTCAAGAGACACAGAAGCGTGGTACCAACAGATCAGGCTAGGATAGGCCAAGGTCAGGACAGGCAGACTTCTTACAATATGGTAAACAGGCACAAGATCAGGGTAGGAGGCATTCAGACAAGTCTCAGTAAACCGGCCAAGGTAAGGACAGACATAGCTTTGTAAAGCTGGATATTCAGGCAAAGGGTCAAAATCAAGATAGAGAAACAGCTTCACTGGAATACTAGGAACCTTATTGCTCAGGCACTTTCTAGTGGGGAATTATGCCATAAATAACTTGGGAAAGGATGGTATAGGCTAGTGACAGCAATGCTGGGTGTTGGCACTGGCCCTTTAAGTGGCAAGCTGTACACATGTGCATGTGCCCTACACATTCCAGCAGGAATAGGAGGAATGATGTAACAGTAGCCACTCAGCTGATAGGAAGGAAGAAGATGCTAGTGACAGCAAGCAACGGCAAAGGGAAACATTTTATTGTAATAATGAGCCAGTGGAAAAATGTACAAATAAAAAAGTGTAAAAAATCTGCATAAGAAATGAAAGGGATTGCAAACATATCTGATTGGTTGGATGTTATGCATATGCAGATGCTAATGGGTGTTTCAGATTGTGCTGGGACATTCTTCTGGGAGAGAGGAAGGCAGAGATGCACTCACATGATTGCTGATTAGATAATTCTGAAATAGAGTCAGGAATAGTTCCCATAAATGTTAAATGTTAAATTCCGTTGTATGGGGTTAAGGAGGGCTGGTATTTGTGTTTACATCTCTTCTAAATTCCTATATTCAGCCTGTAATCTATCTATTTATCTATCTATCTATCTATCTATCTATCTATCTATCTATCTATCTATCTATCTATCTATCTATCTCATATCTATCTATCTGCCCTTTTCTCACTGTGGACATGCTAGAATCACTGACTACTCGGACGCCTCTGCCCTGTGCCAGTCACTGCACAGGCTGCCCTTCAAATACATAATTCAATTTAAACTCACCACCCTCTTCCATAAAGCCCTTTACAGCACCGCACCACCCTACATTGCTTCCTCATCTTAATCCACCACCCAGCCTGCGCCCTCCGCTCTGCTAATGAAAACAGACTTATTGCCCCTTTAATTCGAGCCTCTTATTCCCGACTTCAAGACTTCTCCAGAGTAGATCCAATCCTCTGGAACGGGCTACCCCAAACTATCCAGGCAATCCCTGTCACACAAAACCTGAGGCGTGCTCTAAAAATGCACCTCTTCAGGGAGGCATACCATATCCCCTAAACTTAACCCTCTTTACTCCACCTGATAACGTGCTCCCTGTCCTACCGACTGCAATTCTCCTAGCCGTAATCAGCCGCCCCCTGCAGTCATACCGATTCAACCACTATACAGCTTATGTCTGACCATTGTCTGTGTGTATAGAATCTCTCACTCCCCACCTTGCCATACTGGGCACATCTCCAGCCCCTGTACCTTCTGTATCACCCCATTATCTGTAGTATGTAAGCTCGTTGGAGCAGGACCCTCACCCCTACTGATTCCATCAACTGATTACTCCATGTAACCGTGGTTTTGTTTCTGTTCCCTCTGTCTTGTAAGCGCTGCTGAATATGTTGGTGCTATACAAATAAAGATTATCTATCTATCTTATATATATCTATCTATCTATCTATCTATCTATCTATCTATCTATCTATCTATCTATCTATCTATCTCATATCTATCTATCTATCTCTTATATTCATGGGCCTCTACAAATTGTCCAAATCCGATTCTTTTTTAAAATAATCTTATACATTCATTTCCTAGATTTTATTAACCAACTTTCCTATTGTGATTTTGCTTCTTTTGTTCTTTACTCTTATTGTGTTCCGGTGCTGCATTTCATCTTTTTTTTATTTTATCTTCAATTTGCCCTTTATTCCTCTTTTTTGTCTTTTTCAAACAAAATATCAGTAGGTTTTGGGGAAGAAAATGTAAAAAGAAGCATGAGTAGAAGAGGTTATTATCAAGCTACAGAAAAGAACATACTTTTCTTTCCCCTAGAAGTTTTCCACAAATTAGATGCCACAGTGACCTGTAAATTTCTAAAACTGGTTGAAGCCTGAGCCCCTGCATAGTTATCCCCTAACCTCCTGGGATAAATCACAAGTGAAGTGGCCTGAGTCTCACCTCTGCTGCTGCCTCCCTCTTTCTAGAATCCCTTTCATCTCCCAAGTCTGTGCCATCCTCTCTTTTAGCTCTGCTGTACGGCAGAATAAAGTAGTTAATTAGTGAACCCATGAATGCATATCAGCAAACTGCTCCTTTAAAGTCAAGCAGGAAGGCAGTTATTGTTAAATTATTTATAAAGCGATTCCAAATAGAGGCAGAATGCTCCTATTTGTAAGTCCTCTGGACACTGCATATTCAGTAATGTCATAATCAGCAGGCTGAAAGAAAGGGCACCGATAATTGTATTTTATGTTGTGCTTTTGTTTAATATTTGATTCAGTACATCTGTGTGGACATCATTCTATCACCTTGTTAGTAATAGGTTTGAAAAAATCAATGCCAATCAGATTACCTTGTTAACTGAAAGGTTAAAGGGCCAGTGTGTTAAGTTCATTGAACACCACCTTTCATTTAGCCCTTTTTTTCTATTATTTATCATTATTGGTATTTATTGCCTGACACTTTGATGTCCCCACTGCAATTTGTAATTTGGGCCAGCCCAACTCCTTATTCACTCTTACACAGAAGATGATAAATATTATTTCAGCCTGCGATTCTAATCTAAATGTTATGGCTGTTGAGCCTGTTTTTTTTCCCGCTTGCAGGTAATTTTGATTCTTATGTCTAAGGCTCCGAGTACCAAGCTGTGTAGGATCTTGTAGCATCTTGTCATCTTGGTTTAACACAGTTGTTCATATCTATCTGACTGGCCTATTGTTCCACGATCTTAATCAGCCTACGTTCTTTGTTGTTGGACGTTGCGACTCTTGGTGCCTCCAATACCAAAACAAAGTGGTTTTTGTATTACCAAATTGATGGGATTTCCAAAAAAAAGGAATAGATGAAGCTGTAAATTGAAAAAAATTGGACAATAAAAAATTATATATTTTTTTCAGAATGGAAACTATGTTACAGCTCAAATTTTTATGTTTTTTTTTTTTTTGCTATATCTGACATACAAGTCAAGGGGGATGCTTTGGGCACAGAAAAAGATATTTCTAAAAGAGCAGTAGATTGGGTCAAGGTTACAGCAGAGGGTAATTATTGCTAAATGTCAGGTTAACTCTAAAGGGCTCAGCTCATTCAACTGGGAGCAGATTAGTCTAGATGGAAATATTTTTAACGCGCTCTTTTCTAGCCAATCACCGACAGCTAGGATTAGCAAAATACTTCTTCTCATCTACCTGCTCCCAGAAAGGTCAATTTTGCTCATTGCTTTTCCTTTAAAGATGTGCATTTTTATTTGTATAGTTCTTGCCAAGGAAATAAGGTCCTTTTTATCAGAGAATTAAATATTCTACATCTAAAAACCCATTTTTAAGAGGCATTTCATTCACTTTCAAGATTACTTTTATCTGCTGTTTTTAAGGACTCAAGATCTTTTTAAGTGTCTCTCTGCTGGTAGAAGACATCAGACTTTAGTCCTTTTTAAAGATTAGTCATTTAGTTTCCAACATTTAGCTATTTTAGGCTTATATTTTATGTTTCCTATCTTGTTCTTCATAAAAAACACACATAGCCTTTTTATATAAACTAATCTACTTTAGAATACTTTCCATTTTCTGGGTAACTTAAATAAACATAAACATAAAATTCAATGGTCTTAGATAAATAGCAATTATAATTTTCCTACAGTACCCATTCACATTTTTGTACTTTCCTTGCTTGGGAAACAATCCTCATTTTGGACAGTTTTACCTCTTCTTATATACTTTAACGCACAAGAAGATTTTGTTAGAACTCTTTCAATTCATGGAATGTTTGCTCTTAAGATTTCAGTAAGTAAATCATGTACTGAGTACAGGAGGCAACAGGTACACTACTCTTAATGATTAGAGTGTAAGCTTTGTGGGAATATCCATGCTTCCATTTTATATCTAGTTGTGTATCATATACAACACCACTTGGAAACCCTTGTTATCCAGTTATTATGGAGAGGTCACACACTAGTACTACATTGATATTTATGAGAAAATGCTTCCCCTAATGAAGCATGATTCTTGTACGTGTTTACGGTTGATTTTTATTATAATTGATTGATCTACATAATTAAATATAAAATATTTCATACACTTAATAGCCTACTGAAAATCTAAAAATTGTATCTCCCACTTGTTTCGCAATCGGTTTCATTCTGGTAGCCACTGCAATAATATTGAGAGGGAAGCTAAACAGGGATGTCCTGTTGGTTGTGGTGGCCAATGGACTGCAGATGGGACAATTGAAGGAGTTCCATAAAAGGAACAGATAATTTGTCTCTTACATAATGTTATGTGACATGGTACAATGTTGCAAAGTCACAGTAGGCAGAACTCACATCTTATGGAGCACTTTATGCAGAGTTTGCACTTTTGGAGGATGGCATAGGTTTCAGATAGTTAACATTTATGGACTATCCTTGAATTAAAATAACCAGGTATGATTGGTGGAGCTCAACAGAATGAAGGGGAGCCTGCCTTTTATGCTTGAATGAGCTCAGCTTCAAGGAAGTCTGTCATCTATATTCTACATATCCAGCTTACCATTTCATATAACGTGCCAATAACAGCTGACTCTAGCATTACCTTTTTAATCTTCCTCAGTGCTGTAATTTGCAGAAAATCTAGTTTTCCACTCTTTCTGTGCAGTATGTGAATCACTATTAAACTGTCCAATGACCAGTTACCCCGCCCAACTTATCCAGGACTCACTCATCTCTCCAAATGCTGAATAATGCCCTCCAGGCTGATGATTGGTGACATTTGAGATGGAAGGACTGTGTCAGCCCTGCACTCCTTGACTTTGGCGCATACATATAGCATAATTGAATCTGAATTGTTTTAGATTTCGGAGGGGGAATTGAGTCCTGGAACCACTCATCCAATGGTTCAATACTGAATTACAGCAGGGAAACCTAGAAAACCAGATTTTCACCCAATTGCAGAACTGATTAGGACAAAAAATATAGAGTTATATCCATCTGTTTTTAGTACATTATATGTAACAGTAAGCTGGACATGCAAAATAGAGTTGACAGATTCGCTTTCAGTTTCAAACCTAGCAGTCAAGAACCAGGCCTTCTCAGTGCGTGGCAACAAGGAGTTGCTCTACTTCCACTTCCTTAATCCTGAAATCATTGTAAGATGGAGCATAGATCACACCTTAACACAGTCCTACATGTTCCAAAACTACAGGTTGCCACTACTGCAGTTTCTTTTAGGCAACTCACATGCCTAAGCTTTCAGTGAGGTACCAGCCAAAGTTAAAACTCTTATCAGGATCTTTCGTTTTTTATAAAGAGACAAGGACTGAGCTTATTAAAGTTTAAAGCTTTGATACAAAAAGGTGCAATGCTTATAAAAAGTCACAAAAAGTTAATATTAAAAGTACATACAGTGCATATAAAACAGTAACAAAATAAATGGGAATGAAAGAAGAATACCATATCTTCACTGATTTGATTGGTTCAAATCTGAGTGCGACACACTGGGTATAGGTAGTCCTGTCAGTGTATACAATCTTCTGGAGTTTGACAGGATCCTTTGGCTTGAACCACACTTTTAAAATTTTCAAGCCACATCCCCATAAACCTCCTCCTGACCATGTGACAATGCTGGGCTAAGTATACACAGGATTACAAACTTTGGTTGCATTTGCATTTAGGAGATGCTTAGGGAGAGACTACTACCATTATGTTTCAGTACATAAATTTAGCAATTTAGCTTACTAGGTCAAGCAGATACTGAATTTTGGGGGTTCCTATGCCACCCAATTCTGTCACTTGGACCATAAGAAGTGTATTGATTTCTTAAATGCAACCATATCACTAGTGTTACTCAGATAATCAATTATGCCAGGGAAAACGTGTATTATGATATTCCTTTTATACTGTAAATACCTTTGTGCAGGACTACTGAGACTAGAGACATTGTGACAGCCTCCAGGTTGTGTCTAGGTGCATCTTAAGTAAATAATTCTTTCCAGCTTCACAGGAGACATTTGCATAACCCTTGAATACATTGGCATTGAGCTAGTCTACTGTTTACACATGGATGATAAAACTGGTTTTAGACAAAGTTCACATTGTCTCAGGTCAAACAGCTCACACAGAATTTGTACATTCCCTTATATGATTGGAAACTAAAGGCCTTTTTAGACACAAAGATAATCGTTCAAAAGATAGGTCTGCTAATGGACATTAATGTCCATTAGCAGTATATCACCTTCATTTGGATGTAAATAAGCCTGCAGGAGCTGTATGCGGAGAACAGCAGGTGGTCTGTTCTCTGCATTCAGCTCCTTTGTTTTGCCATGGGCTGCTGCTGGCTTCCTGCTGAATACAATGTAATCAGCAGCTCCCATGGAGAATACAGCACCATGGTCAGCAAACACAGCATGCCGTCTGTGTTATCTTCTCTCTGGCTGAACAATGAATTTTATGCTCACCTAAAAATCATCATTCAGCCGAAGAATATAAATGGACCTTAATACAGGCAGAATTTGAAAATTTTTATGGCACATATAATATTGACATTGCACACACTCATTGCAACAGCTATAAGTGTATACACATGTCTGTGTTGGATGCTGAAGAGAAAGGGCTATGACTTCTTCAGTCTGCTTGTCTAGGAGGGTTCTGTGAGATCCCAAGAGTAAGAATACCTGTAATCGTACATAAATGGTCTCAATGTATTTTACTGTGAACATTTTATAATGTTGTTTGCCATCCTACTCCTACAAGGTTAATGGTAAAAGAGTTGACTACATTAACAGCCAGTGATCAGCTTATCATTTGAGAAACAAAACTAGATTGTGAAAAGCAATGTACATAGACTTTACAATTGCAGGAAAAAGTAATGAAACATTTTAGAATTATCTCGATTTTTGTATAGATTGCTAGTGAAATATGATCTAATTTTTTTCTGAGTCACAATCAAAGACAAACTGATAAAGTGAGGTAGATGTATGTGGATCTGCCTTGCCACACACTGGTTTGGGATTGAGCTATCTGTGGCAGTACCCAGGAAACCCTGGTTTTAATGCTTGACCTCTCCAAATGGGATACCGAATTTTCTGTAGGTGCAGAGTGTTAAGGCAGCAGTATGCAATCCTAAGCTCTTGCTCAAGACCTGAAGGTTGCGAGTTCAATCCCCTCGTGGTTCAGGTAGCCGGCTCAAGGTTGACTCTGCCTTCCATCCTTCCGAGGTCAGTAAAATGAGTACCCAGCTCGCTGGGGGGTAATAAATAAATTACCTGAAAGTGGAAGTTGGCACACAGATAGTCCCGGTAATATGACTGCTGATGCTGCACTGGGCCAAGGTGCAGTACCTGCAGGTCTGACCAGGAGCATTGTGGAGAGACAGGTTTGAGGCAGCACAGGTGCACAAATAAGGTTCAGGCTCTAGGTCAGGACAGGCAGCAGATAAAAGTAGAGTTAAAAATATGGAGATGAGTTGAGTTGAGTCAGGGAGCACAGAAGTCAGGGGGGCGGAAGTGGGCTGAACAGGATGGACGTCTTTTTTCAACCTAGCATATTATGTTACTATGTTAGAATGATCAATAAACAGGAAGAATTAGAATCAGGAATACACACAAACTGAGGCTTAGAAATCCTTCACGAGGCTAAGATAACTAATAGAGATGAGCGAACGTACTCGTTTCGAGTAATTACTCGATCGAGCACCACGATTTTCGAGTACTTCCGTACTCGGGTGAAAAGATTCGGGGGGTGCCGGGGGGGGGGGGGGGGCGGGGGGAGGCGCGGTGGAGCGGGGGGTAGCAGCAGGGAACAGGGGGGAGCCCTCTCTCTCTCCCTCTCCCCCCACTCACCCATGGCGCCCCCTAAATCTTTTCGCCCGAGTATGGAAGTACTCGAAAATCGCGGCGCTCGGGTGAAAAAGGGGCGTGGCCGAGTAGGTTCGCTCATCTCTAATGACTAATATAGCAGAGGAAAGAATAAAGAAGCACATGCTGGCTCTCTAAAAAGGAGAAAATTCAGGACTGTTGCTACTCTCCCTGAAAGAGATCCTGAAAGAGGTAAGAAAGAACAGCAAAAGACCTACAGAAGACTGTACAAGCTGCAAAAACCTGCATTCATGGTTCCACTATTAGAAAATTACTGAGCAAATATGGTGTTCATGGAACTACGCCACAAAGGAAGTCACTGCTGTTGGAAAAACAAAATACACTGTGGCCATCTTTAGTTTGCTAGAGACTAACTGGATATTCCACAATGCTTTGGAAAAATGTTCTATAGGGGATGCAGGGCATGCGGTTGCACCCAGGCCCTGGCACCTTAGGGGGCCTCTCTTCTCCATATAGAGAGCCCAGTACTATGACTAAGTGCAGCAAAGACTAGGCAGCATCAGATGGATCTTCAAAACAATTTTCCAATCTTTATTCCTCCAACAAAGGTAAAACCTGCGACGTTTCGGTCACAATTGTGACCGAAACGTCGCAGGTTTTACCTTTGTTGGAGGAATAAAGATTGGAAAATTGTTTTGAAGATCCATCTGATGCTGCCTAGTCTTTGCTGCACATTTTCACTGATTAGTTGGTCGTGATCCTGACTAAGCTGGGCTGCTGCATCCACCTGCTCCTCACTTGCACTGTTTGCAGTGGAATGACCGGGACTGGTCTGGAGTGAATCCACGTGAGTGCTGCTGTTGCCTTTATTATTCATTTTTCAGTACTATGACTAAAGCATTATAGTTGGGGGCCCTGTTGCAGATTTTGCATTGGGCTCAGAAGCTTCAAGTTATTCCTCTGGTTCTATTGACAGATGACACAAAAATGGAACTCATTAGCACAGATGGTAACACAAACGTCTGCTTTCTAATTGTCTAGAGCTGATTGCATGAGCAGTGCTGGTCAATCAGACAGCAGGTATGATGCATTGGTAGTCTAACACTACTGAAGCATGCTGGGGAGTTAGGTAGTCTGAAGACTGTGTCGGAGATCTTGGATGGCTGATAACAGGACTTGGAATTGGTGGTTCGAAGGGATAGCAGAGATGAACAACTGAAGGTAAAATACCTCCTCCAGTCCAGGGACAGAATTTTGTCCTGAAAATATCCAGCCCTGTTTGTGATTAATTAAAACTCCATGCAGTAAAGCAGAGAACATGGTTTGTTGCAATGTCCTTTATGTTTCTTACAAGTCTAGCAGAGTCTGTAGTGGAAATCAATAGGGTCCATCAGAGGTGTAACTTGAAGCTCCTGGGCCCCAATGCAAAACCTGTAACAGGGCCCCCAAATATAATGTTTTAGTCATAGTACTGGGCTCCCTATATGGAGAAGAGAGGCCTTATGGACCCCTTAAAGGGGTTGTCCCGCGCCGAAACGGGTTTTTTTTTTTCAACCCCCCCCCCCCCCCCCGTTCGGCGCGAGACAACCCCGATGCAGGGGTTAAAAAAGAACACCGCACAGCGCTTACCTGAATCCCCGTGCTCCGGTGACTTCTTACTTACCTGCTGAAGATGGCCGCCGGGATCTTCTCCCTCGGTGGACCGCAGGGTTTCTGTGCGGTCCATTGCCGATTCCAGCCTCCTGATTGGCTGGAATCGGCACGTGACGGGGCGGAGCTACACGGAGCCGGCATCCTGCACGAGCGGCCCCATTGAGAAAAGAAGAAGACCCGGACTGCGCAAGCGCGTCTAATTTGGCCATTAGACGCCGAAAATTAGACGGGCTCCATGGAAACGAGGACGCCAGCAACGGAGCAGGTAAGTGAAAAACTTCTTATAACTTCTGTATGGCTCATAATTAATGCACAATGTATATTACAAAGTGCATTAATATGGCCATACAGAAGTGTATAGACCCACTTGCTGCCGCGGGACAACCCCTTTAAGGCTCCTGGGCTCGGGTGCAACCGCATCCCCTGTATCCCCTATAGTTACACCCCTGGGGTCCATCACCATTCATGGCATTATGTTTGAAAACGGATTTGGTATAGCTGTCATGGCTCCATTGTAAACTTAAGCCATGACATCAGTGTGAACTGAGCTTTAGAGATGAGATTCTTAGTACTGTGAATTCAAGCTTTTAATAATAGTCATATATATTAAAATTCTATCTGATTAAATATAATTATTAACAAAAGTACTGTCATGTCGGGAGAATAATCGGGTAAGTTAATGCGTAAACCATTTTATATTGAAGTCGTTGATTGAGATAGCAGCTTGTAAGAGATGTAATGTCTGCACACTGTCTGCACTGTTTTGTGTCACTGACAATGAGGATTTCATTGTCGGACTGAATAAATTATCATGGCAAGAGCGTCCTATAGTTTGAATATTCCTGATTAGTTCTCTTGCAGGCAACTCCTATGAGTGACATTAAAGTTTATGCGCTAAGATAGGCTAAGGTGAGGCGGTACTTTAATTGATACTTGATGAACAATAAGAAAGAGGAAGGTGGGGGTATGTCCCTGAAAGACATTAATTGCATTTGTAATCAAATCTGTCAGTATGCATGCTATGGTGATAACAATGATATAGATAAAATAAGAAGTGGAATACACACATAAAAACTCATTCCAGACAAGTAGCAATTGTCCTAATGCCTCAAGTAGAGCACACTTGGAAAGGTACAACATATTTCGGAACACACAACGTGCCACATAATTAGTAGAAGACTTCCAACTCATCCTAGAGCATATAAAAAGAAATACGCAACGTGATGAGTCAACAAATAAATAGGGTATTACCATGCTGTAGTTGTATTTTATCATGTGTGTATAGCTAGGTTGTGTATACCATTGCATAGGTGACATAGTAAAGAAATTATTCACTGTGTTCTGCAGGTTCCCCATAGAATCATAGAATGGTAGAGTTGGAAGGGACCTCCAGGGTCATCTGGTCCAACCCCCTGCTCAGTGCAGGATTCACTAAATCATAATTCCTTAAATATGTTTCCTTATATGAAGGTACACATTGAACAAAGGGACCAAGCCAAGTATATTATATACACTGAATGTATTAGGGCTCAGTCACACGGACGCATTGGCGCCTGTGTTACTGCAGATAGCAGACGGCCGTACCTGAAGACGGACGTCTCTCTGCAGCGCCGGAGGAAAGAACCTGTGACCGGCTTCATTGCCGACCATGTGTTCTTTCATCAGTGCTGCAGAGAGACGTCCGTCTTCAGGTACGGCCGTCTTCTTTCTGCAGTAACTGTTCAGTCACACGGCGGATCGGCGCCGGTGTACAGGTGCCGATGCACCCGTTCGACTGAGCCCTTTGAGAGAGCTGAACTTTCACAATTGGAACTTCTCTGAATGGAAATTAAAGCAAGTTTTCCGTTGATCAGTTTCAATGTAAATCCACATCAGAATGGAACAGTTGAGCAACCTGAGCAATTTTAAACAAAGCCTGTTGATTGGTGCTAGACTAGCTAGGGCCAGTGTTTCATAGACTGTCAAACTTGTGGGATTTTCTCCTTGCAATACACTGATTTTGAGTTAATGGTATTATAGACCAGGGTAGCATTCATTGTTCTAGTGGTCATTATTGATACAGTTAGCAAGTTTGTCTTCAGACATAATAACTCAGTCTATGATTTACTAAAGCAGATGGTAGTGGTGCAAAGACTATACTCAGCAGAGTGTAAATCCTTACAGTAGGCTATCAATGAGTGTTCGGTTAAGGGCTGATCCATGCCAATGAGAAAAGATTTGTCAATCCCATTGACTAGATATAGCAGATGTAAAGATCTGATAGGGCAAATATATTCCCCAAGTCCAAATACATTTTTTTGCTAGTAACATGAAATTTGGGTAGTCTATAGGTGCTTTTCGACGGAACGATTATCATTCAAAAAAATCACTCAAAAGTGAATGATCATAATCGTTTGAGCTAAACGCAGCCAGTGACTGGATGATGGACGATAATCGGCCACTTTTTGTTCATCGCTCATTTTATGCAGGCATACGGTCATCGTTAGCTCGTCCACTTATTGTTTGGTTTAAACAGCATTCATTCAGTCTTTCTCATTCGCTTATACAGTGAATGTGAAAGACTAAACGATTCTGAACGATTCTCGTTGGAATGAGCCATCAATGTATCTTCCTGTCTAAACAGGCTGCACAAGAGCAAAGGACCTAGTGGGGACGTCACTCACTCATTCAAAGGACCCTATGTTGTGTTCATTGGATTTACTTGCATAAGAACAAATCAATGCAAATTCAACAAGGCACCAGACTAATAAGCTTTCTCTTTAAAATCCTTTTGAATCCTATTGCTGTTATCATCTCATATTTATCAGCGCCTTCAGTTAAGACTATTAAGAGCAGGAATCTCTGATAACATTGTATATGCTACATTATTCACTAAGCAGAAGCATTGTTGAAGCGCAGTGGAGTTTGGCTGAATGCAAGTTTATATGCCAAGTTAAGACACCAGGATCTATGCCAACAGAGCATGGCAGACCAGTAGGTCGGTTACACTCATTTTTCCAATCTTTATCCATGCTGTTTAAGGATAACGTCATCATTGAACCTATTTTTTTCTGATTTGTTTTTTACAATTATGTAGAATAGATTGCAAACATCAAAGAGTTTTTTGAGTAAAAGTGATTCTTAGACTACAAGAAAGGCATGTGAACTGTTAGTGGGTACACATTCAAAAGGAATATAGAGCAAAAAGATTTTCTTTGGGTCGCATGAGCAACCCAATATATTGAATATATTAACATGAATAAATAGCGTTACAATTATTGCCATTATTATAACAGAAATGATGCCACTTTTTATTGATTTGCATACTTTAGGGAAGTTGTAGGGCGCGCTTAAAGCTGTGGGCATTGAGAATTAGCCTTAATTGTCTTGGGTAGCGCGTTCCAGAGAACTGGTGCAACTCAAAAAAAATCTTAGAGGTGGGAATGGCAGATTTATATTAGAGAGGAGTTTAGCCTAAGGTCCTTGGCAAAATGGACAGCCTGGCTAAGGTGGTACACAGAGATGAGGGAGGAGATATAGTCTGGCACAACATTGTGGAGGGCCTTATGGACATTAGTAGCCTATGCCAAAACACTATGATCGGTAGGAGCATGACATTTGAGGTTCCAACAAATAGCAAGAAGTTTCCTGCTGATCCCTGCATAGTGGGTGGCAAGGGGTGCCGCTGTGCAGAGAAAGACTTCGAAGGGAAATTCTGGGAACTGTGGAGGTCCAACTGCAAGATCCCCATGATCATTACGTGATCTTATAACCTAACAATATGTCATTGTATATTGTAGGAAACTTTTTTAACAGCTGTTTTTTCATTACTGTTATGTCAGCAAGCATGCAGTTCAGCAGTAGTTCCATATGATACAGCCGGTGCAGTTTTACTCTGATAATATTGTCCATAAAGCAGACATGATGAAGGTACAAGTAATGCAGCAATGCAATATTATTAAAGGGGTTGTCCCGCGAAAGCAAGTGGGGTTATACACTTCTGTATGGCCATATACATGCACTTTGTAATGTACATTGTGCATTAATTATTAGCCATACAGAAGTTATTCACTTACCTGTTCCGTTACTGGCGTCCTCGTCCCCATGGTGCTGTCTAATTTCAGCGTCTAATTGCCCGATTAGACGCGCTTGCGCAGTCCGGTCTTCTCCCTGGTGAATGGGGCCGCTCGTGCCGGAGAGCTGGTCCTCGTAGCTCTGCCCCATCACGTGTGCCGATTCCAGCCAATCAGGAGGCTGGAATCGGCAATGGACCGCACAGAGCCCACGGTGCACCATGGGAGAAGACCCGCGGTGCATCGTGGGTGAAGATCCCGGTGGCCATCTTGCTAAGGTAAGGAAGAAGTCGCCGCAGCGCGGGGATTCGGGTAAGTACTAAACGTTTGTTTTTTTTTTAACACATGCATTGGGTTTGTCTCGCGCCGAACGGGGGGCCTATTGAAAAAAAAAAAAACCGTTTCGGCACGGGACAACCCCTTTAAGTTCAGCAATGTTGTGAGGTTCTAGGACAATGTCAAAAAACAGACCTAAAGTTCAGCTATGTTACAAGACGTTTAGACATAATTAAAGGGCTTGTGTGGTTTCAACTAAAAGACATGTACTGGCTGGGGATGATTTAAAACAAAAAAAGAATGCATGCTCACCTGTATTTAGTCCTCCTGTGAACCGCCGCTCCATCGCCATCCTCCACCATCAGAAGTCAGGGCATCACTGTAACCAATTAGAGGCTGCAGTGTACTCCTGGCATCATGGCCTGATTGGCTTCAGTAATGACCTGATTTTTGACGTTGGAAGAAGCTGTTAGAGAATATATATATTAATGTAACATTGCCTAAAGCATCTTTAACTACCAATTATAGAATTTTATTTCTTGTTATGTTCAAAATTATATGTGTAGCTTTAAGAAAATAGATATTTTATTTTAAAGTGGGTTTTTTTAGCTACAGGGCATAGTCTTGCATATCTGCTTTGGCTCGCTTATCAAGATGACACGGCCAGAAGAGACGCCCTTGATAAGAAACCATTGACATCATAGTGCATGCTAGAATAGCAAAATTAAGACGACAGCGCAGAATTAATGTTTTACAACTTTCTGCAACCTTTCATGCTTGTTTATGGGCGAGGAAGATAGGCGCACCCTTTGATTTAAAACTATAAAAGTTGCTGTATGATAAAATAAAGCTGAGATCATTCTGGTTACACCACAAACTGAGTGTTATGTGTCATGATTTTTAGAGCAGTTGCTATCCTTTTATAACATATTTGACAAAAGCAAGGTATACTTGTTTCGCAGACTTAGCCCTTCTGCACACGGGCGGATTTGCATTGTGAAAGCAGAAGCTGGATTCCGCCTCTGGATTCTGCAGCAAATCCAGCCCATAGCATGTTATGAAAATACGTAATTTCCTTCCCACGAGCGGAAATCGATTGCCATTTTCTGCTCGTGGGAGAGAAATCGCAGCATGCTGCGATTTTGTGCGGGTTATGCACGTCCAGCTTCAATTAACTTCAGTTCGTCCCGCGGCAATTCTGCAATCATCATTGCAGAATGGTGGCAGCAGCCATGTCATTGCCATAGCGACAGCACTCTCACTATCATGCAGCAGGCATGTTGCAAACCTAGCATTTTGCCACTAGCTCACTGTCTTGCACTTCCTTGCTCTAACTTGCATTGCACTGTCTCTGGTCCAGTCAGCAGGAGTCAGTATCTGAATGCCTGCACTTCTGCTTTCCCAGGACGATCAGGCATTTAGAGAAATTCTGGCAAAATAATAAGTAAGCTCACTATAATGTGTGTGTGTAATGTGGTTTGCAAAGAAGGGAGAACTCTAGTTGCAGCCACCTCAAGTGTGATTTACAGTGGTACAGAACAACATTTTTAACCCCTTTGCGACCAACAATACGTGTGTTTAATGTCCTGGGTGTCTGGCCTTTAATCTACAGGGCCGTAAAAACATGCCAGCCCTGTAGACTAAAGCCCCAGGGTCTGTGCATGTGACAGCTCCCTGCTATCAGCTACCTCTGGTAGCCAAGAGCCTGGAGCTGTCACCAGGGGCTGCAGTGTGCGACTACCAGTCATGTAATTGCCATTATCCAATAGATAAGGGCAATCGTATAAAAGTTTAAAAAGTTAAAGTAAGTTTCATCCCTCCTCATGGATTGGATTGTTAAGAAGAGATAAAACTACTCATCTCTGGCCTCCACGATGTCCCATGGTAATCTGGTGCTACAAGGTCCTACAGTCGGCTTCTATACATGTTCGCCACCGGCAGAATTCACAGAAGGCCAGAGAATTTAAAATTTCCCTGCACCTGGCTACCAAAGGTGATCGTCGTTATCCAATGGATTATGGCTATCATGTAAAAGTAAAGAAAAAGTTAAAGTTTAATTTTCCCTCACGAATCGGATCCATGAGGAGAGGTGAAATTACTTACTTAAAGCCCCCAGGATCTTTATCTACGGACCTTTCCTCAGCTTCTGAGCATTTATCCTTCAGCAAAATGGCAGACACAAGGCCAGAAGCTGGGGATGGCCGGGGAAATGTAAAATCTCCTTGCTCCTGGCTACTAAAGATAGCCGAGAGCCTGGAGCAGTGACTGAGGGCCGCAGTCAGTAGTCCCCGGTCACGTGATCTCCGTTATCCACTGGAAAACGGCAATCACATAAAAGTTTTTAAAAAGTTGATGTTTAATCTCTCCTCACCTATGCTAGTGAGGTGAGGGAAGATGAAATATCTTACCACATTTGAACCCTGAAGCAATCATCTTCCACGGGCGTTGTGCCCTGAAAACACCTCTAAGCAAAGTTTCTGTTCCGAAAGCCACCCGTTGCTCCTTTCGTTTTAGTCCCCATTGTGCATACAGTCATAATATTAGGGCCACAAAGGGTATGTTTCTGAACACAGGACAAACAGGGGTATCTTTTTTGGGGTTCAAATCCTCGTTTTCATGTGCACTATTGAAAAAAACTTGTCTTTAAAATAACATATTTGCAAAAATATGAATTTAATTTTTTTCCCTCTAAATTGCATTAACTTCTGAAAAAAAACTGTGGGATCAAAATACTCATGCCACCCCTCAGTGAATATGTTAAGGGATGTATATTTTAAAATCCAGCCATTTGTGATGGTATCTATCATTCTAACACATATGAGCCTTTGCAATCTTGGCTTGGTGCAGGAAAATAAAATGTTCTTCAAAATGCTCTCATTCAGCTGAGAGCTGCCCCTGATTGGTCCCTGTGCTGAGCCAATCAGAGGCAGCACTCACTCACCCATTCATGAATTCATGAATGGGTGAGTGAGAGCTGCCTCTGATTGGTGAGGGCTGTGATCAATCAGAGGCAGCTCATTCAGCAGGCGGGGATTTTATATCCCTGGCTGCTGAATACTACTCACAGCAGTTCAGAAGAACTGCCGGCCAGACGCGGCTGAACTCCGTCTGCCGGGACAAGGTGAGTATATATTTTTTTTAACTTTTTACACAGTTTTGGATGATTTTCAGGGAAGGGCTTATATTTTTAAGCCCTTCCCGAAAATTCATCCCGCGCTCGCCGGCAGCCCATTGCTTTCAATGGAGCCGGCTGTATTGCCGACTCCATTGAATTCAATGGGCAAACATCATTCTTCTCTGCCACAGCTGTTACAGCTGTGGCAGAGGAGAATGATTTGCCTAGTGTATGTTCTCAATGGGGTCGGCGCTGCTGCCGCCGGCCCCATTGAGCGCATATAGAGAAGAACAGAAACGCAGATAGGTGCGATCTGCAATTTCTGTTCTATAATAAATCGGACGAGCGCATAAAAAGCGCTCATGTGTCCGATACCATTGCAAAGCAATGGTTCTATACAATCGCCGGACGCATGCGCAAATCGTGCGAAAAAACGCCCGTCTGACCGAGGCCTAACACAGTATGTAAGGCCAAAAAAAGACATATGTCCATTCAGTTCAGCCTATTACTACCCAATGTTAATCCAGAGAAAGGCAAAAAAAGCTAATGAGGTAGAAGCCAATTTTCCCCATTTAAGAGAAACAAATTTCTTCCTGACTCCAATCTGGTAATCAGAATAATCCCTGGATCACTGACCCTTTTGAAGTTATTAATGATTGTTACGGATTACAGGATTGTGGATGCACTAGACCAACCCACCAGGCAGAAGCCAGTCCTGGAGTGGTTGGTAGCTGACTCCTCAGATAGGGTACTGTTGCCAGGAAAAGAGAGACTGACCCTTGGCTGCAGGGAATGAAGGGCCCCTGCCTATAAGCAAAGTGATTGCCCTGATAAGGGCGACCCTGTGCTGGAACCTCGGGTCTGACTATCTCTGATGGTGTAGCAAACATGGGACCTGGCAGCAGACAGAGGAGCACACAGATGGAGGTCAGAGCAAGGGCAAACCATAAACAGGAATGGGAACTGACAGAAAATAAACGTACAAACAGATCGGATATACAACAAGCCTCAGACAGAACAGAAGGCCCGAAACAGACCCAACAAAGAGAGACATACAAGACACAGATCAGACAGAGCAGAGTGACCAAAGAAAGCTGAGTGTCAGAAACTAACACCAATTCTGAGCCCACAAAGAAATGCATCAGCTCAGCTTAAATAGGGGAGTAATGACCAATTAACCCCTCAGGTGAGCTGAGAGCAGAGAGCTGGTTAACTCTCTTAATGCTGGTTAACCCTCTCAGTGCTAGACGAAAGCAGATATGGAGAGTAGAGGGACGCTTGCAGCTGCCCGGAACCGCATGAGGGCGGCAGAAGGCAAGCAGCAAGCTTACAATGATTATACCATATAATATTGTATCGCCCAAGAAAGGCGTCCAGGCCCCTCTTGAAAGTCAATCATCACAAACCTCCATAAAGGGTTAAAGCCACAGGAATATTCTCTATAGGAGTTGACTGCATTTTTCTTGTAGAACATAAAAGATGAAATAAAAAAAGCAGGGGAAAAGTTTGCCTGAAAGAATTATATCATTTCACATACGTATATAAGATTTCTGAGAATATCTGTTGCTTGGAAAAGTATAATATATATCATGAAATGAATGATTTCTAGATAAAAAGTGTGATATGTGATTTCAATGACTTCAATAAATAATGAAATGTCACTGTCACATAGATTATCATTATTGATGAAATATTGGATGATTTACGGCTACATAATGGTTCTTAGTTCCATCATTTTGTTATGGATGTAATAACCCAAGAGCCACATAGAAAAAGTTATGAAGAGAGATGAGCAATAATTTAGGTTTCTACTCAAACTCTTCCAAATGCTGTCTAATGGCTGACAAAAGTTTTTGAATTTGTCCTAATTGTCTTTAGTTAATTGAATTGATGAAACCAGGATAGATTACTGCATTCTGAAAGCTATATTTTAACTATTTGATAACCATTTTGTTCAAAGTCACAAAACTCCAAGGATCTGGTGGTGCAATAATTTTACTTTACTTCATTCCTCTTTCCCATGTTATTGGTTAGTCTTTGTAATTACACTAGAATATAATATACTACTGAGATGTGCAGCTCCTGAGTTGTGCAGGTAAAAGGACATTGAATAGGCTGTCTCAGCTTGTCAATCCGTTTCTGATCAGAAACCTCTATAGGGATGCTAAAGGCAACATCTCTAACATTAGTCAGCCCATGTATTGCAGTACATGGATGGACAATTATTTGAGTAGTTGCATGGGATAAAACATTTGCCTTGTTGCACCCAATGCAGGGGAAATGAACAGTTAAGCGCAATCTTTGTGGGTAATGTTTTGCCAGTAACCTTGGGAGGGAGATCCACAGTAAATAGCTGGTGTCAAGGTTGCTTGTGATGAAACAACCCCTTTACAGACAATTAGGATTAGGGGTAATTTTATTATTCAGCCATAAGAATTGTAACTTTCCTTCTCCCAAATAGCAGTGAATTAGAAAGTAGGTTATTGTAAATAGGCAAGATACCAGGCTAGGAGATTCCTGTTTGTAAACTGCCTCTGAAAAGCGGCGATGCCTACTGATACAAAGGGCAGTACAATCATCAATTACCAGCAGAATGTGGAAGGCAAAATGCTTAAGATATACTAATAGATCATACATTGAACATGAGTCAACAATGTGATGCAGCAGCCAAAGGCAAACACAATTCTGGGATGTATGAAGAGAAGCATAGAGTCTAGATCACGTGAGGTCATTATCCCCCTCTACTCTTCCTTAGGGCTTATTCAGACGACCATATATCAGCCGGGTTTTCACGCCCAGCTGATATACGGTGTCCCTCTCTGCAGGGGGAGGAGGCTGGAAGAGCCAGGAGCAGTGCACTGAGTTCCTGCCCCCTCTCCGCCCCTCGTCATTATTTACAATGGAAGGGGTGGGCCGGGGTGGGGCTAAGTTCCAGACTTATCCACCTGCAGAGAGGGACACCGTATATCGGCGAGGCATGAAAACCCGGCCGATATATGGTCGTCTGAAGCCACCCTCAGTCAGACATAATCTGGAATACTGTGTCCAGTTCTGGGTACCCCACTTTAAAAAAGACTGGAGTAAGTTCAGAGAAGAGCTACCAAGGTGGTGAGCGGTCCGCAAATCATGTCCTATGAGGAACGGTTAAAGGCTTTGGGAGTGTTTAGCTTGCAAAAACAAGGCTGAGAGGAGACTTAATAGCGGTCTACAAATATCTGAAGAGCTGTCACAGTGTAGAGGGATCAGCCCTAGTCTCATTTGCACAAGGAAAGACTAGAAGCAATGGGATGAAACTGAAAGGAAGGAGTCACAAGTTAGACATTAAAAAAAAACTTTCTGACAGTGAGGGTGATCAATGAGTGGAACAGGTTACCACGGGAGGTGGAGAGTTCTCCTTCAAGGAAAGTGTTCAAACAAAGGCTGGACAGACACCTGTCTGGGATGATTTAGTGAATCCTGCACTGAGCAGGGGGTTGGACCCGATGACCCTGGAGGTCCCTTCCAACTCTATGATTCTAATGGGAGGTGCAAAATACTAATGAACATCCACTCACACAACTACTATGCATTGCCCCCCCCCACCCCCCCTTCAATGAATGGCAGTTGTGTGAGTGGATGTTCATCAGTATTCTGCAGCTGATCTACCCCCACCATATAGCATTTTCCCCTCTACATGCTGCTGGGACCTTGCGTTTGTTCTGCCCTTGTACTTTTGCATCAGTAAGTGTGGTGACTTTTCAGTGATTTTTAAATAGATTTGATCCCTTTTCTTAGAGATTTGCTTGTTTGAAAGCTATGCCAAATTTCATCATGAAACCATATTGGAGCCAATTTGTGGAAATACCATTAACGGCTTTTTCTTTATCCCTGACTAATGTTGTACTTATGCACTTATACTAATTGCATCTTGGTATTAATACATTTAGCTATAAAATGGCTATTAAATAGGTACTGTACAAAATTGTTTTTGAAACCTCCGGATAATACTGTACATCAAGCTGTAAATTACAGGGTTTGACTCGTGCCCTGGGCTGGGGGTAGAAAATGGGCAACAAAGCGATGCTCAAACCATACCTTTTCTTTTTTTTGCTGCCATATTAATCTAATTTAATGTTTATTGAGGAGAGCCCCTTTTTTTAGCGTCGGGTTTATTTTTACTTTGTTTAACAGTATTTTTATAGTTACCACAAAAATGATCATGGTGGATCCCTTAACGAATCCTACTTATTTCTATGGCTCTCAAACTAATGCTAAAATATATGAGTTTGGATCAGTTTTCATCAGTTCAGTCAGGATCCATTTTCTAAAAGAGCCATCTAGATCTGTTTTCTTTATCAATGAGGTCAGTTGGTGACAGCTTGAATAACTGATGCAAAATGATGTGAATTTGTGATCAGATTTTCACTCAGTTTAAAGGGGTTGTCCCGCGAAAGCAAGTGGGGTTATACACTTCCGTATGGCCATATTAATGCACTTTGTAATATACATCGTGCATTAAATATGAGCCATACAGAAGTTATTCACTTACCTGTTCCGTTGCTAGCGTCCTCGTCTCCATGGTGCCGTCTAATTTCAGCGTCTAATCGCCCGATTAGACGCGCTTGCGCAGTCCGGTCTTCTGGCTGGTGAATGGGGCCGCTCGTGCCGGAGAGCTGGTCACCGCGTCGTCATCGTAGCTCCGCCCCGTCACGTGTGCCGATTCCAGCCAATCAGGAGGCTGGAATCGGCAATGGAACGCAAGGAAGGAGAAGAAAATCCATGGTGCACCATGGGAGAAGACCTGCGTTCCACCGTGGGAGAAGACCAGCGGCGCCATCTTCACAAGAAGAAAAGAAGAAGCTGCAGAACGCTGATTCAGGTAAGCGCAATGTGCTTTTTAAAAACTAACCCATGCTTTCTTTTTAACAGGGCAGAATGCAGGGGTAAGTGAAAAAAAAAATATTTCACTTTCGCCGCGGGACAACCCCTTTAAATCAGAGAGAAAAAAAAAACATCTACTGAAAAATGAAAGCATGAATCCAGACTTTGATCTTTGGCATTAGTACCCATTTTGTACATTATCTGGTGGCTGAACATATTGCACAGGTTTAATTAAGTTATTGGAAATATTAATTTATAATCTCCTAAAGGTTTTTTTTCATCTTATGCCATTTTTTTTTTTTAAATGCTGTAAATATCTGATAAGTGAGTATCCCTCATCTGGTATCAACTGGTTCTATACCTCCCACAGACTTGAATTAAAGGGGCACTAAATTTACAGAAAACTTCTGCTCATCTACTAACTTTTGTTAGTCTCATCATTTTTGTAATATACTTGCATTAAAATTTTTGTTGCTTTACCACTGTAAATCCTGTTTGAAGTAGCTGCCACTGTGGGTCTTCATTCCAGCTCCTCTGCAATCCACTCTCTGTCACTAAGTACGTATCTTCTGTAGCAACAGGAACACAGGGATTTTTCCATAACAACAGGAGCACGGGCTATCTTCACAGGCAGCTCCAATGCACTCAGAGGCTGCAGGCTGACAGATCAGTAGACACCATGATAACGATCTCTGATATTACAGCGTCCGGGTGTGTTTCTGTGGGTGTATGTGCACACATTATAGTGGGTCTAGTAACCATTTGGCCAGAATGTCTCTAAATGCCTGATCATTCAGGGAGAGCAGAAGGGCAGGCATTCGAAAACTGCCTCCCTGCTGATTAAACCACAGACTGTGTAATGTAGCATGAAAAGTAAGGGCAAGGAAGTGCAGGACAGTAACTACTGGCAGAATGTTAGGTTTGCTACATGCCTCCTTCCTGAAAATGGATTGCAAACTGAAGAACAGCAGAAAAATGGTGAAAACCACCTGAAAATTGGAAGTTACAGACATCAGATAGGGTGCAAAAAGCAGCAAATGAGAGGGGAAGGACAACCTGATGTATTTTAGAAAACCTGAAAACTCAGGTACGCTTTAAGAGAGACACACAGATGCATCACCACTTCTCTATTCATTCTGCACCCAGCTGCAGACACTGACAAGCACATCACCTAGTGAAATAGAACACACAGGACTCCCAATCTCCTCTAAATTGAGGATCTCAGATGTGTGACTTCCATCATGCATTTTTCTTATACATAGGGGAACATCAGTGTTGGTTTAGACCATCGGGATACAATTTTGGTGAGGTTGTCCCTCTACAGTAACTGGGTCATAGATGGACATACTGTATATATAAGACAACTGTCTGCAGATCCTGTCAATGTTGACACGATTCAGCAAATGGGGCAGCCCCACTTTCCTTTAGTGTGTGCTTACAGGGCCCCATGCAAGAACAGATTCGAGATGGAGCATAGATCCAAAAAATGAACAAACAACTTCGCTGGGCAGTTATTTCAATGTTACAGTCACTCTGTTGAAATTACCATCAAAATATTTGATTGTTTTACACTCTTTAGAATACTGCACTACAGTTTCAAATCTTTAACAATTCTATTACAGTTCCCTGTACAAATTCCAGGCCTCTGCCTCTTGTATTGCTCTTTGAAAATATATTGTCCTTTAGTTATGATGCAGGTCACAATAGCAATATGCGCTCGGACTTGAAATGCTCTTAGAAAATATAAAGTCTGTTAGTTATGGTGCAAATCACTATACAGATACAAATATGTTTAGCCACTCTGCTACACTTAGGCCACCTGGTTAGTATCAACTTTTCGAATGTTCTGGACTAGAGATGAGCGAACATACTCGCTAAGGACAATTATTCGAGCGAGTATTGTCCTTAGCGAGTACCTGCCCGCTCGGAAGAAAAGATTTGGGTGCCGGCGCGGGTGAGCAGTGAGTTGCGGGAGTGAGCAGGGGTGAGCGGGGGGGAGAGGGAGAGAGAGATCTCCCTGCCCCCCACAGGCACCCGAATCTTTTCTTCCGAGCGGGCAGGTACTCGCTAAAGACAATGCTCGCTCGAGTAATTGTCGTTAGCGAGTATGCTTGCTCATCTCTATTCTTGACCCTTCGCACACAATACGCAGTCTATTGATCTCTATCGAGCCTCACATGGCTCCAATGGTACACAAAACAACACTTAGTGTTTTGGTAAAACTCACAGTTCTTGTTTTGGGTCTTTCTCTTATCAATGATAGTATGATTGCTACTCTTTTTCTTGGTCCCCTTAATCTCTTGCACACAGGTGTCCAGGCTTTCTCTGCCCACTCATTCATCCGTTTGTACTTTTCTCTGCAACAGCTCAAAATTTGCTCTGCAGCACTTCAAATCCATGATGACACTCCAAGCCCCAATATACATGCAACCCCCCACCTTTTATACTCACTTATGCAATATGCCACGGAGCATGACTTGTATTTTGTTTCACTCACACACTCAAACTTCACCCAGCCTGGTGACTGGCAGCAGGGCATTCACCAATTATCACTGTGACTAGCCTTAGGGCTTCACAAACTCATCCTCACGGACCATGGCAGGCACTGTTACAAGGTTTAACATAACCACCAGTACATTGCAATGATATCATCATCCTACACATATCTGTCATATGTATCTACATACTGCAACCACTACTATAGCTGTTCGGGCAAATATTCTAGCACCTATGGTGGTGGTCCGATAATAAACAGTAGTGTCAGCTTTGACCGGTTACCAGTGTCGGACTGGGGTACCTTGAGTCCACCAGTAAAATTCATTCTGGGGGCCTACAGCTAAAGAAAGGGAAGGTGGGAGCCAGGAAGGGAAAATACTAGCTTGCCCCTGATGCACCTGGATATCATATCAGCCAGTCTATGTGTCTATATAAACAGATAAACTGGTAACTTTATTATATGAATGTATATGTATGATTTTAACAGGACTAAATCCCGCCCATCTGTTTAAGTCCTTACCAGAATATTCCTGGATTGCAAATACATAGCTATACCTACTGGCATATACACAGACTACCCTGTCTAACATTTGCACGTTAACTAGTTAACTCTATGCTATTATATAATTTACTAGCTGTTGGAAACAATGGGTATATTCAATTTCTGAAGGTTTTTTTGCTTAAATGTAAATCTGCTGATTAGTGGGGGTGTCAGGTCTCAGAACCCCAACAATATTGTATTGATGGCTTATCCTGAGGATTGGTCATAAATAAAAAAACATGGAAAACCTTTTAAGCTTTATTTACATAAAACCAGAAAACCTCCTTAACAAGCCCAATGCTATGTTCTACTGGGATATAAGTGGAGTGAGATGAGCCTAGTAGCTGCTTATTATTTTCTCCCTTTGGCAGTAAAACTGTATGGTTAACCTCCTAATTTCTTCTAGCAAAGCAATGCAGGCAACTGGGACGTCAAAGTAAAATGAACTCAGAGTCACTTCTTCAGGCAGATGCATGAAATCTAGTTTTGAGCATTTATATTCATTTAAACCACCTGCCCAATATTGTGTAGGTCCCTCACGTTCCACTGGAGCAGCTCTAGGTCTTTGAGATTTGGACTCCACAAGACCTTTAAATAGATCTTGTGGAAATCCCCCGGCAGAGACGCAGCCACCTGCCCCTGAGCACCTATGCTCGGGCAGGATACTATTAAAACTTGAAGAGTGGGGAGAAAGGCGATATGTATGTGCGGGAGCACCTGTGGGGGCACCGGAGCTATGAGCTACAAACAATAAAGTGGCGTACGCCGTAGAACAAAAGATTGAAGCTCTAAGTGTGGACTCTCTATTGTAGAATATTCCATCAAGTGTGGAATGTCCCTTAAGACCTGTAGGTTGTGAGGTGCGGACTCTGTGGATTGGATTTGTTTTTCCATCACTTTCCGGAGATGCTCGATTGTATGGTAAAAGAAACCAGGTCAACATCATGAACTTTTTTGTTCCTCAAACCATTCCAAGATTTTTCGTAGTCTGACAGAACCCAATCTAATGCTTACCTGCTTATTCTAGGCACTTTCTGGTGCTGCACTGCACCCTTGATCTTACTTCATGTTTCACCAGAATTCCATCTCGGTAAATGTCTGTACATCAACATACTCTCCCTCGATAAATGCTGTATTGGAAACAGGCAGTGGGCTACTTATCATTTGCCTACTTTTGGCAGTGGACAGGGTTCAAAATGCCACACTGACTTGTCTACAACTAAATAACCCCATATGCACCAAGCTGTGATGCCTTCTGTCTTCTGACATCTTTCTATCATAGTCAGCAGTAACTTTTTCAGCAATTTGTGCAACAGTAGCTCTTGTATGGAATCAAACCTAATCTACTAGCCTTTGCTCGCCTTGTGCATCAATGAGCCTTCGGTGCCCATAACTCTATTACTGGTTCACCAGTTATCCTTCTTTGGGCCACTTTTGGTAGGTGCTAACCATTACATACTGGGAGCACTCGACAAGAGCTGCTGTCTTGGAGGTGTTCAGACGCAGTCGTCTAGTCATCACAGTTTGGCCCTGGTCAAAGTCGCTCAGATTATCACACTTGCCCATTTTTCTTGCTTCAAACAACTTCAAGAATTGACTGTTGGCTTGCTGCCTGATATATCCCCCTATTTTACATTGATAAAACAATATTATTCATTCCACATGTCAGTAGTTTTAGGACGGCTTCACACAGGCGTATGCATTTTTTAGCACGACTCAATGTATTTATGTTATTAGCTAGTCTTTTTGCGAGAGTATCAGTGCATTTTACTATACTTTTTGCAAACGGGACATAACAACATCCCAATTTAAATGGCTATTTAGCCTAATGAGTTCCATTTGCATTATTTTTCCCATGGAATTGTGCGGCGTATTGCACGCATATTTGCGCAACCCCCGATTAGACTTCTATGGGGACCTTTGGTGCACCAATGTTCACAAAAGTAGAGCTTGCCTTGATTGAACACATTGAAATCAATGGGTTCTATTCTCTGCATATTTTGTACGCAAGTTTTGCACATACATGTGAATCTTCAATTAATGTTATTAAAAAATGATCAGAAAAAATGTGACTTAGAGGCTCGGCAAGGGTCATAAACGACTTAAAGTGAAAACAAATGCCAAAAGCATTAACCCCTATACCAAGTTTCCTCAAATATAACTTTTATTAGATATAAATTTAAATTCACGTGCCAAAGGTTAAAAATTCATTCTTCCTGAAACAAATAAACACTCATTAGGCAAATCACCCGTATGAGTACAGATTTTCCCTATTTCCCAGGATGTGACTCAAACTCCCTCCTCAATATAGGAAAATGCTTAAAATATATGATCACATTAAGGGCAAAGGGTCATGCTTAAGAGAAAAGGGGAAAACTCATCAGGTGATATACCCATATGCCGGTGAAAAACTGCCCTAAGCTCCTTATGAACTGAGTGGAAGACTCAAACTCCCTCCTCCATGTTTCGCCAGCTCCATGGTATCCTCAAGGCTAATACCTTAACCCTTTCCAATCCACTGTCTGACCTCTGAAGACATTATGATTTAAGGCTGTACAGCTCTGACATTGGAAGACATCCTTCGGGGTTCTCTTACTGTATATTGCCAGCCTCTCTGCTTTTGGAGCCTATCCAACGTGTCACCTCATGCAGTACTGGCTCTAGCCAACATATAACACCGTTGTATAACAGCAGAAAAAGAGTAAGCTCCCTAGGAAAACCAGGATACAAATTGGATTGGAAAGGGTTAATGTCATGGCTGATCAGTGTGTATCTTGCGATAGAAGTCTAATAATGAAATAAAGTTTCACATTTTTAATATAGCCTATAGACAATTTAAAAAGTTTCTTGCCATATAGTCGGTAACCTTATCTCTACGGTCTCCGTAACACGTATTTACCGTAGTATGTTTTACCAGTATTTCTCATTGTATATAGTGACATAAAAAAAAGTATATACATAAAAGAGTAAATTAGTTTGGGGTCAAGGCCTTCTCTTGGATCGAGAATGTTTTTTTGCCCTGGTTCAACCTTTATCTTTTATGTACTCCTTTATATCAGTATACTTTTGTATTAGTAGTGAACAAGTAAATATTCTATATATTTCTCATTTATCCATCCTATAAAAGGCATAAAGCGTTGTAACCTTTTTCAATCTTTTACGTACAACTGCATATCGGTATACTTTTGTATTTTTAGTAAACAAGTAAATATTCTATATTTCTCTGCTTTATCCATCTTATAAAAGGCATAAAGGGGTTTTAACCTTTTTCTATTAGCGGCACATCCTGTACATTGTCCTACCGGTACTAGTAGCATACTGATATTTTACGATGCGTCCATTACACTACAGCTAGCTTCTCTTAGCTCCCCATATAACAATTATATGCTATTGAAATGTCATGTAAAACCAGCAGGGATTGAATTCTGGCGCAAAATATATGATCTATTTGCAGCCGTACTCCGCAGGAAAACAATCTATATCGTTGTTGTATTTTTCAAACTTTATTTATCTGTATTTCTTTCATAACGGACGGATGTACTTAACCTCCCGAAAACCTTTTTTTATATTGTCATTATAGTAAACCTCAGTATATCATTCACGGCTTCTGATGATCTGAAGGATATGGTCCTCTTTTGCAGTCCTACTGAGGTCTATAAAAATGAATAGCCTTTTTGTAAATCAATGCATGACATCAGCATCATAATGCTTTTATAAAATATAGCGTGCCTCCGAGCCCTTTCTTGCTTACTGTGACCTGCAGAATTATTTTAGAGGGACTGAATATGATTGCTAAAAAGCAGCTATAATTCGGAGAAAGGATGGAGAGGATCCAACCTGCTGTGGATGGAAGCGGGGGACTTGGACGTTATCCATAACATACCTTAATTAGCTCTAGAATACTTTCACGCTAGCGATGCTCCGTAACTTGGGTAATTTACAGTAGAAGAATGTTACATTGGATGTCATTTTTTTCTCCATTTTTCTTTTTTTTCGTCTCCATTTACTTAGTTGTTACTATTAACCAGAAAGTTGTCTAACCTTTAAGTGTCTTTCTATAGAATTGATGCCGTGTGTATGAGATAGGGATATTAAATTGTGAGCTCATCGGGAATTAATGTGACTCATCTACGTTCAGGTCTACGGAATATGTTTGTATCATATTACGGGCAGTGACAGGAAATAAATACATATATCCGAAAATTAGGTGAAATGCAGGTGTTAACACTGCAAGCATAATATTGGACAAATTTCATCACATCATTGTGTATTAGGTTGCACAATGGCTACTTCTAGATTCAGGGTTATTGTAGATAACTGTAAGAAGAAACAAGAATTCTGAGTTATTGCTGCAAAATGTAGGTGGAGAAATGCTTATTGCGACCGGCACCTGGACTTGTGATAGTGATAGAATTGACAAGTCCAGGTGCCGGCCACAATCAGCGTAGCTCCACCTGCCTTTTGTAGCAAAGGGATGCTCTGTGTAATAGCAGCCTTAGGCTAACTTCCCAAGGGCGAGCGTGATATCAGGCTATGAAACTTGGCCCGATATCGCATTAGTGCATGTGCGATTTCTCCGCAGATGCAAGGCATTTTTGTGTCAAAAACGTGTCACACCACTTCAGGGAAGTAGTGATCCTCTGGCACGGCTTTTAGCAACACTGGTTAATCAGAGCAGGTGTAGTGTCCTATGCTAATTATGTATACTAATACACGGTGTGTTTCAGGGTCACAAATGTTGGTGAAGCCATCTTTGCTTTTCTAAGCCCGGATGGTTGCTTTAACCCCTTAAGGACCTGTCTGTTTTGTACCTAAAGGACCAGACACTTTTTAGGGATTTTACCCATGTAGTGGTTTTATTGCCCCGTTTTTTTTTCTTCAACTACCAAAATTATTTTTGCTGCCTTTTTTTTCTGTGGCATATGGCAATTTTTTACATCTTTTTTCACTGATTTTTTTCCCGTTAGAAGACCTCTGGGGTCATTCACAGAGTCTTTTTCTTTTATTTCACACTTTTCCACTGTAGTTGGGCATCTAGTTATAGGGGAAAATGTCCCCCTCCAGAGACAATAGTCACTGGCAGAGCTGATCAGGCTCTGCTAGAACCCTGCAGCTCTGCTGTGGGCATCTTGCGGTCGTGTAATTGCCGGGTTACATAAAGGAACTAACACTGCCGATTTCACTGCTTAGTACATAGCACTCATTGAGCACTATGTAGCCTGTAAAGAATAAGGCAGAAGAGGTTAAAACTGCTTCTTCCTTCTCTCCGGGTCCTCATCTGTGTCTGACAGTAGAGGACCTGAACTGCTCCTGGTTGAATGCAAAAGCAGGAGCTGTAATCACACGCTGTTACTGCTGGGATTAAAGTCCAGAACCAAGTGCTTGTTCCTTAATGGCTTAATACATCAGGTTAGGGCTATGCTCATGGTGATAGAGATGAAACTGTCCTATGGGCCTTTGGGAATCCAGTAAAAAAGCAGGGAGCCCTCTTTCATTGATTGTACAATAGCATGACCACAAATGTTAAACATTCTTAGCACTCCTGGCAATAATTGGCTATGTACAAAGAAGAAGAAAGGAGAAGCTCTATACAGGACAGGAACGCAACATATTAGAGCAGGTTGCTGTGTTATACATAGGGCCCTATTCCAAAATCAAAATTGATCCTGCATCATGATTTGAGAAATTCTCTACCCAGAATACAGGGTCCGGTGTTTAATTCCCCCTTCTTGTATTTAAATGACCCTTGGGTCAATTCCTCACATCCTTGGTTACTAACAATATGGTTTCTCTTGAGATGAGAGTCTTGCATGGAGATAACAAACGAAAAGTGGGGTAAAACTTTTGCACATCAGTAGTACAAAGTATAATCTACAACCTCTTTCCAGAAAAAAATATGAAAATGTAAATGTGCTTTTTGTGAGGCTCGATAAAAATGGCGTCCATGGAGAACATAGTAATTGTCAAAGCCAGAAAGTTAGCATGATAGTATCAATGTGCTGATTTTGTGCAGATGCAAATGAATGCAAGTGGATGCATCAGAGATACACAGGGTGGAAACAGAACATACAAACCAATGTACGAGTATCAGAGGTGAGCGAACGTACTCGGTTCGGGTGTTTTTGGACATGAGCACCGTTTTTTTCCGAGTAACTGACTACTCGGACGAAAAGATTCGGGGGGCGCCGGGGGTGCTCGGGGAGTTGCAGAGGGGAGTGGGGGGGGGGGGGGGGGGGAGAGAGAGCTCCCCCCTGTTCTCCACTGCTACCCCCCGTTCCACCACACCGCCCCCCGCCCTCGGCGCCCGCCGAATCTTTTCGTGCGAGTAGTCAGTTACTCGGAAAAAGTGGTGCTCGAGTCCAAAAACACCAGAACCGAGTACGTTCGCTCATCTCTAAAGAGTATGCCTCGAGTAATATCTACTGATCAGTTTTCAGGACATTTCGTCCAATTTTTTTCATCCAATCCAAACCTTGTGCAATCTATAGATTTTGTCCATTGCTATCCTCATCTACTAGGACATTTTGTCCAATTTCTTTCATCCAATCTACATTTCGTCCAATTGCTTTCCTCGTCCAGTAAGACATTTGACATTTTGCCATTGATACTTTGTGTTCTTCTCTCCGTTCATATTGTTCACTACCTCCTTTATTGGACATTTAAAAAATGTTGAAAATTCACTTCATGATGGAGTACTGCATGAACGGACCAATTACCAAATATCACATGTGACTGCTTCTTCGCGGTCTTAAAATTAGGGAATTTTTGAGGCCTTTAATTAGTTTATACATTGTTTCATTCACAGCCTTCATGCCTATTATATAATTAGCTCTTAAATTGTAAATATTTGCATAAAATCGCATAATACTAAAGAATACATATTTTAATGTTTTTTCTTAAAGGAACATTGGCAGGAATATTCTGCAAAAAAAATAAAAAAAATTCTTCCAATACATTTTCTTAGAAATTTCATGCCGAAAATCTCCCCCTCACCCCCTTCCCCGCACACCAGCCTTTTTATGTGATGGGAAGTGTCTGCCTTGAAGGTAATGTTTTATAAAGCCACACAACAGCAGTGCTACGAGCTTCCGTAATCACTGGGGAGCACAGATCTCGGATCAGATGGCCCTGTGATTCCTTTTTATTCCCGTGTTTGCCTTCTTCACGCCAGGAATGACATGGCACTGATGAAGGAACCAATTTCTTTATTTCCTGTTCTGCCTGCTGCTGGCAGCTGCTGCTCATAGCTTTGCCTTGCTCTATGCGAACTGATATCTGCCAAAGCTCTGTAACATCCTTGTTCCTCTGCCAGTGCTGGCCAAGGACAGAATCTTAACGAGCAAGTAGGTGTTTAATTAAAAGCCTGTGACAGAAACACTCAGAGACGGTCAGCTAACATACTTAGAATAAATGGAGTTCATAAAATCCAAAGAGGTAAATGTCAAAGCTCCGTTATTTATACCCCACTCTCTTCCAAATTTCATGTATCAGGCGTCTATCATTTTCAGGTATAGTAGCAACGTGTAGGCTTTTTGTGTCTTGTAACATTTCCGAGCTGTGACATATTGTACAGCGACATCGGTGGCTGGTTTATGTTGGATTGTATTTGTTTGATGACAGAATAACAAACAAACATTTGAGGCGCCACATTCTGGCAGAGCGAAAATGAGATGATTTTTTTTTTTCTGTTTTTGGAGAGATATTTCTGTATTTCTGTGGTTGCAGCTTAAAATGCTCTTATATTGTATGTAGGTGTAGACAAGCTCACGTTGTCCAATATAGCAGGGCTGAGTTGGACATTTTCACTGCACCTAATGATACAGTATCATAAAATGGGTTTGTTTTATATATATAGGACTGTAGGTGAACCTATTACATTACCTTACTTTAGGTAGGTACATAGTGCCTGCAGTGTGCGGTGCCTGTTGATTAAGGTAAACGTAATGACAAGCTCAGCTCTGCTACAAGTGCATCTAGAAAGTCTTAAAAGGGGTTTCTTCGATTTTCTAGATAACTGCTAAAAGTGCAAGAAGAAACCCCTTTTAAGGAGACCTTCACTCTGGGTTTTTTTTTAATGCAAAGTCAATAGGACTTTCCAATGTTAAAAACGCAATGAAAATCACAATGTGTTTTTAACATTAGAAAGTCCTATTGACTTTCGCACTAAAAAAAATTGTTATTTTAATAGCTCAGACTTTTACGAACATGCCGATAAAAAGTGAGTTTTGTTTTGCTTTTATGATAAATATCAAAAAAAAGTGGGGGTTTTTAACATATTTTTATTTTTATTGAAATTAGAAAAACTTTTTTCACTTACTGCTACTTTTTGTAGTCCCCAAAGGAGACTTGAATTAGCAATTAGCCTATAAAATAGACTGCAAAACTTCAGTATTGCAGCATACTGTATTTCTGCAGGCATTCTATAAACATTTGCCTATGGCATGTCATAGGCAGAAACAGGTGGCAGCTCTGGGGTCTTCACAAGGCCCTAGGCTGCTATGACAGCCGTAATCTCATTGTGGATGAGCCGTTCTGGACATTTAAAAACTGCTCTCAGAATTGACTGCTGCATTTAAATGGTTAACAGCCATGATTGGAGTGATCTCCAATCACAGTTGCTGCAGCTAGGTGGCAGCTGTCAAAGACAGCCAACACCCAGCATGTATGCAGACCCCGAGCATATCCACCATACATGTACAGCAGATGTCACCAAGGTGTTAAAATAAAGGTAGAACTGTACAAAATATTAGTTATCATTAAAATGTATATTATTCAATACATTTTTGAACATTAAAATGCTTTTATGAACAATATTATTACCTCCATACATATTCATTGGGGATCGCTCAAAACCAAGTCTATTATAGCCGGTGTAGCTCCATCGTGAAGCTACAATGATACTGTGCACAGGACCTCAGTGGGCTACATCTGTTTGGAGACTGTATGCTCTTCCCTTCATTTGTATGGCTTTAATCTCAGCTCCCTTATATTATCCTACACCCTAAAAACATACATAGGTTATTGCCTTCCAATGAAATCCTTCCTACTGTCTTTTTATATTTTGTGATCCCCAATACAATGACCAGTGAGAAAACCTGCCTTGTACAGCGCTGCAGAGTGTGCTGCTACTATATGAACAATTGGGGGAGATTTACTAATCCTAATAGCTAATAGCTAATAGCTAGTTCAAACTAAGACTAAACAGGCTTCATTCACATGAGCATATATCAGCCCTGTTTTCACGGCCGGCCAATATCTGCTACCCATCTGAGGCATTGGTTTCCAATGCCTCAGTTCAGAGGCCGGGAAAGATAGCGCCTATGGTCGGCCGGGAAAGATAGCGCCTATGGTGTGCATTCCGTTCGGCTGTTTTCATGCCATCTGGAAAATATTATTCTGGAACTATCTTCCGGCTGAAATATGGCAGCCGGTCTCATACACTCCTATGGGAGCTGCCAAAAAGGGAGGTGGGAGGGAGTTTAGCAGTGTCTCTCCTAAACTCCCTTCCCCTTCCTTCCCCCTCTCCGTCCCTTACTGGCTGTTGGCAAAGGGAGGAGGCGAGATGGGGGGGAGATTAGAAAACTAGTTTCCATCTCACCCCTCCCATTGTAGACAGCCAGCAAGGGGCGGAGAGAGGAGGGGGGGGGGTGGGAGTTTAGCAGAGCTAAACTCCCTCCCCTTGCCCAACAGTATCCTGGACTCGGCGTACACTCGCCAGACCCGGGCCGTCTGAATGGGTGCATAAACGGGAGATGCAGCTGTGACTTGCTTATGCTGCCTCTCATTCATGTGATTTTTGTTTGCGCTGTGATCATGACACGGCCGCCCGAAAATCACAATGCCGTGTGAAAGAGCCTTTAAAAATGTGCCAGATTTATCATAGTGACTCCTGCTAGATGAAAAATCCATTGCAAATGTTGACAATTCTTTTCAATTTTACATATTACTTGGCTTAATTTTTACACCAAAATTTTGGGACAATTTTTGGCACATTTAGGCCACACCCCTTCAGGCAAAGCCACACCCCTTTTCAAATGTGTCAAAAAAATGTGCAAAAGTGTTTAAAACACATCATAATTGTGATGCAAAGCATGTAATACAGTTCTCTATTGCAGTTTTTTACCAGAAAACTGGCACCTTTCCAATAGTAACTATGTACTAGTAAGTGTATAAAATATGATTTATATGTCCTTTGGTTATTCTTTCACGTTTGCACACGTTTCCTAACAGTTGGATAAGATTCTAATTCTACACAAAGTGATGTTACGGTTCATGCAGAGGTGTCTTTTATTTTTGGCACATTTATAAAGAGTTGAGCCAACCCAACCAGCGATTATTGTACTGAGCAAATTCTGAAAGAACAGTATGGTAGAGGAACAAGAATGCAAGTGTGTTTTGGCATGTACACGGCATATCACGCTGCACAATGGAAAACCTGCAAGATACGAACTATATCAGTAAATGTTTTATGATGGCAGCTTATGAGTTAAATGATCAATATGGGTAATATGATGTTAGTTTAAACAGAGCCATAGAGGAATACCGTGCCACGCATGCCGACGCGATACCTGCTTTTGGAATGAATGGATGCAGTTACTGCCTAATGATTGTACACAGCGTCCCTCTAGGCACACAGGCAATTTAGAGCTTGCAAGCCAGCCCTGCTCCATGCTATATTTCAGGAGCAATGCGTCCTATTGTAAAAACCCGCTGCAGAAACAAACAATGATAGTTTATTGCAAAGCTGTTTTACTGTAATGAGCATTGTGGGGAATATTGAAAAAGATCTTTTTCCGAGCCAAAAATGAATTTGTAAGTCATAAAGCGTCTTATGCTGAAATTAACACTGACCTCTTCAGTGCTCGAATGGTCAACAAAGACTAGACATTTCCAGCAGTAAAGAGAGAACTCAATATATCGTGGATTTCAGTGGAGGGTCACTTTTAGCTTCTGTCAAAAACCACATTTAAGGCATGATTAAATAATATCAAGGTTTCTTCTTCTTTTCTTCATTGTGGATATAAGATCCTATCTACTGCGCAGTTCCTTTAATCCATCATCTAGTAGTCCAGAAAGTATATTAGTCAGTCTGGTAGTTTACAACCCCGGAAGCAGAAGAGGGAACAGACATATTTCAATATTAGGCTTCACTAATTAAAGAACAAAGCGATACTAGTATATGTACAGCTACATTTTTTACTTTTCTTTTGTCTTTTTTTAAGCAGTTTTTAATTCTTTACTCTTACAAAAGATACATTTTTTACAAATGTCACAATTCTGGATAATGGGGCATATCTGTGCTCTGATACTGGCCATGGTTTTTGGCGTTGTTCTGCACATGGAATTAGCCCTGCCAATGAGCAGAATCCATGTAGAATTGCGCGTGTCCGCAATTTTTTGTATCAGTTAGTGACATGAATTACCCTTTTAGGCTACCTTCACACACAGCTAGTGTTGAGCAATTATTGAAATAATTGTGTCTGGTGTGACCAACCCAATTTTAAGTTGGGACTCCCGCTTCCGACTTCCATTAGAATCAATAGCAGTAAAAATCGAGTACTCTAATGTGGCTTCCTTGAACAACAAGAGAGGTGGGCCAGTTGTTAGCACTGCTGCCTTGTACTGGTGGGGTCCCAGGTTCAAATCATCATCAAGGTCAGATTTAACCCTAGACTCCTAGCACTCCGAGGCAGCAGCTCTATGCCAACACACCTGTCCTTGCTGTTCAAAGCAGAGAGACAACATTTTGGCAATTTTTGCTTACTATCAGATCGTGATGATCCGATTTAGTAAAAATTGGCCTGATTTTATCGCCTGGCCAACCATGACAAGTAACACAACACACATCTCAGCTGAGTAAGTTTTGCTTCAGACAGCCAGAGCTAAGAGCTTCCCAGAATTTGCTGTGGTTTTTGTTACAGATTTCATATATGTACTTGCGTTTTTATGTGTGGCTTTTGTGCTGCAGACTGTGTTGCCTTTTTGTGATACAATCGTAGTAATTTTTGCGCTGGCAAAATAAATTTTCAAATATCAAGAAATGCAGATTTCCAAGCAGATTTAGTGCGTTTGCACAGTGGAAACACTTCAAAATCCACAAAAAAAGTATGTTTGTGGATTTTGATGAGTTTTTATGCTTTCCGTTGATCTGTATGATGAAAATTAGGGATGAGCGAGTATACTCGCTAAGGCACTACTCGCTCGAGTAATGTGCCTTAGCCGAGTATCTCCCTGCTCGTCCCGAAAGATTCGGGGGCCGGCGCGGAGTGGGGAGCTGCGAGGGAGAGCAGGGAGGAACGGAGGGGAGATCTCTCTCTCCCTCTCTCCCGCCCGCTCTGCCCCGCTCCCCGCCGCAACTCACCTGTCAGCTGCGGCAGCCCTCGAATCTTTATGGACGAGCAGGGAGATACTCGGCTAAGGCACATTACTCGAGCGAGTAGTGCCTTAGCGAGTATACTCGCTCATCCCTAATGAAAATCCACTGCATAGACATGCTGTGGATTCCTAAGGCCGACTTCCCATCGGCAGACCAGATTCTGTCTATGAGTCCAGCTGGCCGGCGTCCCTGCGTACCTGAATTTTTCTGTATTGTAGATGACCGCGGTGGCTCGCTGTTGGTCATGCGCAGAATGGAAATTTTTTGGAATGATCATATTTCTCACACCGTCGCTTAGCGATGATGTAAATATCTCCAGACCATGCACAATGTTAATCGTGTATGCGCTGCAGGTCAGACGGCCTCTATTGCTTTTACAGGCCATCTGTATGGAGTCCGCAGCAAAATAGAGCCTAGTGCAATTTTTCCTCTACTTGCAGAATACGCAATTTGTATCCGCAAGTGTGAGCAAAGAAATACTTTACATGTAGAGATGAGCGAGTATACTCGCTAAGGCACATTACTCGAGCGAGTAGTGCCTTAGCCAAGTATCTCCCTGCTCGTCTCTAAAGATTCGGGGGCCGGCGGGGGGCGGGGAGCGGCGGGGGAGAGCAGGGAGGGACGGAGGGGAAATCTCTCTCTCCCTCTCTCCCCTCCGCTACCCCCCGCTCCCCGCCGCAACTCACCTGTCACCAGCGCCGGCCCCCGAATCTTTAGAGACGAGTGGGGAGATACTCGGCTAAGGCACTACTCGCTCGAGTAATGTGACTTAGCGATTATACTCGCTCATCTCTATTTACATGCCTTTCAATGAATGCATGTTGCTGCAGACCCTGCACGTGGATGCCAATTGTGGATTCCGCAATAGGAATCCACCTGTGTAAAGCCTAATCTGCAGCATTCTTCACATTTCTGACATTTGTCCAGCAGAAAAATATTGCTACATGTGATTTGTAAAAATCTCATTCACTTAGCTTGTACTGTAAGCGCTGCGGAATTTCCACAGTGGATCCTGCGCATGTGAGGGTGGCATTACATTTTTCTCTGTTCCTGTCCTCAGCAGAACAGAATAGTCTGTAGTCAGAGTATTTTGGTGGGTGTGCTGTTGCCCTTCACCTGCCACTAGGTGCACCATCCTGCTCACTACACCAAAAATATTGTTTGCAGATGGAGATGATATAATGGTGTGGCAGTGATCAGATGGAGCTTTGCCTGGATCTTCACATGTGAGGCTTTCTACTTCCTTACAAGTCTACCGATCACTACTGAATCAGCTACAAAAAATATCTATTCCAATTTATATGGTTTGCTATTTGAGGCTTTCTGGTTAAGAAGATAATGAACCTCAGGATGAAATATGAACAGTCCATAGAAAATAAATCTTGTTATTTGTATAACGCCAACTTATTCTGCAGCGCTTTAAGGTAATTTATTTATTACCTCCCACCAAGCTTCAGAAGAATGGAAGGCTGAGTCAACCTTGAGACAGTTACCTGAACCAAGTGAGGATTGAACTCGCAACCTTCAAGTCATGAGTGAGAGCTTAGGACTGCATTTCTGCTCCCTTAACACTCTGCGCCACAATTATAACATACATTTATAAAATATGAACAGATTATGAGCAACACTAACAAAATGGGCTTCAATCAACTACCTACTAGAGATGAGCGAACCTACTCGGACACGCCCCTTTTTCGCCTGAGCGCCGCGATTTTCGAATACTTCCGTACTTGGGTAAAAAGATTCGGGGGGCGCCGTGGGTGAGTGGGGGGTTGCAGCGGGGAGTGGGAGGGAGAGAGAGCTCCCCCCTGTTCCCCGATGCTACCCCCCGCTCCGCCACGCCTCCCCCCGGCGCCCCCCGAATTTTCACCTGAGTACGGAAGTACTCGAAAATCGCGGTGCTCGATCGAGTAATTACTCGAAACGAGTATATTCGCTCATCTCTACTACCTACATATCTGTATGTGATGGTATGAGTGGGGGTAAGCAGAACATAAGACAAGACATTGCCGAGTTAGAAGTCCTAAAAAAATTAATGTGGGATGTAGTATGTCCATAGGGATCAACATATAAACTAGTATGGCAAAAATCATAAAATAATCATAAACTATACCCTTAATAATAATTATCATACCTCTCCCCAAGATGCTCCATGGACAATACAATACTTCCTATTTTAGTCATTCGCCCTTAGACTTGTATGTTGATCACCAAAAACCACCAGAGATGCAGATGGAGCGCTAGTATTGACCCATCTCTGCCATAAGGAAGAAATGATTTGCCTTACATCTCAATGAAGTGATAAGTCAGTTATCCAATATCAGGGTACTTTTTACCAAGATAGACTCAGTTATGAAAATGGCTGCCTCATCTATTACGGTAATATGTGACAATGAAAGATCTTCCAGCGAATGACTCAACTTCAAAGGCATTATTCCTTCTGACAAGAAATAATCACAGGTAAATCTTTAGACAAAACTTAGCATTTTCGTTAATGGTGGCTTTTAGGGAAATGTAAAATGCTTGTTTGCAGAAGTATAATGAGATTTCTTCAAGCACAAAGAAGAACGGTGTACATGTTTCCAAGTACTTTCATTTCCTGTCCTGTCTAAACATTGTGTTATTTTATGGTTGGTCTGTGCTTTTCAGTCTGTTTGTCTGAAAATGTATTTGTGAATGCACCATTAGAGACAAGCCGCGGAGTGAGTGAGTTGTACAGAATGGACCATTTTAACTCATCTACAGTTTACTCAAAAGTTATTTTGCTGTGCAAGAGTGCATCAAGACCACCTATGGATTCTGTTTCCTCACCGAGGATGCTTATGATCCCTCAAGCAGAGACAGAGTGGCCTGTGGCACAGCAGGAGCCATTTCATTGCCTGTGAATGAAGTCATATTCCTTGCCAGGATGCTATTCTTGGTGGAGAGAAGGGGATGCTTCCTTAACCCTTAACCCCTAGAAGGATCAGGCGATGTTCCACTAAGCCAGGAGTTTCAGAGACACAACAAAGTAGCATCTCTCACTTAACGCATTCACTGGAGCTTTCACAAATCCTTTCTAACTTGGGCTTGGTCACAAATGAAATACGACAGTCATGGCTTTCTGCTATTGGAACAAAGTACTTTGTAATTTCCCATCTGAAGAAGGAGTTATAGCAAATCACTTTGCCTTTCATCTCATAATTTTAAAATGTACTTAACGGAGAACGGTTTGGAAACAAACTATGGTGGATACAATGTAGCACATGTACGAAAATACTATTTGGGCCAAAAGTTCTTTATCATTAAAAATGGAGTACATTTACTGTTTGCCATTAGATAGTCAAAGGCTAGTAGGTACATTTGATGTAAAGTTTTGAAGGACGCTCACTAAAAACTACAATGTCATATTAATGAAATGTTGCATCCGAATTGTTTTGTTCTTGCATTCCTGGTCTCACTTGGCATAGGGTGTGCAACAAATTGACCAAAATAGGATCTGTATACAGTACAATGATTATAATATAATGTTCAAGACCTGTAAATGAGTAACATAACATGTCAAAGTAATAAAATCTTATATAATATGACTTGGTATAATATATTACCCTGTTTCCCTGAAAATAAGACCTACCCAGAAATAAGCCCTAGCCTTATTTTTCAGGATTTTTGAAGATGCAGCATTATTTTTTAGTATTTTTGAGGATGCTTAAAGTATAAGCCCAACTCCAAAATTGAGCCCTAGTCATGGTTAATAAAATAAGACAATATAAATAGTGTCCAGGCAGCTATACGTGTAAAAAAGTAACATTGTTTGGAGCAAAAATTAATATAAGACACAGTCTTATTTTGGGGGAAACAGGATTACTTTCCATAACAATTTTGAAGATGTCCAGGCCAACAGTCAGTTCTAGATAACGTTTTGGACGTCTTAGTCATTATTTAGGATTTTCCGTTCAGCTACATTATCCCATTTCATATGCCTTATATCCACTAGATTTTTTTTTTCAAATTCTATATGGAATTTTAATTTGGGCACTTTTAATAATGAATATGTAATCATCATTTGATAGTAATTAACTTGCTCATGTCACTATTTAAACTTGTATCTTGTAACAATATGTTTTAGATATTCCCTGTTGCTTATATATCACCAACATATTCCACGGCGCTGTGTACAGATTGTAAATGGTCCTTGCCTTCAGCAGGGGTCATAGTCTAATTTCTCTATCTCACTGAACACTAGACCCAATTATTCTATCAGTGTGATTTTGTAGTGGGGAAGAATCTACATAGTGCGTGCAGATGTTGTCACCGGTTAGATTAATACTTAGGACCTTAGTGCTACAAGGTAACACTGCTTGATCGCTGAGTCACTAAATGATACAATTTACAAAGTTAGTTTACAACAAAAATTATGCTTTAGGACAAAGTGTTTAAAAACAAATAACAAAAATGTTTTTTTTTTTAAAGTTATTTAATGGAGATAATTTGCATAAAACACAGTATTAACACTGGAATAATATGTGGGGAACAAGGTTGAATTGTTTTCAGAAATCCCAGGACAAACACTACAAACGATTTTTATACATTTAAAGAGCTCTGTAAAGCAATTTAACTTCTGTAGCATCTTATGTCTTGTTTTTCAACCCAAGCCATCGACTTTTATTTGCAGTTCAATATATACAGTACTGTGTAAAAGTTTTAGGCAGGTGAGAAAAAAATGTGGCAAAGTAAAACAAAGATTCAAAACTAGAAGGCATCTGATTGACTCTAAATTTCGTCTGCAGCAGGACAATAACCTCAAGCATCCAGCCAATGTCATTAAGAACTATCTTTAGCATAAAGAAGAACAAGAAGTCCTGGAAGTGATAATATGGCCCCCTAACCTAAACTCAACATCATCAATTCAGTCTAGGATAACATGAAGAGACAGAAGAATTTCAGCAAGCTACATCCACCGAAGATCTGTGGTTAGTTCTCAAAGATGTTTGAAAAAACCTCCCTGCCGAGTTCCTTCAAAAACTGTGTGCAAGTGCACCTTAAAAATCGATGCTGTTTAGAAAGCAGTGTGACCACAACATACATTGTTTCTGTTTAGATTTCTCTTTTCACTTTACATTTTATGATTTGACCAAAAAAATATATAATCACTTCCATTTTCGAAAGCATTCTTTCTTACTTTCTAGAGTTTTTTCTCACACCTGTCTAAAACTTTTCCCCAGTACTGTATGAACATCCATGTAAGATTTATTTAGTTTCTTTTGACATTGTTTGTCATCACTTACATGAGCCGCTTTAGTGACAACCCTAAAAGATCCGACCTATGTGTCCAAATATACTTGTATCACAGTCTACAATAATACCTTCTGTGCTGCGGCTATCCTACCGCACTTGTCAGCCCCCTTGAGAGCGGCAGCGGCTTGTATGGCGATGGAAGAGTTAACTTCATAAAGCTGAAGCTCTTTATTCTAGCACACACAAACGCTTTCCCATCATACTTTAGGACCAGCGAACCGTCCCTTCATTGATGACACCTTTTGGCTTCACAATAGAAGCCAATTTGTTAGAATTCTTCACAGGTCAGGGGCTGCATGAAGATGTGGAGGGAGCAGCCGTTACTGCTGGAAAATGAAGTTGTATTCGGCTGGCAAATTATACGTCTGCTGCATTTTATGGGCACTGCTTTCCTTGGCTTTATCCTTCCCCCTCCTTTATTTATATATTTCTTCGTCTTCTTCTTTTTTTTTTTTTTAATCTACAGAGCGTGTGCGAGGGGCATCGGCACATATCCAGTTAACATAGGTTAATAGATTGATTCCAGTGACACGGATCATAATGAACAGTAAATTGTTTTATCTCTTAAGTCTTATTTGGTCAGCCAGGAAAACATATGAGGTAATATGGCTCAGGCTAAATGGACCGTCTAATAGATCTCCCTCTAAAGTATAAGGACAGAGGTGACAGCGCCTTCAATGATTAATGAAAATAATAATGCTCCTGAAATTGAAATTTTTCTAATTTTTTTTCCCCTCTGCTTCTCACTGCTGCCACCAAAAACTTGAGCTCAGGGATGATTTGTGGACAGTAACCAGCTTGTGCTTCTAATAGAAGTCGGTGGAGGTATAATCTGGGCTTTAATGCACACAAAGCAGAGCACTAGCGTGACAAATGTAATGACGACGTTTAAAGATATATGTGATATATGCATATTTAACGTGTATTGACGCAGCTACGGGATAGATGGATATGAGGATGTAAGTACATGAAGACATAAGTAAATATGATTCATTAGGTTCACCGTTGTATAAAATAAAGCATTATGTTGGTGGGAAGAAATACCAATATTTGTCTAACTACCGTTTGTCTTTTCCTGAGCGAACGTGAAGATATTCTTTCAGGTTTGTTAAAAAAATGTATGTGAGGCTTCTCGTTAACAGATTTTTATGCACGAGTAGACATAAACTAGAGTTTGATTTTTTTTTTACTTTTTAAATTTTTTTTTTTTAAGTCACGGTTTTTGTGAGTTTTTGATGCACTTTTTTGTGTCAAAGCCAGAAGAGGATTCAAAAAGAGTGGGAAATAGAAAGGAAGGACTCTCTCCTTTCTGTTCCGTCCATTTCTGGCTTTAGCTAAAGAAAACTGCATGAAATACTGACGCACGAACTGTGGCTTTTCTGTAAAAAATATTTTATGTGAAACTATCCTTAATTTTGTACATTTTTGCTATGATCTTTTTTTTTGTTGCTTTCAAATTTTTTCTTCTTAATTTGTGGCTTGGACATGTCTTCTGATAACAGTGTTGAAATCAGAATCCTGGTCACATTTGAAGGTCTTGACAGACTCTCTCTTCAGATGTCTGACTGATTCAGAATGTTAATGAAAGTGGTTGAGTTACTATGATTACTTTATACACTTGTGGCAGGTATAAGTACTCATGGTAGCCAATTGGACAGCACTAGTGAGGGGTGAACTTTTCAAACGTTTGGTTCGGCCGGTTCACCAAATTTAAGCAAAAAGTTGAGTTTGGTCCAAATTAGTTCGAACCAAACCCAAACTTCTTTAATACCCCAAAAACTGGTGTGTAACAAAAGAAGAAGATAAGCCATTTTAGTGGGTTCAGCCCAGGCGAACCACTTGAGGTTCACGCCCAACCGATCATTTAGCAAAGTTCGACCTGAAACAGGGACCTGTTTCAGTGCACTCAACACTAGTCAGCACTGATGCTTTGCAGGATTGTAATGCTACAAGGCAACAATGATAACCACTCAGCCGAAGAGACTTTGGGCTTAAATTTGGCTATGGATAACATCTACATGTATCAGTAAAACTGACACCCTTTGTATGCCTTATCTATGTGCAAGTATAATACTATGCAACCCCTCCCAATAAGTGGTAGACATGAGTGGTTATTCGTTAGCCTATAGCCTATTGAACCTGTATAATGCTCCTCCTTACAGTAATTTGCCTGTCCAAATGCTGAGGGATGTGGTGTCTATACCTACCTTCATATTTCATATCATTATACCAGTAAGTATGGCCATCTTATGTGCTTAAGAATAACATCTGTACAAAGTTTGTATCTTTGTCTTGTGTCTCTATGAGTTTTTCCCCTTGAGTTTCAATCAATGTTTTATGGAATTAATTAAAAGTTTGGACTATGGAGTGGACCGTTGTGATGAGTTAAAGGTTGTCCCACTTACCTCACCAGTGATTAGTTGCATGCCCAAGGGTGTATACCCTGACAATCAGCCGCTATCAGCATGGGAGGCTATGAGTTGCCAGTCATGTATTACACACAACCTATTCAAACAAATGAGCAATCAAATAAAATATGGTGGCATCAAAACTGACAGAACTTCTTTGCAGCAGCTCTCTGTTCTAACTAATACAGAGTGGTCATACGAGGCGGACCCCCTTCTGGAATGTCCATATATATTGAAGTGGGTTTTCCTGATGAGTCAACCAACCCCTTTGAGCATCTTAGTATGACCTAATATCATGCAAACACAGTTACTGATGTCTATTCTTCCATGTCCAATATACTTATTAACTATGTTGATGACATTCTTGCATTGGATTGCATTACAGGCTGATGCTATTCGGTAAAACAAGAGAATGTGACTGTTTGTTACACTGATATGACTGATTCAGAGTAATGAATAATATGGAAATTATGTCTTCATTTTAATGAAGGTGACATCTCCCTAAGCAAGAAAAAAGCCGATCTAAAATGTCTTGATTTTCATCTTTGAATTTTATAGGACTGGCAGTCAGACCAAGATCATGGTGAGACCAAGCTTGGACTCTGTGTGACATCCTTACTTTATTCCAATGCTTTGAACACTGGGTAGTTTACATGTTAAAAAAAAACCCTGCATTTTATGATCAGATTGACAAAGAGAATTGGAAAAGAGAATCAGTTTTGCCCCTAAGGATATGTCTGTAGTGATGGAGACCTCCCGTGGGCTGGACTTGGCAATGGCTTGATTCAAGCAAAAATATTAGTCAGCCTCAGGCTCATTCAAGGCTTTGAAGGGACTGATGTTATTGGGGAGAGATCCAAATGCATGTAGGCTTGTGTAGGTCTGAAACTTTGTCAAAGTGCTTTTAGTACTAGAACTTTATGGCCACATAACTGTTGACACTTCAGATACTTTGTTTCCATTTTGCTACTTCTTACAATAGCCACAGACAAATATGTTTCTTGCGTATAATCACTAAAAAGTTTTTATTTACGCACACTGCACATTTTATGTAGATAACTGTTACGAGTTCATATACAGTCAGCAGAATATTAACCCCTTAATGACCGCCGATACGCCTTTTGATGGCCTGTATCGGTGGTCTATGTATAAAGAGAGACTGTACAATGATTTCCTTCCATACAACACGGGTGTCGTATGTTGATCGGAGCTGTTAACCCTTTATGTGCCGCTGTCAATGCTGACAGCGACATTTAAATCCCCTGAGAGATGTTCGGGGGTCCCATACACCCCCCCACCCCCCGCAAAAAACAAGGCCTCATACAGCAACGTTGATGGATAAATAAAGGAGTTCCGATTTTTTAAAAGAGAGACAGAAAAAACAAAAATGGAGAAATGAAAAAAAGCTTGGTCACTGAAAAGTAAAAATGCACAATAGAAACGCGGTGTAGTTAGGCTGGTTTCATGCATAGCATACAAGATGCACAGTACAATGTTAGTGAATGTGATTTTAGCCAACCCTATTTACTAGCAGCAGACAAATTCTGCTGTGGATTTGAGCAGTGCCATCTTAACAGCATTATGGGCCCCTGGGCAAAGCAATGTACTGGGGCCCCTATGACAACTACTTACAGGAATAAAAATGTTAATTTTTGTAAAACATTACATTTAATTTCTGTTGAAAGGTTTATCCACCTGGAAATACATATTATATGGGGATGCAGCAGACACGGGACAATGTCGAGAAAACTCGAGGACGAGCGAGCTAGTAACCGGCGACCTAGACTGGAGAACCATAAGTCTAAGTCTCTTGGGTCCATTTTCCCCTTGCACTGTAGACATCTCTTAGTGCCAGGCTACTGTACACTTGAAAGTAATGAGACGATATACTTCGCCTCACAAGATGATCAACACATCCATTCGGTGGGAAATCTCTCCTTATATTATAGAAATTATGGATAATTTACAATAGGAATTATGGGTAATTTTACAAAAGGAATTATGGGTAATTTGAAAGTGAAACAGAAAGTGACAAAATTAAAGTCTTCACACATGGCATAGACAGATTGGAGTCAAGGTCATATCCCGCCACTCAACATTATCATATATGATACAAGGTGAATTGAAATGTTAACATACATAGATTAGTATGGGGCCCCTATGCATGTAGGGCCCCGAGGGCAAGTGTCCATCGGGCCATGCGGTAAGATGGCTATGGATTTGAGTCATGTTGCGGATTTTCAAATCCACAGCATGACCTATTTATTGCGAAGAAGTCATTTATTTCAATGTAACCGTACAAAAGCCACAACAAAATCATGTGATTGTGGATGGGGATGTGGATAATTTATGTGGAAATACAACAAAAATGGTCTGCTGTGTGTGAAACTAGTACAATTTTATGTATAAAAAGTGCAGGCAGTGGGTCATAATTCAGTCTCCTTGATGGCACATATACAGTACTTTTACAAAAACTATATGCAACAATGGCACAAGAGATATCGGTCATTGCCTCACATATACATAAAATATATTGCAACATGTATAAAGTGTGCCTTCAATTGTATAGAAAAACTAGTATAGTGCAGGTATGTGCACAATAGTCATTTTTCTAAATAGCTTGTATAGCAGATTATGCTTCTAAACAGCGGAGTTCACCAGCCGTGGTTCGTGCTGTGTGCTGCTCATAACTCTACATCTTACTCTGTCTCCAAGGCTTCTGTAACCAATAGGGGAGCCAGTGCTGTAGTATGGACTATTGTTTTACAGAGCTAGTTCTTATACTGGATATGGGAGTGTAGGAGACTGATCAAGATGATTATTATACACCTCATGCACTATAATCATTTTCTGTATCCTTGGAGGTATATTGTGGCTCAGTGGTTAGCACTGTTGCCTTGTAGCACTGTGGTCTTAGGTTCAAGTCTGTCCAAAGAAAACATCTGCATGGAGTTTGTATGTTCTCTCTGTGGGTTTCTTCTTCATAATAACATTTTTATTTATATGTTCACATTTTATTGAAGTTTTTGAATAGGAAATAATAACAACCGGTCTCGCAGGACCAAGAAAATACAGAAAAAGTAACAAGATAAAGACACCTGCGTTAATTAACTAATGTCAAAAACAGTACTTCCATTCCTCCATAGGGAATATTCAGAATATAATTCCAGGGTAAGACACATCGCCATATGCTAAAATACTGGGCCAAACAGGCATTTGAAGGTCAGCATAATAAAGGCTATGGGGACTAATATTTACCACATGAGCAGCGAGAGAGTTGGGGTAGAGAAGGTCATGGTAGGTCATGGTAGGCTAGCTAAGAGAAAGAGATAAAATAGAAGAAATAGCAGAACAGAGTAAAAGGAGAAAGGAAGAGAAGAGGATGGAGGAGGTGGTGATGGGGGATCAGGATCAGATAAGTAATTTAGCAACTACTATAGTCCACCACTACTGCAGATCAGGGCACCAGATTAGGTAGGAAGAAAGGAAGGAAGCCATTTAAATTCTACAATGTTTTTGAACTTCTGCCAGGGCTACCAAACCCCCTCAACATTTATCAATGTCTCAGAGTGTTCGGCACATAGTTTCTCCATGCAGGATAGGTGAGCCATCTCCTCATACTATTCTGCTATGGAGGAAGCATGAGTAGAGCCACATGAGTAGAGTACAAATGGCATGGGATAATAGACCTAGCTGCCATCAAGCAAAATCAAAGCAGGTCCTTCTTCTGAGAGTCAATGGACCAAGGTAAAATAGAAAGAAGAGCAATCTGAGGAGTATTATCTACTGTTTTCCTGCTAATCAAACTGTATGTGGAGAAAATATTATTCCAGAAAGGTTTAATTTTCTCCACTAAATGTGTAGCATAGTACCCTTGGCAGTTCCACAGGGCCAATAGGATTGCGACACAGAATGAAACATTACATGAAACTGGGTTGGGTACCTATACCATCTTGTCAAGGTCCTATAGTTATATTCCCGGGCAACATAAGCCATTGAAAACTTATGGGTAATGAGAACAGATTTTTGTCAGTCTGTAGGTATGATTGTAACCCCTAGCTTCTGGTCCCAAGCCTACATAAGACAGGGGTCAATAGTACATAGTCAGCATGTTGTGAAGAAGGGATATAATATGCATAGCCAGAGAAGTAGGGATAAAGAGATTCTCAAAAGTTGTGAAAGAGGATTGGAAGAAGCACTATTGTCCCTAAGAAGGGACAAAAGATCTCAACTGACCATAATCTAACCAGGAAAGAGTGATCCCACTGAAGACTTGCCACAACTCCTCAAAGGACGTTAAATTCGAACCATTGAGAAGATGATAAAATTGTGCGTCATCACGGATCCTTCACCTAAGAAAGACCCACTGCTTCTTCCCCAGTGGGAATTCTGGGTTAGAAAACGGTGGTTTGAGAGGACTATCAGCCCTGGACAATACACCTTTCAATACTGTAAAGTCGCACAACTTAAGGATGCCCCCAGTAAAGAGTTGGAAGAGGGGATCTGGGCCCAATCCACAGGCCAAATCCAACGAAGGAGCCTCAAAGAAGTTGTGCAGTCTGCTTTTTTTTAAGTCATTCATTGTGTAGAAGCATAATGAAAATTCCACCCAAAAGATGCGTGAAGAGGGCCAGTTAGTGCTATAGCCTAAGATTCGCCAAACCAGCCTCCCCAGCAGTTTGGTGGCAAGAAAGAGTGCCAACTATGATCCATGGCCTATCCTGACTCCACACAAATGTAATAACAGCTGACCTTGGTGTTTTGAAAAAGAAGGAAGGAAGTATTATTGAGACCATCTGGAACACATGTAAGAATCTAGGTAGCACATCCATCTGGAGGGCATTAATTTGGCCCAACCAGAAAAGGTTCTGTGTAGGAGAGATTTATTAAATAATGTTATCCCAAACGTGGTGACCTTTGATGAATCCTATCTGATCTGAATGGATTATTGAGGGGATAGAGGGCGCTAAATAGCCGGCTAATGTCTTGGAAAAAAGGTTCACATCAATATTTATGAGTGAGATGGGTCTATAATTAGTTGATAGTTTAGAGTTATTACCTGGCTTTGGAAGGATGGTAATATGCACCTTTAACAACTGTTTTGCAAACGGTGATTCAGAAGAAACATCACTGAAAACCTTAGAAAAGAGGGGAGCAAGTTGTTCCTAAAACAGTTTATAAAAAAAACTGTGAGAAACCATGAGGGCTATGGCTCTTTCCAGCTGCCATGGACTTTATAGCTGCCCCAATTTCTTATTTTGTGAAGTCTGCAACAAAGGAGAGAGGGAGTGACCAGATTTGTTAGAGTACTCATAATGGAACCGCTTACATTGATCCTTAAATCTCAGATATTTTTGGTCTAAAAGAGATTCAAGTTCCTGTCTAGCTGTAGTGAGGTCTGCCAACGTGGAATGCAATAACATCTGTTTATGCACAGTTTCCATTGCATAGATTCACTGGAGGAGCTGTAGAACCCTAAACGCATTTGGGTGCTGAAGTCGCATCCCATGCTTGATCACAACCTCTCTAACTGCACATTTTAATTACTTCCATTGCACTGTCAGGGAAGTGTGATCTGAGGCATGTGTAGTGAGAAAGATATCAACTGAGTTCCTAATATTCGACACAAAGACCTCATTGGTTAGCAAATTGTTATTCAATTGTCAAGTCCACTAACGAACCACATGGTCTGGTGGGAAAACAATAGGAATATGGGTGCATGGTCAGATTAAACTATGTCGCCAATAGAAGCTACAGGATGCCAACACAGGGCATAGTGTCTGAGAAGATAGTAGTCGATATGGATATAAAAATTATGAGGATGGGAAAAAGAGTAAAATCCCTATCCTGTGAATGTACAGCACGCCAGAAAGCCATCAGCTGGCATGCATGGAACTGTAATTTAAGGGACTGACACTGCAAAGCAGGAACAGTACTCCAACAAGTTGAGATGTCATTGAATGATTCTAGTGAGAAATTGAAATCTCTGTCCACAATTAACACCCCCTTGGTAAACTCAACAAGCAGTGCTAGGAAGGAGCAAGATGAGATCTGATGTTGATTTGGCAAGTACCAATTTGTGATGATATAGATAATGGTGTTAACTAGAGATGAGCGAGCACCAAAATGCTCGGGTGCTCGTTACTCGAGACGAACTTTTCGCGATGCTCGAGGGTTCGTTTCGAATAACGAACCCCATTGAAGTCAATGGGCGACCCAAGCATTTTTGTATATCGCCGATGCTCGCTAAGGTTTTCGTTTGTGAAAATCTGGGCAATTCAAGAAAGTGATGGGAACGACACAGCAACAGATAGGGCAGGCGAGGGGCTACATGTTGGGCTGCATCTCAAGTTCCCAGGTCCCACTATTAAGCCACAATAGCGGCAAGAGTGGGCCCCCCCTCCCAACAATTTTTACTTCTGAAAAGCCCTCATTAGCAATGCATACCTTAGCTAAGCACCACACTACCTCCAACAAAGCACAATCACTGCCTGCATGACACTCCGCTGCCACTTCTCCTGGGTTACATGCTGACCAACCCCCCCCCCATGACCCAGTGTCCACAGCGCACACCAAACTGTCCCTGCCCAGCCTTCAGCTGCCCTCATGCCACACCACCCTCATGTCTACTTATAAGTGCGTCTGCCAGAGGAACCGCAGGCACACACTGCAGAGGGTTGGCACGGCTAGGCAGTGACCCTCTTTAAAAGGGGCGGGGCGATAGTCCACAATGCTGTACATAAGCAATGAGAAATCCAATCCTGTGCCACCTCCATCTGGAGCTGCACACGTGGGCATAGCAATGGGGAACCTATGTACCACACACTATTCATTCTGTCAAGGTGTCTGCATGCCCCAGTCAGACCGCGGTTTTTTATAAATAGTCACAGGCAGGTACAACTCCGCAATGGGAATTCCGTGTGCACCCACAGCATGGGTGGCTCCCTGGAACCCACCGGCTGTACATAAATGTATCCCATTGCAGTGCCCTGGACAGCAGAGCTAACATCAGATTAAATGCAGGTGGGCTTCGGCCCACACTGCATGCCCCAGTCATACTGGGGTTCTTTAGAAGTGGACACATGCAGTTACAACTCCCTGTGGACCCACAGCATGGGTGGCTCCCTGGAACCCACCGGCGGTACATAAATATATCCCATTGCATTGCCCATCACAGCTGGGGTAATAATGTCATGTTTAATGCAGGTGGGCTTCGGCCCACACTGCATGCCCCAGTCAGACTGGGGTTCTTTAGAAGTGGACAGATGCAGTTACAACTCCCTGTGGACCCACAGCATGGGTGGCTCCCTGGAACCCACCGGCGGTACATAAATATATCCCATTGCATTGCCCATCACAGCTGAGGTAATAATGTCATGTTTAATGCAGGTTGGCTTTGGCCCACACTGCATGCCCCAGTCAGACTGGGGCTCTTTAGAAGTGGACACATGCAGTTACAACTCCCTGTGGACCCACAGCATGGGTGGCTCCCTGGAACCCACCGGCGGTACATAAATATATCCCATTGCATTGCCCATCACAGCTGAGGTAATAATGTCATGTTTAATGCAGGTGGGCTTCGGCCCACACTGCATGCCCCAGTCAGACTGGGGTTCTTTAGAAGTGGACAGATGCAGTTACAACTCCCTGTGGACCCACAGCATGGGTGGGTGCCAGGAAGCCACCGGCGGTACATAAATATATCCCATTGCAGTGCCCAACACAGCTGATGTAACGTCAGCTGTAATGCAGGTGGGCTAAAAATTAATTGGATTACACTGTAGGCGAGGGCCCCCAAAAATTGGTGTACCAACAGTACTAATGTACCTGAGAAAAATTGCCCATGCCCAACCAAGAGGGCAGGTGAAACCCATTAATCGCTTTGGTTAATGTGGCTTAATTGGTAACTAGGCCTGGAGGCAGCCCAGTAAAAATAAAAATTGGTTGAGGTGAAAGTTTCAACGCTTTAATGAGCATTGAAACGTATAAAAATTGTTTAGAAAAATTATATGACTGAGCCTTGTGGGCCTAAGAAAAATTGCCCGTTCGGCATGATTATGTGAGGTTTCAGGAGGAGGAGCAGGAGGAGGAGGAGGAATATTGTACACAGATTGATGAAGCAAAAAAGTCCCCGTTTTGGATGGTGACAGAGAACGATGCTTCCATCCGCGGGTGCAGCCTACGTATTGTTTAGGTATCGCTGCTGTCCGCTGGTGGAGAAGAGAAGTCTGGGGAAATCCAGGCTTTGTTCATCTTGATGAGTGTAAGCCTGTCGGCACTGTTGGTTGACAGGTGGGTACGCTTATCCGTGATGATTCCCCCAGCCACACTAAACACACTCTCTGACAAGACGCTAGCCGCAGGACAAGCAAGCACTTCCAGGGCATACAGCGCGAGTTCAGGCCACGTGTCCAGCTTCGACACCCAGTAGTTGTAGGGGGCAGAGACATCCCCGAGGACGTTCGTGCGATCGGCTACGTACTCCCTCACCATCCTTTTACAGTGTTCCCGCCAACTCAGCCTTGACTGGGGACCGGTGACACAGTCTTGCTGGGGAGCCATAAAGCTGGCAAAGGCCTTGGATAATGTTCCCCTGCCTGCGCTGTACATGCTGCCTGATCTCTGCGCCTCCCCTGCTACCTGGGCCGTGGAGATGCGCCTTCGGCCACTAGCGCTGTCGGATGGGAAGTTTACCATCAGTTTGTCCACCAGCGCCCTGTGGTATAGCATCATTCTCGAACCCCTTTCCTCTTCGGGAATGAGAGTGGAAAGGCTCTCCTTATACCGTGGGTCGAGCATTGTGTACACCCAGTAATCCGTAGTGGCCAGAATGCGTGTAACGCGGGGGTCACGAGAAAGGCATCCTAACATGAAGTCAGCCATGTGTGCCAGGGTACCTGTACGCAACACATGGCTGTCCTCACTCGGAAGATCACTTTCAGGATCCTCCTCCTCCTCCTCTGGCCATACACGCTGAAAGGATGACAGGCAAGCAGCATCTGTACCCTCAGCAGTGGGCCAAGCTGTCTCTTCCCCCTCCTCCTCATGCTCCTCCCCCTCCTCCTCCTCCTCCTCTGGCCATACACGCTGAAAGGATGACAGGCAAGCAGCATCTGTACCCTCAGCACTGGGCCAAGCTGTCTCTTCCCCCTCCTCCTCATGCTCCTCCCCCTCCTCCTCAACGCGCTGAGATATAGACATGAGGGTGCTCTGACTATCCAGCGACATACTGTCTTCCCCCGCCTCCGTTTCCGATTGCAAAGCGTCTGCCTTTATGCTTTGCAGGGAACTTCTCAAGAGGCATAGCAGAGGAATTGTGACGCTAATGATTGCAGCATCCCCGCTCAGCATCTGGGTAGACTCCTCAAAGTTTCCAAGGACCTGGCAGATGGCTGCCAACCAGGCCCACTCTTCTGTAAAGTTGGAGTTGGTATTCCGCAATAGCTGTACGCTGCTCATAGAGCCTGGCCAACATGTGGAGCATAGAGTTCCACTGTGTGGGCACGTCGCACAGCAATCGATGCACTGGCAGATGAAACCGATGTTGCAGGGTCCGCAGGGTGGCAGCGTCCGTCTTGGAGTTGCGGAAATGTGCGCAGAGCTGGCGCACCTTTCCGAGCAGGTATGACAAGTGTGGGTAGCTTTTCAGAAAGCGCTGAACCACCAAATTAAAGACATGGGCCAGGCATGGCACGTGCGTGAGGCTGTCGAGCTGCAGAGCCGCCACCAGGTTACGGCCGTTGTCACACACGACCATGCCCGCTTGGAGGCTCAGCGACGCAAGCCAGCGGTCGGTCTGCTCTGTCAGACCCTGCAGCAGTTCGTGGGCCGTCTGACTCTTCTCTCCTAAGCTGAGTAGTTTCAGCACGGCGTGCTGACGCTTGCCCACCGCTGTGCTGCCATGCCGCGCGACACCGACTGCTGGCGACGTGCTGCTGCTGACACATCTTGATTGCGAGACAGAGGTTGCGTAGGAGGAGGAGGAGGAGGGTGGTTTAGTGGAGGAAGCATACACCGCCGCAGATACCACCACCGAGCTGGGGCACGCAATTCGGGGGGTGGGTAGGACGTGAGCGGTCCCAGGCTCTGACTCTGTCCCAGCCTGCACTAAATTCACCCAATGTGCCGTCAGGGAGATATAGTGGCCCTGCCCGCCTGTGCTTGTCCACGTGTCTGTTGTTAAGTGGACCTTGGCAGTAACCGCGTTGGTGAGGGCGCGTACAATGTTGCGGGAGACGTGGTCGTGCAGGGCTGGGACGGTACATCGGGAAAAGTAGTGGCAACTGGGAACCGAGTAGCGCGGGGCCGCCGCCGCCGCCATCATGCTTTTGAAAGCCTCCATTTCCACAAGCCTATACGGCAGCATCTCCAGGCTGATCAATTTGGCAATGTGCACGTTTAACGCTTTAGTGTGCGGGTGCGTGGCGGCGTACTTGCGCTCGCGCTCAAACAGTGGCGCTAGCGACGTCTGGACGCTGCGCTGAGAGACATTGCTGGATGGGGCCGAGGACAGCGGAGGTGAGGGTGTGGGTGCAGGCCAGGAGACGGTAGTGCCTGTGTCCTCAGAGGGGGGTTGGATCTCAGTGGCAGGTTGGGGCACAGGGGGAGAGGCTGTGGTGCAAACCGTAGGTGGTGAACGGCCTTCGTCCCACCTTGTGGGGTGCTTGGCCATCATATGCCTGCACATGCTGGTGGTGGTGGCTCCCCAGCTGATCTTGGCGTGACAAGGGTTGCACACCACTGTTCGTCGGTCGTCAGGCGTCTCTGTGAAAAACTGCCACACCGTAGAGCACCTTGAGCTCTGCAGGGTGGCATGGTGCGAGGGGGCGCTTTGGGAAACAGTTGGTGGATTATTCGGTCTGGCCCTGCCTCTACCCCTGGCCACCGCACTAGCTCGGCCTGTGCCCACACCCTGACTTGGGCCTCCGCGTCCTCGCCTGCGTCCACGTCCTCTAGGCCTACCCCTACCCCTTAGCATGCTGTATTACCAGTAGTGCAGAAACAGAACTCTGTAATTAAATGTGCCGCTTATTGGCCTGTGGTTGGAGGCTGACTTCGCTTACGGAACGCCAGGAAATAATTTTGCGCAAGCCTGTTGTAACACTTAGCTAGCTGCATATGAATTTGGAGAACTACTACACCCAGCACAGACCCAGAACACTGAGGACACTCACAGGCAGCCCAAATAGATTTTTTCCCACAAATTTTTTTGCAAAGGCCCACTGCCTATATTCAATCAATAATATGTCTTCTGTCCCTGCCTAAGCACTTCTGGCCCTAGGGTATGTCACAGAACTGCAGAGTGTTGCACTGTGAACTGCAACACAGCGGTGATTTCAGAGCCCAGACAGAGCCAGGAAATAATTTTGTGCAAGCTTGCTGTAACACTTAGCTAGCTGCGTATGAATTTGGAGAACTACTACACCCAGCACAGACCCAGAACACTGAGGACACTCACAGGCAGCCCAAATAGATTTTTTCCCACAATTTTTTTTGCAAAGGCCCACTGCCTATATTCAATCAATAATATGTCTTCTGTCCCTGCCTATGCACTTCTGTCCCTGGAGTATTACTGCAGGGCGCAATGCTCTGCACGGCCGATATACCAAAAAAAAAAAATGTGCAACACTGCAAAAAGCAGCCTCCACAGTACTGCACACGGTTAGATGTGGCCCTAAGAAGGACCGTTGGGGTTCTTGAAGCCTAAAATACTCCTAACACTCTCCCTATAGCAGCTCCAACAAGATAGCACTGTCCCTGATCTCTGTCAGAATGCATCTGTGGCGAGCCGCTGGAGGGGCCGATTTTTATACTCGGATGACACCTGATCTCGCCAGCCACTCACTGCAGGGGGGTGGTATAGGGCTTGAACGTCGCAGGGGGAAGTTGTAATGCCTTCCCTGTCTTTCAATTGGCCAGAAAAGCGCGCTAACGTCTCAGAGATGAAAGTGAAAGTAACCCGAACATCGCGTGGTACTCGTTACTAGTAACGAGCATCTCGAACACGCTTATACTCGAACGAGTATCAAGCTCGGACGAGTACGTTCGCTCATCTCTAGTGTTAACTATTAGTTTAAAAAGATAAAGCGGCCCTGCATGTCCACCTGGGAGTCAAAAATATAGTGTACGAGCAACTTATGCATGGCAATGGATATTTCCGCTGATTTGGAACAAGGGTTGGCTCTGGAACCAATGGGAATAGTATTTATCTCTTATTTTGGGCACATAGCCCACCTTAAAATGGGTCTCCTGGAGGAGTAAAACATTTATTCCCTACTTATACATCTGGTAGAGAATCTGTGAGCGCTTCTGTGGGAACACTAAGCCCATGAACCTTGAGAGAACCAAACCTAAGCCATGCCATGGTAGTTAGGGTCAAAGGGAAAAAGGGGGTGGGAATTAGAGGAGTGAAAGAAGAAAAAGAGCAAAGAAATAAGTAAAGGAAGAGAACAGAACAGAAACAACAGAGACAGGAAAGAATAGACTAATTAAGCTCTTTGAGGAAGGTAATGAGAAATAAAGTAAAGGAAGGTTAGGGGAGAATCTCCTGACGTTCCTTCCAAGATCATGCCGTAGGTACCCAAGTGGGTAGCATGCTTTCTGTTAGAGGAGTTTCTCTCCCTGCCAGGGCACAACTGATTAACCTTAAAGTACAGTAAAAGTAAGGCAGTAAAACTTTAATCAAACTAAATGCCTTATCAAGTGGGCAATATAACATGATAGCCTGATAAGTATCTCTGAGTGTCTTAAGCAGTGAAGCAAAGCACGCAGGTTTAAGGGTACATGTAGGTTTGAGAGAGAGAAGAAAGTAAGAAAAAGGGAGGAGGGGAAGAGTATTACGTCCAGGTAGGAAATGACTAGATCTCCCCCTCTGCCAACCCCCTCTGGCTGCCACCTCAGCATATAATTGCCTCCACGCCCGCACAAGCAATCAACCAGGTACTGATAAATACTAATATGTCAAACAAATCTGGCATACCATTATTAAAAAGCTTAGCAAGGGTACACAAGAATAACAAAACACATATGCAGGCATTGGTGGGCACAGCCAATTCAACCAAAGGGCATGCATATATAGGAATCCAAGATCAATATCGTTTGAAGAAAGGTCTCTTCAGAAAGATGCATGGGTTAGAGCAGTAGACAAATGTTTCCCAAAGATGCTTGAAGGAAAAGGCACAGTATCTCAGGCCGAGCTAAGCAGCGTTTGCTCAATTCTCTGGCCCACTCACTCCTATCCACAATGCCTGGGATCTCTTTAGATGGGGGAGCAGTCCTTCCTGTTGCATCTTGTGACGCGAAGGCCAGTCCAAGATTGGCAAATCTGGGAGGTCCAGGTTAGCGATGAAGGCAAGAAAGCCCATAGCAAATCTATAGGTGAAAAGGAATCCCCATGATGCAACAGATTGTGGTGGCGAAGGATCTCCAAAAAAAGACAGAGCGTACCTCTCTTGTGAAGTGTAAGAAAGGAAAGATATGTAAGTAGATGAATGCATTCACCTTGATGCACAAGTTGCATTTCCCATGCCTTCTTCATTATTGCTTCTTTCAACTGGTATCTTTGCACCCTACAAATGATATTGCATGAATGTTCATAGTCAATGGACCTGGAGCCCAAGACTCGTGCACTCAGTCCATCTCCAGAGGTATATCCAGGGAGACTCCCAGAATGGTATTAAATAAGCGGTGAGGAGTCTTGCTGCTCCACAGACTCAGGGACAACACATATTCTAATATTATTCCTCCTCCCTATGTTTTCTGTTTCCTCCAAAGAATTTGCCAGATGCTGTAGTTGGTGAGTATATGAGAATATTAGGAAGTCTTGAGCATTTATTTGGGTGGACATAGCAGTAACTGTAGCCTCCATAGTGGTAAGCCTGTCACTGATTTGATGAACATTAGCAGGCATTGAGGACAGTTTGTTTTTATAGGAGTTTTCAAGGAAATATAAGCTTCCATGTCTTCCTTAGTAGGAAGGGCATGGGTATGTGAGCTGAGACCTTTAATCTCAGCCTGTGCTACTGTAAACTCAACAGCTTCTGAGGATCGACAGGCACAAGGATCTGAAAAGGAGGGATCCAGTACTGAGCTGCCCAACATGGCCAGGGTGTCTTCCCCAGAAACAGCAGAATCAAAGGGTCAAAAGAAGGACAAGGACAGGAGGATGGGTAGGGTTGAGGGAATGCCTGTGAGCTCACTGCCAGGTTCTCAGAGCCTGCAACAGCCAGACTGCTGCATTGGAGATCAGGCCTCTCTGGAGTTACTGGCTCCTTAAGAATGGTGGATCTATGTTGTGGTGTTGGTGCCCTTCTGGCTGCCACCATTTCATCCTCAGGTGGGGTGAGAGCATGCATGCTCTGTGAAGCTGCCTTGGACTTCAGCAAGGTAGACAGCGCCAGGTATAGAGAAGAGGTTACAGAGCTATTCACTGCAGGTGCAATGCTAGTGAAGAGAGGAAGCGTTGAAGGTTGCATTGCTGCAGTAGACATGTTGAGAGAAACCCTCCATGTCTCTGCTACAGTTGGGTTGTAACAATAGTGGCTAATGCACAGGGAGACTCATTGTACCACTGGTATATGGCTAGGCTGGGATGTCTTTCTTTGTTGGTTGCTCATTTAGAAAGGTAACACTGAGGTTGGTTAATGTCATTAGATGTGAATGGGAGCAGACGTCCTAACTCCTCCATAGCCATGCCAGCCCCCCACCTTTATTTTTATAGTACATACATTTATTAAGGAGAAGAAGGAGGAAGAAGAAGCATGGTCACTCAGTGGTTAGCGCTGTTGCCCAGCAGTGCTGAAGTCCTAGGTTTAAATCTGTCCAAGAGCAACAAATACATGGAGTTTGTATGCACTTTCTGTTTTTGTGTGGGTTTCCTCCCACGCTCCAAAAACATAGCAATAGGTGAACTTAGACCATGAGCCCCAATAGGGAAAATATAAAGTGATGTACAGCACATTGTAGTTTGCATGCGCTATATAAATGGGTAAAATGCATAAATATTCTTTAAGTAAACAAAGGTGTCAGTAATGTACAGAAGTAATGGTTGTTATATTTAGGATATGTGCACATTGTGTTTTAGTCTCTGTTTAGTGTTGTACACCAGAAAAGGTTCCCAATGTATATGTTAAACAGAGGCTGTGTCGGACACCTGACAGTTGGAACTGTCACCCATAGACTGATATGGGATCCATTTAACAGACACATTGTAATGAGCTTCTTCATCATGAATAAAACGGATGCCATTACAGCCTATAAGTGATGGATGACAGTGTTAGGAATCACTTTAACGGATCCATCACCCATGGGCTATAATGGAATCCAATTAATGGATCCATAATAAATAGCTATAGAAAAGCTTATATGATGTATCCATTAAATGGATGCTTGTAATGGATGCCATACAGTGCCACCTGTCACGCCACCCATAAGCAAATATGGAATATGTTTAATGCAGATGTTTTCTTACAGGACCTATTGGATGAAATAATGTAGTCTACTATGCTAATCCATCCAACTTTTTAGCAGTATACTGAAGTCTATTGATTAGATGGAGGCCAAAAGGACACTTGTTTGACCTCTGCCTGATAATATACCCCTAATGGACACATCTACTTTGTACATACAGAGCTTTTTTAACATATATGTTAAATAGAGATGAGCGAGCATACTCGCTAAGGACAATTACTCGATCGAGCATTGTCCAGCATTGTCCTTAGCGAGTATCTCCCCGCTTGGAAGAAAAGGTTCGGCTGCCAGCGCGGGTGAGAGGTGAGTTGCGGCAGTGAGCAGGGGGGAGCGGGGGGGAGAGAGGGAGAGAGAGATCTCCCCTCCGATCCTCCCTGCTCTCCCCCGCAGCTCCCCGCCCCCCCGTCAGCAGCCGAATCTTTTCTTCTGAGCGGGCAGGTACTCGCTAAGGGCAATGCTCGATCGAGTAATTGCCCTTAGCGAGTATGCTGGCTTATCTCTAATGTTAAACTTAGGCAGAAACTCAGTGCTAACTCAGTCTTATTGCAACTGGTGAGTTGCGCCATATGTCTCATACATTATATACAAGTTATGGTGAAGTATATCATCAGATACAAAAAGACAAATTCTAAATGTGCTGCACTATTTCCTAATAAGAATGCATAAAATAGAAGCATTTCACTTCCTCCTCTTATCCTTGTACACAATGTTATGACTTACATTTCCATTCAAGTATTGATCTAATAAGCCAAATGACAATGTAGAGCTAATAGCAATGTTGTAAAGAGCATTATTTAATTTTTGATGATCAGAAGGTAAAAAGTTGAAAATATGTGAATTCTCCCTCTATGTCACTGTTGAATATCTTGTGGTATCATCTAATTGTTATAATTAGTTTGCATAAATCAGTGTTGCGTGTCATAATATGAAACTCTGGAAAATATCTCAGGGGAAAGTGACATCGTTCTCACCTTCTAAAGGCCTATATTCCTCTTCTTGTGGTTGCATGCTCTCTATAGATGTTCATAATAATTCTGAGTCACCGAACAAATCTTTCTAGCATAAAACAGTAAATAAGGGGGAGAAGGGTCATGGAGCTGCAATTATTCTGTGCCTCTGTGTCTGTGAAAATGCATGCTGTGAGAGGGGAGAAGGAGCAGCAGGGGAAAGACATCTGATTACATTATATTAGGAAGGGCCCACCTACTCATCAGACATAAAAGAGAAAATGTTTAAAGAAACCAGCAGAAGGAAGGAAAACAATCTAAATATCTAGATTAGACACATAAATTTTGTCTTCAGCATACATTTACAACCTTCTAAAGAGCGATCAAACTATTTTGTTGTGTGATGATAGGGATACTTTTAACTAGTTGTGTTGTTACCCTGAATCATGCCCCTCACACATACCCCAACACACTTAGAAGGGCCATGCCTATCTCAGTTTAAACATTTAGAAAATGCTGTTTTTTCATTAAAGACATATATGCAAATGGGAGTTGGTCAGTGGCGTCTCTAGATCCTCTTTGCAGCAGATGCTGTACCATTTTCCCTGTTTTCAATTCTGCCCATTGCGCGTGTGCCTAAAGGGCCAGCAAACGCTCCTAGCTTTCCCATCCCCAGCCTATCCAGATATTCCCCTGGCTATTTAAAAATAGAAGCCAACTGTGCAATAGGTCCTTTTAGATTCCGCAATAGTGTTGTAGTATTATGATTGACTCTTGGTTTGACTTTTCCCTGGTTGATGGAGCTTTCCTTTCTACTCCTATGCTGATCTGCTTGTACGTTGAGCATGACTTATCTGATTGCTGTCCATTCTAACCCTCTGCCTGTATCTCCATTAATGTAAGAACTCCACCTATCCTGATCTTGACCAGAATATTGACTACACCTCTGCTTGCCCCTCTGGTATAGTGCTATGGTGCCTCTGAACTGTCCATGTCAGCTGACGCTTTACCAAGACTATTCTTGGGGTAACAACCTGGGGCTCCTTTCAGTTAAGACAAGATCCCAAGTGAAGGGGTTAATGGGTAAAAAGGTCAAAACCAGGGAATGCCTAGGTGAAGACGTCAGGAGTAGCCCAAAGTCAAATCAGTAGGTAGCTCAGGGGAACCACACCTGCTGCATGACAAATGTTCCAAAATAATAATAGAGGAACAATGTAAAGTTAATGGAAAAGCTGCCCCAGAAGTATTAGTTCATGTGAAATGCAAGTATTTACTAAAGTAGACAAAGAGTGGTAACAGGTCCTCTATAAATTATTAAAATAGTAACACTGAATAATCATACATGTGTCATGCATTAGACATCATTAAAGGGGTTGTTCAGGAATTCTACAAACTGGTTGCAGTCCGTGCAGCCTGTGATAACCTGTCCTAATACAGGAAAATGCATGTGCAGACTGGAATTGGAAAACGGTGGGACAGAGGCAGGACCAGAGGCCAGGAAAACCTATGATAGGATCTGCCCAGGTTGTGGCTCCGCCCCTCCTCCCACCACTTTGCACTTGCATTCTCCTGTCCTAGGAAGGTAACTGTAGTAGCCCAGAGTGAGAGTGTATTGGTATTTGTACCTGTGGTGTATTTATGTTTGTCTCATGTCACTGTTCAGAGTTGTGGATTGTGTAGTGTGATGTGTATTGACTCAGACAGGTCTCGAAGGGTTAATGTCTGGTGTGTGGTGTTGTATCAGTCTATTCTGGTTATGTGCATTGTCCTTCCTAACCTTCTGTGTGTGCACGTGAGTCAGGTGATAGGGGGAGGAGTAAGTCTGTGGAGTAGTAGTCGGGAAAAAGACCTGAAAGGAGGTGGTTGGAGAGTGGGGATACGATAGAGAAAAAGAGCTGTGTGGAACGCAGGAGTCTTGAGCACCCTGCTGTAGCAGTGGAAGGCTTTTCCATGGGAGAGATCAGGGAGCAAATCCTGTTTTCCTGGTGTCGATGGTGTGTGCATGGTTCCTCCATATGTCTGCTTCACTAAGGAGTGCACATGGGAGAGACTGTATAGCTGGAGTTGGGGAGTATGGAGTTATTTGAGAGAGGAACTGTACTAAAATTTGTGCCTAGTTTTGCAACAGGAGCACTCCAACAAGGGTCCGTTAGATAACTTAGACTGCGGATGCATGAAAAGAAATAGAATGACTTTTGGATATAAATTTGGAAATATTATTCCTTTGTCTGTGGACTTTGTTATTTACATTCAAAATTGGAAAGGGGCACTGGTGTCACGAAGACAACCAGGTATTGAACAGTTCCCTAAGCAGGTGTTATTTACAGGACCTGTGAGCGGCTGGTTTAACTACGTTTTGGAGGAGAAGGTAGTCGAGCCACCCATGACAAAAGTTAGTGTCCTAACTCGCCATCTTCCCCAGTGCCAAGGGTGGTACTGGGCTGCTGAAGAACCATTTTGTGGCATTTTTATACAACCCCTTTAATTTGGACCTTGAACATGTTCTTCATGTTGGGTATGCCACACTGTCAAGAAACAGCAATTATACTGATGGAACAAATTAGTTCCTAGAGACAGTTCAAGTCGTGAAAAAATATCAACTTAATATCAACCCACTATGTGCTATGAACTGATTGATAGTAATAGAGCTACTATTTTTTCTGAAGTCCATTCAAAGAGACAGCATCCAAGGTTGTGACTTTAGTGTTCCATAATCAGATGAGTTGTGAGTTCAATGTCCTTGAGGCTCAATATCCTTTTGTTATCTTTGGGAAGGGGGTCTGCTGACTTTGGCAGATAGCACAAACTTGCCAAGGTTCTCTAGACTATGTTTATTAGATTTTTATCAAGCTTTGCAGGATTTTCTATATCAAACTAGAATTTTTACTTTTCTTTTGGGATTTGTTTATATTGTCTGCCCCTTGAAAGAAAGGGATCAGGTCACTCAGACTTCTGTTCTCAACCATTTGTTTTGTCATCTTTAGCTTGACTTCGGGATGTGTGATTAATCTAAGTATTTATTAAAGTAGTGCTGCATTAGCACAGAGGGAAGTCATTGTACATTACGTCATTTCAATATTTCATTTGTCTACTTTGTAAAACTTTATAAACAGAAAAAGAAGAACTTAGGGCTCAGTCACACGGGAGCATCGGTACCCGTACACCGGCGCCGATGCGCCCGTGTGACTGACAGTTAGAAGACGGCCGTACCTGAAGACAGCCGTCTCTCTCCAGCACTGATCATAGAACACATGACCGGCAATGGAGCCGGTCACATGTTCTTTCCTCTGGCGCTGCAGAGAGACGGCCGTCTTCAGGTACGTCCATCTCTCTCCTGCAGTAACACGGGCGCCGATGCGCCCATGTGACTGAGGCCTTAAGCACAATTATCAACCATAAACCTTACATTGCAATGTCAATCTTGAGTACTAGAGTGAGCATTTAACTGAACATCAAGTCTTATTTGGCCATTTCTTGAATGAACCCAATTTAAAAATCGAATATTATAGGTGAAGCATGACGGTCTGGCAGCACCAAGGTACTGTGTTCAAATCTATCCAATGGCAAAATCTGCATGGAGTTTGCATGTTCTCCCTGTGTTAATGTGGGTTTTCTCCTGGTTCTCCACTTTTTTCCCTCACTCTGAAAACATACTGATGGGTTAGCTGGTTTTCTGTACAAATTAACCCTTGTGTGAGTCTGAGATAGGGAAATTAATTAGGGATCCCCATTGGGCTTAAGGAGTGTGAATAGTGACAATCTTTGTACAAGCTGAGAAGTATGTAAGCACAATATAAGCAACAGAATATATACATGAAACTGGAGCAAAGTCAATTAATGAGAGATATGGGAGATCTTATTTATGAGGACAATGTGTCCAAATTGAATTAATTAATATAATATATTACATCAATCACTTTCTTTAGTTGTTATTGAAATATTATTCCCTGCCATCCTCAAAAAAGTGTGACATTGGGTAGAATATGATAAAGAAACTATGTATCTCTATTGCCTCCCTGCTATGCTCTGATAAATCTGCTGTTTAAACTTTGAAATTTTGGACAATTAGGAATCAATTAGCTTGTCAAAAAGTGTCCAAATAGACAATAATTAGCGTTTTCAGTGATAGTTGTCCCGTGTAAACACAGGACCCAATGGAATACTGAGTAGTCGCTTATCGCTTTGCTCCAGATCAGCGAAACAAAGTGACTAGTGAGCGAGTTCTCGCTCAGTGCAAACAGGCAGTCGTTCATCTTTGAATGACTGCCTGTTCAAAAGGGATGAAGGCAGGTAGCTGGAAGAGATCTCCAATGCACTTCATCTCCATTCACTGGATGACTGTCACTCCTGTGTAAGAGCACAGGAGCAATAGTCACTAACACGACTGTCATTTATGCACACAACAGTCATGCCCTGTAAAAAACCCCTAAGGTTAGCCGAACCCACCAATGTCAATGGGATTACCTGATCTGTCTTTTAGATGTTCAGCTGGTATTCTTTCAACAGATATCAGAAGAAAAAAAAAGATTATGTTGAATTTAAAAAAGTCAAATGCTTTTGCACTCAAAACAGATAAGCCACCACTGGATATATTGAGCAGAAGCTTCCTCCCCACTCCCTACTGAGTACACATGTACTTTTGTATATCAAGATTGCATGAGATAGCTATTTGCTAAATAAGCATTAAACCAGCAGATATGAAAGTGTATGGGCACCTTAAAGGGGTTGTCCAGGTGTAAACTATTGATGTCATATCCTCAAGATAAGTCATCAATAGTAGATTTGCATGGGTTCACTGGCTGGGACCCCTGCTGATCAGCTGATTGTCAGGCTGGCGTGCTTGTGCACAGAGCTGATTTCTGAAGGAAGCTGACAGTAGTTAAGCTTGGCATTGCAGGCAAAGTTCTCATCCATTTCAATGGAAACATGTCCTCCAATACCAAGCCTCACCACTACAGTAAGAATGGAGCTGTCTGATTCCTGCAGATTTCAGTTTAGTACACAAGTGCACTGGCTCATGAACAGCTGATCATCTGGGCAATATATCCCCGACAATCTGCTATTGATGACTTATCCTGAGAATAGGCCATCCGTAGTCTGCAACCAGGCAACCCCTTTAAACTTCCTATCGTTTATCGGAGCTGAGCTGAACTCTTGAAAATATGTCTGAAATCAAATAAAATGCCTACTTGTTGCATAATATTCACTATCAACCTCATCAATGTAACAATTACCTTCAGTGCTCAAAACTAGAGATGAGCGAGTATACTCGCTAAGGCACATTACTCGAGCGAGTAGTGCCTTAGCTGAGTATCTCCACGCTCATCTCTAAAGATTCGGGGGCTGGCGCCGGTGACAGGTGAGTTGCAGCGGGGAGCACTGGGGAGCAGGGGGGAGAGCGGGAGAGAGAGATCTCCCCTCCGTTCCTCCCGGCTCTCCACCGCCCGCTCCCCGCCCCCTGCCGGCCCCCGAATCTTTAGAGATGAGCAGGGAGATACTCGGCTAAGGCACTTCTCGCTCGAGTAATGTGCCTTAGCGAGTATACTCGCTCATCTCTACTCAAAACTTTTAGCTTATGATCTATACTATAACAGATATACAACACATTCAGACACGATTCTCAAAGACGTTTTTTCTAGTTCTTGTAGACTGTAGACCCTATTTCTTGCTTTCATTGGCTATTATCTTCCAAGACTACTATCTTGTAATGAACATACCTTGCACACCATTCTCCATGGAGGGCTCCCAAATTTAGATCGATATGAAATGAAATTACATACCAAGGCGAGATGTTTCCATGCCACGTTGGCCTCTAATGCCATAGCTTCTCTGCCCCTACTGTAACATTAAGCATTATTCATCATCTCAAACCACATGAGGCCTATTGACTGGGAAGAAGAAACACTTTTTCAGGCGATTCATTTTCTAATTGCTGGAGGATTATTGTTAGCTAAATGAATCAGTAGATTTTTCATACTTTTCAACTGCAGGTAATTTTTTTCATAATGAATCTTTAATGAAAATTGCCTTTCTTATGAGAGCATTTTTTCTCACTTGTTAAAACCAAAAGCCCTCATTGAAATGTGCTTAGCATAATGGCTTAATAACCAGTGTTCGCTCGTCTCTGGCTGATAGGATCCAAATGAAGGACATAGACCTTGGAAATTTGGGACAAGCGGCTAATATCAGATACATAAAATGTAATAGCACAGATTTGTGAATTCCCGTGGTTGGTATGTTTAACATTTTCCAGACACTTCTTTACTCAATACTCTCGGTGCTAATAAATTACTGCACAAAGCATAACAGGTCAGGCAAGGGGTACAATGCATTTTAATCATCCTTCTTAATCACAGGGGGAGGTTGAGTGGAGAAGCAATCATCTTCAAAATAAAATGAAAGAAAAATAAATGAAGGAAACAGTTGCCTCTAGCGTACTTTTTATTTCTGATGTAGCTTTGATTCTTGATGATTTTATTTTGGAAGTCCTCCACAGGTCTTTCTTTGCCCCTGCCTAAATTCTGTATCCTTTGAATATTTTACATGATGAGGTGACGAAGAGAAAAAACAACATTACCCTATATTCCAACTCTTACCACTCACAACAGCTTCCTTAATGCCCGCAGGATTTGCTTATGTGATAATAGGATATGAATGCACAACCACTTTATGTTGTTTGAAGTCTCAAAGAAGCAATTCTTCAAACTGTTCTGTTCGGATACACTTAGGTGCAGGTAGTTGAGGATGACAACACGGATGATACTAGGTGATGTCCTGGGGTTGCCATCATTTTATTTCAAGACTTGAAATAAGGCTGTTGGGAGGTTTAACTAAACACTGAGAGATAACAAAAGGTGGCAAAGAGTTAGTGCAGAACAAACTTTAAACCTCAGAGGGACATAGAGACATTAGTGCTAGATGAACATGTAAGAGTATGTGTTGTGGCATAAGTAAATAGTTCTCTAATGATATGAGAGGGTAATTAGCCGCTTTACATTTATAATTCCTACATGAGTGTGCAGTTGTCATGGTTCAAGAGAACGTGTAGCATAAAGGATCATATACATTAAAATCATAGTTTAGTGGGTAATATACACATACAGTATCTCATTAGCTCTTTGTTGGAACTTGTACCACTGGCTGTAGTATTTATATACTGTTCTGCGTTTGTTTTATGCAGAGTGGGGACTACAGACTACAAAATCTTTGATCTCCTCTTTCTTTGTTTACATAAAGAAGAGGACTTGTCGGCAACTAGGTTACCAGTTACTACTCTAACAGGTGAAAAAAGGAAAATGTGTTCTATTGGTTTCTTTCATTCTATTTATTCTACTGTTTTCACTTATTCTGTGGTTTGGCCAGATATGCAAAATAAAAATGATGTCACAATTACAAATCATTGGCTGATAAACTGTAACATAAATGCCCAGTATCATAGAAGTGATGTTATGCTTTCTAAAACTCAACATGGAGAAAACTAAATTTATCAAATTTCCCCCATCTGACTCGCACGCTCAACTAGACCTATCAATCACATTGAATGGCTCCATGCTTCCCACAGTCTCACAATTCTGCTGCCATGTCCTTCAGACTATACAGCCAAGACTTTTACATCTCATGCCACTTCCAAAATCACAGGAGAGAGTGACCAAATGCAGAAAACCCAAATGCTAGATGGAGGAGCTAAAAGCAGGTACAAGGTACTAATGAACAAACACTTTTGGGCTATTGGGTGCTTGTGTATCCTGCCCCCCTATATGTGTCCTACTACTATTTTTGGTAAGTGAATTTGGTCATACTCTCAAGCCACTTCCAACTTAAAAACATTTCTTGAAGACTCTTTTTTCTAAACTTCGAGCCAACAAAAATGCTAATGCATGTCCTCATCACTTCTCACCTAGACTACTACAACATCCTTCTCTGTTGCCTCCCAAATAATACTTGCATACCTCTACTCCACACTCAACTCTTCTGCCTGTGTCTCTCCCCTCTGTAAATCCCTTCAATGACTATCAACTGACCAGCAAATTCAGTTCAAAATTTTAGCAATGTCATACAAGGCTGTCTACAACCTGTCTCCTCCCAAACTGACCTAACGTCCCAATACCTCCCCCAAATGTAATCTCTGATTCTCACCCATTCTCTACTTGCCTTCCATCTGCCCCTGACACAACCATCTCCAAGATATGTCCCCTGCATCCTCATACTCTGGAGCTCACTACCTCAACACATCAGATTATCATCTACCTATAAACTCTTAAAAAACATAGTGAAAACCCACTTACTTCATCAGAAAAGTTTGCTTGCAATAAAACTGCTACTATTACACTACCATAGGAGCAGCTTCTACCCTCATAAATCTCCATCCCTTGTAGATTGTATGCTCCCGCAGGTCGGGTCCTCTATCCGACCACATCAGTCTGTCACTCATTTAGTTATTGTTCTTGCTTCAGCTTATGTATATAGTAGCATAGTACAAAAGGTTGAAAAATTCATCCAATTCAGCCTATTAGCCTGCAATGTTGATCCAAACCCCATGAGGTAGAGGCCAATTTTCTTTACTTCAAAGAAAAAAAATATTTCTTGACTCCAAATCTGGCAATCAGAACAACTCCCTGAAGTAAGCTAGTGACCATAACATGTGATATTGTTGCACTCAATGTACTTAAACCCTTTTCATATGTACAGCACCCTGGAATTAATGGTGCTCTAAAATAAATAATTTTAGTTTACAGCTTCTCTTTGAGTTTCCCATCCAATCTCGTAGCCTATAGTAAGTTGTTATTTCTGCTCGCGCAGTTCTACGTCGGGAGGAATTGGTATTTTGGCCATCGTGTGAATCAGATATTTCCTTCTTCCAGTGTAATTCATAATAAACTTTTCTCTCAAGCCTCCAAATACGCATTGAATTCCTGCATCGCGCTTTCAATAAGGTAATGTTAAAATGTCATTTCTGTTTCTAATCTAATTAAACAGCGACAACACACCTGAGTATGGTAAATATTACAAAATGCAAGCCAGCAGATACAAATAATCTGCAATGACCTTTCTAAGAATTACTTTCCAACACTTGAAATTTGGTGTCTTTACAGTCTCAAATTATTATAATTCAGCAATGCTACATTCCTAGCAAAATGAATATATTCCACTGCTGTTTCTCCATCTAATAAAGCTTGGAGTGCTGTTAAACTGTTATTTTAAATTGCCTATGCACTTTTAAATGTATGTAATTAAATTATCATCTCCGAATGAGAGATTATATTGAAAATCAAGGGCTGAATGGCCATTACAACCAAAAGCAGGGGGAATGACTGCCTTATTACGGAATGTAAGGGCAAAGAGACTTTCCAGAACTGATACCAGTGAAAATGATCCGTTCTTCCTCATTACGGCAGCAGCTGTGCCAAGAGCAACCCAAATCATCTTCTGTAATAGACGTCCAGCAATTCCTGTGTGATAGAGGACAGTAGTTAGATAAATGATGTTGGAGCAAATTTGCTATTTAAATGCCTATGGTACTGAGTCTTGTGCAAAGGTTTTAGCATTGATTAAACTGGCACAATATTGGATTCATTCTTTCGTAAAGGCTATATGTCATTTTGCATAATTTATTGTCATATCAGGACGTCTACCTACTCAATGGAGTAGGTGAGGTACCAAAATGAATAAAAAGGAAGATGTTAAATGACTAATTTGGCTCTGTTATAGCTGCAAGTGTCTGGGGAATAAAGAAACTAGCTTCACATTACAATTTGAAGGTAATAACATGAACGGTATACGTATTACTCGATAGTTAGACAAATTTGCCATTCAGGGGCAAAACTCCTTGGAGAACTCGAATGATGTTGGTTATTCTGCATTATTTCTTTTTATGTGGGACGTTAAAGATTGTTTTGTTTCTTAAGAAGAAAATCGTGGAAACAAGAGGAGTGGGAAAGAGAGAACAAAATGACACAAAGGTAAAAGCACAGTATGTTGGCGCAAATGGAAATTTCCAAACTTTCGGACTCCAATGGCTGAGACAATCTGGATGGATGTTGTTAATGAAGCAAGTGCATTCAAGAAACAATCCAGGTTTGGTACACGGTTAAGCAGAAGCAGATTGTAGAATAAGGTCGCAATGGTAACAACAACTAGACTAGAGGCAGGAAGCATAATAATCTGGTAAGGAGGAAGTGCTAGGGCCAGGCTTATGTAGAAAGACCAGAGATGGGGCTAGTTCGGCAATCTAGGCAAGAAGAAAAGGAATACCAAGAAGCATGGAAATAAGCAAATAGGTTCAGCAGGGAGCTGCCCAGTAGTAGGAAGAACAACTTGGTGTGACACAGGAGCTTCTAGGTTCCTAATCCCAAAAGGAAGACAATCTAAGAAAGTAAGCTGGTAGTTGTCATCACGGCCTCAGGGTTTCTGTACTAATTACACCATGTAGTATACCATAGTGTTACTAAAACTTGCACTGTGGTAAAACCATACCACCTACACTTAACATTGGGCTAAAATCCATATCAATCAGCCATATCAAACTTTTTCACTCAACCTCATGGCTTGGCTCATGACCTACAAAATGTTAGAGTACTGGGTTCTACTGTCTCTAAAAACAGTCATATTGACATGCCATTATCTTATCTTGTGCACCTTTCACTTCCCACAGTTATTGGAGATATTCTGGTGAAGAATACGGAGTACCTGAAGCTCCAGTTGAAGACTGATGACCAAAAGTTTTTGAAACAACTACATAATATCCCAAACTCACTTATCTAGGAATGCCATATCTACACATTCCCTGTCCATTTTCCCGAGAGATTGAGGAGATGAGTTTAAGATGTGTGGTTCTTAGCCTCGCCCTCCAAGGAAATAATTCAAGTTTTTGGTATATTTGTAATGTATTATATTGCAAAAACTAACAGTTCTTTTTATTTCACAATTAATGCCATGCACATCCGCAGACAAATGCACACACTCACTAAACACATCTATATAAAAACACGGTACATTGGGACCAGATTTTGCAATGAAAATTAATGTCCATAAGTCTAATGTATCATCAGGACAGAACAGTTTATAGTGCAGTCCTGATCTTGGAACGCTTTTTATGACCCCAATTGTCTGTGTTTTTCCAATGCATTATGCTGTAGATTTAGTTAATTCTGCTTCCCATGCAGAACTATTCACACATAGCACAATTCAGTCCCATTAGAATTTGTTATAAAAAGTAAATTAGGAGAATTCCCATTTTATTACAATAGAAGAGTTCAATAGTTTAATTTTTTTAACGGAGATCTCTTGTATTAAGGTAAATTACATTGCATCTCTTATTACTAGCTTTGTTAATTGTCAAGCAATAAGAGTTTATGCACTCATCCAAAACAGTAGAAAATGTCCCATAATGTTACAAAACAAAACCTGACAAAGCACAATAATCTTTGCTTTATTGATGTGGCTGGGGCAGACTGCAGAAACAAACACCCGGGCTTTGCTGAAAAATGAGGAACTACTAAGAAGTTCTCGACTTTGACAGAGATTGGTGTTTATTGACTCAGAACACATAAAGAAAGAGCTAAAGCAGTTATTTTGACTTATTATATTTAGTTGAGAGCATTTTCCAGTGTAAATCATTGACATTAGTCTATTGCTTTTAGTCTATTATTTTTTTACTTAGGATGTCCAGTCAGGGTACAATTTTGGTCAGTTTTGGCCTTTTTAATAGGTAACTCCACCCTTTTTTAATGAAAAATTTACAAGAACTCTTAGCTCCACCTTCAGTAAAGGTCACGACCTTTAAGAATGTGCAGTATATATACTTTACAGCTATTTTTTGTCATTTATTTATTCATCTATTAAGTTCTCTATAAAAACTAAATCTTACAAAATTACTGCAAATATCACAATTGCAAAACCTGCACAGAGTTATGCTATGTCTGTGCAAGGGGGTGCACAAAAATATGGAAACACCGTACGAAATGCATGGGATTTTATTCATTAGCACTGAGCTGCCCTTTTGACCCCTGCTTAACTAAGATCTTTCTTGCCAAATTTGTATTTGCTTCACCTCTTGCCCTGCTCTGGGTGGTTTTGTGGGGTCAGCTGGTAACAGCAGCTGAATGGCTCAAACCCCTGACCAATGGAACCTTGTTGCTCGGGCAGATTTCAATTCTGCCTGGCAGCTTCTGTGTCATATTGCTTCTACTTAAGTTACATGGGATTATAAATCATATTTCCATAAGACATGTAGAGACTGATTTTAGGGCATGCATTTCGTACAGAGCTTCCATATTTTTGTCCACCCCCCGGATATACACCTCAACAAATGTGGATAGTACAAAAAAAAAAAATATATATATATATATATATAAAACTTAAAACGGACAATAAAAGAAAACTCACCTAACAGATAGGGAAAGACCCTAATGATAAGTATGGTGATTGCCCTGATAAGGGCAGCCCCATGTCAGGACGAACATTATTCCCTGTTACTAACCAGGAAAAGCCAACTGGCCCAACTCCCTGCCAACTAATCTGCTTATACTCATATAGAGAAGTGTTCCTGTCGGTGCCCAGCACCAAAATGACAGTGAGCATGTACAGACTAGTGGGTCACGTTGACCTGGGGTGATGCTGTGACGTCACCCTCATCCCATTCCTAAATTGTGGACAGCACACCCTGACAGGTTATTATTTATTAACTATGACTGTCATTATGGGGGATGTTAGATATGGACCATCTCTTCTCTTTAGAAGGGTTCCTTGTCTTTTATCTGTCCCCAGTTGATTCTGGTCATGCCTTGTATGCTGCAGGCGAACGTTGTGGATAATTTTCAGTTGTAAGTTTTGCGATGTGCTTGCCTAAATGTTCTGAGTATGTTTCATGTATGTATTCTACAAACATTATTAGACCTGCATGTCCAATTTCTATGACCTTTTCTGCCTTTATTGTTTGCTGTAAAAATGAATAAAAATGGACTTCAGGAAAACAAACTTTCATGGATATGACCCCGTCATGTGTTAGTGACATATCAGAAAATGCCATAGTAGACAGTTACCTTTAATGGTAGAGAAGAATACTGGTCTAAACTAGTATTTTCCAACCCGTGGCTCTTAAAACCACTTCATATGGCTTCCATCCTGGTGGCATCTCTAAATATTAATATAATCTGCATTATTATGGCCAGGAATGTCATACCATTGCACATTATATCACTGGCACGGAACATTAGGGTAAAGGTGCCCATACCCATTAGATGGAAGTTGAAGAGAATGGATGACTTTAACAAAAATAATTATTTGTCAGGTGAAATTTAATCATAAATGATCATTTTAATCAACCAATGAAAGACTGTCATTGTCTGGAAAGAAGTTGGCTGTGTTTGAAATTCTTGTTCAATGGTTGGATGAAAGATCTTTTGTGCATGAATGCTCTATCTTTAAAGAAAGGTTCCAAGAAGCATCTTTCATCTAGTAGCTGGCGTCACTGAACATATTGGGCTAGTTTGAACAACTGTGATGGCCTATATGGACTAAAATGTATAGGACTATATCCGTGTAACGATCATTCACCAGGCAATCGTTCATTCAACAGTTGATCAACAATCAATCTACATCGAATGTGTATGCACACTGTAAAAGTCATATTAATTGGCTATATTTTCCTTGTTTAAGATCCAGTGTGGCTCAATACTATCTGTCTTATTTCAAAGTGCTTTACAAGCTTCAAAAGATTGGAGACCTCTGTTTTAGATATATTCTGGAGAAAGGGGGGGGGGGGGGGAACGTGATCAATACTTTTAAATAAGTTAAAGGTATAAATAAAGTTCAGGAGGGAAATGTTTTTATTAGGAAGCTAAACACTAGAACAAGGGAGCACAATCTGAGATTAGTGGGGGGGGGGGGGAATATTAGGAAATATTTTTTTACTGAAAGAGTAGTAGATGTTTGGAACTTTCCGCAGACGTGGTTGACAAGTTAACAATAAATGAATACAAGCATGCCTGGAATAAGCATAGATCTATCCTAAGAGAAAAATGAAAAAGAATAATATAAGGACAGACTAGATGAACCAGGTGGGTTTTTTTCTGCCATCAATTTTCTATGTATTTTTTGGCACACAGTATGTTTTATTTTTTTTTTACTTGTATGCATAGAGCATACCTATTTCTTCAACACCAAAAGTGAAGTTAAAGACTCATGAGCCCTACCAACTTGCCCCCCCCCCCAACTACTTTTATATAAAGTAATAGAGCCCTTTTGTGTCTTCACAAGTAAAACTGCCCTTTCTTAGCTCCTTCAAAGTAAGAGCGTCTATGTGCCCCCCCCCCCCAAGGTAAAAGTGTGAGCATTCTCAAACTAGAAGCCCCAGACTTCGATCCAGCAGAAAAACTATCAGATCAAACCTCATCAGCATTCACGTTGCTTTGCATCTCAGTAAATAGCATAGTCTAACTCCTCTCTCCAGTCATCGGTGCTTTGAGAACATAATGACCAGCAGATGAGAGGAGGAGTCAGGCTATGCTTTGTACAGAGACCCAACAGAGTACCATGAATTGTGATGAGGTGTGATCTGCTGGGAAGCAGATGCAAGAGCAATGAAATTATAGTTGTGAGCCAGGCCCTGTTACACTTTCTGCAACTCCTATAGCCACAACACTGTGCAGTACTGCATACAGATTATCATGTCATCACTTACATAGGGACCTTGTTCCAATTAGGGCTCTAAATCTACATTCACGCAAGGAAAACATACAAACTCTATGCATATACTGTTCTTGCTTGGATTTTAACGTAGGACCCCAGCACTACAAGGCAACAGCAGTAACCACTGCGCCACATTACAGCCCATGTATTTTTATAAATTATCTATTTTTTCTACTAAATAAACTTCCTGAACAAACCCAAATCGCTGGACAGCAATGCCATATATAATTTAACTGAAAATAAAGTATCCAAGAAAAATTCTAATGAACTCATGAATATTATGATTAATGTCACATTCAATGTAAAGTGTATTCATCTGCTTATTAAGATGATGCTTCACACCTGCACTTACATTTGCAATAAAACAGTTAACGCAAAAGGCAGAATTTGAAAAATGTTCACACTTAATTCTGGCTGGAAGAGGAAAATAAAACTCTTGAAAGAAAATTACTGAATCCAACATGTCAACAAATAGGTGGAAAGATCTCATGCGCATCTGCAATTTCTAAACAAAGGAGAAAGGATATCAGTTACTTATAGCGCTGTGCTGATATGGTGCATGGTCAACAGTGCTTAAAAAACCAATGCCAATATTTACAGGTGTCACCCGTTCATGTGTCGGATTAGGAGTTGTGAGTATTATAAAATATAAAAATATAATAAATAAAAGGTGATAACTAGAGATGAGCGAGCACGCTTGGTTAAGGCAATTACTCGAGCGAGCATCGCTATTTTTGAGTAACTGCTAGAGATGAGCGAGCATACTCGCTAAGGACAATTACTCGATCGAGCATTGCCTTTAGCGAGTACCTGCCCACTCGGAAGAAAAGGTTCGGCTGCCGGCGGCGGGGGAGAGCGGGGATGAAAGGAGGGGACATCTCTCTCTCCCTCTTTCCCCCCCCGCTCCCCCCTGTTCACTGCCGCAACTCACCTCTCACCCGCGCCAGCAGCCGAACCTTTTCTTCTGAGCGGGCAGGTACTCGCTAAGGACAATGCTCGATCGAGTAATTGTCCTTAGCGACTATGTTCGCTCATCTCTAGTAACTGCATACTCGTCCAAGAAAATTCGGGGGGGCGGCGGGGTGAGCGAGGCAGAGTGTGAGAGAGATCTCTCCCCCCGCTTCACGCAACACCCCGCTTACCCCTGCCGGCCCCCCGAATTTTCTTGGACGAGTATGCAGTTACTCGAAAATAGCGATGCTCGCTCGAGTAATTGCCTTAACCGAGCATGCTCGCTCATCTCTAGTGATAAAATCAAACTAACTTCAATGGAATGAACTGAATTAATGAACTCTCATTTCTCATATTTAGGAACCTTTTTTCCTTCCTGCTATTCAATGCAAATCATGGTCACTATAATTGAAGCACTGGGGTACTGTTACATTGAAGCACTATAATTGGGGTATGAGCTATGTCAGGTTGAAATGTTTCTGCAAAGTGCAAGATTTCTTTGGTCAGTCAGTTCTTTGTTGTGCCCATTTCAAGTCATGCCCCCTTTTTTTGTGACTCCTTACAATCGTCTGAAAACAGGTTGTGTGCTTGATAAGTATACTATACAACTTCAACACAATTCTTTTCAATGCAGAACAGTGGCCCAATCACATTGATAAATATGCTCTAATGTGTTCCATGAGGGTTAAATATTGCTGCTAGAGTTAGAAAGTGACTTGTGTGACATGTTGGGCCAATGTCCGGTGTCATACCCCCAAGGAATGCATGCAGTATTACAATAGACGTAACTCCCTGTGTCTGCTATTTTAGCCAATATATTGTCTTATTCTTTAGCAAAAGGCATACCCCTTAAAAATAAATGGAGTATTTTCATCTCATACTATACATTTATCCCACCTCTGGGACCCATACCTGTTGCCAGAATGTGTGTCCCCCAACCCCATTCTAGGTCCTGGCTCAGCTCTATAACCACTAATTGATAGGATTACGGAAATAGTTGAGGTAGCAGTTCTACATTATTTCCGTAACTCCCATAGAAGTGAATTTTAAAATGACCCTCCAGTCCTGGACAAACAAAGATGGCTGCACTGCTTTTCTGATTACCTGATACACCCTGCATTAAAATGCATCAGTAGTCTAATGTGATTGTTCTCAGTAAGAGAAACCAAGTAATTTTGTATCTATGATACCTTTTAATGGCTAACAAAAATACATGATGTTACAGCAAGCTTTTGGGTCTTCTATGGACCCTTCCTCATAATGAAACAGATCTGAATGGGTATATATATATATATATATATATATATATATATATATATATATATATATATATATATCTATACAAATGTACACACATGAAAAGGCAGACAAGATGAGTAGAAACGTAAATACTTAATTAGCCCACTGGTAAGGAATGTGACATTTTAATGATCTCTAAATTGGTGCTAGGGAGTCACAGGGCTGTGTGCTATCTCTCCTTCAGACCTACAAATAAGAAGATGAAACAATACCTCTCTTTGCTTCCGTCTGATAAGTGCTGCTCATTCAAACAGCACTGGTTAATCAAAGTAGGTGGAGTTTCTAAGACTAATGCTGCATACTAATGCACAGTGTTCATCAAGTAGTGAGAGAAGCAGTGTGGCCATCTTTCTTTGTCCAGAATGGGTGGATCGCTTTACCTCTTATTCACTTCTAGGGAAGTTACTGATCCGCATAGCATAGCCAGGTCCAGTTCAGCTGTTTTTTCTCTCCAAAACCTGGCTGTGAGTAGCCATAGCTTTGAAAGGCTATCCCCATCTCAGCCATGATTGGGATATGTGAATACCCTTTGTTAGGTTGTGCTAGCTGGGATCTGTTGTACCACATAGGTTTCCAGCATTCCACAGTTGTGGAATGATTGAGCTGGCTGGTGGGGTGATCTCTTGCTAGCCAATCTCCTTGGGTCTTTGCTCACATATATACCCAGCTCCTAACAGTGTCTGGTTGGTGTCCAGAGTGAGCAGTCATGTATCCTTGTCCATTGCAGCTTGCTGTGTGCTTTGGTGTCTTGTTGGTTAGTGTCCATTCTTATGTTTATTTTCTGTCAGTTTTATGTCAGTTTGTCTCAGCTTTGTCCTGCTGAGTTTGTTTGCCATAATTGGGCCAGGGTGTTCTTTAGGGTCCTCTAGTAGATGTGTCTTGCTAATGTAGGGACCACAAGACATGATGAGGCTTGTTGTGGCCTTGCGGCTTAAAGGGGTTGTCTCACGAAAGCAAGTGGGGTTATACACTTCTGTATGGCCATATTAATGCACTTTGTAATATACATCATGCATTAAATATGAGCCATACAGAAGTTATTCACTTACCTGCTCCGTTGCTGGCGTCCCCGTCTCCATGGCTCCGTCTAATTTCGGGGTCTTCTTGCTTTTTTAGACGCACTTGCGCAGAAGGGTCTTCTCCTTCTGGTCGGTCCAGGCACGAGCGGCGTTCTGGCTCTAGCCCCCTTTTACGCGTCATCGCGTAGCTCCGCCCTGTCACGTGCGCCGATTCCAGCCAATCAGGAGGCTGGAATCGGCAATGGAACGCACAGAGCCCATGGTGCATCATGGGAGAAGACCCGCGGTGCACTATGGGAGAAAACCGCAGTGCATCCCTGGGAAAGGACCGGCGACCATCTTGGGAGAAGAATTTTATAAGTTCATCTTTCATCACATCGGTGAGTAGCAAGAGGTTTAAAAACCGCTTTAAAATGCTATTTTATGCCAGGGGGGTGACAGGGGGAATGGGCTAATGTAAAATTTTGATGTTTGCCGCGAGACAACCCCTTTAAGTTCATTGGCCAATGTACAAACCAATACCTCGCACTTTTATAGCTATAACATCTGCTTAAGTGTACAAGTATGCAAGGTGAGTGTTTTGGTCATTTGTCAGTCCCTATGTTATGTCTGTCCGTCTGTCCAGTCCGCAGTATGCAGTTCTCTGTCCGGTTGGTATTTCCGTCAACACGTCCAGTCTGAATTCCATTTTAGGTCCCTGTGTTTGTGACATACCCAGCCTTTTTGGGCGCTTTCGTGTGGGTCCTGCGCTTATTTGCCCACTTGAACGTAACACCCTTCTAATAAGTACCAAATAAAATTTCTATAGGAAACTAAAGGAAGAAAAGACAGTTACAATAGTTTGCATCCTGCTACTAAGGTTTTCAGAACGTCATCCATAATGATAATATTTGTCATTTTTAAGGCAAATTGCACAGTACTACAGAATATGTTAGCACTAATGATAATAATCATAGTATCAGCATAACAGCAGTGAATTTTCAAGGAATCACATTGCAAACAAATTATGTACAATTACCGAAACGGAAGATAATGAATTTTCTAAAAAAAATAAACGTAGAATCTGAGAGGTGTGAAGGAAAATAATGAATGAAAAAACTCCTCTGGAATGACACATCCAGTTTGTAAATTGAGAGATATGAATAACAAGCCCGAGCGCAGTGGCAGGCAGATATTCTGTATCTTGCAATAAAAGATGGCACGGTGATAAATTAGTGTTCTCTACTGAAATTGATTGCATTGTTGTCTTATCCAGTAGAGGTAGCAGGAAGCCCGATCCTCTCAAACACTTTAATGACACATTGGAGACACCTATCAGGTTAGCCTCTTATAATACACTCAGCACTCTTTGTTTAAAGGAAGCAGCATTACTCCGTATGCTTGAATGGAAACAAAAGAAAAGTAGCAGGACTTCTCCAGACTCGCTCCTCCACGCGTTTCACATAGATACAATCCCGGGAGCCCCAAATGTTTAAATGACAAATGTAAGTGATTTTGTCTTCCCATTGCTGAGAAATATGTCTTATTCTCCGAGGAGGAAACTGGCATAGCAGAAGGTTAAAGCAACATCAAAGCCACCTTGAGGCAATTGTAACCAATATTGTCCAATAAAGCATACAAAGTTTATTGCAATAATTTTGGCATATGCTTGACTTTTTCTTCTTCTAACTTCAATGGAAGGCACAAATAAAAACTAGGCTGAAGATACAAGAAACTGTAACTTGTAAGAAACACCCAGTAAGTGAGTCGTTTTCGAGCTTGTCTTGTACAACCAAGTGATGGGGTCACTGTGTTTATATCATTTTGCATTTCTTATGAATTTTGCGTAATCATGGATAAGATAAACTCAATCTATTTCAATGCTGGAAAAATCTTCTGTTAATTTATATGGCTTGTTTAGCTGGAAATGATAAGCTAAAATAGGAAACTGAGCAGAATCTCATAGTCTTAAGGAAACAGGTCAGTTTACAATGGCATGACAGGAACAAACCAGAACCTAAGAGATTTTGTCTTCGGTGATCATACTAGCCAAGGACACATTTATTACAGAGGCAGCCACTGGTGAGAGGGCCCTATAGAGAGTAGGCCCAGTCCTAGCTGGACTTATCCCATTTGGCATTGGGTAGTGGGAACCTTATATAGAGAAACTGAACTAGTAGAAAACAAACAAGGGAATCGGTAATTGGCCTTGCAGGAAATAATTCAGCGACATAAAGGAGGGTCCAGTTCTCCGCAGATCTTTGCTATGGGGCCTTTACCCTCTGTATACTTTACTGAATATGCTTTTTTTTATTTACTTGATTTTTTGTTATATATGTATTATCATGATTCATAAATTAGAATAGAAAGTATGCATGCTTTATAAAGCTTGCCATAGATATTAGAATTTAGGCAGTAGAGCCTAAAAGCTAATATCCATGAGGCTTCCAGAGAATCCTCCAAAAACTTCATGGTCTAGTTATGATGCTCATGTAGGTTCTTATGGTAGTTGATGGGGATCAGAATTGGCATTTTGATTAGTTTGCGGATATAAAACCCTAAATGCAGAACTGTGTGATACAATGTGTATTTTGATACTTTTTTTAATTACAGCCAACATATACTTTATCAACAGTTTGTGTTACAGTAGCTCTTTTGTGGGATTGGACCAGACAGGCTAGCCTTTGCCCCCATACATGTCAGTAAACCTTGGAAGCGCACGACCTTGTTAATGGATCACTGGTTGTCTTTCCTATTGATGGGTGCTAACCAAAGCATACCAAGAACACAAGACTTGCTGTTTTAGAGATGCTCTGACCCAGTCGTCAGGCCATCATAATTTGTCCCTTGTCAGAGTGGCTCAGATCCTTACACATCAACCTATAGAACTGATTATTCCTGAAAAAGAAGAGGAACAAGGGTGGCTCAGTGGTTAGCACTGGTGTCTTGCAGTATTGGGGTTCCAAGTTCAAATCTGACTAGGGGCAACATCTACATGGAGTTAAATAAAGGTGATTATTAAGAAGCATGGGCAGAACATACAAACTCTATACAGATTTAAACCTAGGCCCACTGCAAGGCAACAGTGCTGACTACTGAGCCACAGAAGAAGAGGCATCTCTATTTGGCTGATATCATTATTATTGCTGAAGGTTCAGTTCAATCCAATTTGGACCAAACCAAACGTCTTTCCAAAATTTAGCAAATCGGCTGAACTGAACTTTTCAAAAGTTTGCTCATCTCTAATCATGCACACAACAAACCTGTAGATTGGAGATGTCATCTATGGGAGAGTTTTGTGGGCATGTGCCGTGGTCTGTTCAGAGATCATATTGCAGTAAGGAGTAGGAGGTGAGCTGTGACCATCACCTATTGTGAATAATGGATCCTATGTTATCTATATATAGGTGTTAACTTTCTTTGTGATCCTGACTGTGGTGATAATGACATGACTACTGAGAAGTAGCCTATACAAACTAGGAAGTGTCAGATGATTATGCAGATCAGTGTTCAGTATGAAATCTGCAAGAGTTCATGATTTTCTTTTAGAAGACACTGAGATAGAAAACTAGAGAAAATGGGTTCAAAAATGTTTCAAGCATATATCTAACATAAAAAACTGATGATACATTCGTGTTAAAGGAAATTTGTCAGCTGAGACATACTATATATAGTTTTATGGGGAAAGATTCAGTAAAACTTGTATTTTATACATTTACATCCCTGCACATTCTGTGCTGAACAGCCCAATGGGCAGTCCTACCAGTGATTGACAGCTATCTGTGTATAAGAGTACATAGAGGGGTAGGTGTCAATCACTGATAACTCCGCCCATTGGACTGTTTAGCACAGAATGTGCAGGGATGTAAATGTATAAAATACAAGTTATACTAAATCTTTCCCCATAAAACTATATATCAATCTGCTCAGCTCCTCCTGCTATATAACATGATTCCTGCAGATTGGACAGCATGTTCAAGCTGACAGACTCCCTTTAACCCTTTCCAATCCAATTTTGGATTCACAGTTTCCTAAAAGGCTTTCTCTTGTTGCTGCTATACAACAGTGCCATCTGCTGGCTAAAGCCAGTATGTTTGTGCCAGAGAGGCTCCGACAGCATAGTGGCTGGCAATAGATGGTAAGAATACCCTGTCGGACGTCTTCTGACATTGGAGCTGTACAAGCTTCAATCAGAATGTAGGAAGACATCAGACCGTGGATTGGAAAGGGTTAAGGAATACACTGCATCTGAAACCATCATCCACTTCAGGGCAATAAATCTTTTCCTCAAAATGATATGCCACTGAATTTGAAGGGACACGTGTTGTAGCACTTGTTACATCCTCTTTATTGTGTGGAATATTAAATGGCTTCAATACTACCATTATCTGAATTTAACTGAAATTCACCATTCCTGTCCTATTTCTTCAAAAAGCTTGGTAATATGCAATCACCTGGTATAACGGCAAAGTTTTTAAAGGTCAGCTATGTATTATTCATAAAGGGTGGTTTTCTGGAAGGAGAAAGGTTACAGTGTCATGTAATACCATATTCTGATAGAGGCTGTGTTTAAAAATGTATCTTTTAATGGCCGTAAGAAATTAGGAGAGGATTTAAAGGACTTGAATAGATCCCATGCACACAAACAGAGAAAATAAAGAGGTATATACTGGGAGACTGATGACAGCACAACTGTAACCTTATCATTTTTTTATGTATTTCCACAAATGTAGTAGAGCTGGGTTTGTCATTTGGCTGAACGTATTCTGAAATCGTGTTATCTGTTACTATAACAGTAATCACATTGCAAAAACAGAAGAAAATGCGTGCTGATCTAGGATCTGCTTACATTATGGATGCTAATCTGGGTGGCTGTATTATGGGTGTTGAATCTAGAGTCTGTATACATTATGGAGGCTGATCTAGAGTCTGTTAATTATGGGGGTCTGATCTTGGGTCTGTATTAATTATGGGATCTGTATTAATTATGGAAGATGATCTGGGGCCTATATTATCTATAGGGGCTAATCTGGGATCTGCATTATTTATGGAAGCATATCTGGGGTCTGTATTATTATGGAGGTTGATTTTGGGTCTCCAATAATTAAAGAGGCTGCTGTGGAATCTGTTAATCTTGGCGGCTGGTCTGGGGTCTATAATTATTATGAAGGCTGATTTGGGGTCTGTATTAATTATAGAGGATAATCCTGGGCCTGTATAATCTTTGAGGGCTAATCTGGGGTTTGTGTTAAGTATGGAGGCTGGTTTCGGAGTCTGCGTTAATTGTGGGGCTGGTCTGAGGATCTGAATTAACAATGGGAGCAGGATGGCCTGGAGTTCTGTAATAAAGGAGTTGTCCAGCCATGTTAAATAAAAATAATTGCTTAAAATGATATCTGAGAAGATGCTCACCTTACTGATCCCCTGCTGGTCTCTGTACTTCCTGGCCTCAATCAACAGAGATATGTGAAAGCTGCATCCAATCACTGACTGCCGCACTGAACTCAGGGGTGTTGACAAGGCACTACTGCAGCCAGTAATTCCTTGCAGGAATCCCATTTCAAAACGAGATCAGTGTGGTGGATATGGCTTCTTTAAACGTTCAATAACATTCTTAGCAGTTTTTTTTTTTTTAAAGTACTTAAAGGGGTTGTCTCGAGGAAGCAGTGAAATTTTTTTTTTTGCCCAGTCCCCCTTATTAAGCATACATTACTAATCACCCGTGTAAATGACTTTTCTAGCCGTTTTCTACTTACAGTTCCAGCGTTTCAGCAACTTATAAAAAGTTTCCCCAAGATGGCCGCCGTCTCTTTTCCCGTCGCTTGCTGTAGCCCGACGTGCGCGCTCCCGAGACGCTACCAGCTGTGTCTCCCTGACAACCAGACGCCCGCAGCCCCCGACCGGACCCACCGCGGCCGCCGACCACGGCACACGCTCTTGGGCCACTGTCACCCACCTCCAGGCAGCAGTTAACCGGCGCTAGGCCCCGGCTCCCCCGCGCTAGGCCCCGGCTCCCCAGCGCTAGGCCCCGACTCCCCAACGCTAGGCCCCGGCTCCCCCGCGCTAGGCCCCGGCTCCCCCGCGCTAGACCCCGGCTCCCCCACGGCTAGGCCCCGGCTCCCCCGCGCTAGGCCTCGGGGACCAGCGCTAAGCCCCGGGGCCCAGCGGTAGGCTCCAGGGCCACAGCGGTAGGCCCCGGGGCCCAGCGGTAGGCTCCGGGGCCACAGCGGTAGGCCCCGGGGCCCAGCGGTAGGCTCCGGGGCCCAGCGGTAGGCCCCGGGGCCCAGCGGTAGGCTCCGGGGCCACAGCAGCAGTCCGTCACTCGTCACCCCCATCAGTCCGTCACCCATCACTTACCTGGGCGGCTGGGCGGCTCGGCAGGGCGGCTGGGCGGCACGGCTGGGCGGCTCAAGTTTCTGCACCTTCCTCTAAGAGAGGATGGTAGCAGAATGGCCGCTCCAGCGCGCTCCCGAGAAGATACAGCTCGTCTGCGCATGCGCAGAAGAGCTGTAGCGGCGAGCACACTGAAGCGGCTTGTGCTCAGAGCAGAAGACCGGACTGCGCAAGCGCGTCTAAAAAAGCAAGCCGCCAGCGAAATTAGACGGAACCATGGAGACGAGGACGCTAGCAACGGAGCAGGTAAGTGAATAACTTCTGTATGGCTCATATTTAATGCACGATGTATATTACAAAGTGCATTAAAATGGCCATACAGAAGTGTATAACCCCACTTGATTTTGCGAGACTACCCCTTTAAGTGGACAACCGTTTTAATTTTGGGGTTGATCTGGGGTTTGATCCCATCCTGTACGTTCTATTAGTTAAACTTGTACATGATTATACTGGAAGGATAACAGTGATTTGGATCTTCTGTGTAGGTTAAGGTTGGGGTTCAAACTATAGATTTGCATTTGTAATTTATAACATAGTTCTTATATTATGGGAGAGGGCACTAGCTGTGACCATAGGGGGCAGTATTATGTATTGTTGTCCAGTAGTTCTTTCTTTGTACAGCCAGTATTATAATAGTTTATTTTCTTATTCATAGGCAGCTATACACTAGCATGTCTGCTTAACTCACCTCTGACACACACTGCGCACACAATAGGAAAGTCTGCCAGAGAGAAGCAACAAGAAGGATTTTGGTAAGCTGTGCGGGGACTGTATACTGCTTGTTGCTGACTGTAAGCCTTGGCTGTTGTGCCAGGTGGTGGTAGAGATTTTGGATATGATTTACACTGTACTGCCCCTATAGTTAGGAATAAAGCTACTTTAATAATGTGCCTTATAGAGAAGGTATAGTTACTATAATACCACCCCCTTGGCAAGGGTGCCATTATTCTTGGAGTTATATCCTTGCCTATAGGCAGCAGTATTATAGTAGCTTTAGTCTTGTATAGGAGTACTGTAGCAGTTATATTTTTGTACAAAGGGAGCAGTATTATGCTGGGTTCCCATGGGACGGGTTTCCCAGTGGAAATCTCGCGGGTGTGCCACAGAGAAAAACAGTGAGATTTCCGTGGGATTGGAGCAGCTTCAAAACCCGTGGCACTTAGCTGCAGCTTTTGGAGCGGCTTCACTGCATGCTTTTCCATTGCGGCCATCACACTCATAGAGAGGAGTGAGGCCGCAACAGAAAAAAAAAAAGAATGGACATGCTGAAACCCGGGAATCCGCGCTGCAGTGCTGGCTAATGCCAGCTTTGCCGGGATGGATTGTCCGTCCCATGTGGATGAGATTTTTGACAAATCTCGTCCACATGGCTGGCTAATCCTGGGATTAGCGGCTGCAGGAAAATGCAATGGCAAATCTGCCCTGTGTGAACCCAGCCTTATAGTAGCTTTATTCTTGTACACAGAAGGTTGTATAATAGTTGTTCTATTGTTATACATAGTATTATAGTAGTTTATATTCTTATTCTTTTTGTTTCATATGTAGGGCAATTATGGTTCAGAGATTGTCTAGCTCTTTTCTCGCCCACCTCCCCTCCAAAAAAGAGCTACATTTTGAAATAATCAGTAGGAGTTGTACTGTTCATGTATTCTATTGAGCACATTGTGGGTTTTATAGGTGCTTTGCCCATTAAATAAAGACACACAAAACCTAGTAACTGTCAAATTAGCTTTTTTCAAGAAAGATTGGTTAGCGTGAACCATGCCTCGATGCAAACAACTTTTAGAAGGCCTCAGAAGATATGTTATGGAGATGCATGAAGCTGAAGAGGCTTTCAGCAAATTGTAATTTGAGCACTGCAACACTATTATTATTCTGACAGACTCCATTGTAAGTTACTGGGGTCCATCATATGATCAGACAAAGGAATTGTGACTTTCTTTATAAATGATGATGTAGATGCCTAAAATGTCTCATACACCTTAGATAACTGTTGACCAAATGCTTGTTTGGTTGGTAGATATCCATTTCAACCCCCCACCCCCATCCTTCCCATACACATGCATGTTGGATTCAGTATAAATTCATTTTTCTCCTATATTCACATTATTACTATTAGAGTTTACAGAATACATGCCTGGAAAATATATATTGTTGAGAGAACAACGGCTTTAATTAAGGTATAGTGCCTAGATGAAGGCCTGGACTGGCTTTGTCACCTCTGGCATATCACACGAAAGTTCTTCTTCCTAGCAATAAATGACTGGAACATTATAATGGACTCATGTGACTCATTCAACCTCCAGCCATGACCATACTATCTGCTAAAGCCAGAAAACAGCTCCAACTGTTTCAGTCTCCTTAAGCTTTGAGGATAACTTTTGGCTGCACATGAGAACATAAACATAGGCCAAATGATCTGTTCACCAGAGCTGGTTCTAGTCCCAGCCTGGACCTGACTGTTTAGCACCAACTGTAAATGCTATCCCGATGGGAATATCACATGGCATAGCAGGAATATAATGACAGCTAGAAGACATGTCAATGATATAGAATCGTTATACCCTATGCTCTTTCGTGCTGTTTCTAAAGTGGGTTTAAATAACAGAACACATAAATTAGCAGGTCATTCCCTAAATCGCTAAAATATGTGTTAAAACAGCAAATGTAGCAGAGCTAAGTTTATCAATGCTTTAACGATCAATTACGTCGCTTGTTATGACGCAATGTGATAGTTCAATATGTTATCTGCGGCTTATCGCAGTTACTAATAGTTGCTGACATTAAGAGTGTCATTCCAAACAATTAGACTTTTCAACCGATATGACATAATATATTTCCTACTCTATTGCATAAATGTAACAAGTATATAGACACTCCTTGAAATATTACACTCCCAGGATATTAAGCAGCGCTTGCTTACATAGGTTTAAACACGGAAAACAAATGGAAACTCTAATGACATTTCGGAGTTTCTTTAATACATGACGGGAATCTTCTGCTTACACAGCTTAGTTACAGTATCTATACGTCAAATCACATACAGCCTCACTCTATCTTATGGGCTAGAGGTAATTATTCCGAGCAAAGAAAATATAGTTGGTCCATGTATTCATTCTCTTATTATTCCACTTTTGCTTCATCTTTTGCCAAACATAGCATTCTAGAACAGGCTTTTGGCTTTTCTTGCTGTAAGAAAAAAAAAAACAATAAGCAGATAACGCAGGAGAATATCCAGAGAAACACAATGTCTTATGTCTTCAGCACTGCTTAATTGCATGGCTGTAAAGGCACAAGAAAGAATATACCAGTATGAAGGAGAAACGCAGAGCAGACACCAGCGGAGAGATAGCCATTCCGCTAATTCCCCTCACATATTACATTTTGAATTATTTATACAAATGTTTGTGTGGTTCTTGGATATGAACTTCCATTAATAAAAAAAAAAGCTAAAAATTGTCTTATAAATTTATATTTAACCAATTCTCTGTTGTAGAGAAGTATACCGTTAATGGCAAATATTTGAGATTAACTCTTCATATCCATTTTCAGTTGCTCTTTAATAAAAAGGAACTTTTATGTTACCATTGTATATATTCCTATTGTATTTGTTTATTGGGAAATTATGCAGACTCCATATTGGACATTTTTTAAATGCTTTGTTTAGTAGATAGAGTCTGAATAGGCTGGGCTGGCATCAGCACCAGGCAAACACAGACAAGTGCAGGGGCCCTCTGAGTCTGGGGGGCCCACTTACGGAAGGGTTTGATACGGTCCTCATTCTTTGAAACTAATTGTATCAGAGTCTTAAAGATGCAGATACAATTGACTATGACAGCAGCATTCCAAGAAGCCGAGTGATTCCAGCTTTGTCGACCGGGCCTTCTCTGTCACACAGGTGGTGTGATGATGTCATTGCACCACCTGCATCGGTCTGCATGATTCTGGCCAGAAGAGGCCAAGACAGAGGTTGGAAAATGCCATGGGAGTGTGATGGAGGCCGGTCGGTTTATTATTTTATTGCCAGGGCGCAGTGGGGCATATGAGTGACTTAGGGGGCATAGTGGGGCCTATAAATGAGTCAGGAGGCACATTGATGACTTATAAATGACTCAGGGTGAACAGCAGGGCCTGTAAGTGACTCAAGGGTCACAGTGTGGCCTATGAATCGCTAAGGGGGCCCACTGTGACTCTTACCCAAAGGCTCATGTAAACTCAAAGTCGGTACTGCAAATATGCCTTGGTCAATAGCCGGCAAAGCCAGAGCACTGTACTCCTGTGTGACCTGTACTGTTTGCTAAAATGAAGATCTCACCTGCTAGAGGTGTAACATTAAGTCCTTATGCCATACAGCAAACTCTTCAATAGGACTCCACATCTAACATGTGCCACTTATAATACCAGTGTGTTTTTACATGACAGAGGGCTTTTGGGCATTCTTAGGCATCACTCTATCTCCGACAGTTCCATAGAGATGAATGGAGTGGCACTCTGTGTGCTAGGGCCTCATTCAAATGGGGGCACGGGATCCTCATTCTTGTGACCTGCGGGGATCCCAGTGGATGTATCCCCACTAATCTGTTTAGCATGCAGAGACCTACATAGACCAGATATAAATGTAGAGAATTCTCAGCTGTAAGAATTTTTAGGTCTGTAGAAGTTGTCAGTCTTCGGGCTGCCCGCTATCCTCTGCCACAGCTGTCACAGAGGAGCACGATGTTCTCCCATTGAATTCAATGGAGCCTGAATACAGCCGGCTCCATTGAAAGCAATGGGCTGCTGGCCAGCACTGTAGTAATTTTCAGGGAAGAACTTAAAGTATAAGCCCTTCCCTGAAAACCATCCTAAAAAAGTGTAAAAAAAAAAATGTATACTCACCTCTCTGCAGCTGCCAGGGCTCAGCCACATCCAGCCGGCTCTTCTCCTGAACTGCTGTCAGTAGTATTCAGCAAGCTGGGATTTTAAAAGGGCTGCCTCTGATTGGCTGAGCACTGTAACCAATCAGAGGCAGCTCTCAGCTATTGATTACAGTGCTCAGCCAATCAGAGGCAGCACTCACCCATTCATGAATTCATGATATAACACTATGTAAAGTAATTAACGCAAGAGAGGAAACAAGGTGGTTGCAAATGGATCTGGATAACTTGGGGGCTTTGGCAGAAAAGTGACAAATGAGGTTTAATGCTGATAAATGTAAGGTTATGCAGATGGACAAGAGAAATATATGTCACCATTACACACTAACTGGGAAACCACTGGGTAACACTGACATGGAAAAGAGCTTGGGGATTTTAGTCAACTGTAAACATAATTGGAGCAACCAGTGTCAGGCAGCTGCTGACAAGCAAATAGGATGATGGGGTGCATTAAAATAAAATGTGCATGGCAAGAACATTTTTCTTCCTCTTTATGAATCACTGGTCAGGCCACATATCAATATTGTGTACCGTTTGGGGCACTGGTACTCAAGAAGGATATATCAGAGCCTGAGCAGGTACAAAAGTGGCAACTAAGTAATAAATGAAATGGATGGACTATGATACCCAGAGACGTTATCAAAATTGAGGTTATTTAGTTTAGAAAAAAGATGGCTGGGGGGCGACCTAATAACTATGTATAAATATATCTGGGGACTAGAGATGAGCGAACCTACTCGTTTCGAGTAATTACTCGATTGAGCACCGCAATTTTCTAGTACTTCTGTACTCGGGTGAAAAGATTCGGGGGGCGCTGAGGGGTGGGGGAGGCGTGGTGGAGCGGGGGGTAGCAGCGGGGAACAGTGGGGAGCCCTCTCTCTCTCCCTCTCCCCCCCACTCCCCGCTGCAACCCCTTACTCACCCACGGCGCCCCCCGAATCTTTTCGCCTGAGTACGGAAATACTCGAAAATCGTGGCGCTCGGGCGAAAAAGGGGCGTGGCCGAGTATGCTCGCTCATCTCTACTGGGGACAATACAGAGATCTCTCCCATCATCTATTTATATCCAGGACTATGACTGTAACAAAGGGGCATCCTCTACAGCTAGAACACTTTTCCCCAACTCCAGTCCTCAGGGGACCCCAATAGGTCATCGTTTCTGGATTTCTTTAGTATTGCACAGGTGATATGATTATATTTAGTGCCTCTGACATTGACAAAAAAAGCTGTTTTCACTATAGGATATCTTGAAAACATGACCTGTTGGTATGTCTTGTGGACTGAATTTAGAAACACTGGTCTAAAGGAAATATAGTTTCTACAACAACATAGAAGGGGGTTCTTTACGGTAAGAGCAGTGAAACTATGGACCTCTCTGCCTGAGAATGTGGTGATGGCGAATTCGCTAAAAGAGTTCAAGAGGGGCCTGGATGCCTTTCTTGAGTGTAATAATATTACATGCTATAGTTAGGTTATTAGATTCAGAAGGGTCGGTGATCCAGGGAATTATTCCGCTTCAGGTAGGTGGTACATGTCAAAGAAACTTCCACATGACCCACGGTTCCTCGGAAAACCATTGCTCAGAGCATCACACCGCATCTTGTCTTCTTCCCATAGTACATTGTCTCTTCTCTAAGTAAATGACAGTGTCATGTGATAATCATTTTTACTTATTTCATCTGTCAGTGCTTTTAATGGTATGGCTGATTGGCGTATACGGTATGTATGCACACATTTAGTTAGCTCGGCTGCAGAGATTTCAGATACAGAGTTCTAGATAAACAGAAGGCTTGACTGTGAAGTGTTAATCCTCTTGCAAAATCTGTGAAATTTTAGTATCTTCAAATGTTACAACTTGCCCAGCTAAATCTTTCTGGCTTTAATCTGTGAGATTCTAAAATAAAGAAATTTATGAGAAGCAAGTTCCATGAGATTTGGCGCCAACACCAATCGACTCATGAAGACATTTCTTGCACTCTGTCCCACAGTGAACACTGTCACTGAAATAGCAAACTACATTTTTTCTTTTCTCTCTGAAGCTTTTCCTTTGGAATCATGACGATAGCTCACTCACAAATTCTCATAGACAAGGTGATACATAAGGATGCAAGCCCGGGCTGTGAACAGAAAACGGATTAGGTTTTTTGTGAATCCCTGCCAAGCACAACAAACGCATCTTTACATCCTTGCCTGATGCTGTTCACATGTGATGACGTTCCAGTGTGGGAAGTGAAGAGTTGAGCTGCAAAAGCTGTGTTTGTATTACACATTCCACCTAATTTTATCTCAGGCTTTTTCTGACTTTTTTCCATTTTTTTTTTCTAAATAACATCACTTAGAATATCCTTCCAGCAGTGAGTGGAGGAAAAAAGTTCTTATCTCAGCTTGGATTTACCACCTTGTAATTCGTTAATACTAATACCAATCAGTGTTATGAATAGTGAATAGTCTTAGTATCTTATGGACTTATTTGGTAAAGATGTCTGAAGATTTAGAATTTCTCTCAAATTAAAAGGGGAAATTCACCCAAAAGTGATCATCTGACTCATCATCGAGACATTTTAGGAAATTACATTTGTGGAGATTGTGAGTTCACATCTTTATTAAATGACACAGCAGCAAAATCGAGTAGCGCTCACAAATTCTCAGCACAGGAAATCTCTGACACAACATTCTAAATAAAAGGATTTTTAAATCAATGGAGCTTTGCTTAGAATGTTGTTTTAGAGATTTCTCGTGAATTAAATCTCCATGACTAAAGGGTTCAATTGCTCTACACAGCAGCACAGCCCACTTGTTCTGGAAATGAGTGGTGGTCGCAGACCACCGTTATACAGAAACAGATGTACTGTTGTTGTCTTTTATTGAGTCCATTGAGTAAGCAATTACAGTGCAGGGAAAAAGTAAGTGAACCCTTGATATTAAGAACCTGAAGATCTACCTTTTTTAAGTAGAGACCTTCACTAAATGTTTCTTGTAGCTGTAAATAAGATAAGCACAATGTTGAGAAGAAGATTTAGACTGCTTGAATATGTGAATGTATTTTTTTTTAATCAATATTTCTGGGATGCCTTGCATGTGCAGCCCTCTTCAGCTCATGCCATAACATCTTCATAGGATTAAGGTCAGAACTCTGACTTGGCCAGTTCAAAACATGAATCTTCTTTTTTTTAACCATTTTATAGTTGATATACTTGTGTGCTTTGGGTTGTTGTTTTCTTACATCACTCACCATCTTTGCAGTCTTCAGTCATGGGCTGCTACTCTTACATTCTTCTATAAAATGTTTTGCTACAGCTTAGAATTCATAGCTCCCTGCACCATGCTTCACAGTTGGGATGAGGTTTTCACATTGATGTACAGTGTTTTTTGTTTTTTTCTCCAAACATAGTGTTATACCTTTGTGCTAACAATTTATACTGTTGTCTCATCTGACCATAAAACATTTCCCAGAATCATTGTGGAACATCCAGGTGGTCTCGCATAAACTTGAGTGGGGTCTCAATGTGGTTTTTTTTTCATTGACAGCTTTCTTCATAGTGTCCTTTTCTGAGCATTATTTTTGATCTTAAAATAGTGGACACATGCTCATAGATCTTTGCAGTTTGCAGAGTCTTGTGCAATTTCTTTGTTGTTGCATTTTGGTTCTTTTTCATCTCTTTGAGAACTGCCTAATGTCCTCTTGGAGTGATCTTAACAAGACATCCAGTCCTAGGGAGAATAGAGTTCCAGCAATCCAGAATTTTCTCCACTAGCAAAATTTGTAAAACTGTGGATTGATATGCACCCAGAATTTTCACAATGCTCTTGTAGCTTTTCCAAGCTGCATGCATCTTTATAACACATCTTCTGAAGGATGTGTATATTGAGACATAGTTCACACTAGCCAATCTTTTTTGAGTAGAACAGATTTTTCAGTAACCAGGCTTTGTATTATTTTATATAATGGACAAAGCACCTGTAAAATTCATTGGAGAAGTTATGAAAACACTTACTTTTTAATATATTTTCTGTGAATGCTTAATCAGTGTATTCAAAAACAAAATGAACAGAGCAACAGCTTATGTGCTATTAGTTTAGATTGGTTTTTATTTGTCTATAATTGTAACTTAGTTACCAATCAGATGAAATGTTACCATTAATCAAGTAGATAGATAGATATGAGATAGAGAGATAGAGAGATAATAGAGAGATAGATAGATAGATAGATAGATAGATAGATGTGAGATAGATAGATAGGAGATAGATAGATAGATAGATAGATAGATAGATAGATAGATAGGAGATAGATAGATAGATATGCGATAGATAGATAGAGAGATAATAGAGAGATAGATAGATAGATAGGAGATGGATAGATAGATAGATAGATAGATAGATAGATAGATAGATAGATAGATAGATAGATGGATAGATAGATAGATTTGAGATAGATAGATAGAGAGAGAGATAGATAGATATGAGATAGATAGATAGATAGATAGATATGAGATAGATAGAGAGATACTTGACATTTGTACAATGTTGCAATTTGAGCTATTGCAATATGCCACTTACGTTCGCAATATCTAAAGATAGACAGATAGATAGATATTCTTAGCACTAATCATTTTGAATGCAAGGCCTGTCCTCACTAAAATGATTTAATTGAGTGAATTAACTTAAAATTACATGTTGTACCAAGATTGCATTTCTTTTCAACACGTCTGCATATCTGGCAACCTGAAACAACTGGCTGGAAAGTACATTACGGCTGAAGAAGTTAAATGAACAAACAGAGAAGGTTTTCTCTTTAACGCGCTTTTTCTTTTCTAAGATGAAAGGTAAATATGCCTTAAATGCATTGCCATATAACTTTTCAGCACTTGGTTTGCTGCCAGTCGAGCTGGTGCAAGCCAAAGCAAAATTTCAGAGTAGATTTTCAAACAAGCGTGTCTTCACAATGCATGAAGAGACAGCCAATACTAATTGTAAAATCACAGTGATAATTTCATATATGAAAAAAACATAAATTCCATTATTTTGAGTTGATTATTATTTTACATAATTAGGTTGTCAGATGAGAACATCCTGGGACATATATTTGAGAATCAAGTAGTCGACTGGGAAACTTCAGATAACCTGTAACCGAAAAGCTTCAATATAAATGCACAGTAGTGAGGAAACTTACATCTCAATGAAAACATTAACTATATACAGTATTAGGCCTTAGTCACACGGGCGTTTTTTCGCGCGATTTGCGGATCGCATGACAGATGCGCATCCGCAAATCGCGTGACCGGGGCCAAAAAAATCGCCCGAAAAATCTGTTCCTAGCCGCGTTTCATTAGAAACGGGCTGGAGCTGTCCAGCGCATTGAATTCAATGGAGCCGGCAATACAGCCAGCTCCATTGAAAGCAATGGGCTGCCAGCGAGCGCAGGATGAATTGTCGGGAAGGGCTTAAATATATAAGCCCTTCCCTGCAATTCATCCAGAAAAGTGTAAAAATAAAAAAAATCTATATACTCACCTTGTCCCGGCAGACGGAGTTCAGAGCGGCCAGCCTGCAGTGGGTGTGAAGGGGGTGTGAGTCAGACTTGCCTCTGATTGGCTCAGCGCTGAGCCAATCAGGGGGCAGGTCTGACTCACACCCCCTTCACACCCACTGCAGGCTGGCCGCTCTGAACTCCGTCTGCCGGGAGCAGGTGAGTATATATATATATTTTATTTTAACACTTTTCTGGATGAATTGCAGGGAAGGGCTTATATATTTAAGCCCTTCCCGACAATTCATCCTGCGCTCGCCGGCAGCCCATTGCTTTCAATGGAGCTGGCTGTATTGCCGGCTCCATTGAATTCAATGGGCAAACATTGTTCTTCTCTGCCACAGCTGTTACAGCTGTGGCAGAGAAGAATGATTTGTCTTCTATATGTTCTCAATGGCGTCGGCGCTGCTGCCGCCGGCCCCATTGAGCGCATATAGAGAAGAGAACAGGAATCGCAGATAGGTGCGATCTGCGATTTCTGTTCTATAATTTATTGGACGAGCGCATAAAAAGCGCTCATGTATCCGATACCATTGCAAAGCAATGGTTTAAAAAAATCGCCGGACGCATGCGCAAATCGCGCGAAAAAACGCCCGTCTGACTAAGGCCTTAGCTGGATTCAAATGCTGACTATAAGCTTAACCCCTTAGTGACCAAGTCTGATTGCGCCTTAATGACCAGGCCAAATTTTGTGACGTGTCACTTTAACATAGAATAACTCCATGAAGGTTTTGCATATCCAAGTAATTCTGGCATGGTCTTTCATTTTTTTCACATTTTCAACTGCAATATGTAAAATATGTGCAAACATACTGTATACATTTTTGATTAGATATATAAGTCCATCTGTTCACTTTATTCTGGAAGCACATTTGAAAAACTTTTTTTTAACCATTTAGGAGACGTACAAATTTAACACTAGTTGTTAAAATTTTGAGGAACCTTTTTATTTTTCTACACCGAACCAAGATTGCAAAAGCTCATAGGTGTCAGAATGATAGATACTCCCACAAATAACCCCATTTCAAAAAATAAAAACCCTTTAATGTATTCACTGAGGGGTGCCATGAGTATTTTTGACCCCACAGTTTTTTTCAAAAGTTAATGCAATTTAGAGGAAAAAAAATAAAATGTCATTTATTTGTAAATATGTCAATTTAAAAACAGATTTTTTTTATAGTGCGCATGAAAATGAGGATTTGCACCCCACAATGGATAGCCCTGTTCGCCCTCTGTTCAGAAACATACCCATAAGTGGCCCTAATATTATGTCTCTATTTATAACAGGGTCCAAAACGAAAGGAGCAGCAGGTAGCTTTCAGAACACAATTTTTGCTTGAACATGCTTTTTGCACACTTTTAGAGCCCTTGAGTTGCCAAACTATAAAGAATCCCCACAAATGACCCCATTTTGGAAACCATAACCCTTAATGAATTAATTTCGTGGTGTACTGATTATTTTGACCCTACAGTTTTTAAATGAATCTGAGTAGAGCAAAAAGAAAAAAATTACGATTTTAATTTTTTTGGCAATTGTGTCATTTTAAAAATATGGGTTTTTTTGTACAGCACACATATGAACGAAGACTTGCACCCCAAAATGCATATCCATGTTTGTTCTGTGTTCAGAAACAGAACCATTGTAGCCCCAATCTGCTTAGTGGACACATGGCTGGTAGAGATGAGCGAGCATGCTGGGGTTAAGGAAATTACTCGAGCGAGCATTGGCATCTTCGAGTAACTGCCTGCTCATCTAAAAAGATTCAGGGGGCAGCAGGGGTGAGCGGGGGGGGGGGGGGGGGGAGAAATCTCCCCCCCCCCCAGTAACCCCTGAATCTTTTCGGACGAGCAGGTAGTTACTCGAAAATGCCAATGTTCGCTCGAGTACTTTCCTTAACCGAGCATGCTCGCTTATCTCTAATGGTTGGGCCTAAAATAGAGGGAACACACTTTGGCTTTCAGGGAACAACTAAATAAATTCTAGTTCTCATTGAGCACTTGTAAAGCCATCAAACTGATAAAACAATAGAAAGCCCCCAACAAATGACCCAATTTTGAAATATAGATCCCTTAGTCCATTTATCTAGTTGTGTATTGAGCATTCTAACCCCAGAGTTGTTTTGCAAACATTATTAGAAACCAGGTGAAAAATAAACAAAATCTCATAAAAATAAAAAAAAAATGTCACTTTGATGACAGTTTTCTTTGTTTCATGCAGATTAAACTGGAGAGACACTCCTCAAATTGTACAGCATTAGTTCTGTGTTCAGCAATACCTACATTGTAGCCCCAATCTGCTTACAGGACGCATGACTAAGCCTATAATGGAGGGAGCACCAATTGGCTTTCAGGGCACAACTGAATAAATTCCAGACCCCTTTGCAAACTTTCGCAGAAAAAAAATAAAAAATTGACTCCCTAACCATTGGTTAACGGTGATCATGTGAACGCGGAACACTCACCAGGGCCTCCGGTCACTGCTCCAGTCTCTCGGTTACCTTTGGTGGCTGGGGACAAGGAGATCTTAAATTTCTTATGCATTCTTTCTTTTTTGCACATGCGTCCGCTGTTTTGCTGATGGTCACTTGTGCAGAAGCTGTAGAAGGTCTGTGGAGGGTGATCGAATTGGGGGACAAACCAGGAGGCCTTCAATAATAGGTTTCATCTCCCCGCTCCGATCAAATTGGTAAGAGGAAATGAAATTTTAACTTTTTAAACTTATTTTTTAACTTTCACATGATTGCCTTTATCCATTGAACCGGGGAAGCTCACCGGGGCCTCTGGTGATCACTGCTCTAGGCTCTTGGCTACCTTTGGTAGCCGGGAGCAAAGAGCTTTTGAATTTCCTGGGCCGTCCCCGGCTTCTGCGCATGCGTCCGCCATTTTGCCATCTAGTGCATGCAGAGAAGTCGGGGAAAGGTCCATGGAGCAATATTGTGCCGAGGAACATTGCCGGAGGCCTTAGTTGAATAGTTTCATCTTCCCTCACAGATCTGATCTGTCAGGGGAGATGAAACTTTAACTTTTTATACTTTTTTTTAACTTTCATGTGATCGCCTTTATCCGTTAAAGAAGGGTGTTCAAGTGACCGGGGACTGCACACCACAGCCCCCTGTGACAGCTCCAAGCTATCAGCTACCTCCGGTACCTGATAGCAGGGAGCTGTAACACTCACTGACCCCACAGCTTTATTTTACAGGGCCAATGTGTTTTCACGGCCCTGTATAATAAAGCCCAGGCACCCAGGACGTGAAAACACGTATGGGTAGTTACTAAGGGGTTAAAAAGATTTTCTTGAACTCTAGTATTGATGACCTTTCCTTTGGATAGGTTAATAATGTCAAATGGGTAAAGATCCAATGCCTGGCATCCTGACAGATCAGCTATTTTTCAAAGCAGCTGTGAGGCAGAACTAGCTCAGATTGGTCCACTGTGTAGTAGTAGCCCAGATTGGTTCTGCAAGGTCAGTTCCATTCAAGTGACTGAGATTGAGTTTGCAGTACTATTTTAGGTCACTGCATGTTACACAGAATAGTATTAGTTTTGGCCCACAGTAGCTCAGAAAAACAGCTGATTGGTGGAGCTACTGGATGTCAGACTGCCACTGATTTGATATTGATGACCAATGCGGAGAGTAGCTCATCAATAGTATAGTCATGAAAATAGAAAACCTCTTTAACATTGCTGTGCTCTATTTTTCCTGTATATGTGTATTTACACACATAAAAATATTTGCCACCACAATATAAAGCTAGTGCATACAATTTAATCCATGTCCCACAGATTGGTCAACCACTGCCATATTTAGTTAATGTGATGAAACAATCGGGATTCAGACATAATCCATGATGGACAGCTTGGACATAAAGTAAAATGAGGTGTGAAAGCCACTTTACAAATCTTCATTGTGTATGTGCAAATAACCAGATAATGCTTTCTTCTCTGGTGGTTTCGAGGTGTGTACTTTATCATGCTCTTTACATCTTGCTAGGCTTTATTCACATAAATTGGCCAAACATAAATCATACTACATAAATTGGCCAAATATATGTTAAATGGACACTCTTTTCTCATACATATGGCTATTGAAATCTGTGGTCACATTACATGAACATATAAGGAAATGGTCCCAATATATAGCACAAAAGGTGGCATGAACACAGCACTACTGACTTGTAGTGCACTATATCTTTATTTCTGAGTCAAATGTTAGAATGGTCTTCTACACAACCATTTGCTTGACTGCTTTGAGAATATTTCTGACTAAAATCATTTTGATACTTTATTTTAAGGCATTAAAGGGATTGTCTAGGTCCAAACTATCAATGACCAATCCTGAATAGGAGTTGTGCCAGCATTACCACCCCGGGCCGTTGCTATACGTGTGGATCTTTCAGCCTCCAGCTCTGTACACATTGACAGTGGGCCAGATAACAGCTGGTCACCAAGGGTTCTAAGTGAAGGACCCAAGCTGATCAACAGCTGCCTCTTGGGGTTTTTGCCTTCCTCTGGATCAACAAGAGGGTGGAAACAGGCTGAACTAGATGGACATTGTCTTCATTCAGCCTAACATACTATGTTTCTATGTAACTACTGATGACTTACCCTGAGGAGAGATAATCAATAGTTCAGACCCAGACAACCCCATTAAGGCATTATTTTAAGGCCTATTTAGACACAACGATTATCGCTCACAATTCGCTCAAAAGCCGTCTTTTGAGCGTTAATCGTTGTGTGTATCTGCACTGACATCATGCAGTTTTCGTTATGCCGTCGCTTATCGGTGTCGTTCAGCGTGCTGAAAGACAACGATGAGCCTTATCAGGGATTCACAGCGGAATAAAGCTGATACTATTGCTTCAGCTGTATCCCGCTCCCTGATAACAGGCTGGGTATGGAGAACAGAGCGGTCCAGCTTTGTTCTCCATACCCCACTCAGAGCGCTCGGCTGTATAACAGCCAGGCACTCCATGCAGAAAACAGCTGGATGCAGAAGACAAGCGGGGAGAAAATACCCATAGTCCACATCATAACTGTCACTAGACCATTACATAGCATTGTTGAAAGAGCAATCGAAAACACAGAAACAAAAAGTTCAATTTAACATACAGTACAAATGGTCCTAGCTAATTTTTGAGCTTGGTCCGGTCATTCTTATCCTTTGCTTCGTGTCTTATAATAGTAGTTGGAGCTGGAGAGCATCTTCAAAGAAACCAGGAGAGTCCTATTTTTATAGTGCTCCAGGACTATATTTTCTTTCTGTATTTATTTTACAGACTGCAATGGTAGGAACATATGCATGATAAATTTGAACTAAAGTCTATATTGAAACCCTTTTGTTTTCATTGCCTCCATTTCATGATAACAATTTAGCTTAACAAGCCTCTAGAGCAGATGAAAAAAGTTAGTAAAAAATGTATTTCCCATTTAAATGTTTTAGTTTTGAGGAATAATTGATTGTGCTTAGAGCCTGACATCTGGTTATGTTTTTCTTAATCTCGTATTATTTTTTCTATGCGTTTGGGCTCTTATAAGAAAGGTACATGTGTTGTAAGTGAGCCCACTGAGGTCTTTTGTTTGCTACTAGATCCTCTTTAGGGCCCCTGGTAACTCAACTCCTGAATGGACACAAGAGATTGCCTAATACTGTTGCCATAGTATAAGGTGTGTTTCCATTTAATTCTAAGGCCTAAGAGTCTCTCTTTGTCTTTTTTCGCAGCAGTATCCTACTCCATAGTAGATTTTAAGAATGTTAACTTTGAAAATTCTAAGCTAGAAATGGCTTAGGTTTTTCCCCTTTAACAGATGCTTAGTGACAGCACTGGATTTCTGAGGATTAAACATTACTTTATCTTAATATGATTCTTGGAACCACATACCCCTAGAAGTACTAAAGTGGATGGAGATGGATTAGATTAATTAATGGGTACACAATGCCCTTTCACCTCCACAACTAAAGACAAGTTCAACCTAAGAGCTTAAATCAGAGAGTTGGCTGCTGCTCTTCTGGACATTAATTCACATCATATAACTTGGCAGGTTCGGCCTAAAGCTGAACTTGCCACGTCTTTGACTCAGCAAGTCATTGATCGGGCAACAGAGGGAACAATGCATTTGTTCGTTCTGCTCATGGGGAAAAAAGCCAGTTTCATTCAACCACAACACAAATACTCTTTGACCTTCGACTAGACGCCAACACAGACTTGGACAAAGTACTGTAATAAAATAACACTCGGATGGGTACATTTCTTTATTTAAAGTTAAATGAAAACTACACGATTTTGGGGGAACAGCAGACCCAAAAATATACTTTTTAGAACTAATTTTTTTAATATGAAATGTGATTACAGATAAATCTTGTAATTGTCAAGTAGATAAATTGCTTCTTGGTAATAAAACACCAGGCAGATATTTCACTATCTCAAATTTGTATTACTGCTTTCCTCTATGGTAGTCATGTTTTATTATGTTCTGTCCATTGTTGGGAATCATCAGAGAGGTAAAGACAATTGTGCTGTGGAATTAAAAACTCACCTGTTAATATAGACCCTTCAATTTATTTTCTGATGAACTTCTTGCAAATTTTATTGAATTGTTTCTTACTTAACCCCTTCTTGACGTGCGCTGTACATGTATGGCGCATGTCAGATGTCCTGGTATAGAGCGTGCTTGCAAGCTATGATAATGAATTATACTGTAAAAGCGAACAAATGTACCCCAAAATGGTACTACTAAAAAAACTACAGCTCATCTTGCCAAAAATAAGCCCTCAGACAACCCCATCAACAGAAAAATAAAAAAAGTTATGAGAGTCAGAAAATGGCAACAGAATTTTTTTTTTCTCTAATAAGTTTTTTTAAGCAGTATTGCACTAAAAAAGGATCTTGAGAAATTTGCTATTGTCGTAACTAGAGATGAGCGAGCACGCTCGATAAGGCAGATACTCGAGCAAGCATCACTCTTCTCGTGTAACTGCATACTTGCCTGAGCAAATACGGGGGGGGGGGGGCGGGGCGGGGGAGCGGAGGGGAGTTGGGGGGAGAGTGAGAGAGATCTCTCTCCCCCCCCCCCCCCGCTCACACCCTCCCCCCGCATTTGCTCGGACGAGTATGCAGTTACACGAGAAGAGCGATGCTTGCTTGAGTATCTGCCTTACCGAACGTGCTCGCTCATCTCTAGTTGTAACCATACTGACCCACAGGATAAACAAATGTCATTTTTACTGCATTGTGAATGCCATAACTCCCCTTCCAACAACAAAATGGTGCCATTGTGTTTTTTTTCCCATTTCGCCCCATTTAGAAATCTTTGCAATTTTTCAATACATTATATGGTTTGTTAAATGATACAATTGAAAAATACAATTCATCCTGCAAAAAGGAAGCCACCATATAGCAATGTCACCAGAAAAAAAAACAAGCTTGGATTTTTTTTTTTAATAAATGAAAATGAAAAAAAAATGGTCGCAGTTGGAAGGGGTTAAATTTCCTTTTGACATAGCTGAGTAGCAAACAATATGGGTACTATTGGAGGAAGGGAATTACCACCCAGGTTTCTTAACCTTCTGACTATAAAATCTGTTGGATATGGGTATGTATTACTGAGCTAATCCTTCACATCAGCTTATGTAACACAGGATTTCCAAATGATTATCCATTGAAGATGTGTAGAAATGACTGGAATAGTGGACCCACCAAGTCACTAATTGGTTTGACTAAAGAGCTAAATCATGGAGAGAAGTCTACATGATTGTGTATTCTTCACCCCTAGTCCTAGCAAGGAGGTATGAACTTACCCACAGGGTATCCATAGGTCGTTATGCCAGGAGTACTCTCCATTCTCTGCGGCTGACATGCAGAGAAGCAGGAATTCCTGACTTGCACTGCTGTCAGATGGAGCAAAGGTTGGGATAGGCAGAGTTCAGTATAAAGTGAAGATCAAGCAGAGGTTAGGATGGGCCATAGACAATAGAATGAGGTCAGGAAAATAAGTCATAATGGTAATCAGCCAAAGCATACACATATTGAAGCAAACTGAAGAAGACTGGAACCAAATGAACCAAAAATGCTCAAGCTCAGATGATTCAGTTTAAAGCAGATGGGCATTGGCAGGGAGGCGGTGCATTTGCATGACTCAACAGCAACACAGTTCCATGTAAGAGGACAGCACCAGCCAGGAAGCCAGTACCAGGTACTCGCAGCATTAAGCTGGCATCTCATTACAACACAAGAATTTAGAATATCAATACTTAGGCCGAATGCACGCGGTAGGTCCGAATTCCGACAGCAGAATCTCACAGCTTACATACAGAAATGAAGCATGCTGCAATTTTTAGTCCGCGAGCAGGAACCGCAATTAGTTTCCGCTTGTGTGTATGAAGAACCACGTTTCCATACCATGCTATGAGTAGTATTTGCTGTGGAATCTGGAGGCAGAAACCTGCTACGGATTCCTTAATGCAAATCCGCCCGTGTGCATGAGGCCTTAATTAGGTCCAGGCCAATTAATGAATCAAATGTACAATCTTCTTAAGAGGCCTTGCAGTATCCTTAAGCCCCATTTACAATGATCATTGCTCAAAATTCGTTCAAACGATGGCATATGAGCGATAGTCGTTGCGTGTAAACGCTGCCATTGTTCACTCTTTGGCTGTGCGATGATTTTAAGGTGAGTTTAAAGTCCATTGTTCAGCCGGAGAGAAGATAACACAGACTGCACTGTGTACTGCACTGGAGTGGGAGATTACATTGTATTCTTCCAGCAGTCTGTGACAGCCCCTGTGAGAACAATGGAGCTGATTACAGAGCTCAGACCACATGCTGGGATCTGCCATCAGCTCCCGAAGCCCATTCTACATGCAAATAAAGCTAATAAAGTGTTAATGGACATTGGTGTCCATTAATACTTTTTGCGAAACGATCGCTAAAACTGTCAATCTTTCAATCATTTGAAAGATTGTTTTTGCGTGTAAATGGGCCATCCCATTAGTCGTGTTACAAGATCTGTTAAAAGATCAGCTATTGTCTTATAGGGAAGCTATTTTACAATAGATCAGTGTTTCCCAAATCCAGTCCTTAGAGACCCCCAACAGGTCATGTTTTCAGGATATCCTATAGTAAGAACACCTGTGGCAATGTCTGAGGCACCCACAATAATTACATCACCTGTAAAATACTGAGGAAATCCTGAAAACATGACCAGTAGGGGTCTGTGAGGACTGGAGTTTGGGAAATACTGCAATAGATAGCGCTGCAGAGGTATTATACCTTCCCCCATTTGCATATGGATGTATATATATATATATATATATATATATATATATATATATATATATATATAATCTGTAGCATATATAGTATTTTGAAGTTTAAACTTCTGAGTTCTGTAGCAGTGTGTGAGTATGTGATGTGCACTACATGTAGTCTGTGTTTTAGACACTTTTCGTGCCTATATACCTCAACAGTTTTGAAAAGCGTCAGAAAAAGGCTTGTGAAAACACATCAAATTTCGGCAAATAAATTGTTTATGCAAAATAATGGGGTAAATGCACATAAAATCTGCAATTTTGTTTTAAAGACGTACATCACCTTTTGGGCTTAGTCACACTGGCGCATTGGCGTCCGTATTACTGCAGGTAGAAGATGGCTACCCTTCAGGACGGACGTCTCTCTGCAGCGCCGCAACAAAGAACATGTGACCGGCTTCAGCGCTGCGGGGAGTCATCCGTCTTGAAGTACGGCCGCCTTCTTCCTGCAGGGCTCAGTCACACGGGTGCATCACCTTTTGGGCTTAGTCACACGGGCGCATTGGCATCCGTACATGGGCGCCGATGCGCCCGTGTGACTGAGCCCTTACTGCAGGAAGAAGACGGCCGTACTTCAAGACGGACGACTCCCCGCAGCAATGAAGCCGGTCACATGTTCTTTCTCCCAGCGCTGCAGAGAGACGTCCATCCTGAAGTGCGGCCGTCTTCTACCTGCAGTAACACGGGCGCCGATGCATATATTATGTAGTTGCACAGTACATGTATGCCAGCCAGGAGGTAGTGTAAGGAAGAGAAATGTGTCTTGATATGTTTTCATATTGTATCAGGCCTTTTGATAAATTTGGCACAATTTACACTATTTTCATTGACTGGTAAATCCATGTATCTTACCAAGCTATTGAGAACTATTCCTCAAAGTATCACTGCCTAATAAGATTGTTTCACACAGTGCTAACATAGCATTAAATGTGCCCAGAACAGAATCTGCCTGCTTCTAGAAAGGATCACACATGATAGGCTTAGATATACTGGCTGATATTCCCGCAAACTGTTGGCAACTATAGTTCAGTGTCTCAGTTACTGATTGCAACATATCCTGGGAACTGAGAGTTAAAAGACAAACCATCCAAGCCAAGTTTAACACTGCACATCAGAAACAGGCGAGGTGTTGATAGAATCCGCCCAACGACTCTGGTGTAACACTTGATAACATCCCCCTGATAACAGATTCTATTGGGGCCACTTCATTTTTGGAATGTCAGATGGACATGCTTTAATAGATTTTGACAGTTTTTCTTTATACTGTGTGTTCTTTAATCACTTTTAAATTGGACACCTAAAAGTAGGACGGAAACATGACAAATATTTTTTTTAACCTTTACGGAGATAGTTAAATGTGACTAGATTGCTGGTACATCATGAGGAATTCTTTGCCGCAACACAGTCACTTTACTTTACGCAGTTTTATTTAAAACCACACAAAAAAAAAACTGTGATTTCATTAAAAACTGTGTCAAATGACAAATTCAGCTTTTAGATAATAGTCATTTTATCACATGAACATGCTAGAAAATATTTGATTAACATAGATATTTTTACTCGCTGGCTCCTCGCCTCACTTTTGCTGTCTACCTCTTGGCAGTTAAGCCGCAGTGGTGAAGGTCAAATGAACCTGTCAGGTCTGGAGTATGACAGGAGGTCATTTGCATGAACCTCTCTCCATGATAACAATGCAGAGCTTCAGGAAACTGTCAGAAGATGCTAGCAATGGGTTTTAAGCTGGTAGGAATCAGAATAGCTTCAAACAAGAATGCTATGGATGGGTTTCAGGGTAGGCCTGTGTCAGAAACAGACCACACTGATATGATTAAGTGCTCCTCGGGGCCTGGGAGCCCAAACTATTATTAGTGTGCTATTTTTCCGTCTATATGGTTGCAAACCTTAGTTTATTTTAGCTCTTATTGCAACGGCTTCCTTTCTCCAAGGTTCCAATATGTATGGGGTCTTCTTCTATTTCTGAGGTCACCTTGAAACCAAGACAATAAAATGGAATCTTTGCAAAAGACGAATGCTGAAATTATTTAGGTTTAAAGGTGAAAGTTTTAGGCAGAAAATATATATTGGATTGCAAGAAGATGAAACCATTTCATATTGTTACATACTATTCTTATTTTTCTTTATTTCAGGTACAACAGAAAGGATCATGCTCCAACATATATTCAGAGTTATGGCCGAGCCATCTGTAATTTCTCCATGGACCTGAAACCTGATCTAATGGAGTCTATTTGTTGGACTGTCACAAATATCCTAAAGTTCAAAAAAACTTTTTATTCATATTTGAACCCTAGGTTTCGGGGGTTTAGGCTCTATATTTTGTTTCCAGACACTTAAAAATAAGTCGAAATGAGTCTAACAGAATATAAACTGTGCAATCGTCAATTTCTAATGATCATCTTAACCTGGTGGATGGTCTCCATGGATCTGCCACAATCAACACATTCCATGATGGTGTGTCATCCTCAATGTCATCCCTAATAGTCTGGCAATATCTGTTTAAGACTATGCCCATTTGACATCACAATCGATGGCAAATCATGTTGGCATCACTCCAATCAATCAGATGGAGATCTATGAAAATGGAGAATTTGAAAAGCAAGTAATGCAACAATAGATATTATAGATATATATTAGGTGACCAGTGGGTTTGTAGTTCCGGGTCTTTTATTTAGGTGGGAACTATCAAAGGGTGATCCAGGGATTATTCTGATTGTCATTATGGAGTCGGGAAGGCATTTTCCCCCAAATGGGCTAATTGGCTTCTGACTCTTGGGGTTTTGCCTTCCTCTGGATCAACTAGGGGTGGAAACAGGCTGAACTAGATGGACATTGTCTTCATTCAGCCTAACATACTATGTTACTATGTAACTGTTGTATATTAGGTCTTCCTATTAAATGTTGGAATAACCCTTTACATGTCACTCATCATTGTTTAATAGCAATGTTACAAACATCGAAAACTGCAAGATTTCCTTGTAGAAAGTTCTAACTTTCCATTCATTCCATAACATACATTTATCGTCTTCAAAATATTCTCATACTCACATCTGCACCATTGCTCTTAATCAAATCATCATATTGGACGGTTTGATTAACTCTTAACAACCTCAGATTTACAAATACTTTCAAGACTCATTTCTTCAGGAATGGCATGCTACATGGCCTGGCCACCCATTCATCTCCATGTATTTCTTCTGTTTTTGAACGTTGTCCTCTTTATTGCATTGCAATGTGCCTACAATATCTAGTACTATGGTCAACTGTAGTCATCAGTGCCTCACGCTTTAAATGGAGTAAGTAGGGCCCATGGCTGACCACCATTCCATTCAGGGCTCAGTCACACAGGCACATCCGGGCACAGATGCGCCCGTGTTACTGCAGGATAAGACGGACGCACTGCAGGTGCGGACGACTCTCTGCACCGCTGGAAGAAAGAACACATGACCGGCTCAATTGACGGTCTTGTGTTCCTTCTTCCAGTGGTGCGGAGACTCATCCGCACCTGCAGTGCGGCCGTCTTTTTCGTGCAGTAACACGGGCATATCGGCGCCCAGATGTGCCGTGTGACTGAGCCCTCAAACTGCTCTAAAGCCCAATTTACACGCAAAGACAATCTTTCAAATGAGTGAAAGATTGACAGTTTTAGCGATCGTTTTGCATAAAGTGGTAATGAACACTAATGTCCATTAACAATTTATTAGCTTCATTTGCATGTAAATGAACATCTGGGAGTTGTTTGCAGTACCCAGCAGTTAGTCTGAGATTGCAATCAGCTCCATTGTTTTTGCATGAGCAGCTGAAAGAATACAATGTAATCTCCAGCTCCTGTGCAGATAACAGCATGGTCTGAATGATGGATTTTAAACTTACCCAAAAATCAACGTTTAGACGAAAAGTGCAAGATGGTAGTGTTTACAAGCAATGATTATCACTCATATGCTCATTCATCTCTAGTGATAAATGCCTTGGCCTACAATACCCCTTTAATTCAGAGGCAAGCCCTTTCAGTGTGTGAAGCCCACAGTGAACAGCACCCCCGGAAAATCTATCTCATATCTATCTATCTATCTATCTATCTATCTATCTATCTATCTATCTATCTATCTATCTATCTATCTATCTCATATCTATCTCATATCTATCTCTCTATCTCTCTATCTATCTATCTATCTATCTATCTCATATCTATCTATCTATCTATCTCATATCTATCTATCTATCTATCTATCTATCTATCTATCTATCTATCTCATATCTATCTATCTATCTCATATCTATCTATCTATCTATCTATCTATCTATCTATCTATCTATCTATCTATCTATCTATCTATCTCATATCTATCTATCTATCTCATATCTATCTATCTATCTCATATCTATTTATCTATCAATCTCATATCTATCTATCTATCTCATATCTATTTATCTATCAATCTCATATCTATCTATCTATCTCATATCTATCTATCTCATATCTATTTATCTATCTATCGCATATCTATCTATCTCATATCTATCTATCTAATATCTATCTATCTATCTATCTATCTATCTATCTATCTGTATATCTATCTATCTATCTATCTATCTATCTATCTATCTATCTATCTATCTCATATCTATCTATCTCATATCTATCTACCTATCTGCATACAGACTTACTTTGCCACTTTCTATATTTCCATGCACATAGTAACCAAGTAAAAACTTGATCAATACAAGAAATAGTTCTTCAAGGTCAATATTTAAATTAATGCACATTTTTCTTAAAGTTATTGTACAGGTCTTGGCTGACAATAGAGAAAAAGTGCCTGTGAATAACAGGGAGGCAGTCCAGCATCACATTGTTCGGTATAGTAAATTACTTCATTGATCTTTGAACTTTAAAGGCCTTAGGTTAAATCTGGATTCAATCACATGTGAAATGATCATAGAGGTTTTGCTTCAAAATCTAGCACACGTTTTGATTCAGTTTGACAGAAGTAGCACAAAGATGCCAAGGACTATATTAAACAGAATTAGATCCTTTTTATGTTTGGATGGTACATCTGTTGGCCCATGGTTTTATTTACATTGCTGGCCCGTTCCATCCAATGGCTGCTTTTAATGTTTGACACCAAGCAGACTACATAAGAAGACAGATTTGGTGAGTATATTTTTAGTACAAAGAGTAACATAAAATTGTCACACCATTAAGTGCTCCTGTTCTTTCTCATGTGTGGATGTGTAGCCGAAGGCAAATGCATGGTTAGGTGGAATACCTGCTCTGGGCTCATACAAATGGAATTTGTTACATGTATGATTAACATGCCATTCTTTATTTTTTGGCAATATGAAATTTTAGGAATAGAATTACTAAATCCACTATGCACAAAGGATTTAGAATGATTCTGCATTCATTCATACATGTGTTCACTTATCCATTCATTCATAGGTAGAATCATGTGTGTCTTCAAAAATTCCCCTAAGGCCTTAGTCAGACGGGCGTTTTTTCGCGCGATTTGCGGATCGCATGACGGATTCGCATCCGCAAATCGCGTGACCGGTGCGTGAAAATCGCCCGCAAATCGCCCGATAATCTGCTCCTAGCCGCGTTTCATTAGAAACGGGCCGGAGCTGTCCAGCGCATTGCATTCAATGGAGACTGCAATGGAGCTGCCTCCATTTAAAGCAATGCGCTGCGGGCGAGCCCGGGATGAATTGTCGGTAAGGGCTTAAATATATAAGCCCTTCCCTGCAATTCATCCTAAAATGTGTTAAAATAAAAAAAAAATTGTATACTCTCCTTCTCCCGGCAGCCGGAGCTCCGTGCGGCCGTCCTGCAGTGGGTGTGAAGGGGGTGTGAGTCAGACCTGCCCCCTGATTGGCTCAGCGCTGAGCCAATGAGAGGCATGCCTCACTCACACCCATTCATGAATTCATGAATGGATGTGAGTCAGACCTGCCCCTGATTGGCTCAGCACTGAGAGGCAGCAGTCACTCACCCATTCATGAATTCATGAATGGGTGTGTGAGTGAAACCGGCCTCTGATTGGTCAGGGCTGTAACCAATCAGAGGCAGATCATTCAGCAAGCGGGGATTTTAAGGCCCCGCCGGCTGAATAGTGCCGAGAAGCAGTTCAGGAGAACTGACAGCGGCCGCGGCTGGACTCCGGCTGCAGCGGAAAGGTGAGTATACAATTTTTTTTTATTTTAACACATTTTAGGATGAATTGCAGGGAAGGGCTTATATATTTAACCCCTTCCCGACAATTCACCCCGCGCACGCCGGCAGCCCATTGCTTTCAATGGAGCAGCTGTATTGCCGCTCCATTGAATTCAATGGGCAAACATCGTTCTTCTCTGCCACAGCTGTTACAGCTGTGGCAGAGAAGAATGATTTGTCTTCTATATGTTCTCAATGGGGTCGGCGCTGCTGCCACCGGCCCCATTGAGCGCATATACAGAAGAGAACAGGAATCGCAGATCGCAGATAGGTGCGATCTGCGATTTTTTGTTCTATAATTTATCGGACGAGCGCATAAAAAGCACTCATGTGTCTGATACCATTGCAAAGCAATGGTTTTATAAAATCGCCGGACGCATGCGCATGCGCAAATCGCGGCTAAAAACGCCCATCTGACTAAGGCCTAAGTGTGAAGGATACCATAATAAGTAAAGGCAGATAAACAGTACAAAATCCTAGTAATATGGTACTGAGCAAAATATTATTACTTGGAGATTGGCAGAAAATCACTTTAGAATTTGGCACTACCATAAAAGACCTTGATAGGGTAACATGAATGCAAAAAAGTGTAAAAAAAAATTGGAGTCTATACCAATGCCACCATTTTTGCCAATCAAGACAAGATCTGCTTCAGTGAGGACTGCTTTTCTGTAGGAGTTGTCTTTAATGCATCCACAGAAACCACTAATTGGTATATTTCCAATGTTTTTTTTCACCTGTGGGAATAAAGGATGACATGTTGGAATCTAACTTTCCCCGACTACTCTTTTCCCTGAGTTTGGCCATTAGGATACAGCATGAAAGACTCAATGCCCATATGAACTTCAAGTGTTCCCAGGAAAATCAGTGAGTTCTGACAACTTTTCGCCCAGTTATATTTTATTTAAACAGCTTCTCCGTTTATTTGTTTACTCATCTACGTCCATCCTGGAGACTCTGTAAATCCTCCGACTATGAATAAAGGTGAAACGGTTGGAAACACATAAGTGAATCAATGCTGTTATATGATGGAAGCTGAGTAGTTGTATTCAAGGGATGAAAAAGTGCTCGATGTTTTTGAAATAGGAATTGACTTCACATACTGGCATCACCTAGTCTGTGATTTACAATAAGTCATATATCAATTAGTAGAGCATGTATACATACTTGTGATGCCCAAGTCCTTAAAAGAAAATTACAAAATAGATTGGACAGCACCTTGATAAAAGATAATATACGAGAAGTTTATGTATAAGAGAATGGAACGTACCACGTGCTCAGTGGGGTCCCTGTAGAGGGTACAGGCCGTTGGCACCTCAGAGTCCAGGTGTGCCTTGTATTATTATGGTGGTTTTTTATATCCCATTGATATCCAAAGCTTGGAGAGCAGCCAGGGAATATGCCCAATTTATAAAAAAAGTGGGCACCAGTATTGAATAATGTTGATTTATGCAGCAATGTGCAAAAAAGGTTCCCTGCACCCGACGTCCCATGTACAGGAGCTAGCATTTTAATGAACTGAGTGCAGAGAACCTTTTTTGCACATTGTTGCATAAGGCTGCGTCCACACTAGCAATGTGATATCAATGTGAGAAAATCGCAGAGATGTCGCATCGGTGTTGTGTGCGATATCGCTGCATTTTCTCATGCTGATATTGTGATTTTGTTTTCCTACAAAGTCGCACATGGTGCTACAAAAAAGCGAGATTTTATAGCACAACGTGCAAGGATTTTCAGGGGGGTGGGGTGGGGTGGGGTTCAAATATAAGGCCTAGCCACATAAAAAACAAGGAATACATCACCTCTCAGGCTCTGTCATCTGGCTGCGCATCTCCCCTGAAGCTCCCCGGCAATTGTTTGAAGTTCTCCTGCAGAGCTTCCTGGTCAAGACTTTGAAAATCTCTGCCTCTAGAAAGCTCTGCCTCTGATTGGTTCTTGAGTGCCGTGCCTCAGCCACTTAGAGCCAGCGTTCGATAAACCAATCACAGCCATTCAATGATTGAAGTATCACTGTCACATTGCATCAAAATTGCGCGAGAAAAATGCTCGTGTGTAAGTGGTCTTAATCTACTTTATTCAAAATCTTAAAAAGGGCTATCTAGGATTAAATTATTAATGACTAGAGATGAGCGAGCACCAAAATGCTCGGGTGCTCGTTACTCGGGACGAAATTATCGCGATGCTCGAGGGTTCGTTTCGAGTAACGAACCCCATTGAAGTCAATGGGCGACCCGAGCATTTTTGTATAACGCCGATGCTCGCTAAAGTTTTCATTTGTGAAAATCTGGGCAATTCAAGAAAGTGATGGGAACGACACAGCAACCGATAGGGCAGGCGAGGGGCTACATGTTGGGCTGCATCTCAAGTTCACAGGTCCCACTATTAAGCCACAATAGCGGCAAGAGTGCCCCCCCCCCCCCCAACAACTTTTACTTCTGAAAAGCCCTCATTAGCAATGGATACCTTAGCTAAGCACCACACTACCTCCAACAATCACTGCCTGCATGACACTCCGCTGCCACTTCTCCTGGGTTACATGCTGGCCAACCCCCCCGCACGACCCAGTGTCCACAGCGCACACCAAATTGTCCCTACGCAGCCTTCAGCTGCCCTCATGCCACGCCACACTCATGTCTATTTATAAGTGCGTCTGCCAGAGGAACCACAGGCACACACTGCAGAGGGTTGGCACGGCTAGGCAGCGACCCTCTTTAAAAGGGGCGGGGCGATAGTCCACAATGCTGTACAGAAGCAATGAGAAATCCAATCCTGTGCCACCTCCATCTGGAGCTGCACACATGGGCATAGCAATGGGGAACCTATGTGCCACACACTATTCATTCTGTGTCTGCATGCCCCAGTCAGACCGCGTTTTTTTTTAAAATAGTCACAGGCAGGTACAACTCCGCAATGGGAATTCCGTGTGCACCCACAGCATGGGTGGCTCCCTGGAACCCACCGGCGGTACATAAATATATCCCATTGCATTGCCCATCACAGCTGAGGTAATAATGTCATGTTTAATGCAGGTGGGCTTCGGCCCACACTGCATGCCCCAGTCAGACTGGGGTTCTTTAGAAGTGGACACAGATGCATTTACAACTCCCTGTGGACCCACAGCATGGGTGGCTCCCTGGAACCCACCAGCGGTACATAAATATATCCCATTGCATTGCCCATCACAGCTGAGGTAATAATGTAATGTTTAATGCAGGTGGGCTTCGGCCCACACTGCATGCCCCAGTCAGACTGGGGTTCTTTAGAAGTGGACACAGATGCATTTACAACTCCCTGTGGACCCACAGCATGGGTGGCTCCCTGGAACCCACCAGCGGTACATAAATATATCCCATTGCATTGCCCATCACAGCTGAGGTAATAATGTAATGTTTAATGCAGGTGGGCTTCGGCCCACACTGCATGCCCCAGTCAGACTGGGGTTCTTTAGAAGTGGACACAGATGCATTTACAACTCCCTGTGGACCCACAGCATGGGTGGCTCCCTGGAACCCATCGGCGGTACATAAATATATCCCATTGCATTGCCCATCACAGCTGAGGTAATAATGTCATGTTTAATGCAGCTGGGCTTCGGCCCACACTGCATGCCCCAGTCAGACTGGGGTTCTTTAGAAGTGGACACAGATGCATTTACAACTCCCTGTGGACCCACAGCATGGGTGGCTCCCTGGAACCCACCGGCGGTACATAAATATATCCCATTGCATTGCCCATCACAGCTGAGGTAATAATGTCATGTTTAATGCAGGTGGGCTTCGGCCCACACTGCATGCCCCAGTCAGACTGGGGTTCTTTAGAAGTGGACACAGATGCATTTACAACTCCCTGTGGACCCACAGCATGGGTGGCTCCCTGGAACCCACCGGCGGTACATAAATATATCCCATTGCATTGCCCATCACAGCTGAGGTAATAATGTAATGTTTAATGCAGGTGGGCTTCGGCCCACACTGCATGCCCCAGTCAGACTGGGGTTCTTTAGAAGTGGACACAGATGCATTTACAACTCCCTGTGGACCCACAGCATGGGTGGCTCCCTGGAACCCACCGGCGGTACATAAATATATCCCATTGCATTGCCCATCACAGCTGAGGTAATAATGTCATGTTTAATGCAGGTGGGCTTCGGCCCACACTGCATGCCCCAGTCAGACTGGGGTTCTTTAGAAGTGGACACAGATGCATTTACAACTCCCTGTGGACCCACAGCATGGGTGGCTCCCTGGAACCCACCGGCGGTACATAAATATATCCCATTGCATTGCCCATCACAGCTGAGGTAATAATGTAATGTTTAATGCAGGTGGGCTTCGGCCCACACTGCATGCCCCAGTCAGACTGGGGTTCTTTAGAAGTGGACACAGATGCATTTACAACTCCCTGTGGACCCACAGCATGGGTGGGTGCCAGGAAGCCACCGGTGGTACATAAAAATATCCCATTGCATTGCCCATCACAGCTGATGTTACGTCAACTGTAATGCAGGTGGGCAAAAAATTAATTGGATTACACTGTAGGCGAGGGCCCACAAAAATTGGTGTACCAACAGTACTAATGTACCTGAGAAAAATTGACCATGCCCAACCGAGAGGGCAGGTGAAACCCATTAATCGCTTTGGTTAATGTGGCTTAATTGGTAACTAGGCCTGGAGGCAGCCCAGTTAAAATAAAAATTGGTTGAGGTGAAAGTTTCAACGCTTTAATGAGCATTGAAACGTATAAAAATTGTTTACAAAAATTATATGACTGAGCCTTGTGGGCCTAAGAAAAATTGCACGTTCGGCGTGATTACGTCAGGTTTCAGGAGGAGGAGCAGGAGGAGGAGGATGAATATTATACACAGATTGATGAAGCAAAAAGGTCCCCGTTTTGGATGGTGATAGAGAACGATGCTTCCATCCATGGGTGCAGCCTACGTATTGTTTATGTATCGCTGCTGTCCGCTGGTGGAGAAGAGAAGTCTGGGGAAATCCAGGCTTTGTTCATCTTGATGAGTGTAAGCCTGTCGGCACTGTCGGTTGACAGGTGGGTACGCTTATCCGTGATGATTCCCCCAGCCACACTAAACACCCTCTCTGACAAGACGCTAGCCGCAGGACAAGCAAGCACCTCCAGGGCATACAGCGCGAGTTCAGGCCACGTGTCCAGCTTCAAGACCCAGTAGTTGTAGGGGGCAGAGGCGTCACGGAGGACGGTCGTGCGATCGGCTACGTACTCCCTCACCATCCTTTTACAGTGCTCCCATCAACTCAGCCTTGACTGGGGACCGGTGACACAGTCTTGCAGGGGAGCCATAAAGCTGTCAAAGGCCTTAGAGAGTGTTCCCCTGCCTGCGCTGTACATGCTGCCTGATCTCTGCGCCTCCCCTGCTACCTGGGCCGCGGAAATGCGCCTTCGGCCACTAGCGCTGTCGGATGGGAAGTTTACCATCAGTTTGTCCACCAGCGCCCTGTGGTATAGCATCATTCTCGAACCCCTTTCCTCTTCGGGAATGAGAGTGGAAAGGCTCTCCTTATACCGTGGGTCCGCAGTGTGTACACCCAGTAATCTGTAGTGGCCAGAATGCGTGTAACGCGAGGGTCACGAGAAAGGCATCCTAACATGAAGTCAGCCATGTGTGCCAGGGTACCTGTACGCAACACATGGCTGTCCTCACTAGGAAGATCACTTTCAGGATCCTCCTCCTCCTCTGGCCATACACGCTGAAAGGATGACAGGCAAGCTGCATCTGTACCCTCACCATGTTGGAGTTGGTATTCCACTATAGCTCTACGCTGCTCATAGAGTCTGGCCAACATGTGGAGCATAGAGTTCCACTGTGTGGGCACGTCGCACAGCAGTCGGTGCACTGGCAGATTAAACCGATGTTGCAGTGTCCGCAGGGTGGCAGCGTGCGTGTGGGATTTGCGGAAATGTGCGCAGAGCTGGCGCACCTTTCCGAGCAGGTATGACAAGTGGGGGTAGCTTTTCAGAAAGCGCTGAACCACCAAATTAAAGACATGGGCCAGGCATGGCACGTGCGTGAGGCTGCCGAGCTGCAGAGCCGCTACCAGGTGACGGCTGTTGTCACACACGACCATGCCCGGTTGGAGGCTCAGCGGCGCAAGCCAGCAGTCGGTCTGCTCTGTCAGACCCTGCAGCAGTTCGTGGGCCGTGTGGCTCTTCTCTCCTAAGCTGAGTAGTTTCAGCACGGCCTGCTGACGCTTGCCCACCGCTGTGCTGCCACGCCGCGTGACACCGACTGCTGGCGACGTGGTGCTGCTGCTGACACATCTTGATTGCGAGACAGAGGTTGCGTAGGAGGAGGAGGAGGGTGGTTTAGTGGAGGAAGCATACACCCCCGCAGATACCACCACCGAGCTGGGGCACGCAATTCGGGGGGTGGGTAGGACGTGAGCGGTCCCAGGCTCTGACTCTGTCCCAGCCTCCACTAAATTCACCCAATGTGCCGTCAGGGAGATATAATGGCCCTGCCCGCCTGTGCTTCTCCACGTGTCTGTTGTTAAGTGGACCTTGGCAGTAACCGCGTTGGTGAGTGCGCGCACAATGTTGCGGGAGACGTGGTCGTGCAGGGCTGGGACGGCACATCGGGAAAATTAGTGCCGACTGGGAACCGAGTAGCGCGGGGCAGCCACCGCCATCATGCTTTTGAAAGCCTCCATTTCCACAAGCCTATACGGCAGCATCTCTAGGCTGATCAATTTTGCAATGTGCACGTTTAATGCTTGAGCATGTGGGTGCGTGGCGTCGTACTTGCGCTTGCGCTCAAACAGCGGCGCTAGCGACGTCTGGACGCTACGCTGAGAGACATTGCTGGATGGGGCCGAGGACAGCGGAGGTGAGGGTGTGGGTGCAGGCCAGGAGACGGTACTGCCTGTGTCCTCAGAGGGGGGTTGGATCTCAGTGGCAGGTTGGGGCACAGGGGGAGAGGCCGTGGTGCAAACCGGAGGCGGTGAACGGGCATCGTCCCACCTTGTGGGGTGTTTGGCCATCATATGCCTGCGCATGCTGGTGGTGGTGCCTCCCCAGCTGATCTTGGCGCGACAAAGGTTGCACACCACTGTTCGTCGGTCGTCAGGCGTCTCTGTGAAAAACTGCCACACCGTAGAGCACCTTGACCTCTGCAGGGTGGCATGGCGCGAGGGGGCGCTTTGGGAACCAGTTGGTGGATTATTCGGTCTGGCCCTGCCTCTACCCCTGGCCACCGCACTGGCTCGGCCTTTGCCCACACCCTGACTTGGGCCTCCGCGTCCTCGCCCGCGTCCACGTCCTATAGGCCTACCCCTACCCCTCAGCATGGTGTATTAGCAGTAGTGCAGAAACAGAACGCTGTAATTAAATGTGCCGCTTATTGGCCTGTGGTTGGAGGCTGACTTCGTTTACGGAACGGCAGGAAATAATTTGGCGCACGCCTGCTGTAACACTTAGCTAGCTGCGTATTTATTTGTAGAACTACTACACCCAGCACACACAGACCCAGAACACTGAGCACAGTGACAGGCAGGCCAAATAGATTTTTTGCCCAATATTTTTTGGAAAAGGACCACTGCGTATATTCAATCAATAATATATGTCTTCTGGCCCTGCCTACACAATTCTGTCCCTGGAGTATTACTCACAGAACTGCAGAGTGTTGCACTGTTATTAACTGCAACAGAGCGGTGATTTCAGAGCCAGGAAATAATTTGACGCACGCCTGCTGTAACACTTAGCTGGCTGCGTATTTATTTGTAGAACTACTACACCCAGCACACACAGACCCAGAACACTGAGCACAGTGACAGGCAGGCCAAATAGATTTTTTGCCCAATATTTTTTTGAAAAGGACCACTGCGTATATTCAATCAATAATATATGTCTTCTGGCCCTGCCTACACAATTCTGTCCCTGGAGTATTACTGCAGGGCGCAATGCTCTGCACGGCCGATATACCAAAAAAAAAAAAAGTGCAACACTGCAAAAAGCGGCCTCCACACTACTGCACACGGTTACATGTGGCCCTAAGAAGGACCGTTGGGGTTCTTGAAGCCTACAATAACTCCTAACGCTCTCCCTGCCTCCACACTTCTGTCCCTGGAGTATTACTGCAGGGCGCAATGCTCTGCACGGCCGATATACCAAAAAAAAAAAAAGTGCAACACTGCAAAAAGCGGCCTCCACACTACTGCACACGGTTACATGTGGCCCTAAGAAGGACCGTTGGGGTTCTTGAAGACTACACTAACTCCTAACACTCTCCCTACAGCAGCTCCAACACGATAGCACTGTCCCTCAGCTATGTCACAACGCATCTGAGGCGAGCCGCGGGAGGGGCCGATTTTTATACTCGGGTGACACCTGATCTCGCCAGCCACTCACTGCAGGGGGGTGGTATAATGCTTGAACGTCGCAGGGGGAAGTTGTAATGCCTTCCCTGTCTTTCAATTGGCCAGAAAAGCGCGCTAACGTCTCAGAGATGAAAGTGAAAGTAACCCGAACATCGCATGGTGCTCGTTACGAGTAACGAGCATCTCGAACACGCTAATACTCGAACGAGTATCAAGCTCGGACGAGTACGTTCGCTCATCTCTATTAATGACCTATCCCTAGGATGGGTTCAATAGCAGATCACTTGGGGTCCCAATCCTGAAACCCCCACAATCAGCTGATTGAAGGGATTGCAGAACTTGGTCGAGCATTGTGGCCTCTTCAATGTATATCAAGCACAGTGCCATACAATGTGTAGCGTGCATTGATGTAAGAAGAAAAAGGTGGAGCACTCCTTAATTAGACTATATTAATGATGCAATGTGGATGGAATTTATATGCGTAAAGAACTCAATCATTTGAATGTCTTCATGTATACAAGTAATTTTTCACTTGGACTGATGTCCTATTTTTGTGTCTAGCATGACGATGGGTCATATCATGTAGGGAGTCCTGCACCTCGCACAGGATTCAGACAGGACATATGAGAATCTCTATTGTAAATTGCATTGAATGGCTGAGCGCTGCCTCTGATTGGCTGAGCACTATGACCAATCACAGACAGCGCTCAGCTGTCATTCAATGAATGGCTGAGCACTGCCTGTGATTGGCTAAGCGCTCAGCCAATCAGATACAGCCCTTTCAGAAGGTGGGGATTTTAAAATCCCCACCTGCTGCAAGAGCTTCAGAACAATGTTGAGGAGTGAAGCGACAAGATGCGCTGGAGCCCCGACAGTGGTGGAGAGGTGAGCATATTTTTTTTTTTTACACAAGCTATGGATGATTTTCAGGGAAGGGCTTATATTTTAAGCCCTTTCCCGAACATCACTGCTGGGGTTGCCTACAGCCCATTGCTTTCAATCGGGCCGGCGGCATCTCTGGCCCTATTGAAAGCATTGAGAGAAGATCACGATCCTCTGCCACAGCTCTGACAGCTGTGGGAGGGGATTCTTTCATTCCTATGAGGAGTCTCATCATCACTGAACACTGTGACAGTGCTGTCACAGTGTTCAGTGATGATGGGACTTCCTGTGGGGAATCTTTACGCACAGCATGGACCTTGCCGCTGCATGCATGTCCTATCTTTTGCAGGTGTAAAGATTTTGCACCTGTAAAAGACAGACATGTGAACACATCATAGGGACCCAATGGTTCTATCAGACACATAGCCATGTGCAAAAAAAAACACTCATCTGACTTCGCCCTTAGGGTGAGATTTGAAGCTTAGTTCTGTGCCAAGTCCATAAGTATAGAGATGTCCTGTAAAAGGAAGAAGCAGAGGCACTTCCAACGCATAGGGAGAACTTACCAGAAAGTGGGCGTTTTTAAACTTACTGGGAATGCGGTGCAGCCATTCGGATATTAAAAGATGCATAAAGTCAGATTAATTAACCTTATTTATCTACTGTTTTTCCCTGAAAATGAGCCCTAACATAATTTTTCAGGGTTTTTGGGGAGGCTTGAAATATAAGCCCTACCCTGAAAATAAGCCGTAATTATAGTTGATAAAAAAAAGTCAATAGGAATGCTTTAGCTGTGTCACTTAACCAACAGCCTGGGTCTAGGACCATCCTGCTGCTTTCTAGAGCCCTGGCGCGACCTCACAGGATCACTTCCTGGTTATTGGATTCATAAATCCCGTCTCCATGAAGCAATGGCTGTGATTGATTCTTCTAGTGCCGCGATTCAGCCAATCAATGCAGCACTCGAAGAACCAATCACAGCCATCATTTTGGTGAAGGCCAGATTTATGAATCCCTTTACCAGGAAGTGATCCTATGTGGGCGGCCTAGGACTACAGGAACCGCATCCGGATCTGCAGAGCAGCGGGAAGGACCTAAACTGAGCCTGCTGGGTAAGTAAAATAAGGCATACCCTGCAAATATGTCCTAGCATATCTTTTGGGTGAAAAATTATTATAAGACCCTGTCTTAATATTGTATGTAGTACCAGCACAATAGATGCATTTTGAGATGACAACGCTCTTCCTCAGTAATGCTGAGGGTGCATGGCTGTGTATGACAGAGGGCAAAGACGTGTCCCCATGCCTGTTCCTGATATTGATGACCTATCCCAAGGGATCTTCAATATTTACGTCAAGGATAACCTCTTTAACATGGAGAAAATGTACAATAGAAGTATTTAATATTATTTATTCACTATTACCATTTAGAGATCACAATATAATGGAGGTTTAGAGCCCGTTTAAACATGCGTTAAAAATACGGTAAATATTGTGGTTATCCTGTATGACATAAAAAGCCCATATAGTTTTTAGTTGGGTTGCATTACTTTAAAGAAGGACAAGCAGCTATGGAGCATTTCTATTACTGTTTATCTCCGGAGAAACAAAATGATCGGACAGCATCCTATCCAACCTGTATGATCCTAGTTTCTCCCATTAACAGTGGGTTTTGCAGCCTCTATGGACCTTAGATTGCTGCAGAACTTGATGGGATCCAAGGACAGAAATCCTATGGCCCAAAGAGCCGGAGATAAAGTGCAACGGGTTGCAATATTTTTGTAATTCAAGGGGTTAAGAATATCTACTTTTTTATCTTCTCTGTTCATTTCCAGCAAGGGCAGCATCTGCCACTGGAGCTTTAGGGTAAATGAGGTTTTGCCTGGTTAAATATTTTTCTTTCATTTTTTTTGTTGCATTAAGCATCTTATATGTATTTGTACAGAATCCCATTCAAATGGAGCACAAGAAGGCATACATTAATTAACCACCATTTGTATTTGCACTCACGAGTCTGATCAAATCCAGGCCTTTTAAACAAGACACAGCCTCCATGCACTTGGTTACTGTAAGACATGCAGAAGACGATTTTCTTTTGTTCGAGGATAATGGTCTGCGCTTAGCAAAGTTGATTCAGGGCTTCAAGCATTAAGTGCATCTCTTTTGGCAGCATTTGCAATTTTATGAAATGAGACTGGGTTCTCCAACTATTCATTGCTAAACTGGAGTAGTAATCAGGAATTTTATGGCCTTGAGACTAGGATACAGAATAGTTTTATACAGAGGGATATGGTTCACTATCCGTTTATAATGGTAAAGCTGCATTATCTGTTCTCCAAATACGCAGACATACTGTATATAGTGATGTCTGGATTTAACTCCCAAGTAATAATTATTGACTTTTTCCCACTTTTCCCGCAAATTTTACCTTAAAGACGAAGTCAGACGAGCGTTTTTTTGTGCGCGCCTATAAGTGCAAAAAAAAGCAAGTCTGATAGAACCACTGGTTTCCTATGGTGTGCTCACATGTCCGTCTTTTACAGGCGTAAAATACTTGCACCTGCAAAAGATAGGACATTCGTGCGCTGGGAAGGTCCATGCTGTGCGTAAAAAGTTCCCTATGGGGGGCCCCTTATCTCTGAACACTGTGACAGCACTGTCACAGTGTTCAGTGACAAGGGGACTCCCCACAGGGATGAGGGAATCCCCTGCCACAGCTGTCACAGCTGTGGCAAAGGACAGCGATGCCATCCCATTGCTTTCAATGGGGCTGGCGCTACTGCAGCCAGCCCCATTGAAAGCAATGCAGTGATTTTCAGGGAAGGGCTGGAATTATAAGCCCTTCCCTAAAAATCATCCCTAGCTAGTGAAAAAAAACCCATCACCTCTGCACCGCTGTCGAGGCTCCTGCGTATCTTGTTGCTGGCTTCACCGGCACTCTTCTGCCCTTCTGCAGCTTGTTCTCCTGCAAGAGATTTAAAAATCCCTGCCTCCTAAAAGGGCTGTTTCTGATTGGCTGAGCGCTCAGCCAGTCACAGGCAGTGCTTAGCCATTCATTGAATGACAGCTGAGCGCTGCCTGTGATTGGTCACAGCGCTCAGCCAGTCAGAGGCAGCGCTCAACCATTCATTGAATTCAATTGGTGCAATAAAATCAATAGGTATTGAGCTACAGCCATGCGAATTTTTAACATGCGCAGAGCACTTTCTTTTTGCGCACGCAGGTGCGCAAAAAAGAAAAAAACGCTCATCTGGCTGAGTTCTAAAGTGATTGACCGAGTCTGCACACGCAATATGCAGAGAATATAGCCCATTGGTTTCAATGGTTCATTCTCACATTCCTTTTCCCCCCCAAAATGCAGCATGCTCTACTTTTGCGTGTATTTGTGCACCAAAGGACCCCAAGTCTATGGGAGGTACGCAAATGTGCGTGCAATGCGTAATGGGATGGGCAAAATGCTGCATAATTTTGTGAGAAAAAGGATCACACCTGGAACTCATTAGTCTAATTAGCCTGCATAAAAACATGTCCTGCAAGTGCAAAAAGTCAAGTAAAATAGGCTGATGCATGCAAAAAATCCGTGCTCATTCCACAAAGATGCAGTGCTGAGGCGCGTGCAAAAATTTATGTGCCTGTACTAAGCCATCCTTATTGCAAAATGGCACAACCTTTAATAATTAATTTGAGAGCTATGCTGTTTTGCACTAAAACCATATGTCAACGTGCACTGTGACTGCTATGTGTGACCTCAGCCTTAAGATAGTTCCTTGTGAACTATGAATCCCAGCAGTTCTGGAATGCCTGAAGCTATCAGGACATGCTGGGACTTTTGCTCCCCTTGGAGGGGAAAGTGATGGTGGGAATGTGAATTAATCTTAATTACCAAGATACTATTTTTCAGTCTGCTGCAAGGCCTTTGTCTTGGACTGATTCTGTCATAGTGGTCCTCTGAATAGCCCGAAGCCTGACCTCTTTCATTTCACTAGTGATCCACCCCAATCAGTGAGCCGGACATACATGCCTACTCAGCCACACGCTGTAGCCAACAGCAAGAGGCTACTCAGTGATCGGTGAAGAGAGTCCCTGCAGCAACATCAAAAACGTGAGGTGACCCTAACTATGGCTAAATGGCAACAGGGAATGTGGCAAGAGTCAGATATTACATAAGTTTAAGAACCACAAATATACATGAAATAAGGTGTAACAACACCCCACGTAACATAATATTAAAATGGTTTTCTAGGTGGTGGTTTTCTCAAAGAAGATGGAAGTATGTATAGTATTGTCACAACTCACCGGCCATGTTGGAGGATGGGGCCAGGGTGGCGTTATGGCATCAGCCCTGGCCTACATGATCCTCATGCACAGAATGCTCACTGTTATATATATATATATATATATATATGCCCCCGAATGGTCTACCTTCAGACTGAGAGTATAACCGATGTCTTTGGTGAGAAGGAGTCGGAATAAATGTAGACTAACCCTTCCAACCAAGTAATCTATCCTCATACCAGCAGATAAGTGTCCCTGTCGGCATCCAGCACAATGTAGGCCAGAGCTGATGCCATAACATCACCCTGGTCCTGAGCCTCCAACACGGCCAGCGAGTCGTGACAATACTATGCCTACTATGCATATTCCATCTTCTTTGAGAAGACCACCACCTAGAAATCCATGTTAATGCCATTTTAGATGGTCGCCTCAAATAATAAACAAAATTTAATTATGTGTGAATTCTTGGGGGGAAAAAAAAGGCCAAAAAAAGGTGCAAAACTCAGCAAATAAAATGTAAAGCTACTTTAAAAAACAGTAAAATTATTTTGTGCTATAAAACCACAGAAAAGACCTCCTGGTAACACCATGTAATACGGAAAAATTAATCTATAAATGATTTTATGTCTTGTAAGCAAACAGGTTATTAATGTGTATCTGGGGTCATTCTCACCCTCAGTAAGAAAAATGGGAACTTTAAAGAATTCCCATATAAACTATATGTGTCTCTCACACCCCAGCATGAATCCATATGTTCTATTCCCAACATATTCTTTATGGAGAAGGAAAGACATGATTTCATTAGCTAAACTCCTTTCCCTGGAGGTCACATAATAGGTTAATGCGGATGTGAACTCTGTTTACTGTTAGTGTTAGGGAAAGAGTGGCTTTTTAACAAGTTACTCATAGCTGGAAAAATCCCAGCTTTGCGAGTTGTCCTGGAAAGCTTGCCAAGTGTTCATGAGAAACACAAGGATGGGAAAAAGTTCAGATGTGCCTTTAAAGACATATTTGTGGAAAACCGAATGTCTTAAAACACACTTTCATACACAAATAAATATATACTTATGGAAAATGATCAATTATCCATGGTTTAAAAAAAAAAAAAAAAAATTCTCATGTAGTAAACTTAAAAAAAAAAGGTAAAAGGAATTATTACTTTCTTGGGACTTGTAACAACAACTAAACTATTGACCTGACTTTACACTGTAATTTCTGTACTTTAAATGTTAACATAGGTTCTTTAAAGAGAAATGTTTCCAACAGTTTGGATCAAATATTTAACAATTTTCAACCAGAATCAGAGCTGTTAAAGATCATATTGTTGGCCCCTAATTCCGTCTCCAGTGCTTGGGGATAACTGTTAAGGTATTAGAAATATATTCTGGCTGCAATACAAAGAGGTTTTGCAATAGATGACATGTCGGTAGGATATTCCTTCACTTGTAGATATGGGGGACCCAACTACTGGGACTGCCGATCCTGAAAATGAAGAGTCTATAGAGCTAAAAAACTGCTGTAGCTCCTTTCAAAGGGTTTCTCTTATAGCGGTGCTTTCATCCATGGGCTGTACAGTGAACTGCAGGACAGCCTTCATTCTCTTGTATGTAGCTGTGTTGGAGGTAAATAAGCAAGAAGGCCTCTATTTCTTCACTTGCAAGATCACTAGGAGGTTGTACTCCCACTAATCCTAATTTTATAGCATATCTTAGAAATTAGACTTGCACAGAAGGTATAGTTATGCCTCCTTATGCAAGTCTAGTGTGTAGGTCTTAAAATAAACCACACAATTCAAGGGGTTGTCAAATGACATATGCTCAATATGTCTTTTATCCAGATAACCATGAGACCTCGGAGGGGGTTAAAGAGGTTGTACTACTTCTAGCTGTTTTGCTGCAGGAATCAGACAGCTCTGAACATTGCTTAGACCTCATGTCCACGGGGAAAATCAGGCCCGCTACGGATTCTCCATGGAGAATCCGCAGCGGGTCCCTCCTGCCCCGCGGACATGAGGCATAGAAATAAGAATTAACTTACCTCTCGCCCGCTCCGGATCTTCCCTTCTTTTTGTCTCCGTCGCGGCCGGATCTTCTTTCTTCGGCACGGCGGATGCGCAGGGCACGTCGGTTGCGTGCCTCGCGCATGCGCCAGACCGAAGAAGAAAGATCCGGCCGCGACGGAAAGAAGATGAAGCCGCGGCAAAGGGAAGATCCGGAGCAGGTGAGTAAATTCCGATTTTGGTCTCCTCAATAGAAGCCTATGGTAGCCATCCCCGCGGGAGACCCGCACGAAAATGGAGCATGGTCCAGATTTTTTCATGCTCCATTTTTTTTTAAATCACTTTTATTGACAATCCGCGGTTATTTATCTACCCGCGCGTGGTCAATGCATCCCTATGGGATGCGGATCCGCGGGCAGGAGAAGAGTTAAAATCCGCTGCGGATTTTAATTCTTCTTTTGCCCGTGGACATGAGGCCTTAGTGCCCAGGTTGGTATTGTAGGGTGAGTTTCATTCAAAGGACTTAGCTTGCAGAACCGACTAGTGAAACAGCTAGAACACACTTTTATGGTTTTTCCTTGTGTAAAGAACCACAGAAGAGTGCACCACAAGGATGTCGGATTCTTAGATAGGCAATGCAATGCTTCCTGGGGAAAAAAAGCCATGCAAATGAGTGATATAGTAATCCTCTACAAAAGCACCCATTGGAATGGTAGCTACCATATGAGTCAATGTCCATCCTTTTTACAGACCTTGAAATATGAGTAGGGCTGTGAGGCAAACTAGAATATACATGTTTCTTTCCACATGTAGAAATTTTAAAACACGCACACCCCCGGCCTCAGTTGACCAAACCAGAAACCTACTGTACACTGATGAGGGGCAGTATCCCTAAAACAGCTGAATGTACATGGGTATTCCACTTTGGCTCACATTCCTGGTCATTGCAAGGCCTGTTAAAAGGTTAGTCATTGACTCACAGGGTAGCTACCATTTCAATATGTGGTGCTGTAGAGCGTCAGAGGATCATGCCCTCAGTCATTCAGATCACTTGGAAGGCACATCAAACAAGTTCTGAAGGAGAGCTAATAGATAAGGTGACTAGTTGTCCTAATTTAGGCAGGGCATTCCCACTTTGGGATCCTGTGTCCTGCTTCTCCCAGGGTTCCAGGTGGGACAGCCATTTGTCCCACTTTCTGGACATCTGTCTCGCTACTGTCCCGCTTTTGGGATGCAAGCTCACCATTAGAGTAATCACTGTGCAGCACTGACTGCAGTGTGTGCATCTGAGATCTTCATCCCCTCCTCCCTTGACCTTCTCCTCTTTGAGGGGAGAAGGGAGGAGGCGGTGATGTGGGCCCATTGAAAAAAGGGAACAGCAGTACTCTGAAGACCAGAAGAAGGAGGGAATATGGGTTTCAGGGGGACTCTATTACTACTGAGGCCTCTTTGGGGGACACTAATACTACTGCGGCTGATATAGGGGTCACTATTATTATTGGAGCCACTGTGGGGGTCACTATTACTACTGGAGCTACTGTGGAGGATCACTATTACTACTGAGGCTAATATAGGGGGTACTATTATTACTGGGACTACTGTGGGGGTCACTATTTCTTCTGAGGCTAATATAGCGGTCACTATTACTACTGGAGCTACTGTCAGGGTCACTATTACTACTGGGGTTTATATAGGGATCACTATTACTACTGGGACTATTGTTGGGGTCACTATTACTATGGAGGCTAATATAGCAGTCAGTATTACTCCTAGGGCCGATATAGGGGTCAATATTACTACTGGGGATAATATAAGGAACACTATTACTAATGAGGATACTGTAGGGGTCACTATTACTACTGAGGACACTATGGGGGTCACTATGGAGGTTACTATTACTACTGGGGCTGATATAGGGATCATTGTTGCTACTGAGGCCACTGTGGGGGTCACTATTATGACTGGAACAAATTTAAGGGTCACTGTTACTACTGGGGCTAATATGAGGGTCACTATTACTACTGGGGCCAATATAGGGGACAGTATTAATACTGAGGCCACTGTGGGGGGTCACTATTACTACTGGGCTAATATAGGGGTTATTATTACTACTGGGGCCAATATAGGGGACAGTATTACTACTAAGGCTACTGTGGAGGTCACGCTTACTATTGAGGCCACTGTGGGGGTCACTATTACTACTGATGCCACTGTGGGGGACACTATTACTACTGGAGCTACTGTGGGGGTTACTATTACTGCTGGGTTTGATATAGGGGTCACTATTACTACTGGGGATGATATAAGGGGCACTATTACTACTGGGGCCACTATGGGGGTCATTGTTACTACTAGGGTGATATAGAGTACATTATTACTGCTGGTGCAGATATAGGGGACACTATTACAACTTAGGCCGATATAGGGGACACTATTACTAATAAGGCCACTCTGCACATGGCAGCATACCTCTAGCTGACTTAAGGTATGTTTAAAAGTGGTGAAAATGCTGCACAATGTCCACAGGGAAAATTTCTGCGGCAAACTACACAGCATTTCCACATCCAAACATAGTGAAAATCTGAACCATTGGTGCGCATTTTGAGTGGAAATTAGCCGCGTATCTGCAGCGCCCCCTTACCTTCCCTGAAGGCTTCACACTATCAGCGCTGCACGGCTTCCAGTTCCCAGCGGCCTGTAGTGGCCTCACCTGACCAGCATCACCTGACCAGCAACACCGCACCTGACCAGGACGCTGGGAACCGTTAGCTGGGCAGTGCTGACAGAGAGAAGCATTCGGAGGAGGTGAGGGGAGTGCTACATAGCATGAAATCAGCTGCGGATGTGCGGCTGATTTCCAGTCAAAATTTGCACCAATGGTACGAATATAGACTGGTTTTTGGATGCGGAAATACTGCAAAATTTGCACACTGTCTTTTTTGAAACGACCCTGCACATTTTAATGACTGATAACAAATCATATGTTGTGATAAGCTCCGCCCCCTGACCACACCCCTTCGACCCACTGTGACCCAGGGGAAATCTGGTCACCTTTTAATAGATCTACTGTCTGCTCTGTCCCAGTAAAGTTCTTCAGTGCTTGGAGTATGATAAGTCCTTCTACAATTAATATTTTGTCATGACTTAGAGATCAGTCAAACTTCAAAGTGTATTTATTCAGTAATGCCACAGTGTTTCAGAATAAAACACTCATAGGGCCAACTGGCATTCCTGTCCTGAGTTCATGCTGACTATGGTTCGGGCTACATGAAACTAATGACAGAATCCCTTTAACATGTTACTTTATTATACAAACACAAATAAAGTTTTCTTTTTATTATACGCCCAGCATCCGATGATTGTACCTGGACCGCGCTGACAGTAGATCTACTTCTTCTCTCTTCTGTCTGACTGTGCAAACCTCGATGATTTCGAGTGAAGTGCACCAAAGTCAAGGCTGCAGTTCCCCTTGTGATAAAATGCTACTTAGTAGTGTGCCTGCTTGCACAACTGCTCCAGGTGAGTGCATCATTACCATATACCTGCTGCTAATTGTAAAACAATCCAGCCTTCTCTTTTTTTTTTTCTGCACAGCTTTAATTGAGAATGTCCTTTTATCTGTCAAAACTGCAGATGAATTGTAATTGGGTTACTTAGGAAGATAATGATCCAAACACAAAAGCATAACTAAATCTGAATGAAGACGTGCAAAAATAATTTTCGATTGACCAAGACAAAGAGCAAACATCTAAATATGAAATGATAAGACTCAATCAAGAAGTGGTAACTAGAGATGAGCGAGCCTACTCGGTCACGCCCCTTTTTCACCCGAGCACCGCGATTTTCGAGTACTTCCGTACTCAGGCGAAAAGATTCGGGGGGCGCCGTGGGTGAGTGGGGGGTTGCATCGGGGAGTGGGGGGGGGAAAGGGAGAGAGAGAGCTCCCCCCTGTTCCCCGTTGCTACCCCCCGCGCCGCCACGCCTCCCCCCGCCCCCCCGGCGCCCCCCGAATCTTTTCACCCGAGTACTGAAGTACTCGAAAATCGCGGTGCTCGATCGAGTAATTACTCAAAACGAGTATACTCGCTCATCTCTAGTGGTAACATATATACTGTATGTGTTCGAATTAAAGTAGTTCTGTAAAGGGGAAAAAATAGGCCAACAAGCACGCTAACATTTCTCAAAGGTGATGTGAAAGACTGATACAGATTATAGCAAGTGTTTTTTTTTAAAGGGAACCTGTTTGCTATAAGCACCATGAAGTTATGTTGCTTATAGTTCAACCCCTTAGTGACGAAGCCTGTTTGCGCCTTAATGACCAATTAATTTTTCAGTTTTTTTCATCGTCACATTGCTAGAACCACAACCTTTTAATTTTTTTAGCCATATAACCATATGAGGGCTTGCTTTTTGCAGGACAAGTTGTATTTCTTAGTGGCATCATTTTTGGGTACAGGGATTAGGGAAAAAGAAAAAATCCTTCATTCATACAAGCGTATATCGTCCGCGCTTTCACGGCTGGCCGATATACGCTGTCCATCTGATGCATTGGTTTACAATGCATCATTTTGGATTTGTGTATTCCCGCAGCGTAAAAGTGCCCGGCCAGCCAAGATAGCGTATACTGTGTGCATGTTGGCCGAGTGATTTACACCAGACAAAAAAGATAGATAGGGAACTATCTTCTGGACAGAATACGGCGGCGGCTCCCATAGACTCCTATGGGAACCTATGATTGCTGCCGGAGAAAGGAGATGGGAGGGAGTTTAGCAGCATGCCGGCTGGCAAGGGACGGAGCGGAGGAGGGAAGGGGGTGGGAGTTTAGCCGGCATGCTGCTAAACTCCCACCCCCTTCCCTCCTCCGCTCCGTCCCTTGCCAGCTGTTTGCAATGGGAGGGACAGGAGCTAGTTGTTAAGCCGACAAGGTGCAGAGAGGGGATGGGAGTTTAGCACACTAGCTCCCGCCGGACCCCACCCCTTCCTCTTCCTAAGTGCTAAACTGTCTCCCCCCGCCTGATGGCATTCTGGGCTCTGCGTATATGTGCTGGACCTGAGCCATCTGAACAGGCACACAACGGCAGGTATGTGCACCCGTTCATATGATTTTCAGCTGCGCTGGGGCCGTGACACGACCGACTGAAAATCGCTACACTCATGTGAAAGAGCCTTCAGTGTAAGAAATAAGTAATGTGATAACTAGAGATGAGCGAACACCAAAATGTTCGGGTGTTCGTTATTCGGAACGAACTTCCTGCGATGTTCGAGGGTTCGTTTCGAACAACGAACCCCATTGAAGTCAATGGGCGACCAGAGCATTTTTGTATTTCGCCGATGCTCGCTAAGGTTTTTATGTGTGAAAATCTGGGCAATTCAAGAAAGTGATGGGAATGACACAGAAACGGATAGGGCAGGCGAGGGGCTACATGTTGGGCTGCATCTCAAGTTCCCAGGTCCCACTATTAAGCCACAATAGCGGCAAGAGTGGGCCCCCCCCCCTCCCAACAACTTTTACTTCTGAAAAGCCCTCATTAGCATGGCATACCTTTGCTAAGCACCACACTAGCTACAACAAAGCACAATCACTGCCTGGATGACACTCCGCTGCCACTTCTCCTGGGTTACATGCTGCCCAACCGCCCCCCCTCCCCCCCACAGCGCACACCAAAGTGTCCCTGCGCAGCCTTCAAATGCCCTCATGCCACACCACGCTCATGTCTATTTAGAATTGCGTCTGCCATGACGAGGGACCGGAGGCACACACTGCAGAGGGTTGGCATGGCTAGGCAGCGGCCCTCTTTAAAAGGGGCGGGGCGATAGCCCACAATGCTGTACAGAAGCAATGAGAAATAGAATCCTGTGCCACCGCCATCAGGAGCTGCACACGTAGGCATAGCAATGGGGAACCTATGTGCCACACACTATTCATTCTGTCAAGGTGTCTGCATGCCCCAGTCAGACTGGTAATATGCACCTTAACAGTAACCGCGTTGGTGGTAATGTGGTGGTGACTGCGGACCTAGTAGCACGGTTGTATTTTGTTGGTTTTCGGAATGCGGCCAGGATTAAGTGGGCCGTGGCGGGGGGATGGTGTGGGGGCTCTCTTGTTGTGTCGGTAAAGGTGAAATTCTTGGACTGCCACCAGACGAACCAATGCAAAGACATTTGCCAAGAATGTTTTCCCTGTTGGAGGAGGAGGGGGATGTTTTTGAGGCACTACGTGTCCTCTCCACATGTCCGTGGTTATATGCACCTTTACAGTAACCGCGTTGGTGGGAAATGGCCTCGCCGCCATCATGTCTTTGGGAAGCCTCTGTTTCCACACCCCAGAGACATACCATTAGCAGCGGTATAGGCAGAGCCCATAATTCGTAACATTTCAGCCGTAGCATTAGGACAGGCCCCACTAACATATCACTAGCAGCATTATAGGAGGAGCGCAGTCTTCGTTCCATGTCAGCAATAGTAGCACTCAAGACAGGCCCCAGTAACAATTCCGAAGCAGCAGTATAGCGGGAGCGCAGTCTTAGTTCCATTTCAGTAGCCTTAGTATAGCCAAGGCCCAAGTTACATTTATGTAGCTAAAGTGTAGGCCAACCCCACACACCTTTCTGTACCATGAGTGCAGGCGAAGAACATACAAATTGCTATGATTACACTGTAGGTGAGGGCCCCAAAAATTTGGTGTACCAACAGTACTAATGTACCTCAGTAAAAATTGGCCATGCCCAACCAAGATGGCAGGTGAATCGCTTTGGTTAATGTGGCTTAAGTGGTAACTAGGTCTGGAGGCAGCCCAGTGTAACGAAAAATTGGTTCAAGTTAAAGTTCCAACGCTTTTAAGCGCATTGAAACTTATAAAAATTGTTCAGAAAAATTATTTGAGTGAGCCTTGTGGCCCTAAGAAAAATTGCCCGTTCAGCGTGATTACGTGAGGTTTCAGGAGGAGGAGCAGGAGGAGGAGGAGGAATATTAGACACAGATTGATGAAGCAGAAATGTCCCCGTTTTGGATGGTGAGAGAGAACGTAGCTTCCATCCGCGGGTGCAGCCTACGTATTGCTTACGTATCGCTGCTGTCCGCTGGTGGAGAACAGAAGTCTGGGGAAATCCAGCCTTTGTTCATCTTGATGAGTGTTAGCCTGTCGGCACTGTCGGTTGACAAGCGGCTACGCTTATCTGTGATGATTCCCCCAGCCGCACTAAACACCCTCTCCGACAAGACGCTAGCCGCAGGACAAGCAAGCACCTCCAGGGCATACAGCGCTAGTTCAGGCCACGTGTCCAGCTTCGACACCCAGTAGTTGTAGGGGGCAGAGGCGTCACCAAGGATGGTCGTGCGATCCGCTACGTACTCCCTCACCATCCTTTTACAGTGCTCCCGCCGACTCAGCCGTGACTGGGGAGCGGTGACACAGTCTTGGTGGGGAGCCATAAAGCTGGCCAGGCCCTTAAAGACTGTTGCACTGCCTGGGATGTACATGCTGCTCGATCTACGCACATCCCCTGCTACCTTGCCCTCGGTACTGCGCCTTCTGCCACTAGCGCTGTCGGCTGGGAATTTTACCATCAGCTTGTCCGCAAGGGTCCTGTGGTATAGCAACACTCTTGAACCCCTTTCCTCTTCGGGAATCAGAGTGGGCAGGTTCTCCTTATACCGTGGATCAAGCAGTGTGTACACCCAGTAATCCGTCGTGGCCAGAATGCGTGCAACGCGAGGGTCACGAGAAAGGCATCCTAACATGAAGTCAGCCATGTGTGCCAGGGTACCTGTACGCAACACATGGCTGTCTTCACTAGGAAGATCACTTTCAGGATCCTCCTCCTCCTCCTCCTCCTCCTCCTCCTCAGGCCATACACGCTGAAAGGATGACAGGCAATCAGCCGGTGTACCGTCAGCAGCGGGCCAAGCTGTCTCTTCCCCCTCCTCCTCATCCTCCTCATGCTCCTCCTCCTCCTCCTGTACGCGCTGAGAAATAGACAGGAGGGGGGGGGCGTGGCCTAACAGAGGACAGTGACGGACGCCATTCCTTAGGCTCCGTTCTTCTACAACCTCCTAAGCAACTTTCAAAGCGCCAGCGGGTCTTATCTTCCCCCCGGAGACACATCCGAAATCCCTGACAAGCCTGGCAGGCAGCCATGACTCGTCGGAAGACCGCAAAAGCCTCCTCGGTCCCGGTAGCGGACTTCTTCTCCGCTCGGAGCGGCAAGAGGAACCCGACTGCAGTAAACCCCTGCTCACCGGGAAATCCCCACAGCTCCGCTCAAGCTTCAGCGCAGAGCCAGGAGTCACTGACAGGAGGTCCTGCTTCCAACCGGAGGGACACAAGACGACATCTGGCCCTGGGGGAGGTGAGTGATACAGCAACAGACACCACACACAGCACCTCTCCCCTAGCTAAAATGGCGCCTGGCCACATGTCACCCCCAGGGGACAATCTCTCCCCTTCTGTAAGCCCTGAAAAGAGGAAACCAAGAATGGAGGAGGCAGTTAACACCTCTCTGCCTGCTGCTAATGATTCAGAACTGCTTGACAGGGTCCCCACATCTGATCAACCCGCATCAGAGGCTTTCATAAAGGAGATGATGCTAGCCCTGAGACGTACCATGAGGGAGGACCTCCAGACATTCTCTTCTTCATTTAACTCCTCCATAACTGAAGTGGAGGAGAGAGTGTCCCATATAGAGGGGAAAATGAGCGAGCTAACCAACTCACATAATACATTAATAGACGCTCACTATGCCCTGGAGGAAGAGGTAGACCAGATCAAAATTAAAATGGCTGACCTGGAGGACCGCAATCGTCGCAATAATGTCAAATTCAGGGGCATCTCCGAGAAGGTCAGCCCATCAGACCTGAAAGATTTCTTAATGCAGATGATGAAAAAACTCCTTCCCTCTATTCCGAGCCAAGAGCTCATTATAGATAGAGCGCACCGCTTGCAGAAACCGAAATTTCTCCACGAGAATATTCCACGAGATGTGATAGCGCGGATACATTTTTTTCATGTTAAAGAGGCACTTATGTTCGCGTCCCGCAGCATGCCTGATTTACCTCCACAGTTTTCAAATATTAAACTTTTTGTGGACTTATCCGCAACTACCATACAGGCAAGGAAATCATTCTCTCGTGTCACCACAACGCTAAGGAGGGAAAAAATGCTATATAAATGGGGATTCCCCACAAAGCTTATCCTACACAGAGAAGGTATCACGCATATCTTTAATAAGCCTGAAGAAGGAGAAAAAGCACTCTCCGCTTGGGGTCTCCAAATCACTGAGGAAGCCCATAACAAGGTACCCAACCAACGCCCTAGCGAGCCGGCTGAAGAAGTTTCACAATCTCGCTCACCCCGCTGAGTCATGTTCTTCTCTACCAATTGGGAGGTTGAATTTCCTCGTTTGTTGGGTGAACTTTTGTACCCCCCAAATCCTTCGTGGGACTACGTTCCTGCGAGAACAACCGTTCATTGATAGATGCTGCCAGGATCTGGTAGCCTTATGTGTAATAATACTAGAAAAAATATGTTTCCTGGCCTCAGTGTTTGTTGTTTAAGGCCAGACAATTTTGTTATGATTGTTTGTGTTCATCTCCCCATCTTTGAAACAATAAGGGTCAATATATGCCTAAAGTTCCACGGGTTCAATGCATACTATTCTCCTCCATAATGTTGATAAAAATATGCTCTTTAAATGTGAAAGGGCTGAACTCTCCCTTTAAGAGGTCGGTAGCCTGGAGGGATGCACTTCGTGATAAAGTGGACATACTGTGTCTTCAGGAGTCACATTTTGCCTCCGCAAACCACCCCATATTCGTACATAAAAAATTTCCAAGAGTGTTTTTGTCCTGTGCCAAAGAGAAGAGAGCGGGGACCATAATTGCAATTAAGGATACCATAGATATCACACTCACTGAAGAAATTATGGACCCTAAGGGCAGGTTTATAATCCTGGTGGGTACATTTAATGGCACCCCACTAACCTTGGTTAACTTGTATGCCCCGAATACCTCACAAATTTCTTTTTTAAATAAGATTTCCAAAAAGATACGCAAGGTCCAAAGAGGCAAACTCATTATTTGTGGGGATTTTAACATCGTTCCCGATAGACACCTCGACTCCACCAACCCATCTAACAGAACATCTCGGGCGCTCTCACCCTGGCTACATAGACAAGCGCTCTTTGACACATATAGATGTCTCAACTCTACATCTAGAGAGTATACTTATTACTCTCCACGTCATAGATCCTTCTCAAGGATAGATCTCTTTTTAGTGGACAAGTGGACACTACCGGGAGTAAAAAATGCGGACATAGGTAAGACCACGTGGTCAGACCACTCTCCTGCTTTTCTTACGCTGGAGACAGCAGGACCCCCCCCAACTATGGGAAGCTGGAGAATTAATGTCTCTCTCATGAGACTTCCTGAAAACAAAAAACTCATTAAAGAGGCCCTAACCGAATATTTTACATTAAACAGGAACCCGGAGGTGGATGTTTTTTCCACCTGGTGCGCCCACAAGGCATTCATGAGAGGAATCTTGATTAAGATTAGCTCCTACCACAAAAAAAAGAAACAGCTCCAAATAAACAACATCCTTTTGCAAATCGCAAACATAGAGCAAAATATTCAGTCCTCCTCTTCAATTGAGCTGCATAGAGAATTGATGTCTCTTCGTCATGCTCTCCGCCAGGAGCTGATTGGAGACTATGTCAAATCTTTAAACTTTTCAAAAATGAACTATTATACGGCATACAATAAACCCTCCAGATTGATGGCTAGAATAATAAAACATCGACAGGCCCCAACAAAAATCCCATTTCTGGTCAAGCAAGACGGAACGAATAATAAAATAACACATCCTCAAGCCATAGCAGACGAGTTTAGTCTATTTTACTCTAACTTGTACAACTTAAACAAAGATAAAGCCACCCCCCAGCCAGATACCCAACAAATTAACAAATTCCTGGAAAAGATCAGCCTCCCCACCATCACAGAGGACCAATTGCAAGCACTAAACTCCCCTGTCTCCTGCTTGGAAATTATAGACACAGTTAAGTCTTTAAAAGCACACAAGGCCCCGGGTCCGGATGGCTTCTCCAACGAATATTACAAGGACTTCGCTCCGGACCTGGCGCCTTGTCTAACGGACACATTTAACAAAGCAATCTCCACGGGCTGTCTCCCGAAGGAGATGCTGAATGCGACTATAATCACAATCCCTAAACAAGGGAAGACCCCGACTTCACCTGCAAATTTTCGTCCTATATCACTGTTGAACAGTGATACAAAAATCTACTCAAAACTGTTAGCCCAACGCCTACTAAAAATTCTCCCACAAATAGTCCATGGAGATCAGGTGGGTTTCACGAGGGGAAGACAGGCGTCGGATGGCACCAGGAGAGTCTTGAATCTTATGGCAGTGGCGGAGGTGGACCATACCCCAGCTATTCTATTGGCTCTTGACGCTGAAAAAGCCTTTGATAGGCTTCACTGGGGGTTCGCCTTCGCCACGCTGGAAAAATTCGGCTTCAGAGGAGGCATCCTTGGGGCCATTCGAGCCCTTTATGGTGCTCCCTCAGCAGGGGTGTTGGTGGACGGAATCATTTCAAAACCTTTCCAAATCAGCAATGGCACCCGTCAGGGGTGCCCATTGTCTCCTCTTCTGTTTACACTTGTCATGGAGCCCCTGGCAGAGGCAATTAGACTCAACGCAAAGATTAGAGGAATATCGGCTGGTATGAGACAGCATAAAATAAGCCTTTTCGCGGATGATGTCTTGCTCCTGCTTACAGACCCCATGACATCCCTGAGAGAAGTATATAAAACTATCCAAGAATTCGGCAAAGTATCCTATTATAAATTAAACATAGACAAATCCCAAATACTTCCCATCAATATAGACGATTCCCTAAAACTTAATATCCAAAGGGAGTTCCCATTCCAATGGGGGAAGAACAATATTCCATTCCTGGGAATAAAGCTATGCAGCCCCCTGTCTAACATGATCCCAACAAACTTTCTGCCTATGCTGGCAAATCTCCAAACGGAACTAGAGGCCTTAACGAAAAAAGAGCCGTCATGGATGGGAAAAGTCACTCTCTATAAAATGCTGATACTCCCCAAACTCCTTTATTTATTCCGTACAGTTAACCTCCCGATTCCCAGAACAGAAGTAGCAAAATTTCAAAAACAACTTCTAAACTTTGTATGGGGAGGCAAGAGACCAAGAGTTGCCGCCTCTATTCTATTTCTTAATAGAAAACAAGGAGGCCTTGGAGTGCCAAATCTGTGGTCTTACCTTCATGCATCCAATATAAATCAATCAAGACACTGGTTAAAGACAAATTCAGGTCCAAGCTGGCTCCAAATTGAGACCCAGCTGAATGAGGGAAGGTCTACCCGCTCTCTTCTCTTGGCTTCCCTCCTGGCTGCCCTTGTATCACCTGCGCTCCCAATATATAAATCCAAGTCTATTTCCCCGACAATTCAAGCCTCAATAGATTCATGGAAATGGCTAGCTCAAAACACCAATCTCCGTGAGGGGAAAAGAATGGACAATATTCCTATCTCTGTTTTAGAATATTTTGTCCCGGATCTCCACCTGGAGAGCTGGCAAAAGAAAGGGATTACAAGCATAGACGACATATTAAAGGAGGATGAGATGGTCTCGTTCCACGCCCTGAGTGCGAGATTTGACCTACCTCCGGGAGAAGCTTTTAAATACCTCCAAATAAGATCTCTACTACAATCTACTAAAATAGGAAAGGTGAGATTACCAAAGGACCTCCTAGACATTCTAAATAGCCCTTGCCCTATGTCTCGATCTCTAGTGAGAACCTGCTATGACACACTCTCAGGAGATATGAGAGGAACAAAACGGGCACATCTTCTCAACTGGGAGAGAGACTTGGGCAAGAAATTTCCGCCAGAGAAATGGTTGGCTGCTTTTACATGGGCAAACAGGGCGTCTATCAACTCAAATATTCTAGAGGTCCACACCAAAGTCCTAACCAGATGGTACCTCACACCACTAGCTCTGGCGAAAGCATTTAGTAATTCTGACGATAGATGCTGGAGACAATGCGGCCACAGAGGCAATATCTTACATATTTTCTGGGGCTGTCCTAAGCTTTCACACTTCTGGGACGGGGTCTTTTCTGTCTTGAGAAGGATCACAAATATGCCTATTCAAAAATCACCTGAACTGGCCATCCTCCTGCTCGACAACAAATCCATCCCACAATCTATGAAAAATTTGGTGGGGCATATCCTCCTCGCTGCTAAACTTTTGGTTTCGAGGAGGTGGAAAGTTGAGGGAGCACCCACCATTTCGGAATTAACACAGACTCTAACCGACCATAGCACATATGAGAAACTGTATGCCCTAAAAAACGGAGAATATGCAAAATATCAAAACAAATGGAACTTATGGCTAAAAATATACCCGACCTAATATTTGATGTTAGACAATTGACATAAGACCCCCTTACTGTTCTTTCCCTACCTTCCCCCCCCCCTCCCCCCCCCCCTCCTTCCCTATGGTTATTTTTTACAGTTTACTACCGGTTTAAATTAAAGAAAGTAATGCATAATGATAAACGTAATTTTGTTCTTAGCAGAAGTGAACCATATTTACTGCATAGCCAATATACTTTTCTCTTTAAGATGCAGTTGCGGCCTATACAAAGTCTCTAGACTAAGAAGAGTAAGCTACATGACTCTCTCTTTCTTTGTATACTGTAAATAGTCTGTTTTTTTTTATTTATTGATGTATGCAGCTTTCCCTTCATGAACAATGAATGTATATTTTTCTGTGTAACCATACTAAAGGAAAAAAAAAAAAAAACAAACTGTTTAATAAAGAACAAATTGTTAAAAAAAAAGAAATAGACAGGAGGGTGCCCTGACTATCCAGCGGCATACTGTCTTCCCCCGCCCCCGTTTCCGAGCGCAAAGCAGCTGCCTTTATGGTTTGCAGGGAATTTCTCAAGATGCATAGCAGAATGGTGACGCTAATGATTGTAGCATCGCCGCTCACCACCTGGGTAGACTCCTCAAAATTACCAAGGACATGGCAGATGTCTGCCAACCAGGCCCACTCTTCTGAAAGGAATTGAGGAGGCTGACTCCCACTGCGCCGCCCATGTTGGAGTTGGTATTGGACTATAGCTCTACGCTGTTCATAGAGCCTGGCCAACATGTGGAGCGTAGAGTTCCACCGTGTGGGCACGTCGCACAGCAGTCGGTGCACTGGCAGCTTAAAGTGATGTTGCAGGGTGCGCAGGGTGGCAGCGTCCATGTGGGACTTGCGGAAATGTGCCCAGAGCCGGCGCGCCTTTACGAGCAGGTCTGACAAGCGTGGGTAGCTTTTCAGAAAGCGCTGAACCACCAAATTAAAGACGTGGGCCAGGCATGGCACGTGCGTGAGGCTGCCGAGCTGCAGAGCCGCCACCAGGTTACGGCCGTTGTCACACACGACCATGCCCGGTTGGAGGCTCAGCGGCGCAAGCCAGCGGTCGGTCTGCTGTGTCAGACCCTGCAGCAGTTCGTTGGCCGTGTGCCTCTTATCGCCTAAGCTGAGTAGTTTCAGCATGGCCTGCTGACGCTTGCCCACCGCTGTGCTGCCACACCGCGCGACACCGACTGCTGGCGACATGCTGCTGCTAACACATCTTGATTGCGAGACAGAGGAGGAGGAGGAGGAGGAGGAGGGTGCTTTAGTGGAGGAAGCATACACCTCCGCAGATACCACCACCGAGCTGGGGCCCGCAATTCTGGGGGTGGGTAGGACGTGAGCGGTCCCGGGCTCTGACTCTGTCCCAGCCTCCACTAAATTCACCCAATGTGCCGTCAGGGAGATGTAGTGGCCCTGCCCGCCTGTGCTTGTCCACGTGTCCGTAGTTAAGTGGACCGTGGCAGTAACCGCGTTGGTGAGGGCGCGTACAATGTTGCGGGAGACGTGGTCGTGCAGGGCTGGGACGGCACATCGGGAAAAGTAGTGGCGACTGGGAACTGAGTAGCGCGGGGCCGCCGCCTCCATGATACTTTTGAAGGACTCTGTTTCCACAACCCTATACGGCAGCATCTCAAGGCTGATGAATTTTGCTATGCGGACGGTTAACGTTTGAGCGTGCGGGTGCGTGGCGGCGTACTTGCGCTTGCGCTCCAACAGTTGCGCAAGCGACGGCTGGACGGTGCGCTGAACTACACTGCTGGATGGGGCCGAGGACAGCAGAGGTGAGGGTGTGGGTGCAGGCCAGGAGACGGTAGTGCCTGTGTCCTGAGAGGGGGGTTGCATCTCAGTGGCAGGTTGGGGCACAGGGGGAGAGGCAGGGGTGCAAACCGGAGGCGCTGAACGGCCTTCGTCCCACCTTGTGGGGTGCTTGGCCATCATATGTCTGCGCATGGTGGTGGTGGTGAGGCTGTTGGTGGTGGCTCCCCGGCTGAGCTTTGCGCGACAAAGGTTGCACACCACTGTTCGTCGGTCGTCAGGCGTCTCTGTGAAAAACTGCCAGACCTTAGAGCACCTCGGCCTCTGCAGGGTGGCATGGCGCGAGGGGGCGCTTTGGGAAACACTTGGTGGATTATTCGGTCTGGCCCTGCCTCTACCCCTGGCCACCGCACTGCCTCTTGCAACCTGCCCTGCTGATGCCCTTGACTCCCCCTCTGAAGACCTGTCCTCCTGAGTAAGCGTTGCACACCAGGTGGGGTCAGTCACCTCATCGTCCTGCTGCTCTTCCTCCGAATCCTCTGTGCGCTGCTCCCTCGGACTTACTGCCCTTACTACTACCTCACTGCAAGACAACTGTGTCTGATCGTCATCGTCCTCCTCACCCACAGAAAGTTGTTGAGACAGTTGGCGGAAGTCCCCAGCCTCTTCCCCCGGACCCCGGGAACTTTCGAATGGTTGGGCATCAGTGACGATAAACTCCTCTGGTGGGAGAGGAACCGCTGCTGCCCAATCTAAGCAGGGGCCCGAGAACAGTTCCTGGGAGTGTTCCCGCTCCTGAGCAGGTGTCATTGTAGTGGAGTGAGGAGGCTGGGAGGAAGGAGGAGCAGCAGACAGAGGATTCGGATTTGCAGCAGTGGACGGCGCAGAACTGCGGGTTGACGATAGGTTGCTCGAAGCACTTTCTGCCATCCAGGACAGGACCTGCTCACACTGCTCATTTTCTAATAACCGTCTCCCGCGTGGACCCATTAATTGGGCGATGAATGTGGGGACGCCAGAAACGTGCCTCTCTCCTAATCGCGCAGCAGTCGGCTGCGACACACCTGGATCAGGAGCTCGGCCTGTGCCCACACCCTGACTTGGCCCTCCGCGTCCTCGGCCGCGTCCACGTCCTCTAGGCCTACCCCTACCCCTCAGCATGCTGTATTACCAGTGATTTGATTTCACAGGCAGCTAATAAATTGGCACAAGACTGCAGGCCAAATATAATTTTTTCCCTTTTTTGAAAACGAAAGGCCCCACTGCCTCTAGTGAATGTATAATCTAAGTTTAATAACTGTGCTGTTTTCCTGCTAATGTGTCACAGAACGTGAGGGTAGTAGAGTTATTAACTGTGGCAGAGCAGGTATTTTTTTTCCCAATTAAGGAAAGCAAATGGCGAAGCCAGCAGTAAACCGTAGCTGGGTGCGTCTGATTTTTAAAGGTTGCACACGCAGCCGACACGTGTCCACCGCCCTTAGGACGGACAGAGGCAGGACAAATAGAATTATTTTCCGTTTTTTTGCACCAAAAGGCAGCACTGCGTATATTCAATGAACATGAGAAGTTTAATAACTGTGCTGTTTTCCTGCTAATGTGTCACAGAACGTGAGGGTAGCAGAGTTATTAACTGTGGCAGAGCAGGTATTTTTTTTCCCAATTAAGGAAAGCAAATGGCGAAGCCAGCAGTAAACCGTAGCTGGGTGCGTCTGATTTTTAAAGGTTGCACACGCAGCCGACACGTGTCCACCGCCCTTAGGACGGACAGAGGCAGGACAAATAGAATTATTTTCCGGTTTTTTGCACCAAAAGGCAGCACTGCATATATTCAATGAACATGAGAAGTTTAATAACTGTGCTGTGTCCCTGCTAATGTGTCACAGAACGTGAGGGTAGCAGAGTTATTAACTGTGGCAGAGCAGGTATTTTTTTTCCCAATTAAGGAAAGCAAATGGCGAAGCCAGGAGTAAAACGTAGCTGGGTGCGTCTGATTTTTAAAGGTTGCACACGCAGCCGACACGTGTCCACCGCCCTTAGGACGGACAGAGGCAGGACAAATAGAAATATTTTCCGTTTTTTTGCACAAAAAGGCAGCACTGCGTATATTCAATGAATAATAACTGTGTTGTGGCCCTGCCTACACAATTCTTTCCCTGCAGTATCAATGGAGGGTGCAATGCTCTGCAGAGGCGATTTTGAGAAGTAAAAAAAAATGCAGCACAGCTAACAGCAGCCAGCACAGTACTGCACACGGTTAAATATGGCCCTAGAAAGGACCGTTGAGGTTCTTGAAGGCTACACTCACTCCTAACACTCTCCCTGCCTATGCAGCACTTCTGTCCCTAATGCCGGGTGCAACGCTCTGCAGAGGCGATTTTGAGAAAAAAAATTTGCCACTGCTTACAGCAGCCAACACACAGCTATCAGTGGCCCTAATAAGGACCTTTGGGGGGTCTTGAAGCCTACACTAACTACCAATTCTTTCCCTACAGCAGCTCCGGTACAAACAGCACTGTCCCTCATCTAACTCACACGGCATCTGAGGCGAGCCGCGGGAGGGGCCGACTTTTATATTCGGCGGACACCTGATCTTCCCAGCCACTCACTGCAGGGGGGTGGTATAGGGCTTGAACGTCACAGGGGGAAGTTGTAATGCCTTCCCTGTCTTTCAATTGGCCAGAAAAGCGCGCTAACGTCTCAGGGAAGGAAGTGAAAGTAACCCGAACACCGCATGGTGTTCGTTACGAATAACGAACATCACGAACACCCTAATATTCGCACGAATATCAAGTTCGGACGAACACGTTCGCTCATCTCTAGTGATAACATTATTCTCCAGTTCACTATTATTCCAGAAATACCAAATTTATACAGTTTTTTTAATGTGTTGCTATTTTTGTACACAAAAACCACTTTTAAAAAATTCTTTGCTTTTGTGTCTCAGCATTCCAAGAGCCATAGGATTTTTATTTTTCCATCATCAGAGCTCTATTAGGGCTTGTTTTTTTGCGGGATGAACTTTAGTCTTAATTTATCCAATTTTTTTGTCCACGGGGCTGTTTAAGATTTTTTTGGGGGGATGAGTTATACTTTTCAATGGTACCATTTATTGATCTATGCAATGTTTTGATCACATTCTATTCTGTTTTTTGTAACGCGAGATAGGCAAAATTAGCTATTTTCGCCATATTTTTTGTATTTTTTATTTAATTTTGTGCACTGTGTGGGCTAAATAATGCACTAACTTTTTTCTCTGGGCTATTATAAATGTAGCGACAACACATATGTGGTTTTAAAAAAAATCAGAATAAGGATACAAACCTGATCCTAAGCACTTCCTTCGGCTTATCTCCGTGTACACTCTCACAAGAATCACACTATAAACTCCTGGTCAGGTGGTATAAAACCCCTCACTGGTTGTACGCCTATAAACTGGCACCACATGGGAGATGCTGGAGATGTGGCCAACTACCAGGTACCTACCTTCATATATGGTGGGATTGCGCAGCACTGAAACCCTTTTGGAGGGCGGTGGAGAGGGTTCTGCGGGAGGTGTCTCCAAAATTCTCCTTATCCCCAGAGATGATCTTTCTGTGGAAACCCCCCTCAGCATTCCACCCTAGGAGGAACAAGCTGGTTGCCCTTCTAATTGACTCAGCCAAAGACATGATTCCTCTCTTGTGGCGACAAACAACTCCGCCAACTCTCATTCAGTGGAGAGAGAAAGCTGATCTGCTCTTCAATTTGGAGGAGCTGACTAGCTGGAACAACCATACACATGAAAAATTTCTGCAGCTATGGAGGCCTTGGGCGGAGGCGAGATCCCTTGACGTGTTCGAGAATTGAGTTGCATCCCCACGCTGGGTACCCACCTGGAGTCAGAACTCTGCCCGCGTTCCCTAGCTTATGTTCAAGCTGCCCCCTCCCCACCCCCTTTACCTTACCTTCCCTCCCTTCCCCTTCCCAACTCACAACTATCTTTCTTTCTTTCTCTATCCTTCCAGGTTATTGATGTTTTCTGTTGTGCATTTGCAGAATCTAGCCTTTAGAGACTCAGGTACTAGAGGGTCTACCAGAGGGAGAGAGATCTAGATCTCTTCTGGAAACAAGGCACACCGTTGATAGCTTACTCTCAGTTTGCTATATATTTACATTTGTATTACACGTGTACTTGAGACATTATAGACTTATGCACACTGTCTGTCTGTAAATGCAAAAATTCAATAAAACTTTAATTTAAAAAAAAAAAATCAGAATAAAGCCACTTAACGGCCGCTGTCAAAAGATGTATGGGCGGTCGTTGTCTTGTTGGAAATATGGCTGACCATTTCCAGAATATTGCCACATTGTCAGCAGCACATTATTGTCTGGAATGTCAAGTTACACCTCTATGTTCATGGTTCTTGCCACTACAATTGATGGACCTAGACCAGCCCACATAAAACATTCCCAGACTATAATGGAACCTCCTCTGTACTTAATTGTTGGTGCAATAAAAAAAAAGGTATTCCCCAGGTCTCCGCCACACCAAGGTGTCACTCCACTGAGCTCCACTCCGTCATTGCTTAACTGTCCAATGACGACACTCCTTGCACCATTGTAAATGGGCCAATGCATCTTGTTTGAGAGAACTAACCAGATTTTTACAGGATAAATGGGGGAAATACCAGGTGAAGTGTATTAGACATTAATAGAATGTATGCCATGGAGCGTATCCAATGTCATTAGGGCCAACTAACATATGTAAAAAATTGTGCTTTAGATTGTTGCTCAGGTATTCAATTACTTTCGGTAGGATAGTGTGTGTATATGTCTCAATTTAACTTATAGTATAAACCCAGTATAATATTAAAATAAGCAAACAATGAGTTAATCACGTCTCTTAAATGTGATTGTTCCCAGCAAGAGAAACCAAGTAATCTTGTAGGTGTGATACCTTTTAGTGGCTAACAAAAAATACATATAATACATAATAGCGAGCTTGCCAACCTCTTGGGTGTCAACCGTGGGTCCCCTCCCTAATGGCGCTATCCTGGCCACTATGGATGTGGAATCCTTGTATTCCAACATCTCGGAAGATGGACTGACCGCCTGCCAGGCACACCTTGAGGCCAATGGGGTCGCCTCTGACGCAGTGCTACAACTCACAAGATTCCTCCTCACACATAATTATTTCTCCTTTGGCAAAGAGATATTCCTGCAACTCACCGGAACTGCCATGGGCAGTAAAATGGCAACGCATTAAAAAAACCAAAAAATACCATTAAAACCAACAAAAAAAAACGCGCTAACACAGAGTTAACCATTGGCCTACTTCCGCTACATTGATTACATGATGATCATCTGGACCCACACTGAACAAGAATTAATAAAATTCCATGAGAGATTCAATACATTCCACTCCACCATAAACCTGATAGTAAGCTACTTGTATACTGAAATCAACTTTTTGGACACCACCATCAAGATTTCAAACAACTCAATACAGACATCCATATACCGAAAACCCATTGATCAGCCTACATACCTCAGACGGGACAGTTTCCATCATAAACACATCAAAAAGTCCATCATCTACAGCCAGGCCATCAGATACAACCGGATCCGCTCCAACCCAACAGACAAAGAGGAACATTTGTACCATCCTAAAAGAACATTTTTAAATCAGGACTATCATCCCACCTCAATTGATGACCAAATCACCAGAGCCACCAGGATACCCAGGAATCAACTACTCCAATACAAGAAGAAAGAAAGAAACAACCATGTGCCTCTAGTAGTGACCTACAATCCACAACTAGAGATACTAAGGAAAACCGCAAACAAACTCCACCATACCCTAAACAAGGATGACCGTCTGAAAACCATATTCCCAGACCCTCCGCTTCTGTGTTACAGGCAACCTCCAAATTTGAGGAACTTTATAATCAGGAGTGCATTGCCCTCTGACACACAAAAAGGAACTTATCCTTGCAATGTAAGGAGCTACAAGACCTGCTCACATATACTGACTGCGGACAGGATACGGATCCCCAACATACAATAGGACTATAAGATCCCGGGGACATTCACATGTTCCACGTCCAATGTTGTATACCTGATCCTGTGTAGTAAATGTCCTGTTGGGGTTCTTTATGTCGGAGAAACAGGGCAAAGACTGAAAGCAAGGATGAGATCTCATCGCCACACAATTAAACACAGAAAGAGAGAATTACCTGTGGCCGAGCACTTTTCCAACCATGGACATGACATAAGAGATATGAGAGTTTTGATACTGAAGGGTGGTTTCAAGTCACAAAACCATAGAAGAATTTGGGAATATAAATTGATAAAAACTTTTGACGCACTGAATACTGGGTTAAATTATTCCCCAGGAATGCGTGAATGGGAGCTTTAAGACATTTATTGCACAGATAAGACTGCTGGCCTGGTGACCCCCCCCCCCCCCCCCCCCCTCATCCCCCAACAGTAATTCAGGGACCATGGGACCATAAAACTTTCACTCCCTGATCAGTGCCTAGACAAAAAAGTTTGTTTTCTGTTGCAGAATTCCTTTTAAGTGCAAACCAATCACGCCCATGTCTGTGCCTTGTCATAAGTATGTATGTTATAAGTGTGTATAAATATTCATGCCTCTTCAGATCTATTCCATTTTAGCCTGACGAAGAGCCCGAGAGGTTCGGAAGCTCACTATTACATCTTGTATTTTTGTTAGCCATTAAAAGGTATCATATCTACAAGATTACTTGGTTTCTCTTGCTGGGAACAATCACATTTTTCTCTACTGGCTAACACGGTACCAAACCTTTGTTTTCATTATGTCTCTTAAATGTGATTGTTCGCAGTAAGAGAAATCCGGTAATCTTGTAGATATGAATCCTTTTCACTGGCTGTCAAAAAAAACATGATGTTATAGCAAGCTTTCAAACCTACTCAGGGTTCTTCCTCAGGCTTAATGGAATAGATCCGAAGATCTATATATACACATACATGTGAAAAGGCACAAAGGCTCAGACATGATGTGATTAATTTGCACTTAAAACAATACCAGAACAGGATGAGCAAAGGAGTAAATACTTAATAAGTCCAATGCTAAGGAATGTGAAAGTTTTATGGTCTTTATATTGGTGTTAGGGGGTCACCAGGCCTGTGTGTTATCTCTGCTACAGATTTCTCATAATCTCCACTGGTGCATGAACCCACCTCTGATGTTAATTCTGGTCTTGAGAGTGTCAAAGATGGTTATAAACCTGTTCTCCCAAGTTCTTCTATGATGTTGAGATTTGAAGTTGCCTTTTCATATAGTAACTTTCATAAGTTCTATGTTGTGTCCATGCCTAAAAAAATACTCAGCCACAAGAAAGTCGGTGTTTCTTTCTTTAATCATGTGGTGATGCGATCTCATCCTGGCTTTCAGTTTTTGTCCTGTTTCTCCAACATAAAGGCCCCAACAGAACATTCACTGCACTGGATCAGGTAGACAACATCGGCTGCGGAACATGTGAATGTGACAGGGATCTTATAGTCCTGCTGTGTGTTGGGGATTTGTATCCTGTCCATCGTTAGTACATGTGAGCAGGTTTTGCAGCTTCTTACTTTGCAGGGATATGTTCCTTTTTGTGTGTCGGAAGGCAATGCACTCCTGATTATGATAGCTGCTGATTTCTCAATGTGTTTACTTCAGAAAGTGGAGCAGAGTTACTGACACAACACTTGCATGGTATACAAGTACTAATAGATCTCTTCTAATGTTATATCTAACCTGCATTAGTGCAATGTTTGGAGTGATATTGTTTATGGATTCTTGAGTGGGATTTCTGTTGTTTAACCTCAAGTAGAAAACATGCCATAGCTGCAGAAGCAAGCAGAAGTACTTTATTATGTTATGGCTTTTGTTTTCCTCTTTGGACTTTTGAAGTGTTTAATGAATTTGAAATTATCTCAACATCTTTGGCTTCTATGACAAAAAGATCCATCTTCATAGTTGTATTCTTAACAATTCTATGTATCCAATTATCCTACTAAAAGGATTCTCGGTGTGGTACAAAGGATTAAAGAATATACAGCACCACTGTCATCCCAAAGTTCGTCCAGTCAAGGGTTGTAAGTAGTTTTACTTGTCATGATCGGCTGCACAATAACATCAAATCGATTTTTACAGAATGAGATCAGACTGATCCGATTTTTAGCGCAAATTACTGAAAAGTGGGTGTGTGTGCTTTGCCTCTTCGATGAATATGTCACAGTAAATGGTAGGCAGTACAAGGTTCAGGATACAAGGTGGACACTGGACAAATACATGTTTATTGCAACTAATAAAGTCAAAGAAATATAGAGATGAGTGAGTATACTCGCTAAAGGCAATTGCTCGAGGGAGCATTGCCTTTAGCGAGTACCTGCCCGCTCGAGACGGAAGGTTCGGCTGCCGGCAGCGGGCAGGGAGCTGCGGGGGAGAGCAGGGTGGAACGGAGGGGAGATCTCTCTCTCCCTCTCCCTCTCCCCCCCCCCCCCCCCGCTCCCTCCTGCTGACTGCCGCTACTCACCGCTCCCCCGCGCCGGCACCCGAATCTTCCGTCTCAAGCGTGGAGATACTCGCTAAAGGCAATGCTCGCTCGAGCAATTGCCTTTAGCGAGTATACTTGCTGATCTCTAATAGTAAACTGTTGGTAAATGCTGAGTAACGTTCATGTTTCATCCTACAGTCCTGACTAACGCTAGCTACCACAAGACTTGGAAGACACATTAAACAAGTCACAGATAATGAACGCAATTGCAATGTTCTCTGTACGACAACACTATTAGGTTTCTGCAGAAAGTACTATCTCAAATGTGGAGGTTTGCCGCACACAGTCTGTGTCTAACAAAGGAATCGTATGAGAACATTGTCCGCAGAAGGTAAACCGCTATGTGTTTGGTACAAAATTCCAGCATATCTCTGTCTAATCTCCAGCAATGAACAATTGCCCATGAATGTGCTCATATCCGACTATATAGTGTGAAATGAATGTGACTCTTTCTATCAGGCCTGCTTACTGTCTGTCCCTATTTACTTGTGTATGCACAATTGCTTTTTATTGAGTTCTGTTCTCACTTATCTCTCTCGGCATCCTTGGTACTGTGTTGATAGCGGCTGGTCTACCAAAGTCAGATGGCAGCTCTGGGATGATGTATCGCAGTGATGTGTCATTTTTTTCATGTTACTTTGCGTTGCAGTCCCAGCAGCATGACCTTACTGTGAGCTTTGTGCTTATTGTCCAGCAGCTTTGCACCTCTAGGAGTCTTTCCTTAGCACAGCATTTGCTTAGGCAGCGGTAAGCAGCACACCAAGTCTCTCAGCGGCCTCCCCCCTCAGTGATCTGCACCATGTCCTCTGTTGATTTCTCTACTATGCACCTCACACAGATCCCAGGGTCACTCTCCATTTCCTGTTTTCTCTCTCAGTGACACATGACCTATCCTACCAGTGAATTAATCATGTAGGGCAGCATTTTTCCTGTCATACTGACCACTAGGTGACACCAAAAGATCACATTTATATAAAGACTTAATAAATCAGAAAAACCCACAGAATGCTCATAACAATCCGCTGCCTCTCTACAAATATAGCTCAGTGGTTAGCACTATTGGCTTGCAGTACTGGGATTCCTAGTTAAAATCTCATCAAGGACAACATATGCATGAACTTTGAAAAGCTCCCTACACATATTGCCCTTGGTTAAATTTGAGCCTAGAACTCTAGCACAGCAGGGCAGCAGTAGTAACAATTGAGCCACCGCAGTTGTCTGTTCTGCTCCAGAGGAGAAGAAGAAGGAGAAGAAACACAAAGAGAACATAAAAACTCAATACAGATATTGCCCTTGTCAGATTTGAACCTAGAACTTCAGCACTGCAAGGCAGCAGTGCAAACCACTAAGCCACATTCATTGAAGAGGCAAAATGTACACACTCTTTCAGTAATTTGCACTAAAAAGCGAGTCAGGCTGTTCTGACTTTGTGAAAGTCATCCTGATTTTATCAGACAACAAGTTATGGCTTTGTGTATACAGTGCATAAATGTATTGAGGAGAAGGAGAAAGAAGCATGGTGGCTCAGTGGTTAGCACTGTTGCCTCATGACGATGGGACCTTGAGTAAGTTCAAATCTGGCCAAGGACAACATTTGCATGCAGTTACATAAAAATGATTATTATGAAAAACAGCGAGACATACAAACGCAGGAGAACGACCACCGCCACTCAGCCGGGACAAACCACCTGAAGTTCGGGTTTACTGTGAACTGAACTTTTACAAAGTTTGGCCAGAAACAGGATTCGACTGGTTCAGTTTGCTTAAAAATTAAACTTTGTGAACCTTTAGTCAAGAGTCACTACACATAGTAATCCACAGTACTTGAATAGTTTAGCAGAATAGATATTACATAACATTACAAGGATAATACACTGTGTTGGGACACTGCTATTCCTGTATTTGACAAAGTTGACCCTGTGACCTAGGTACGACTGTTACCTCTGCACTCTCTATAGTTAAACCTCCATGTAAAGTTTACTATATTGTTCATCAGCCAACTTTCCTAGAAACTAACATTATTACCAAATGGTTGAATAATTCCTAGAAAAATAGCCTCAACCATGAGCAAAACTAAAGGACTTCCAGTAGAATTACAGGTTATTTTCTATATTGGAAAAGGCCCATTTAACTTTTTCCACCAATTACATCACACATTATAATGCAGGGTACTATTATTATGTGTATCATAGTTCCCATTCAAAGTAATAGAAAACACGGATAACGCCAGAAAGATGCGCCTTCTTCCGCACCCATTGACTGTTAATGTATTTGTAATTGGACAGCTCCGTATTACACAGTACAGTGGACTCATTGTGAGGTCTAAGAGTTATTGCTATTGTCTATAGTTTGTGAAGCTGGCGGCAGGAGGCTGTGAGCCCTTTGCTGCTAGTTCCTGTTACACTGCTATGAAAACATTTGGCTTCCACCCTGTGTCATGTCCCTTTCCTCAAAACCACTTGTTTCCTGGCCTGCTAACTGCGCTCATTGCTCCTGTCATATCAAAGATCACAACATGAAGTTCAGGCACTTCCTGGATGTCTCTTTCAGGGACACAACAATCAAATGGTTCAAGTGCTGTTAACCATGTCTCCTCTGCTTGTCTGCTTGTACTAGACCGGCTATCCTGCCAGGCAGCAAAGGATTCGCACACATAGGGGTCTGGAACAACATCTTCAGCTGGATTAACTCTGTCAGCATGAGCAGTCTTTTATGTAGTGAAGGATGGGTTAACAGATCCGGGGCTCGTTTATCGCAAAATTACTTTTTACGATTTGTTTTCAGACGAAAAATAAAACAATTGTGCAATGATATTGTAAAACATGCAAAACATCTGGTAACTGTAACAACCTGCCTGGGTAATAATCATTTGTCTTCCGATAGGCATCGGCGTCTCCTCTACATTTACTAAGGTGCTTAAAATGGTTAGAAATTGGAGACAGGGACCATGGTGAAGTGAATGTTTGTTCCTTAATTAGGTGCAAGTAGTCAATGTGTAAGGTACATGTTGGTGAATGGTCAGCGGTGCTGGTTGCAGCTATACGTAAAAGCAGATTTATGGCTCATGTACACTTCTGTATGATGGTAGAGCTGATCCTTGACATGGCGCCCATGTACCTCTGTATAAGTACTGTGCTATCGAGTTTATATAGAATTTTCTATATAGCGGCTTCTGGGACAGATGGATACAATGGGGCTTATTTACTAAGTCAGATAGTGCAAACTTAGCATCGACAGTCTTAAAATGTGCCAGACTTATCACAGGAGCTCTACTAAATAAATCTGGTGAATTTTAAAGGGGTTTTCCAGTGAAATACTACTGATGACCTATCATCAGGATAGGTCATCAATAGAGATGAGCGAGCATGCTCGTCCGAGCTTGATGCTCGGTCGAGCATTAGCATACTCGGAACTACTCATTACTCGAGCGAGCACAAGGTGGTGCTCTAATGCTCGATCAAATTTCAGGAGAGAGAGAGAGAGATAAAGAGAGAAAATGCTCGGCACCCAGACGGTCCATTGAAAAATGCTCGAGTCTCCCATTGACTTCAATGGGGTTCATTACTCGAACAGAGCTCTCGAGCATTACAAATAGCTCGGCTCGAATAACGAGCATTTTGGTGCTCGTTCATCTCTAGTCATCAACAGTTGATCGGCTGGGGTCCGTCACTCAGCACCATAACTGATCAGCTGAGCAAGTGCATGCTGTCAGCACCACAAATACACAGAGGTTGGAGTAGAAACCTCTGTGTAGTGGCCGGTGCTTGTAACTGAAGGCACAGGTCATGTTGATTTCCATGAGAGCTGTGCCTGCAGTTACAAGCACCAGCCACAATATGGAGATCAGCGCGGAGGCTTCTTCTCCGATCTCTGTGTATTTGCGATGCTGACAACAAGTGCCCACTCAGCTGATCAGTTGGGGTCCCGAGCGACGGACCCCAACCGATCAACTATTGATGACCTATCATGGTGATAGGTCATCAATAGTATTTCACTGGAAAACCCCTTTAAGACTGTCTAGTGTACGTTTAGACCACTTTTGAGTTGGTTTAGTTGTCCAAAAATTGCACCAAATTTTTGGCTCAATTTTCAGCAATTTGGTATTATGTTTGACACAATTTTTTAATAAAGAAATGCTCCTTTGTTGTACACAGCAAAAAAATTAACAAAAGTGTCTAAAGCACATAGTAAATGTAGTACAAAGCATGATTGACAGTTTTTTGTCCAAATTTGCACCAGAAAACTGTCAAATTTTCAATTGAGAATAATCCCCAGAGTGTTTTGGCGGAATTGACTCTTAAGACTAAAGGCCCCATTTACATTAAATTGCAGTCGACTGAACCCACTGATTTTGGCGGAACTGAAGAACTCTTTCCCACTAATGATTTCCCCTCAACAGATGATGCAAGGGGAAGGAAGATTTGAGTGCACCGAGTCTTGGCGCCCAATCTTTTTGCCCCAGGTTTAGTTAAGCCATCGCAAGAACTATGTGGCTACAGCTTTTTCCTTTGTCTTCATGTAAAACATGTGTATGTTTACTCAAATCAAGCATTAATGGGGGAGTCATAGATGGCCTTCTACCAAACAAGTGTTTGGACGACAGCTATTGAAGATGTATGAAGATGACTTAATGAAAAAGAATATTTGCACTCACAAACATTTTAGATCTATTCAGCAATTTTTGTTCTGGTACTGTATCTATGTACTATGTTTGGTTCTGGTACCATACCTATGTAGTAACCTTGTTTTTGGTACTACATCTATGGGGAAATCTTAGTTTGGGTATTATATCTATGTAGTAAGCTTGGTTTTGGTACTGTATCTATGCACTAATCTTGGTTCTGGTACTTTATCTATGTAGTACGCATCAGATCATTTTAAATCTTTAAACTTGCTGGCGGCCCATAATTTGCATACAGTCCAGGGTTTACGGTATACTTAATCTGCCCCTGGATTCCACTGTAAGCTATTAGAAGTTATTTTGCACATCGCAGATATTGTTATGAGAGTAATTTAAACTTCCAATGCAAGGAATACTGACAGAATTATCAGTGATCCCATAATTCCTTGTAAGATGAGTAAAATCTTCCGTGATTTCTTTAGCCTTATGGTGATCTTTCAGCCAAATTTTTTTTGTTAGAGCAATGCTAGGCCTCTAAGATGAGGTGATGCATAATAAATGAAGTAGGCTATGCTCACTGCTTCAGTCAGCAGCATTTAAAGGGGAACTCCAGCCTAAATTGGAATATTCATTAGGCAGGCTGAGGAAATAATTATTTGACCTTGCTATTTGCTAAGCAGCAGCTCAAATATGTGTGGGCCATTGTAAATCTGTATATGAATATTAAATCAATATTCACAGCAAGATGACTCTACACAGCAGGAGCAAGGATATTAAACCTCGTGTTTCATTTTTTTAGGATTATATATAGATATATGGTATTGGTTCATTGGCACGTATACTGGATACAGTATACACATTCAGATAACTATGGTAATACTCAAGATTATCATGACAATATGAGCTGGTGAATATATGCAGTGCCTCGTAATATTTATAGGAAGGTTTTCAAAACTGAAGAATCTATTAGGGTGATGGCTTTTGTTCATCGTATCATTAATATTAAGGCCCCGTATTCATTCATAGATCAATAACACTACAAATCAGATATTCAAGCCATCACTATTTTAAGCAGAGAGTCATTCAGCAGCAGATGGTGTCATTCATTAGATTTCTTTCTTTGCATAATGAAAAAAAAGACTATTTACTAAAGCAAACTAGAAAATGGAAGCACTATGGCTAAATGCTAAATAGCATGATCCTGTTAGACATGGGGTTCAAAGAGCATGGATACTAAGAGGCCCATTGCAGATCTAAGAGAACCCAAAATAAGTGGTGACAATTCCTGTACAGCACTGCAGAATATATATGTGCTGCATACATGAGTACAATAAATAATAGATAAACTACTTCCAAATATATTTCTAATACTTCCTATATTTTATACGTCCGTATCTTTCTACTTGCCCCAAATAATAGCTACCTCTATGCACACAGTCTACTGGGCATTAGATATAATCAAAACAAGCACCAAAATGTAGCCCCTCCTATTCAATAAATGGAAATAATCTCCAAGTGGCTATAATTCTAGATAATGAGTCTAAACATATGTAAGGCTGCGGTCTTGGTACAGGCCTCTGGTAAGTTCTTGGGTGGACTTAGCAGGAAGAAGGTAACAGCAGCTAACGAGTCTGTGGTTTTCCTAGCCCGAAGTACTATCAGGAAATGCTGAAAGAAGACTCTGTCTTGGCACCCATTGGCAAGTTGACACTAATGATGAGTAAACTTTTTCGAAGTTCGATATGGCTAGTTCACCAGACTTTTGCAAAAAGTTTTATTCTTTCTCAATTAGTTTGAACTGAACCAGAAGTTCACCAAAACCTCTAAAACTGGTGTATAACACTGTCTAAGAGCCATAGAAGCCCTGTATAACACTCTCAGTGTTATACAGGGCTTTTATGGCTCTTAGACAGTGTTATACAGCAGTGTTCAGGACTAGTGTTGAGCAGAACGCTGTTTCAGGTGGAACATTGCTAATAGCTTGGTTCAACCAATTCACCGAACTGTAGAAAAAGGTTTGGTTCAGTCTGAATTAGTTCAAACCGAACCAGAAGTTCACCAAAACTCCTAAAACTGTTGATATAACACTGTCTAAATGGCATGAAAGCCCTGTATAACATTCTGAGAGCCAATGTATAACACTGGCTCTTAGACAGTGTTATACATTGGTATTCAGGATTAATGTTTAGCGAACTGAACCAGAAGAACCTTGTTTTGGGTAGAGCTTTGCTAAAAGCTCTATTCAGGTTCATGCCAAACCAAACTTTTAGCAAAGTTCTACTTGAAATAGAGTTCTACTGCTTCCGTTTGCTTAACACTAGTTGGCACATAACTTCTCACTGACGACATATTTGCTTGCTGAAGAAATTTCCCTTAGTTAACATAGGTTTGTCAATACATGGGTTCAACTCTTCAAACCGGTACCTTAATTCACCAATGATACATGGTAGTTGGTCAGTTGCATAATGGACACCGTCTCAGAAATTTTCCTGGCTCCTCTTGCTTATGAAGCTTAAGCAAGCAGTAGAACACAGCCCCAAATCCAGACGGTAGCATATGGAAATTATATTGATCCTTCTGCCCCAAATTCGCTGCTTATCACACACTTCCGTCTCTACACATGGAGAATATATATCCTGGAGCCACTGTAAATGTTGGCAGTAACACCCTACTCTTGTATCTCTGCATGACTGTGCAACACCTCTACCAACATGATCATTCATTTAGAGTTGCCATACCATAAAATACTCCACGCAACATCCAGTATAAATCCTCTTTATAACAAGATAATAAATCCCCCTACACATACACAAATTAATAAATGCTAAATAATGTACCCATGTTCACAGGGTAATATGCCAGTGTAGAGTAAATGCCCAACTGTCCAAAACTGCCCCCGATCATTGGGATTTTCTGAAGCCAGACCTGCAGTAACTCATCTACAAACAAAAGGCAATCGTTTATGAACATATTTAATAGAGATGAGAGAATCTACTCGGTTTGGGTGTTTTTGAACTTGAGCACCACTTTTTCCGAGTAACTCAGTACTCGGACGAAAAAATTTGGGGGGTTCCGGGGGTGAGTGGGGGGTTGCAGAGGGGAGTGTGGGGGGGGGGGGAGAGAGCGAGAACTCCCTCCTGTTCCCCACTGCTACCCCCCGCTCCACCACGCTGCCCCCCGCCCCCGGTGCCCCCTGAATCTTTTCGTCCAAGTAGTGAGTTACTTGGAAAAAGCAGTGCTCAACTTCAAAAACACCCAAACCGAGTAGATTCGCTCATCTCTAATATTTAAGTTAAATAATGAAATAACCATAAAACATATATAATATTGGTGCGAAATATTAAGGTTTTTGACCTATTTCCCAGAACTGTGAATGAGGAATAAACTCAAACGTTCTAGCCTTGTGAAATGGCCTGCATTTCTCAGACAGGATCTGGTATACCGTTGGGACAATTTGCCATCATATCCATTTCCTCTCTGGTATATCATTGCTTCCACCTCATTGTTCCCCTCAGCAGGAATATTTTGTATCTTTATAAATAAACAGTATTAGTTGAAGTGATGGATACGTTGTACCAGACGCAGCACCAGTCCCCATGACACATCAGAAATGAATGAGATATATCTACACAGGAAATAGGTTTATCACTCATCTTTTGTTTTTGATACCACATCGAAAACTTTTTTTTCTCCTTTGTTTTCATAAATCCACAAGTAAGCCATTTCTACCGCAATGACTATGTTCAGCGAGGGAACGATTTGTTCAAAAACAAACAGGCTTTATTGCTGACTCTTATTGTATTTACAAGAACATTCAAAATGATATCATTCTGTCAGACATATGGCATGAAAAGAACTTTATTGCTCCTGTTCTTTACAATGTAAGCAGCTGGAAAAACCGTAAAATAGATAATTCTGGTATACATAACTGAACAGCTTCTTAGATATTTCAAAGGCTTTTGACATGGGACTGATCTCCCACAGAACTGAAGCCCAATGGATTTTTCCTTTGCAAGACTAAATGTGTCGGTATCATCCATCTTTGTGGAGAAGATAGGAGACATTGCTTGCTTTAACTAAAATAAGATTTTTTTTCTTAACTTTAAAGAGGGTCATTTTTAATAATAATAATAATAATCTTTATTTGTATAGCGCCAACATATTCCGCAGCGCTTACATAGACAGGGGGAATACAGAAAGACAAAATACAAACATTACAGAACCACGGTTACATATAGTAATCAGTTGATGGAAACAATACGGGTGAGGGTCCTGCTCCAACGAGCTTACATACTACAAGTAATGGGGTGATACAGAGGGTAAAGGGGCTGGAGATGTGCACAGTATGGCGAGGTGGAGAGTGAGCGATGCTATACACATAGACAATGGTCAGACATTTAGCCGTGTGACGGCAGAAACGGTGTGACTGCAGGAGCGGTTTATGATGGCTAGCAGGGATTGCAGTCAGTAGGTCAGGGAGCATGTTATCAGGGGGGGGGTACAGAGAGGTTTGTTTAGGGAATGCGGTATGCCTCCCTGAAGAGGTGCGTTTTTAGAGCACGCCTGAAGTTCTGCGAGTCCTGGATTGCTCGGGTAGCCTTTGGTAGTGCGTTCCAGAGGACCGGTGCTGCTCTGGAGAAGTCTTGGAGGCGGGAATGAGAAGTTCGAATTAAAGGGGCGCTCAGTCTGGTTTCATTAGCAGAGCGGAGAGCCCGGGCTGGTTGATGGATTGAGATGAGGGAGGCGATATAGGGTGGCGCTGTACTGTGGAGGGCTTTGTGGATGAAGGTAGCGAGTTTGAATTGAATTCTGTATTTAACGGGCAGCCAGTGCAGTGACCGGCACAGGACAGAGGCGTCCGAGTAGCGGCTGGACAGGAAGATGAGCCTGGCTGCCGCATTCAGGATGGACTGGAGAGGGTAGAGTCTGGTGCAGGGGAGGCCGATCAGCAACGAGTTGCAATAATCGAGCCGGGAGTGGATGAGGGCGACAATAAGCGTTTTTAACGTCTCCACAGTGAGAAAAGAGCGGATTCTTGCGATGTTCTTGAGGTGCAGCTGACATGTTCGGGCCAGAGATTGGATGTAGGGGGCAAAAGAGAGATCAGAGTCAAATATGACCCCAAGGCAGCGGGCGTGTTGTCTAGGAGTTATGGTGGCGCCACACACTGAGATGGAGATGTCAGGATGAGGTCGGTTAGTGGAGGGTGGAAACACCAGTAAGTCAGTTTTAGAGAGGTTTAGTTTTAGGTAGAGAGAGGACATGGTGTTAGAGACAGCGGACAGACAGTCGGTGATGTTTTGGAGGAAGGGTGCAGAGATGTCATTTTTAGAATGGCCCATTAACAATAAGCAAGTCACAAAGTATCCTCCTGTTGGGACCCCATCAATCACCTGTGGTGATACTCAGTAGTAAATGTTCAATTTCCCTGTAGCACCCCTACAGGGGAAATAATGCATTACACAGTACCTATTTAAATCAATGGTTTTCTGTGCCATGCAGTTCAGGACACATCCTTCAGGGTGAGAGACCTTATTTGTAAGGATGCTGACCAAGTGATCCAACTCTACTAACTCTGTTAAATGATGATGATTTATTCATTATCTTGTAGGTGGGTAAAAACATACACTGTGTCTTTGCATCATTGTATCTCTCAGATAAGCCCTTAAAAGGGTATTCCCATCTCATTGTTTCATAGCTAAGATGGGAATGCCCCAGCTGTTTCCTGACCACCTCACTGGAAGTTACGAGGCTGCCAAGGTTGCAACTTTATGCTGTTCCTGTAACTCCTATTAAATTGTTCTCCCAGCATAGTGAACTCCAGTGTTATGGAATAATAATAGTTCTTCATTGGTTTAAAGGGGCTGACCTGGACTTTTTTATTGATGACCCAACAGATCTGAACAGACATTGTTATTGCCTGGCTTTCTGTCAGTGTCGACAGCACTGGAAGCAGTTAGCACTGTCAATATTGCAGTGGACTTCTTTGGTACTGCAGGCACAGGTCCCAATGAAATTAATGGGAACTGTGTCCTCAGTACCAAACAGGGCCACTGCAATATAGGCAGTGCTATCAGCTTCTGTCCACACTGACAGCAAGCCGGAAGATCACCAATCAATGGGGATCTCACATGGCGGACGCTTGCTGATCAGCTATTCATGACCAATCCTGAGGAGTGATTGCTATTAGAAAAAGTTCCACACAACCCTTTCAAGATAAGGCAACTTGTCACAGATATGCTATCATAGTCAGCTTAAACTATGTTACATCTATAATTGAGTTTACTTTCTGAGGAAGACTCAATAGTTGGGTCTCTGGCGATGGCTTGTTCAAGACTACTCCGCCGAGCTGGCACTAACATTTCTGTAATTAAAGGGATTAGACTTTTATCTTTTAGAAAGATAGACTTTTATCACCTACTAGTGGGGTATGCTATTAGTATAAAGGGAAAGCAAAAAAGTGGAGAAATGATGAATCTAACCCTAACTTACTAATGTAAGGAGACCTTACCTAAAAGCAGAGTGCCTGCAATGATGAGGGCGACCACAATTCAGGAACCTGAGGGCATTCTGACTCTTCCTATTTGGTGACAAGAAATGTGGCAGGATATAGATGTTATCCAAGTAAATTTACCACAAATTTACAAGGAGCTAGATGTAACAACACCCCAGATTAAGTTAGAAAGTCAGGCAGCGCTTATCTGAGCAGAGAAACAAGACTGGACCATAAGCTGCTGACTTGACCAGGAAACAACCTTCAGACTAAGAGGGGGGGGGGGGGGCTGGAATAAATGTACAAACTAACGCTGATTGGTCAGTTGGAATACACACCTCCCAGTCAACTACTTCCTCTATATACTGGCAGAAAAGTGACCTAGGCGGTGTCCAGCTCTGAAATTAACTGACTATGCATCGGTGAAGGATCACTGGGGAAAGATGCTGACACCATGATGTCACCCTGGTTCCTCTCCTCCAACGTGGCTGGCGAGACGTGTAAGTATAATATAGCCGACAGCATACATTTTGGTTGAAAACTTTGACTACTTAAATAGTTGAAGACTTAACAAGAACCTCAACAAATGAATTTAGCATAAGCTCTGAAGTAATGCAGAATAGTATCCTTCAGCTGACTCACCAGTGCAAATTGCTCTGATCCACCCAGTATCATGTAAACGGGGGCTGCATGTCCGTGGAGAGCAATTCTGATTGTAGATTAAATCCACACACCTACAGAGACTTTAGCCATTAAATCCATTACTGGTGGTCTGTAACTCTTTTCAAACATATGTTGAAAATGACGTGAATGCGCCCACAGCTGCTATGAAGAGAAACACTGAACCCGGCTAGAATACTGAGCAACCAACAAAGTGTACTAGTCTAGTGAGTTTTACTAAAGTGACATCTCTTTCATTGAGTCCAGCCTGGCAATAAACAATATTATGGATGACACTGGGTCATGATGGACACAGAAGTAATCCCAGCATTCTGACAGGGTGGGTGAGTTGGGACTCCTCGGAGTTGTTCAGGAAAGGGCCTGGGGGAATTAAGAAGTGTATAGAGATATTGTGTATCATCTTACACAGCGTGCTCATTTTCCTGGGTGTAAGCATTTTCTCTTGCTGCTTGGAGAACTCACAAAAGCATTTGTGGAAAAGTTGAGAGAAGCTTAGCAGTAGCTTTTGTAATATTACTTTCATGTAGCAATATTGCCAAAGCCATGAAAATGGATATGACAACCCTCCCCACTGATCTTCATAAACCTCTGCACAATATGAGTAGCATGTCATGTTGTTTAAGCGTGGGCCAGTTAAATGTGAACTTGATACAATTGCAATTAGTTTTAAAGCGCCGCATTGTAGTTTTCTCTTGCGAACTATATCAAATTACTTTATAGTTTCTTGGAGAAAAAAAAAGAGTTTTTTTTCTCTGTTTTTTACCCAGTTAAAGGCAATAGATTCAAAATCAAGGTCTGGATCTAATCCAAACCAATTGGGAGGCTAAGAATCACCTTTGACCTCCTTGATGACACCACTGACTTCCAGCAATGTTGACGGTGACCTTCAAGGGTCGTGGGAGCGAACAAGCAGTAGAGTAACCAATTAGCTAACGGTACTTTCCAATTAGGTGAACCCCTATAGTTTATATCCCTACTGTGACAATAATATCCAAACCTGGTCACTGTAGAGATCAAAGTCCAGTCACAGCTAAATCACAGGTGGTCCATCTACAGATCTTACATCTCCGAGGTGTAATAAAGTCAGCTTTGTATGATATTATATATTATTATTTATCTTAGTATAAATCAAAATGTAACACTATCCAAGCTCTATAACTCAGTGCAGGAGATGTTATATAACAGAATCAATACATAATATCAAAATTATAGCACAGTGGAAACGTTTTAGGTAGGTGTAGAAAAAATGCTGCAAAGTTAAAATGCTTTTAAAAACAGAATTGTTAATACCCTGTTTCCCTGAAAATAAGACATACCCTGAAAATAAGACATATCAGGATTTTCCAGAATTTTTGAGGATGCAAAATGATTTTTCAGGCTTTTTGAGGATGCTTGAAATATAAGCCCTACTCAAAAATTATGCCCTGCTAACAGTTAAAGGGGTTGTCCCGCAAAACAAAGTGGGGGTATACACTTTTGTATGGCCATATTAATGCACTTTGTAATATACATCGTGCATTAATTATGAGCCATACAGAAGTTATTCACTTACCTGTTCCGTTGCTAGCGTCCCCGTCTCCATGGTGCCGTCTAATCTTCAGCGTCTAATCGCCCGATTAGACGCGCTTGCGCAGTCCGGTCTTCTCCCTTCTGAATGGGGCCGCTCGTGCCGGAGAGCGGCTCCTCGTAGCTCCGCCCCGTCACGTGTGCCGATTCCAGCCAATCAGGAGGTTGGAATCGGCAATGGACCGCACAGAAGCCCTGCGGTCCACCGAGGGTGAAGATCCCGGCGGCCATCTTCACAAGGTAAGTCAGAAGTCGCCGGAGCGCGGGGATTCGGGTAAGTACTGGACGGTTTGTTTTTTTTATGCCTGCATCGGGTTTGTCTCGCGCCGAACGGGGGGGGGCTATTGAAAAAAAAAAACCCGTTTCGGCGCGGGACAACCCCTTTAATTAAAAAAGTCAATTTAAATAGTGTCCAGGCAGCTATACATGTAAAAAAAAAGCTAAACATTTTTGAACAAAAATTAATAAAAGACACTGTCTTATTTTCAGGGAAACATGGTAGTTCATTTCTGTCAATAAAATGCAAAGTGATTGAACAAAAGAGAAATCTAAATTAACTCAATATTTGGTGTGATAACGCTTTACTTTCAAAACAACATCAATTCTTCTAGGTATACTTGCACACAGTTTTTGAAGGAACTCGGCAGGGAGGTAAGTAACACAGTTCCAAACGGTGTAGGCATGTTCAAATCCTTCTGTCTCTTCATCTATCTTGATGATGTTGAGATCAGAGCTTTCTGGTGGCCATGTCACAGTGCCGGATTAACCATTAGGCAAATAAGGCACGCACCTTAGGGCCAGCCCAAGATCCAGTCCACAAAAAAATAAAGTAAAAAAAAATTGATAATTATTTTTTGAAAAAACATATTGAGTAGAGATGAGCGAACACCAAAATGTTCGGGTGTTCGTTATTCGGAACGAACTTCCCGCGATGCTCGAGGGTTCGTTTCGAACAACGAACCCCATTGAAGTCAATGGGCGACCAGAGCATTTTTGTATTTCGCCGATGCTCGCTAAGGTTTTCATGTGTGAAAATCTGGGCAATTCAGGAAAGTGATGGGAATGACACAGTGACGGATAGGGCAGGCGAGGGGCTACATGTTGGGCTGCATCTCAAGTTCACAGGTCCCACTATTAAGCCACAATAGCGGCAAGAGTGCCCCCCCCCCCCCCTCCCAACAACTTTTACTTCTGAAAAGCCCTCATTAGCATGGCATACCTTTGCTAAGCACCACACTACCTCCCACAAAGCACAATCACTGCCTGCATGACACTCCACTGACACTTCTCCTGGGTTACATGCTGACCAACCCCCCCCTCCCCCCCACAGCGCACACCAAAGTGTCCCTGCGCAGCCTTCAGCTGCCCTCATGCCACACCACCCTCATGTCTATTTAGAAGTGCGTCTGCCATGAGGAGGAACCGCAGGCACACACTGCAGAGGGTTGGCACGGCTAGGCAGCGACCCTCTTTAAAAGTGGCAGGGCGATAGCCCACAATGCTGTACAGAAGCAATGAGAAATAGAATCCTGTGCCACCGCCATCAGGAGCTGCACACGTAGGCATAGCAATGGGGAACCTATGTGCCACACACTATTCATTCTGTCAAGGTGTCTGCATGCCCCAGTTAGACCGGGCTTTTTAATTCATAGACACAGGCAGGTACAACTCCCTATTGTGAAGTCCCTGTGGACCGACAGCATGGGTGGGTGCCAGGAAGCCACCGGCGGTACATAGAAATATCCCATTGCATTGCCCAACACAGCTGAGGTAGTAATGTCGTGCGTAATACAGGTGGGCTTCGGCCCACACTGCATGCCCCAGTCAGACTGGGGTTCTTTACAAGTGTACAGATGTGTTAAAAACTCCGTGTGCACCTACAGCATGGGTGGCTCCCTGGAACCCACCGGCGGTACACAAAAATATCCCATTGCATTGCCCAACACAGCTGAGGTAGTAATGTCGTGCTTAATGCAGGTGGGCTTCGGGCCACACTGCATGCCCCAGTCAGACTGGGGTTCTTTAGAAGTGTACAGATGTATTAAAAACTCCGTGTGCACCTACAGCATGGGTGGCTCCCTGGAACCCACCGGCGGTACATAAAAATATCCCATTGCATTGCCCAACACAGCTGAGGTAGTAATGTTGTGCTTAACCCTTTCCAATCCAATTTGTATATGGTTTTCCTAGGGGGCTTACTCTTTTTCTGCCGTTATACAACGGCGCTATATGCTGGCTAAAGCCAGTACTGCATGAGCTGACACGTAGGATAGGCTCCGACAGCAGAGAGGCTGGCAATATACAGTAAGAGAACCCAGACGGACGTCTACCAACAATGGAGCTGTACAGCCTTAAACCCTAATGTCTTCACAGGTCACACAGTGGACTGGAAAGGGTTAATGCAGGTGGGTTTCGGCCCACACTGCATGCCCCAGTCAGACTGGGTTTCTTTATAAGTGGAAACAGATGCATTTATAATTCCCTGTGGACCCACAGCATGGGTGGGTGCCAGGAAGCCACCGGCGGTACATAGAAATATCCCATTGCATTGCCCAACACAGCTGAGGTAGTAATGTCGTGCGTAATACAGGTGGGCTTCGGCCCACACTGCATGCCCCAGTCAGACTGGTGTTCTTTAGAAGTGGACACATGTAGGTTAAACTCCCTGTTGACCCACTGCCTGGGTGGGTGCCAGGAAGCCACCAGCGGTACATAGAAATATCCCATTGCATTGCCCAACACAGCTGAGGTAACGTCAGCTGTAATGCAGGTGGGCTAAAAATTAATTTGATTACACTGTAGGCGAGGGCCCACAAAAATTGCTGTATCAACAGTACTAATGTACATCCCAAAAATTGGCCATGGCCAGCCAAGAGGGCAGGTGAAACCCATTAATCGCTTTGGTTAATGTGGCTTAAGTGGTAACTAGGCCTGGAGGCAGCCCAGTGTAACGAAAAATTGGTTCAAGTTAAAGTTCCAACGCTTTTAAGCGCATTGAAACTTATAAAAATTGTTCAGAAAAATTATTTGAGTGAGCCTTGTGGCCCTAAGAAAAATTGCCCGTTCAGCGTGATTACGTGAGGTTTCAGGAGGAGGAGCAGGAGGAGGAGGAGGAATATTAGACACAAATTGATGAAGCAGAAATGTCCCCGTTTTGGATGGTGAGAGAGAACGTAGCTTCCATCCGCGGGTGCAGCCTACGTATTGCTTACGTATCGCTGCTGTCCGCTGGTGGAGAACAGAAGTCTGGCGAAATCCAGCCTTTGTTCATCTTTATGAGTGTTAGCCTGTCGGCACTGTCGGTTGACAAGCGGCTACGCTTATCTGTGATGATTCCCCGAGCCGCACTAAACACCCTCTCCGACAACACGCTAGCCGCAGGACAAGCAAGCACCTCCAGGGCATACAGCGCTAGTTCAGGCCACGTGTCCAGCTTCGACACCCAGTAGTTGTAGGGGGCAGAGGCGTCACCAAGGATGGTCGTGCGATCCGCTACGTACTCCCTCACCATCCTTTTACAGTGCTCCCGCCGACTCAGCCATGACTGGGGAGCGGTGACACAGTCTTGGTGGGGAGCCATAAAGCTGGCCAGGCCCTTAAAGACTGTTGCACTGCCTGGGATGTACATGCTGCTCGATCTACGCACATCCCCTGCTACCTTGCCCTCGGTACTGCGCCTTCTGCCACTAGCGCTGTCGGCTGGGAATTTTACCATCAGCTTGTCCGCAAGGGTCCTGTGGTATAGCAACACTCTCGAACCCCTTTCCTCTTCGGGAATCAGAGTGGGCAGGTTATCCTTATACCGTGGATCGAGCAGTGTGTACACCCAGTAATCCGTCGTGGCCAGAATGCGTGCAACGCGAGGGTCACGAGAAAGGCATCCTAACATGAAGTCAGCCATGTGTGCCAGGGTACCTGTACGCAACACATGGCTGTCTTCACTAGGAAGATCACTTTCAGGATCCTCCTCCTCCTCCTCCTCCTCCTCAGGCCATACACGCTGAAAGGATGACAGGCAATCAGCCGGTGTACCGTCAGCAGCGGCCCAAGCTGTCTCTTCCCCCTCCTCCTCATCCTCCTCATGCTCCTCCTCCTCCTCCTGTACGTGCTGAGAAATGGACAGGAGGGTGCCCTGACTATCCAGCGGCATACTGTCTTCCCCCGCCCCCGTTTCCGAGCGCAAAGCAGCTGCCTTTTTTGGTTTGCAGGGAATTTCTCAAGATGCATAGCAGAGGAATGGTGATGCTAATGATTGTAGCATCGCCGCTCACCACCTGGGTAGACTCCTCAAAATTACCAAGGACATGGCAGATGTCTGCCAACCAGGCCCACTCTTCTGAAAGGAATTGAGGAGGCTGACTCCCACTGCGCCGCCCATGTTGGAGTTGGTATTCGACTATAGCTCTACGTTGTTCATAGAGCCTGGCCAACATGTGGAGCGTAGAGTTCCACCGTGTGGGCACGTCGCACAGCAGTCGGTGCACTGGCAGCTTAAAGTGATGTTGCAGGGTGCGCAGGGTGGCAGCGTCCGTGTGGGACTTGCGAAAATGTGCGCAGAGCCGGCGCGCCTTTACGAGCAGGTCTGACAAGCGTGGGTAGCTTTTCAGAAACCGCTGAACCACCAAATTAAAGACGTGGGCCAGGCATGGCACGTGCGTGAGGCTGCCGAGCTGCAGAGCCGCCACCAGGTTACGGCCGTTGTCACACACGACCATGCCCGGTTGGAGGCTCAGCGGCGCAAGCCAGCGGTCGGTCTGCTGTGTCAGACCCTGCAGCAGTTCGTGGGCCGTGTGCCTCTTATCGCCTAAGCTGAGTAGTTTCAGCACGGCCTGCTGACGCTTGCCCACCGCTGTGCTGCCACACCGCGCGACACCGACTGCTGGCGACATGCTGCTGCTAACACATCTTGATTGCAAGACAGAGGAGGAGGAGGAGGAGGAGGAGGGTGCTTTAGTGGAGGAAGCATACACCTCCGCAGATACCACCACCGAGCTGGGGCCCGCAATTCTGGGGGTGGGTAGGACATGAGCGGTCCCAGGCTCTGACTCTGTCCCAGCCTCCACTAAATTCACCCAATGTGCCGTCAGGGAGATGTAGTGGCCCTGCCCGCCTGTGCTTGTCCACGTGTCTGTAGTTAAGTGGACCGTGGCAGTAACCGCGTTGGTGAGGGCGCGTACAATGTTGCGGGAGACGTGGTCGTGCAGGGCTGGGACGGCACATCGGGAAAAGTAGTGGCGACTGGGAACTGAGTAGCGCGGGGCCGCCGCCTCCATGATACTTTTGAAGGACTCCGTTTCCACAACCCTATACGGCAGCATCTCAAGGCTGATGAATTTTGCTATGCGGACGGTTAACGTTTGAGCGTGCGGGTGCGTGGCTGCGTACTTGCGCTTGCGCTCCAACAGTTGCGCAAGCGACGGCTGGACGGTGCGCTGAACTACACTGCTGGATGGGGCCGAGGACAGCGGAGGTGAGGGTGTGGGTGCAGGCCAGGAGACGGTAGTGCCTGTGTCCTGAGAGGGGGGTTGCATCTCAGTGGCAGGTTGGGGCACAGGGGGAGAGGCAGGGGTGCAAACCGGAGGCGCTGAACGGCCTTCGTCCCACCCTGCGGGGTGCTTGGCCATCATATGTCTGCGCATGGTGGTGGTGGTGAGGCTGTTGGTGTTGGCTCCCCGGCTGAGCTTTGCGCGACAAAGGTTGCACACCACAGTTTGTCGGTCGTCAGGCGTCTCTGTGAAAAACTGCCAGACCTTAGAGCACCTCGGCCTCTGCAGGGTGGCATGGCGCGAGGGGGCGCTTTGGGAAACACTTGGTGGATTATTCGGTCTGGCCCTGCCTCTACCCCTGGCCACCGCACTGCCTCTTGCAACCTGCCCTGCTGATGCCCTTGACTCCCCCTCTGAAGACCTGTCCTCCTGAGTAAGCGTTGCACACCAGGTGGGGTCAGTCACCTCATCGTCCTGCTGCTCTTCCTCCGAATCCTCTGTGCGCTGCTCCCTCGGACTTACTGCCCTTACTACTACCTCACTGCAAGACAACTGTGTCTGATCGTCATCGTCCTCCTCACCCACAGAAAGTTGTTGAGACAGTTGGCGGAAGTCCCCAGCCTCTTCCCCCGGACCCCGGGAACTTTCGAATGGTTGGGCATCAGTGACGATAAACTCCTCTGGTGGGAGAGGAACCGCTGCTGCCCAATCTAAGCAGGGGCCCGAGAACAGTTCCTGGGAGTGTTCCCGCTCCTGAGCAGGTGTTATTGTAGTGGAGTGAGGAGGCTGGGAGGAAGGAGGAGCAGTAGACAGAGGATTCGGATTGGCAGCAGTGGACGGCGCAGAACTGCGGGTAGACGATAGGTTGCTCGAAGCACTTTCTGCCATCCAGGACAGGACCTGCTCACACTGCTCATTTTCTAATAACCGTCTCCCGCGTGGACCCATTAATTGGGCGATGAATGTGGGGACACCAGAAACGTGCCTCTCTCCTAATCGCGCAGCAGTCGGCTGCGACACACCTGGATCAGGAGCTTGGCCTGTGCCCACACCCTGACTTGGCCCTCCGCGTCCTCGGCCGCGTCCACGTCCTCTAGGCCTACCCCTACCCCTCAGCATGCTGTATTACCAGTGATTTGATTTCACAGGCAGCTAATAAATTGGCGCAAGACTGCAGGCCAAATATAATTTTTTCCCTTTTTTGAAAACGAAAGGCCCCACTGCCTCTAGTGAATGAATAATCTAAGTTTAATAACTGTGCTGTTTTCCTGCTAATGTGTCACAGAACGTGAGGGTAGCAGAGTTATTAACTGTGGCAGAGCAGGTATTTTTTTTCCCAATTAAGGAAAGCAAATGGCGAAGCCAGGAGTAAAACGTAGCTGGGTGCGTATGATTTTTACAGGTTGCACACGGAGCCGACACGTGTCCACCGGCGTTAGTACGGACAGAGGCAGGACAAATAGAATTATTTTCCGTTTTTTTGCACCAAAAGGCAGCACTGCGTATATTCTATGAACATGAGAAGTTTAATAACTGTGCTGTTTTCCTGCTAATGTGTCACAGAACGTGAGGGTAGCAGAGTTATTAACTGTGGCAGAGCAGGTATTTTTTTTCCCAATTAAGGAAAGCAAATGGCGAAGCCAGGAGTAAAACGTAGCTGGGTGCGTATGATTTTTACAGGTTGCACACGCAGCCGACACGTGTCCACCGGCGTTAGTACGGACAGAGGCAGGACAAATAGAATTATTTTCCGTTTTTTTGCACCAAAAGGCAGCACTGCGTATATTCTATGAACATGAGAAGTTTAATAACTGTGCTGTTTTCCTGCTAATGTGTCACAGAACGTGAGGGTAGCAGAGTTATTAACTGTGGCAGAGCAGGTATTTTTTTTCCCAATTAAGGAAAGCAAATGGCGAAGCCAGGAGTAAAACGTAGCTGGGTGCGTATGATTTTTACAGGTTGCACACGCAGCCGACACGTGTCCACCGGCGTTAGGACGGACAGAGGCAGGACAAATAGAATTATTTTCCGTTTTTTTGCACCAAAAGGCAGCACTGCGTATATTCTATGAACATGAGAAGTTTAATAACTGTGCTGTTTTCCTGCTAATGTGTCACAGAACGTGAGGGTAGCAGAGTTATTAACTGTGGCAGAGCAGGTATTTTTTTTCCCAATTAAGGAAAGCAAATGGCGAAGCCAGGAGTAAAACGTAGCTGGGTGCGTATGATTTTTACAGGTTGCACACGCAGCCGACACGTGTCCACCGCCCTTAGGACGGACAGAGGCAGGACAAATAGAATTATTTTCACTTGTTTTACAAGCAAAAGGCAGCACTGCGTATATTCAATGAATAATAACTGTTGTGGCCCTGCCTATACAATTCTTTCCCTGCAGTATCAATGGAGGGTGGAATGCTCTGCAGAGGCGATTTTGAGAAGCCCAAAAAAAATGCAGCACAGCTAACAGCAGCCTGGACAGTACTGCACACGGATAAATATGGCCCTAGAAAGGACCGTTGAGGTTCTTGAAGGCTACACTCACTCCTAACACTCTCCCTGCCTATGCAGCACTTCTGTCCCTAATGCCGGGTGCAACGCTCTGCAGAGCCGATTTTGAGGGGAAAAAAAATGGCACTGCTAACAGCAGCCAACACACAGCTATCAGTGGCCCTAATAAGGACCTTTGGGGGGGTCTTGAAGCCTACACTAACTACCAATTCTTTCCCTACAGCAGCTCCGGTACAAACAGCACTGTCCCTCACTAACTCACACGGCATCTGAGCCGAACCGCGGGAGGGGCCGACTTTTATGTTCGGGTGACACCTGATCTTCCCAGCCACTCACAGCAGGGGGGTGGTATAGGGCTTGAACGTCACAGGGGGAAGTTGTAATGCCTTCCCTGTCTTTCAATTGGCCAAAAAAAGCGCGCTAACGTCTCAGGGAAGGAAGTGAAAGTAACCAGAACACCGCATGGTGTTCGTTACGAATAACGAACATCCCGAACACCCTAATATTCGCACGAATATCAAGCTCGGAAGAACACGTTCGCTCATCTCTAATATTGAGGCATGTTCAATGGTGCTGCAGAGGTTTGGTGTTTTGACTTAATATGACTCCATGTCTGATGAAGATATCGATGTTGGTATTTCAAGACTTGTTGGTGTGTATTTGGAGTTCTAGTCTTCTGATTTCCCAGCAGAATTTCGTTAATTTATATTTCAGATATAGAGAGCAGAGACCAGATGAAATAGCACCAACTGGAAGTGCCCAGGTGATGTTTCAAAAGCTGCACACTGCTGCAGTTAATCATGCCTATCCAAACATGGAACTAGCACTCCAAATTTATTTATCTCTAATACCTGTATTTTCAGGCCACCTATCAAAATGTGCCTTAGGGCCAGCAAAGCCTTAGGCCGCCTGCACACGGGCGGAAATCCCGCGGCGGGATTTCCCGCGGGATTTCCGCCACTAAAAGCCTGCTTAGGAGTGCATTACAATACGCACTCCTATGCAGACGGCCGCGGCATGTCCTATTTCTGTGCGGGGCCCTGCGAGCCCCGCACAGAAACGTCACTCACCCGGCCGCCGGCTCCGGTCTGCGCATGCGCCGGCTGCCCGGCAGCCGGCACATGAAAGAGCCGGGGCCACCGGGCGCGGGTGAGTACGCGCTCGTCTCTGCAGGCGCTCGGGTCGGGTCCCGCGGCGAGAATTCTCGCCGCCGGATCCGACCCGCTCGTCTGCAGGCGGCCTTTATCCGGCTCTGCCATGTCATCACTTCCTGGGCTCCTTGTTCTTCTTTACGTGGAAGATAATTCTTAATGACACTGGCTGTATGTTTGGTGTTGGTGTCCCGCTGCCGAACAAATTTAAAGCCGATAAGATACCTCCCTGATGGTACTGCGTGATGGATATGTATCTGCCGGTATTTCTCATTATTGAGGACACCATTAACCATGACCAAATTGAATGAACAAATGATTGCTCGTTGGCTGACCATGGCTTTTTAGCTCGCTCGTTGGCTGCACATCTTCCTTTGTGAACAGAGAGATGTGCAGCTGACTAATCATAATAGTATAGGAACAAGTGATTGTATTAACCATCCTATATCCCCAGAAAGACATTCACCTGCCTTGTGTAAATGCCATGGAACAAGCACCAAGAGATAGGCTTTAGTGCTTGCTACAACTGGCCAATTCTCAGTCAGTGTAAAAGGACCTTCAGTATATTTATAGTTGCTTGTGGGCTTTTGTCAATGGTATAGTATTTTGACAACAAAAACAACAGTCTGCAGCTCTATTCTTACCATCAACTACACAGGAGCCCTGCAGAAAGTGTAAAAAATAAAAGTGAATTAAATCTACAGAACTTTTTCACCCCTGTAGATGGCATGTGTCTTCTTCAACCTCTGGTCCTTTACCAAAGGCCTGGGAGTTTGAGGGTTTTATGCAGACTCTTGGCTGTTCCCTGTATTACATTCTGATAGTGTGCTCAGATGTTACTGGTATTTTCTGGAGCCGTTCTCCCAGCTGAGGAGTTACTTACCGAAGTGCTCCTACCACCACTGGGACCACTTTGGCCTTCACTTTCAATAACCTCTGTAGTTGTTCTTTCAAGCCCTGGTACTTCTCCAGCTTCTCATACTCCTTCTTCCTGATTTCACTGTTGCTTGGTACTTCTACGTCTATCACCACTGCTGTTCTGGTAATTGTCAATTACCACAATGTCTGGTCAGTTGGCCAGTACCTGTTTGTCCATTCGTATTTGAAAATCCCACAGGATCTTAGTTAGCTCTGTTGTTCTTCACAACATTCTGTGGGAGGGTTTAACCCATATGCTGGGCAGAAGTTCCTGTACACAACTTCCACTACTTGGTTGTTCCATTCAGTGTATGCTGTTCCTACTTGTATATTGCCATTATATGTTGGACTGTTTCTGTGGCCTCTTGGCACAGTCTGTACCTTGGATCCTGTCTACTGTGGTAGATCCCTTCCTCCATAGATCTGGTAACTTAGTGCTTGTCCTTGAGCCACTATGATTAGTTCCCTCTAGCCACTAGTAGGATATATGCAGCGATCGAGGCACAAGGCACACCACTGAGGAGATGGCGGTGTAGCTGTTATGGATGTCACAGTGGCACGGGGAAGCGTTTGTGACACTCGGTCAAGGCACTGACAGGCCTCTCCAGGCAACGCTAGGGCAGCGGTTACCTGAATAAATAGTGTAGTGGACTGAAAGACTCTTGTCACGGGTGATGCCACCGTTCCTTACTCCGTAGGATATCCGACTGGAAAAAATAAGAGAGCCAACACACAGTTAACTTGAGAAACTCAGTTGCTGGAAAGGTCAACAACTGGAACTTTACTTGCAGATAGATTATCTGGATATACACTCACAATTCTTTGTGGGAATTTCACACACCAGTGCAGGAGAACAAATGAAGGAGGTCAGGGAGAAAGACATAAGATGACACTGGGCCTACAGTAAAGTTATCTGTATGACTCCGCTCCTGGACACTTACACACTCCGGAGGAGGACAAAACACTCCACTAACACTCACTTGCTGACAGTTTCAGTACACTGCATGGCGGAACCTTTTTCTCTTCTCTCTCTCTTTCTTAAGGTAGGAATCCTGGCATTAGACCATCAGGGAAACCTCTCTTCCTCTTCCATTCTTCACCACATGAGGGTTGAAGGTACTTGCATGTTGCCGACACTCTCTCTCCACACCCAACTGTTGAAGAAAATGGAACTCTTTCCCTCTCTTCTTGCACTCACATAGATAACGTGCATACTCACATGACAACACAACTGGTTACCTTTTTCAGACATATTCCATACATTCACAGACATTAACCTCTTGCATGCTGCAGCTGTGCAATACACATAACTGATGACAAGACAATTTTCACAGGGCATCCACACTGAAGACATGACATGTGAGACAACTACAAGACAGTTATGGAGGGGACAGACATAGGAATTTCAGGCCACTACACACACATATATATATATATATATATATTAGTGATTAGCTAAAACATTAAAACCACTGACAGGTGAATTGACTATTTCATGGCATTGTCACTTGTGAAGAGGTGGGAATATATTAGGAAGCAAATGAAGAGTTAGTTTATGAAGTTAATGCTTTGGAAGCAGGAAAAATGGGTAAGTATGATGGCTAAAATAACTGGGTCAGAGAGTCTACAAAACAGCAGTGTCACCATGCGGCAGTTGCTGGTCCTCCCGGGGCGGCGATGTGCGGGGTCCCGTGGTCGAGGCTCATCCCTCAGCTTGTTGTACGGCTGCCGGGGGCGCGAGTGCCTGGCTGGCGTAGGCGGCGTGGTGCTGGTGGCGCGTGGCACCGTGCGCGTGCACTTGTGAGTGCAGCTGCCGTGCACGAGCTCCCTTTTATTATGTTCTGTTGGGAGTTGGCTGTCTCCTTCTCTCTGCCCCTGGATGGAGGCTTTTGTTTGAAGGACAGGCAGAGACTTGCAATCACTGCCAGTTATTGGTTTCCCTCAGTGTGCTAGCTAGTCTGCCTCTGTTGGTCTCCTGCCTCTGTCATCTTGTCTGCTATACTTTACTATTGTCGCCAGGTTTTTCCATCTGCCTCAGTTCTGCTTAGTATTGTTTGTGTTGGTTAATTACATCTGCCTTTTCTGTTGGTATTCTACCCTTTCCATCCAGGTACGCCAGTATCCCTTTTTGGTCCCTAGTGAGAGTAGGGACCACCGCTCAGTTGCCCGATGGGGTTAGCCAGGAGTGGAGGCAAGCAGGCAGGGACAGGGGTTGTGGGGTTGTGGGTGAGATCTAGGGCACGCGGGCTGGCGTATCAAGGGTAGTATGCCATAACATAATAACTGGCCCTTAAAATTGCTCTCCAAAGGAGGCCATGAGTACCCTCGCAAGTCAGTTGCAGGATTTAGTGGTCGTGATCCAAGATCTGTCCGGTCATATGGTGACCCGAGAGCAGCGGGAGTTAGTGCATGTTTCTACCGCCCCTTGTATTCCCAAGCTCAAGTGTCCTCTTCCTGACGTATTTTTAGGGGAGAGGAGCAAGTTTTTTGTTTTTCAGCAGGCATGTAGATTGTATTTTCACGTGTGGCCTTGCTCTTCCGGCTCAGAATTACAGAAAGTTGGATTGATTATGTCCTTACTTCGGGGTCCCGCCCAGATATGGGCCTACTCCTTACCCAAGAGTTTGGCTTACCTGCAGTCAGTTGAATAGTTTTTTCGTGAACTTGGAGGTATTTTTGATGAGCCGGACCATGCGGGGTTGGCGCTATCTCATCTCATGTCTCTATGTTAGGGGCAGCAGTGGGTAGAACCCTATTGCTCTAAATTTAGACAGTATGCAGATGAAACCTCTTGGAACGATAGCGCCCTTAAAGACGTGTTTTTGTTGAGTCTGTCTGACGCGGTCAAGGATCTACTCATTTCTTATCCCGCTCCTGTATCACTTAATGATGAGATGGAACTGGCGGTCAAAGCAGACAGGAGGCTCAGATCTAGAAAAGAGGAACATCAGGCCCGTAAGGCTAGGGAATCCAGCAGACCCGCTCCCACTTCTCCCATGCCAACTTCTGGTGCCGAGCCTATGGAAGTGGATCACCTAAGTCCCGAGGAATGGTGACGGTTCCGAATGACTCATCGCCTCTGCCTCTATTGTGGGAAAGCCGGACATCATGTAGTGACCTGTCCTCAGAAGCGTCTACAACATCAGTCTGAACTGGCGGAAAACTTTAGATCATAGGCGATTTTTGGGAGGATCGCCTAGTATCACACATACTCCCTAAGTTGTTGGTGCCTTGTCAGATTGGCTTCTGGAATTTCAAGCGGTCCGGTCAAGCTTTTATTGATTCGTAGGTGGCCGCCAATTTGATTAGTTTAAGTTTTGTTAGACCTCTGATGACTGAATTCTTGGCGTTAAAAATTCCCATACGCTTCACTAGTATTGATTCCACCCCTCTATCGGCAGGTGTTGTACAATGGAGGACTCCCATTTTACAGTTCACTGTGGGTGTTCTCCATTCTGAGAATCTGTCGTTCTTGGTAATGGAAAGGATGTCTGTTAAGGGATGCTCTGTCTGTGCACGCGGTAAAAGTCGTTGTCGTCATCCGGAGGGGCCTCTGAGACCGTTACTGGTGCCTTCTCGTCCGTGGTCACATTTATCGGTAGATTTTATCACCGATCTACCTGAGTCTCAGAAGTTCACCACTATCCTAGTTGTTGTAGACCGTTTCTCAAAGATGGCAGATTTCGTGGCGTTAAAGAAGCTACCTTCTGCGATAGAATTTTCCAAGATTTTTGTAAAAGAAATCATTCGTCTACATGGGGTTCCCGAGAACACGGTGTTCAGTTTGTTGCACAATCTTGGCGAGCCTTCTGTAGAAACCTGGGAACGTCACTTTCCTTCTCGTCAGCATTCCACCCTCAAACTAATGGTCAGACTAAGCGGAAGAGCCAGGATTCAGGGCAATATTTACGGTTGTTTGCTAGCAAAAAGGCTCATCAGTGGGCAGAGTTCCTGCCGCTGGCAGAGTTTGCGCTAAACAACTGTACTTGTTCTTTAACTGGGGTATCTCCATTCCTTTGCGTATATGGTCAGCAGCCTCGCTTCCTTACAGCTATTTCTACTGCAGGGGGTATGGAAAGAAGTACAGAAGAACCTGGGTGCAACGGGGGCTTGTATTCAGTTGCGTAGTGGGAGGAGTCTGTCAGTAGCTGAACCTTACAGGATGGGACAGAAGGTATATTTGTCTTCTAGAAATCTCAAATTGAAGGTTCCGTCTTTGAAATAAACGCAGCGCGTTACGTGGGTCCCTTTGCCATCACGCGGGTAGTAAATCCACTTGCTTATGAACTTGATTTGCCAGGATTCATAGGCTTTTTCATAAGTCATTATTGAAACCTTTTGTCCCTGTATCAGATATATTGGTATATGCACTTTAATATTTGATATTGATTTAATGTGCACTTTATTCTATGCACTTTATAGTGATTCGCAGATTATATATGCAAATGCACTTTACTTGACACCTGCCATTTTTTTGGTGGTTACATTTTCAGGAGTCCATGCAGCTTTCTATTCCTGTCTGTTTGTTTTTCTATGTGTATTTTCGGTATATATATATATATATATATATATATATATATATATATATATATATATATATATATATATATATATATATATATATATATATTTATTTATTTTTTTTAATTTATTATTTTTTTTTTTTTGAGTGACTTAAAGGGGTTGTCCCAAGGCAAAAGTGAAAACTTTTGTTTTGCCCAGTCCCCCTTCTAAAGCAAACATTACAATTTACACGTTTAAAGCGTTTTTAAAGATGGTTTATACTCACCATTCCAGCGTTTCATGAACTTATAAAAGTTCATCTTTAAAGATGGCCACCGGTCCTTTCCTAGGGATGCACTGCGGTTTTCTCCCATGGTGCACCGCAGGTCTTCTCCCATGGTGCACCGTGGGCTCTGTGCGGTCCATTGCCGATTCCAGCCTCCTGATTGGCTGGAATCGGCACACGTGATGGGGCGGAGCTACGGGATGATGCGTGGAAGGGGGCGGAGCCAGAACGCCGCTCGTGCCCGGACCGACCAGAAGGGAGAAGACCCTTCTGCGCAAGCGCGTCTAATCGCCCGATTAGACGCTGAAATTAGACGGAGCCATGGAGACGAGGACGCCAGCAACTGAGTGGGTAAGTGAATAACTTCTGTATGGCTCATATTTAATGCATGATGTATATTACAAAGTGCATTAATATGGCCATACATGAGTGTATAACCCCACTTGCTGCCGCGAGACAACCCCTTTAATATCATTTGAATTTATTGGTAAATTATTGACCCCTATTTTGGTTTGTCCAGCTTTATGAAGTCGCATTATGTATATTACTTATATTTTGAGGTTATATAGGCTATATGTTGTAGACCAAGTACACACCTTCATGGCAATGGTACTCCCTAATGGCAATATTCCCTTTGGGCAGGATTATGCATCCTGCCACACTGCAAAAAAAAATGTTCAGGAATGGATAGAGGAACATGACGAAATCTTTAAAATGTTGACTTCACCTCCAACTTCCCAGCTCTCAGTCCGGTTGAACATCTGTGAGATGTGCTGGAAGAAAAAGTCTCATCCGTGCAGGCCCCAGCTCACAACTTACGGGATCAGCTCCTAACATTTTGGTGCCAAATATCACAAGACGCCTTCAGAGGTCTTGTGGTGTTTATGCCTCAGAGCTCTTTTAGTGGCTTAAGAGGGACCCACACAATATTAGGCAGGTGATTGTAATGTCATGGTTGATGGGTGTGTGTGTTGTGTAAAAAAAAGTTAAAAAAATAGTTTAAAATTAGTTGCTTAATCAATTACATAAAATAAGCTTAATTTGTAAAATACTCCCTGTCAATCATTCTAAAAAAATCTTTTTTTATTATTTATGCAGTTTTAAGTGTGAGATTCTTTAACCCGAGCTGTCTCCCTCATCGTACAGTGTTACTGGTAGAGGCCATAAAAGTGGACTTTACAATCGAGCCCTAGTGGGATTATATACATCCTTCAGATCTTTGGAGCGTGTTTAAGAACTCACATACTCAATTTATGCAGTGCAGGCATTTTGTTTAAACCTCTTAATGCCTATTCAAACATTGTTTTAATGCACAAGTCATAGCTTGAGATGTAATGATTTCGTGTTGGCTGAGTACTGAGTCTTGTATCATGCTGGCTATTCTTGTATTCTTGCACTTTATATTCTACACAAGGTAATCTTGATACACTTACACTGCCAGCATAAACTCAGCATAAATTAGTTAGCAAAATATGTCTATTTTTTTGCCGAGTTATACTCACATTTGTATTGTGCAGTGTGATATAAGAACATTATACTAGATATACACAAAGCTTTCACAAAGTATCTGCTTCATCAAGGGCATGCGTGGCATCAAAATGAAGCAAAATGTATCAGTTTGTATGCATTGAGTCACAATGCATTTTTCTTTTTGCCATATATTATATTACATCTGTTCATATTTCTTATGTCAATACTTCCTATTGTGCTGCTTTATAATTGCCCACACCCTCCGTAAAAGGACCCCATTGCTTTTTGCATATGCACACTATATATGATTTGTTCTGTTCTAATATAACTTGTTTAAAACAAAAATCAGGTACATGTAACAGCAGAGGGAACCTGAAAGTTTGTGAGGCCTCCGATGTGATTTCCATTGTTTGGCTTTATTGTAAAAGCCGAACAACAATAACACGAGAAATGCCAGATGGACCCCACTGACTATATAATGGACTGTCTAGGTTCCAGCATGCCACCCAAAATTTTACAAGACAAAATAATGCAGCATACTGTGTTATTTTGTCCAGAATTTCATGCCAAATCTGTGTCAAAGGTGCCAAACAGGGCTAGCAGCGCAAATGGGAATGAAGCCTTAGGGTTTGTACAGAGAGAGCAAAACATTTTCTCAAGTAAATCTGTACCAAAATCCATAATGAAATCCATTCAGAATTATGTTATGGATTTTGGTGCGGATTTTCATCATAGATTTCACTCATTACATTGCAATGAATGCAAATAAAGAAGATGAAACAAAACCTTTGCAGCACCACCTATTGGATGGCAGCATTCCTGCAAATCAATGTCCAACCCTTCAAACAAGTCTTTCTAACAATAATCTTTATTTATATAGCGCCAACATATTCCGTAGCGCTTGCAAGACAGGGGGAACAGAAACAAAACCACGGTTACATAGTAATGAGTTGATGGAAACTGTAGGGGTGAGGGCCCTGCTCCAACGAGCTTACATACTACAGATAATTGGGTGATACAGAAGGTAAAGGGCTGGCGATGTGCACGGTATGGGAGGTGGAGAGTGAGATATGCTATACACACAGACAATGGTCAGATTGGGCTGCATAGTGGCCAAATCAATATGACTGCTGTTGATTACGGCTAGCAGGGATTGGAAATTGACCAAAAGCCTTATATAGCCTTATAAGGCTCCTCACTCACCTCCTAGGTGTCTCCACACACCTTCTAGGTGCTATCCTTAAGGGGAGATGATACTCTTCCCAATTGCAATGAATGAAATACGCAGTGAAAATTCAATGATTTTTCTGCAGCAGATATAAACATTTTCAGATTAGACATTTTTCAGCTGTGAATCTGCAGTAAATTTCCCCACTAAAATCTGCAATGTATTTCATGCAAAATTGTGTTAAGGATATTGGGGAAGATGTAGCCATGAATTTCACTCATTAGAATGAAAAGTCTGAAATAAATGGGGCGTGGCTTGGTGAGGCTCCGGAGCAGACGCTTGAGCTTACGCTCCGCTGTAATACAGACTCCCAGCGACTTTAAAGCGACCGAGGGGAGGAGGAAAACAGCCAAAAACCTCAGTAAACATCCCTGGCACCCGGGGATGCCAAGAAGAAAAAACACCAGAGGGAAGCCGGCGAGATTAGAGGACTTTTTCCCCGCACGCGTTACCTCACCTGTCAGAGAGCGGAGAACAGATGAAGGAGAGGCTATTCACCCGGAGCGCTGCAGCGGCAGGGGAGCCGTCGGCACACAGCGTTCGGCAGGATTTCTCCCCCGAGCGCGCTACCTCATCTGTCATGGCACCGGAGGAGCTGGCAGTGAGCGGAGAGCAGACGAAGGAGAAACAAATCACCCGGAGCGCTGCAGCGGCAGGTGAGCCGTCGGCACACAGCGTTCGGCAGGACTTCTCTCCCGAGCGCGCTTCCTCACCTGTCATGGCACCGGAGGAGCTGGCAGAGAGCGGAGGGCAGACAGAGGAGAGACAAATCACCCGGAGCGCTGCAGTGGCAGGTGAGCCACCGGCACATAGCGTTCCACAAAAGGACACATCGGTGAGCTTAAAATCACACCCAGGGTATCAGACACTGGGCTCACAGGGAAAGGGAGGAAACACTAAAGGGGACAAAAAGCATAAAATGGCGTCAGACATGCGGCCGTTACCCTCCCCCCCCCCCCCTCCTCGCCCACTGATAGTCCAGAAAAACAAAGGCAGAAAATGTCGGATGACCCCTGCCAAACCAGCTCCCTCTCACAGAATGAAACTACCAGCTCCCAGAGAGAAAACAGCTTAGCTGACCTCTCAGCATCCAACAAACCTGCATCGGAGCTGTATATTAAGGAGATCGTTATGGCTCTTCGCAACACTATTCAGCTAGACATAAAATATCTAACTTCTTACATTGATTCATCAGTTAAAGAAGTTAATACCCGCATAGAGAAAACCAAGACAAAAATGGGAGAACTGGTGAAGTCCCACAACTCCCTAATAGATGCCCATTACGACCTAGAGGAAAATGTAACCAGACTACAGCAAAAACTAACTGATCTCGAGGACAGGAATCGCCGTAATAATGTCAAGATAAGAGGGGTCTCAGAAAAAGTAACCAATGCGGAAATTACGAGCTTTGTGACACGATTTCTCCGCAAAATTCTACCGGAGGTCCCAGAGCAGGAGTTAAAAATCGATAGAGCTCACAGGCTCCCTCTTCCAAAATTCCTTAAGGAAAACACTCCGAGAGACATTATTATACGCATTCATCACTTCAGCACCAAGGAAGCTCTGATGACCGCCGTTAGGAGGTTGAAAGTACTTCCAAGCCCTTACTCAGAGCTTCGCATCTTTATTGATTTATCACAGGCCACAATGGAGGCAAGGAGGGGATTTGCCAAGATAACAGCAGCTCTCAGGGAGGCCAATGTCCCTTACAGGTGGGGCTTCCCTACAAAATTGATCGTCTCCAGAGCAAATACCACACACGTCCTCCTAAACCCCACCTCCGCTGCCGAGATGTTAAAATCCTGGGGTTTGAAGTGCCAAGACCAAACCTCAACATCTCAGGGCAGAGGCGATCCACGCAACCTCGATATCCGTGCCAAGAAGTATGCCACCTAACTGTACCATGAACTGTATTTTGAGTCCTAGGAAAAGAGACTGTTCCCTTTACCTCGCTTAAAACTAAGCATATAGGAGTCTTCTCACCGTAAGAGACTTATCCCCCCCAAATGGAAACGCAGGCGCAAGCTTGTGCTACACTCTGGTCAAAACCGTACCCTCGCTACAACAATTCTCCTGGGCACAACCACTTTGCCCGCTTTGGAGCGATGTTGGGTTGGTGGTTTATATGGTGTGCATCAACCTTTATTCAAAGAGTAGAATACCACCACCGTCATGGGTTGACCTCAAAAGTTATGCTACCTTACAATGTTGTTATGCATATTGTTCTTATATGTTCCTGTAGTTTTTGTTTTCCGGCAGTGTCGCACAGGTTTCTTCATCCTCAATCCCACCTCAGCAGAAGCAATCTCAAGGGAAAATGTCAATCAAAATGATGTCACAGAACGCCAACGGCCTGAACACTCCCTTTAAAAGAAACGCAGTATGGAAGGAGGCCTGCCGTCTCGGCGCGGACGTAGTATGTATACAGGAGACGCACCTATTAGACACAGATAGTCACAGAATGTCACATAAAAAATTTCCTCAGATCATACATGCATGCGCGATAAAGAAACAAGCAGGAGTATTAATTGCATTTAAAGAATCGGTCCCGTTTAAAATTGATTTACAAATCTGTGACCCAAAGGGGAGATACATAATCCTGGGAGGATCCCTAAAAAACACACATCTCACCATAGTGAATGTGTATGTCCCGAACTCAAAGCAGATAAGCTTTCTAAATAAATTGCTAAAAAAAATAAAACGTGTAGTAAGAGGCGCACTAATTATTAATGGGGACTTCAACCTGGCCCCGGATAGACAATTAGACACCTCATCCCGTGAAACCAGAGGAAGCAGATCCTTAAACGGATGGATCAGAGGAGCAGCGTTATATGACACCTTTAGGTGTCTTAACGCATCATCAAAAGAATACTCTTTCTTCTCGTCCCGACATAGATCCTTCTCCCGCATTGATCTTAGTCTGGTGGATAAGTCACTCATTAGCTCGGTGGTCGAGGCAAATGTGGGAACAATAGCGTGGTCGGACCATGCTCCGATAACGACATCCCTAGCATTTGGAATAAACCGTCAGGCAAATAAAACGTGGAGGAATAATACTTTTTTAATGAAACTTCCTAAAATCCAAAAAGAAATACAAGATGAAATAAAATCTTACTTTACATCAAACGTTACGCCAGATATTAGCCCTGAGGTTCTATGGCTGGCCCATAAAGCCTACATGAGAGGCATTTTCATCAAAATAGGGGCCAAATACAAAAGAGAAAAACTAAAAAAAACAGACACATTAATGCAAAAAATCCAAACTCTAGAAAAACAACTACAAACCAAAGCTACCCAGGAATTATATTCTGAGCTATTTACTACTAGATTAGAACTACGCAGGGTGCTACAAGGAGATTTTGATAAAGAGATCACCTCCCACCGGGCTAACATCTACTCTTCAACCAATAAACCAACAAAATGGATGGCTAATAGGGTCAAAAGAAAAGTAGTCAAGGCCTCTATTCCATATGTTTGGAACTCCCAAAAAAAAGAACACAAAATAACCCACCCTGATCAAATATTGGAAACATTCCGATCATATTATAGCAGTTTATATAATCTAAAGGAGGACCCGCTAATTCCCCACCCCACAGAAGAGAGCATTGGGAAATTCCTGAATAAAATAGACCTTCCACAAATAGACAAATCTTTAACAAACACCTTGGAAAGCCCAATTACAACTTCAGAACTACTGGAGACAATTCTCTCTATGAGAAGCCAGAAAGCCCCAGGGCCAGACGGCTTCTCATCCGAATATTATAAATTGTTTGCAGACAGTCTCTCACCGCATTTGGGGAACACCCTCAATTCAGTGATGTCTAAAGGAGTCTTCCCGGAGGAAATGCTCCAAGCCACTGTAGTGGTGCTGCCTAAACAGGGTAAAGAACCAAACGATCCTGCAAATTTCAGGCCAATTTCTCTGCTTAATACAGATACTAAGATTTACGCAAAGATAATTGGCCAATAGACTGCTCAACGTTCTCCCAGATGTGGTGCACTCTGACCAGGCGGGATTTGTGAAGGGGCGGCAGGCTTCGGACGGCGCGATGAGGCTTCTTAACCTCATCCATTCTACAAAAATCTCTGGCACACCGGCAATCATGCTGGCCTTAGACGCAGAAAAAGCGTTTGATAGGGTCCATTGGGGATACGCTTTTCAAACTTTGGCAAAATTTGGCCTCGGGGAGGGGGGGATTCGCGCCGTCCGGGCCCTGTACTCCTGCCCGTCTGCTAGGGTCTTAATTGATGGGGTAATGTCGGACAAGTTTGTAATATCCAACGGCACCCGTCAGGGATGCCCGCTTTCCCCCATACTATACATTCTAATGGTGGAACCGCTGGCGGAGGCGATCAGATCCTCTCCAGAGATAAAGGGTATCTCACATAGCTTTCGCCAGCACAAGATCGGCTTATTTGCGGACGACATCATCCTCACTATGTCCTCCCCTCTGGCTTCCCTGAAAGCAGCATACCACATTCTACATCAATACTCAAAGATCTCATATTATAAACTAAACATTAACAAATCAAAGATATTGGGACTCAACGTTGCAAAAGATCTAAAGCGGGCCCTTCAGTCAGAATTTTCATTTGAATGGAGTTCCGAGGGCATCCCATACCTGGGCACAATAATAACAGCAAACACCAACAATCTAGAGACTACAAACTTCGTACCACTCATGAGAACAATTCAAAAAGAGTTAGATTACCTCTCGGGGATTAACCTTTCTTGGCTAGGGAAAATAATGACGTATAAGATGAAAATCCTTCCAAAAATTTTGTATTTATTTAGAGTTTTACCGATCCCGACTTCAAATAACACCCTCAAAAAATGACAACGTCAGTTAACAGACTTTATCTGGCCCGGAGGTAGACCGCGCATAGCCCTCCCCATCCTGTCTCTCCACCGCAGAAAGTGTGGCGCTGACATACCCGACATAAAGAGTTACTTTAAAGCAATAATTTTGAACCAAACTAGAAACTGGGTAAGAGGGGACGGAGCCATGGCTTGGGTGGGCATGGAAACCTCCTGCATCAATCCCCCTAAAGGGAACTTATTATTATTAGCGGCATCTCTTGTGACATCGCGTGCTCATCCCGACCTAAAAATTATATTAAAGGACCCCTCCCCAATGGTAGTGGCCTCCATGGAGGTCTGGAAGGAATTTTCCAAAAAAGCGACGACACAGGATCTCTGCAAGAAACCAGATCTCCCACTGGAAATATTAAACATATTCATACCTGACATAAATGTGGAACCCTGGAGGCAGAAAGGCATTAAAACAGTGGATATGCTGGTCACTAAAAAGGGATTGCAATCATTCACAAACGTATGCTCAGAATTTAAATTAACGGACAGTGACATGTTCAACTACACAAGAGTGTCGGCCTTCTTAAAGAAAAACCCCATATACAACACTAAAATCTCTAGACTTGTCTTAGGGAAAATTACGACCCCTCCTATAAAAGGTAAATCTGATACTAGATATTTTTACGACATACTAACCGACAATACCTCCCTACAAAAAAAGTCCCATATTCTTAATTGGGAAAAAGAATTAAAGGGGAAAATACCGACAGAAGCATGGGAATCAGCATATAAAACAGCGTGCGGCTCCACCAAAGGAATGGGTATTCTAGAAACACAGATTAAAATCAACTTGAGATGGTACTTCACGCCCAGCCTATTGGCCTCGAGATTCTATCACAGTAATGACCAATGTTGGAGAAAATGTGGCCAAAAAGGTACACTCATCCACATCTTCTGGTCATGCGCCAAATTAAACAATTACTGGACCCCAGTATTGAATCTTCTTGACAAAACACTGAATATCCATATAGACAGGATACCAAAAGTGATCTTACTCTTAATCGACTTAAACAAACACCCCCCAAACACTAGATATTTATTAGCCCATGCTCTGATGACGGCCAAGGCAATTATAGCCAGACGTTGGAAATCCCCTACCCCTCCCTCCTACAACGAATTTATGGACCGGATGGCGGAACAGCAACTATTTGAAAAATGGTTGGCATTAAGAGATGGCTCTCTAAAGAAACACAAGGAGGTCTGGGGATTATGGAAAACAACATAATTTAAGACTGCGCGATCTGCCAATTGTTATGTTTAATTCCTGTTTTGTTATTCAAAGAGTTAGCAAAAGTATATACTTAATGCAGATAACTTACCTAAGCTAAGTTACACATCGTGTGATTATTACTTCAACTTCTCGCAACCTGGGGCTCTAGGTCCCTTTCCCCTTCCCCCTCTCCTGCCCCCCCCCCCCCCCGCACCTCCCCCCCACCTCTGCCTTCTCCCTTCTCACAAGTAATAGGATAAGCGCCTTTGTGTACTATGTCATTTAGCATCTCATTTTATTGCAATTGTGTTACTTGTACAATGTATGTTATTCAAATGCCAATAAAAATTCAATAAATAAAAAAAATTTTAAAAAAGTCTGAAATAAATGGTAAAATACTGACAACAAATGGAGCATGCTTCAAATCAGAATTTCCAATTCACTTAGGGTGCGTTCACACGAGCGTGTGCATATGCGTACATTGGTGCGCACAAAACCGCGCGCCCACATGCGTGCACAAACATGCGTGACTACAGGTCCGTGCAGCATCGCTTTCAATGGGGCCGCGGCTGCTGCCGGCGGCCGCATTGAAACCGTAGGATGCGGGCACCCCTGCAGTGATTTTCAGAGAAGAGCTTGAAATATAAGCCCTTTCCTGAAAATCAGTCATGGTTTGTGTAAAAATAAATAAATAAATAAATTGAAGAAAAAAAAATTTATATATATATATATATATATATATATATATATATATATATATATATATACACACAGATATAGATAGATAGATAGATAGATAGATAGATAGATAGATAGATATACACTCACCTCTCTGCCTCTGCTGTGTAAATAATCACTGTGGGGAGTAAAGAATCCCCTGCAACAGCTGTCATGTATAAATGCATCCTAACAATGTACAGTGGAATTTCAGTGCAGAAACCACACCCAAAAATGCACAACTAGTATGCAATGTGTGAAAGTGGCCTAAAGAATCTGAATTTAAGAGATTTTACAGTGAAAAAAAACCCCAACAAAACAGGCTCGAATGCAAATAAACTGGATTGGGAAAAATGTTTGAAAGAAATACAATTCATTATTTAAAAAAAGGAAATAACTTCTTCATAAGTAACAATGGACTTGCCCACCAGTGGACAGGAAGATAGTCTTGGTTGCTATTGTGCTCATAGGGTCCAACTACCTTATTGCCATGAGGTCTCAAAATGCGCAATTCCATTGGATATTGATAATCTATTAAAAATCTGCAAAATCTCTAAACAGGCTGACCACATACCAAATACTATTTCTAATGCTGGAGTCTTGTTATGTGGGAAACAAGCTTTTCAGCCCCCTAAAGCACCAGGGCCTGAGTGCTAATGCTAATTCTGCAACCCTGCTAGTTATGCCCCTAAATATAGAGTGCTGTTAGGGATTTTCTTCTAGAGTTATTTCACAGATAACATATTAGTTATTATTGATGCTATGACCTGTGTGTGCGCCCATAATCGCAGACAAGTCAAAAACAGGAGGGGTCATGTACATGTTCTCTGCAATTGGGACCTGAGAATAAATTGATGAGTAGTTTTGAGTGAACCGAACCAGCAGAACCTTGTTTTGGGCCGAACTTTGCTAAAAGTTCAGTGTGGCACAAACCCATACCAAGATTTTAGCAAAGTTCTACTTAAAACTCGGTTCCACTCGTTCGGTTTGCTCAACACTAGTCCTGAACACTGCTGTATAACACTGTCTATGAGCCATATAAGTCCTATATAACATTCATAGCGTTATAGAGGGGTTTTTATGGTTCTTAGACAGTTGTAGGGGTTTTAGTAAACTGGTTTGGTTCAAACTAATTTGTACCAAACCAAGCCTTTTGCACAAGTTCGTCAAACCAGTCGAACCCAACTTTTTAAAAGTTTGCTCATCGCTACCTGTGAGCCAAAGTACCTAAAAATCATACCAAACCTAAGTTTGGAAATAAATAATCAGATATTTTCATGGCAAGCAAATACTACTGTGCTTTCCAGACATTGCTCGTGTTTCGTGGAACATTTGGGGAGAAATGACTCCTGAACCCCTCATGGCCATTTAACTACTAAACACTGATACAACCAATGACCTGAAATAGTCCGCTATGTTAAACTACAGCACAGAGCTAGTTTTTCCAAGCGTTCTTGTATTATGCAATGACTTTTCATAAGATCTTTAGTTTTTATTACATTATAGTGTAGCTAATGTCCCTATGAAAATATTCCTTAATCACTTCTATGCTGTTGCTGCCCAGATAGACTAGTTTAAAATGCTTAATGTAATTGAAAGTCATTTTGGATCTCAGCTTTATTCACTGAAAAATCTATTCAGATGAATCCTTTTTGCTATATGTGTGTGGGATGTCGCAAGTTTTCCCAGAATAAATTGGCACAGGACTGAAAACCGAAGAAAAAAAAATGTGAATATGCTTCCCTCCGCCATCAAGATTTATAATGATTTAATAATGTCTCTATATTTCTACTTGGCACCTGTTGAATTGTTATACTTGCCCATTAGCACTCCATTTAACAGAAAGAGCTAGTTCATAAATTCTTCTCTTCTACATGTAAAATGAGCTAAAAGACACAAAATTAGCTTTTAAATTTTAAAGAATTAAGATCCATGAAAAGCTGTTTTCTATACGGAATATTCTGCCAGGAGTGCCGGTATGCACATCAGACCGTGCTCCTCAACAGATAGTCGTAAGCTCTGCTTTTGATGTAGAGCTTTGCATAAAACAGCAAAGTAACATTTATCTGCACAAGTCTTTATTTTCTACATAAAGGCTCAAGCGCACTGACATGGAGAATGAACAACAGTGTATGGGCAGCTTATTTGGTACAGAACCGTACAGGCTCTGCCATAGAAAGTCTGTATGCATTGGGACATTCGCCACTATAAGCATTGCTCCGTACATCCGGTAGAGCTTCTGAATATTTTTCCAATGGGGCTTCGCCAGTCAGAACTTTGTAATTCTTGGACCTTACCATTAGTTGTAGGCTATTAAAAGTTATGTCAATTCATCTTACGTTATGTCTCATGAACCCCTTAGAAAATAGTTATATTGTTGAACTCAAGATTGGTGCAACATAGAGAGGCCTGTGCAGCATATAAAAATTTCTGTTAAAATGTTTTTCCCAACTGCCCTCCAACAACTTTGCCAGGGCGGCCCACCTCACAGGTAGAACTACATCAGAGCTTGCACAATATATTTTACTGTTGAATTTGAATAGAATCTGACAGAAAATAAGAGATAGAAGGCTTACAAAGTTACAGTAGAGGGCTCATGCTTTTTTATGGCAACCCTATTGCAACTCTCGACAAAATGGTGAGGTAATGTGCATGAGCACTAAAAGCAAGGAGCTCGAATTTGAAAGATCAAAATTATATGCAGAAAAACATACTACGTCCATCTCTCAAAATACACTAATGGCAAATTTGTGCCACTTGATACTTTGACATGCCAAAAATGCTCATCGTTGCCTTCATCCACTCTTGGCTTGATTATTGCAACTCGCTGCTGATCTGCCTTCCCCGCGCCAAACTCTCCCCCCTCCAATCCATCCTGAATGCAGTAGCCAGGGTCATCATCTGTCCAGCTACTACTCGGACACTTCTGCACTGTGCCAGTCACTGAATTGGCTGCCTGTCAAATACAGAATTCAATTCAAACTCACTACCCTCGTCCACAAAGCCCTCCACAGCACCACGCCACCCTCACCCCAATCCACCACCACAAGGTCTGACAGTGGGTAAATAATTTGCATCTTTCTGACCTAGCACAAAGGACAATAGCAAAGTACAGCAAGGTACAGAGGACTATATGAGTTTGATTACAAGAATCACCCCAACCGGACTCATCCCTCAAGCGAAGCACCTGCCCCGAAAACATCAACTCCACTAAGGGAGACAGACCAAGAACCAGTCCAAGGCCTGCTGGTAATTACCATATTTTATTATATCATAATACGTGACATTAAATACTAACTATGGATACCTAAGAACCCAAAATACTGAGCTACCTCTATCTCATGCTTTTGAACACAGGATCTCTGGATTCCAAATAACAGGACACACTGGCACAGTATGGTGGCCAATACGCAGAGTCTATAACCGGCAACCTTTCTACTAAGGGACTGATTTAAATATCTTAACATGTAAATTGATAGGCTGACTGGGTTGAAGGAAAACGATGCTGGATGATACTACGAATGCGCCGCCGATGCATCATATATGGTCTGGGGCTACCATCACTCAGGACCATTCAGTTCAACAGCGCTGTGACATACACTTTACTGGTGTCAAGATTTGATAATCCTTTGAGAATGATTCCATGTTTTTTTTCTGGGACACAGTATATTATGTTCTGAAGATGTTTCTGTCCTCATCATAGGCAATGATTTGCATCCTCCAATAGCTCTTCCTGATCTGTATATGTATAGACTTGGTTTATCTGTTTTCGTTATCTGCTTCATTTTCTTTAGTCTTCATTTTATATTATTCTGGTTGACATTTTGGGGCTTTGGAACCAATTACCAGTTTTCCGTAGTGTTATGGTTTCAACATGCAATATTTTCAACATACAATGGCCATCCCAGAATCAAGTAATACTGAATGTTGAGATTTCCTTTTCATGGTAAATGTTTCCTGGAAGCAGTAGTTGTCATGTGGATATTTGCTAAAGATTTTCAATGGGTATGAAGAGTATATGAATTATTTATTTTGTCTGCCAGGTAACATTTCCCCACTAGACGGTTGAAGGCGTATGAGTGTTGTACAATTGCAGCCGTGAATCTGAGATAAGATGGTGCAGTTGGCTGTTATATAAACACCTTGAACAGAATGCACGGCTGCTGACAGGTTTACCAAACAAGATGAAAACACGATGAAAATCTTCATTTGTTTCCAAGTAAAGGGAAATGTTCCCACGTGTTTGGACATCTGTACACCCAACATGTGGCAGTTATTGTGCTGAGCAATCAGTGCACTTAACATACTCTGGGAAATTAAGATTTTCAAAGCTTCAATTCCTCGCATTCTTCTAGAAAACAAGACTGTGCAGCCGGCCACGAATCAATCCCTTCTAAATATATTGCTGTCATTTGATTACAAATAACATACTTAGCAATGTGTCACTCATCCTGTGATGCTAAAGGATGTCAGGTTCTGTTTATGGGAAAAAATTACTTATGTCTGTGATGAAATGATACTGGTAGATTGTCACCCATCATTGCATGTCAATCTGCCACCACTCTGGTCTGGGAAAAGTTGAGTGGATTCAGTGAGATGTTTAAGTGTATTTTATGCCAAGCAGAGCTCATTAATATTCATTCAACTGCCTTTCACACCTGTACCAGAGAGGCCTTTGATCTAATTTGCTGCTTTTGGGACCAGCAAGAAAACCCTTTGTTGTAGTGATAACAAAATTAGCCATTTTCTCCTTGCCCCTCCAATACACATTTTCCAGACTTGCTGACTATGATTTCCATCCACTAAGATGGGACAAAGAAAAAATTAATAATGGGGACATTGGAAGGTCCCAGCTCAACAGCTATTATAATTTCGAAGCCATGATTGGACCACGGACATACTGCATTCATTACCTTTGCTATGCAACTCCAAAACCCATAGAATTGCATACCTGCAAAGCTAAGCATTTGTAGCATATCATGTTTGATATCCACTTGTAGGTAAATTCATTATATGAAACATGACAACCATAGCTTGCCTATTGAAGTGTCTTTTCGGGAAATATGGCCAAAATGTTAAAATGGCTTTCCTTCCGGAAGATCTGCACATCTATTTAGCCAGTCCTCAGTGCTGCCATAAGGAGGATGGAGGACCCAGAGAGACGATAAAACTATAAAACTGAAGATGGATTCTTTAGAAGTGGACACATGCAGTTACAACTCCGTGTGGACCGACAGCATGGGTGGGTGCCAGGAAGCCACCGGCGGTACATAAATATATCCCATTGCATTGCCCATCACAGCTGAGGTAATGTCATGTTTAATGCAGGTGGGCTTCGGCCCACACTGCAGGCCCCAGTCAGACTGGGGTTCTTTAGAAGTGGACACATGCAGTTACAACTCCCTGTGGACCCACAGCATGGGTGGCTCCCTGGAACCCACCGGCGGTACATAAATATATCCCATTGCAGTGCCCAGCACAGCTGATGTAACGTCAGCTTTAATGCAGGTGGGCAAAAAATTAATTGGATTACACTGTAGGCGAGGGCCCCAAAAAATTGGTGTACCAACAGTACTAATGTACGCCATACGTTTAGGTATCGCTGCTGTCTGCTGGTGGAGAAGAGAAGTCTGGGGAAATCCAGGCTTTGTTCATCTTGAGGAGTGTAAGCCTGTCGGCACTGTCGGTTGACAGGCGGGTACGCTTATCTGTGATGATTCCCCCAGCCGCACTAAACACCCTCTCTGACAAGACGCTAGCCGCAGGACAAGCAAGCACCTCCAGGGCATACAGCGCGAGTTCAGGCCACGTGTCCAGCTTCGACACCCAGTAGTTGTAGGGGGCAGAGGCGTCACGGAGGACGGTCGTGCGATCGGCTACGTACTCCCTCACCATCCTTTTACAGTGCTCCCGCAGACTCAGCCTTGACTGGGGAGCCGTGACAAAGTCTTGCTGGGGAGCCAGAAAGCTGTCAAAGGCCTTAGAGAGTGTTCCCCTGCCTGTGCTGTACATGCTGCCTGATCTCTGCGCCTCCCCTGCTACCTGGGCCTCGAAACTGCGCCTTCGGCCAATAGCGCTGTCGGATAGGAATTTTACCATCAGTTTGTCCGCCAGGGTCTTGTGGTATAGCATCACTCTTGAACCCCTTTCCTCTTCGGGTATGAGAGTGGAAAGATTCTCCTTATACCGTGGGTCGAGCAGTGTGTACACCCAGTAATCCGTAGTGGCCAGAATGCGTGTAACGCGAGCGTCACGAGAAAGGCATCCTAACATGAAGTCAGCCATGTGTGTCAGGGTACCTGTACGCAACACATGGCTGTCCTCACTAGGAAGATCACTTTCAGGATCCTCCTCCTCCTCAGGCCATACACGCTGAAAGGATGACAGGCAAGCAGCATGGGTACCCTCAGCAGTGGGCCAAGCTGTTTCTTCCCCCTCCTTCTCATCCTCCCCCTCCTCCTCCTCCTCCTCAATGCGCTGAGATATAGACAGGAGGGTGCTCTGACTATCCAGCGACATACTGTCTTCCCCCGCCTCTGTTTCCGAGCGCAAAGCGTCTGCCTTTATGATTTGCAGGGAATTTCTCAAGAGGCATAGCAGAGGAATGGTGACGCTAATGATTGCAGCATCCCCGCTCAGCATCTGGGTAGACTCCTCAAAGTTTCCAAGGACCTGGCAGATGTCTGCCAACCAGGCCTACTCTTCTGTAAAGAATTGAGGAGGCTGACTCCCACTGCGCCGCCCATGTTGGAGTTGGTATTCCACTATAGCTCTACGCTGCTCATAAAGCCTGGCCAACATGTGGAGCGTAGAGTTCCACCGTGTGGGCACGTCGAACAGCAGTCGGTGCACTGGCAGATGAAACCGATGTTGCAGGGTGCGCAGGGTGGCAGCGTCCGTGTGGGACTTGCAGAAATGTGCGCAGAGCCAGCGCACCTTTCCGAGCAGGTCTGACAAGCGTGGGTAGCTTTTCAGAAAGCGCTGAACCACCAAATTAAAGACGTGGGCCAGGCATGGCACGTGCATGAGGCTGCCGAGCTGCAGAGCTGCCACCAGCTTACGGCCATTGTCACACACGACCATGCCCGGTTGGAGGCTCAGCGGCGCAAGCCAGCGGTCGGTCTGCTCTGTCAGACCCTGCAGCAGTTCGTGGGCCGTGTGCCTCTTCCCTCCTAAGCTGAGTAGTTTCAGCATGGCCTGCTGACGCTTGCCCACCGCTGTGCTGCCACGATGCGCGACACCGACTGCTGGCGACGTGCTGCTGCTGACACATCTTGATTGTGAGACAGAGGTTGCGTAGGAGGAGGAGGAGGAGGAGGGTGGTTGAGTGGAGGAAGCATACACCGCCGCAGATACCACCACCAAGCTGGGGCCCGCAATTCTGGGGTTGGGTAGGACGTGAGCGGTCCCAGGCTCTGACTCTGTCCCAGCCTCCACTAAATTCACCCAATGTGCCGTCAGGGAGATATAGTGGCCCTGCCCGCCTGTGCTTGTCCACGTGTCCGTTGTTAAGTGGACCTTGCCAGTAACCGCGTTGGTGAGGGCGCGTACAATGTTGCGGGAGACGTGGTCGTGCAGGGCTGGGACGGCACATCGGGAAAAGTAGTGGCGACTGGGAACTGAGTAGCGCGGGGCCGCCGCCGCCATCATGCCTTTGAAAGCCTCCGTTTCCACAACCCTATACGGCAGCATCTCCAGGCTGATAAATTTGGCTATGTGCACGTTTAACGCTTGAGCGTGCGGGTGCGTGGTGGCGTACTTGCGCTTGCGCTTCAACACTTGCGCTAGCGACGGCTGGACGGTGCGCTGACAGACATTGGTGGATGGGGCCGAGCACAGCGGAGGTGAGGGTGTGGGTGCAGGCCAGGGGACGGTAGTGCCTGTGTCCTGAGAGGGGGGTTGGATCTCAGTGGCAGGTTGGGGCACAGGGGGAGAGGCAGCGGTGCAAACCGGAGGCGGTGAACGGCCTTCGTCCCACCTTGTGGGGTGCTTGGCCATCATATGTCTGCGCATGCTGGTGGTGGTGGCTCCCCGGCTGATCTTGGCGCGACAAAGGTTGCACACCACTGTTCGTCGGTCGTCTGCACTCTCAGTGAAAAACTGCCAGACCTTTGAGCACCTCGGCCTCTGCATGGTGGCATGGCGCGAGGGGGCGCTTTGGGAAACAGTTGGTGGATTATTCGGTCTGGCCCTGCCTCTACCCCTGGCCACCGCACTGCCTCTTCCAACCTGGCCTGCTGCTGCACTTGCCTCCCCCTCTGAAGACCTGTCCTCAGTAGGCGTAGCAAACCAGGTGGGGTCAGTCACCTCATCGTCCTGCTGCTCTTCCTCCGAATCCTCTGTGCGCTCCTCCCTCGGACTTATTCCAATTACTACTACCTGAGTGATAGACAACTGTGTATCATCGTCATCGTCCTCCTCACCCACTGAAAGCTCTTGAGACAGTTGCCGGAAGTCCCCAGCCTCATCCCCCGGACCCCGGGAACTTTCCAAAGGTTGGGCATCGGTCACGACAAACTCCTCCGGTGGGAGAGGAACCATTGCTGCCCAATCTTGGCAGGTGCCCGAGAACAGTTCCTGGGAGTCTGCCTGCTCCTCAGAATGTGTCATTGTAATGGAGTGAGGAGGCTGGGAGGAAGGAGGAGCAGCAGCCAGAGGATTCAGAGTTGCAGCAGTGGACGGCGCAGAATTCTGGGTGGTCGATAGATTGCTGGATGCACTTTCTGCAATCCACGACAGGACCTGCTCACACTGCTCATTTTCTAATAAAGGTCTACCGCGTGGACCCATTAATTGTGAGATGAATGTGGGGACGCCAGAAACGTGCCTCTCTCCTAATCCCGCAGCAGTCGGCTGCGATACACCTGGATCAGGAGCTCGGCCTGTGCCCACACCCTGACTTGGGCCTCCGCGTCCTCGCCCGCGTCCACGTCCTCTAGGCCTACCCCTACCCCTCTGCATGCTGTATTACCAGTAGTGCAGAAACAGAACGCTGTAATTAAATGTGCCGCTTATTGGCCTGTGGTTGGAGGCTGACTTCCCTTACGGAACGCACAGCAGAGCCAGGAAAGAATTTTGCGCACGCCTGTAGTGAGACGTAGGTGCGTATGACTGAGCTAGTGGAATTCACAGCGCAGAAGCAGTCAAGTGGCCAAAGGCCAGTAGTAGGCCTTAAGTATTTTGCTTCTATTTTTTTAAAATGCTGAGCTGATTCAGCAGACAGATACTGTAGGCAGCGTATAATATTATGTATACTCTTTCCCTCTGGCGGGATGACGGCGATCATGTAACAGAGACAGCAGATCCAGGAAACAATTTTGCGCAAGCCTGCTGTAACGCTTAGCTGCGTATTAATTAGGACTACTACCCCCAGCAGATAGATACTGTAGGCAGCGTATAATATTATGTATACTCTTTCCCTCTGGCGGGATGACGGCGCTGATGTAACAGAGACAGCAGATCCAGGAAACAATTTTGCGCAAGCCGGCTGTAACGCTTAGCTGCGTATTAATTAGGACTACTACCCCCAGCAGACAGATACTGTAGGCAGCGTATAATATTATGTATACTCTTTCCCTCTGGCGGGATGACGGCGATCATGTAACAGAGACAGCAGATCCAGGAAACAATTTTGCGCAAGCGTGCTGTAACGCTTAGCTGCGTATAAATTAGGACTACTACCCCCAGCAGATAGATACTGTAGGCAGCGTATAATATTATGTATACTCTTTCCCTCTGGCGGGATGACAGCGCTGATGTAACAGAGACAGCAGATCCAGGAAACAATTTTGCGCAAGCCTGCTGTAACGCTTAGCTGCGTATTAATTAGGACTACTACCCCCAGCAGATAGATACTGTAGGCAGCGTATAATATTATGTATACTCTTTCCCTCTGGTGGGATGACGGCGATCATGTAACAGAGACAGCAGATCCAGGAAACAATTTTGCGCAAGCCTGCTGTAACGCTTAGCTGCGTATTAATCAGGACTACTACCCCCAGCAGATAGATACTGTAGGCAGCGTATAATATTATGTATACTGTTTCCCTCTGGCGGGATGACGGCGCTGATGTAACAGAGACAGCAGATCCAGGAAACAATTTTGCGTAAGCCTGCTGTAACGCTTAGCTGCGTATTAATTAGGACTACTACCCCCAGCAGACACGCAGTAAACTGAAGACGGTCACAGGCAGCCCAAATATAGTATTTTTCCCCAATTTTTTGGAAAAAGCCCACTGCCTATATAGCCTGAATATCTCTTTCCCTGCCTCACCAGTACTGGCCCTATACTCTGTACAATGACTGCAGACTGCAGACGCAATGCTCTGCACGCCCGATATACAAAGAAAAAAATTGTGCAACACTGCTAAAAGCAGCCTCAACAGTATTGCACACGGTCAGATGTGGCCCTAAGAAGGACCGTTGGGGTTCTTGAAGCCTAAAATAACTCCTAATGCTCTCCCTATAGCAGCTCCGGCACCAGCAGCACTTTCCCTGATTTATGTCAGAATGCATCTGTGGCGAGCCGCGGGAGGGGCCGATTTATATACTCGGGTGACACCTGATCTCGCCAGCCACTCACTGCAGGGGGGTGGTATAGGGCTTGAACGTCGCAGGGGGAAGTTGTAATGCCTTCCCTGTCTTTCTATTGGCCAGAAAAGCGCACTAACGTCTCAGAGAGGAAAGTGAAAGTAACTCGAACATCGCGTGGTACTCGTCTCGAGTAACGAGCATCTCGAACACGCTAATACTCGAACGAGTATCAAGCTCGGACGAGTACGTTCGCTCATCTCTACATTGAACCCAACCATAACAGACAGGCTGGGGTGGTAAGGTGAGTCATGTGCCATTCATAATGTACTAGAGTAAATTGCTAGGCACACAACTGAGGTCAGTAAGAGATTGGTGAAGGATCCAAGAGAGGTAGTAATAGTCATGCTAAAATTGCATTTTAGTACAGTTTGTAGAACTATTTGGTTTTTGGTATGTTACAGTGGTTTATATCCATCTCACAGCTAGTTAATAAGACATTTAGTGTTGACTGAGGGCAGAACCAAAGTCCGATCTGCCATTGCGTCATAAGAACATAAGTAGATGTTAGTCATAAGCGGTATACCATAGTTCAAGCTGATATTCACGATCCAGCTGAAAAAAGTGTCATATAATGTTGTAGTTGAAAGGTAAATTTGGCTGAAAGGATGGTTCCCTGGGAATAGGTGAATGAGAACCTGTGTGAAACTGGATGGATAGCTGCCAGTTCTAGGAGAGAGGTTAAGGGGGGTTAGACTGAGTTAGGTAAAAAACAAACTTTAATTGATTTTACTAAGCATGGGTGATTGATAACCGGCAGCTCTAACTGTTTTTCTTTGCTCTGCGCAGTTGTACAGTTTATTTTCACTCGGCACCCTACTATATGAAGGCGGTTAGGTTATTTTAAGGTGGTAAGCACTCTTTATATTTCATCAAGTGAGGAGGATTGTTAAAGCATGTTTCCAGCTATTTCAGATGTGCCTCAGGGTGCACCATTAATGTCTTTATATATTTCATAGCTTTTTATGTACATTGATATGACTATAAACCCTAAGAGTAGAAAGTGCATTGCTAGCTCTCAGTATACGTTAGGAATAATTTCCATCTTCAGTGTACCAGTACCTCCACTTTTGTATTAATACAGAAATAGATGAAGAAGACAAATGTCAGTGACTTTACACAAGTACATAATGTCAGGCAGATGGATGTGGATCTGACTTGGCACAGACCAGTTGAACTTTGCATTATCTGAGAAGGTAGCACCTGGGGAACTTCACTTTTTACCCTTAACCCCCTCGAAGAGGTATTGGATCTTCACTGCAGGGTCACCAAGCTGTTACTCGCAGACATTGTCCTAAAAGTGCAGTTGTAGATGCTGTACAGGGCCGAGGCACAATTCCTGATGGTGTGACCAGGTGAATATCCAGAGGACAGGTGGCACAGGTACAATAATGAGGACTGGCAGATCTTAAGGGTGGGCAGCAATTAATAATGAAGTCCAGAATACAGAACCGAGGTTAGGGAGCACAGAAAAAGGAATTGGCGAGGGTCAAAGCCAAAATATACAAATAGGGGCTTTGTCACAATGGTTATAGGAGACCGATTTCTTAGGCATCCTCCATATGGATGAGGGGATGCCTAATATATTGGGACATGGATGAGGATTGGTGGGGGTCATGTTTGGCATGTGCACTTAGGCCCTTCAAGAGAAAGGGTGGGAGTGTGCATGCGCCACGTGGGCATACAACATGGAGACAGATGAGGGCAGAGCATAGCATGTAGGATGGTGGCGCCCGACCATGGCCTTGCTAGCAGGTAAGCCAGGAGAGAGGTGGCATAGCAAGATACATAATATTGATGGACATAGGAATATGAAGAAAAAATAAGCAATAGTTGTATAGTACTTAGAAAATTAAGTGACTAAAGATAACTTTTCATGGCTTCCAAAATGGCTGACAGTGTTGCCACTTGCTTTACTAGACACAGCAGATTAGAAAACAAAGAATTGTTATCACTAATTTTAAACGGGCAGATTTTAGCTCCCCCTCTGTTGAATGGTAGTTACTGGAAATGCAGAGTAAAAGTAAAGTTCTAAGACATTTATCTGGAAAAATCTGAACTCTGCTTTCAAGAAAAACTCTTCACTTAAAAGGAATCTGTTAGCTTGAATACGCTAAGATTCAGTATAACTGGCATTTTATCTATTAAAATCTCATTATGCGCTAAGTGGTCCAATGGGCTGTTTTATCAGTAATTGACAGCTATCTGTGTATGACTGTGCATACAGAGATAACTGTTGGTCACTGATAGGAACATAGATTGGCCTGTCAGCTCCAAATTAGCAAAGGTTCTCTCATAAAACTATATATCAATCTGCTCAGCTCCTCCTACTCTAAAAACTGTGCCTGCAGTTTGGAGAGCATGTTCGAATTAACAAATTCCCTATAAGGTGCCAGTATACCTTCAATACCTGTCAGTTGAGCAGCTATTACCGAGTATACCAAGTTCAACTGAGTGTTCATGTGCTTCAATTGGCATAGGGGAGTAAAAGTGGCTTTACACGGAATGACTATTGGTCAAATAATCACTCGAAAGAGCAAATGCACATGATAGTCATTCAGTGTAAATACGGCCATCAACAGAGTGATGAGTTATAACTTGTTCAATAGTCATTGTTTAAGTTATTTTGTACTTTGATTATGCTCCAATGGCAAACTATTTTGCTATCTAAATTTGTACTAGATTTGTTACATTTTTAGGGTGAAGTCACACGAACGTATATCGGCTCGGTTTTCACGCCGAGCCGATATATGTTGTCCTCGTGTGCACGGGGGGAGGCTGGAAGAGCCCAGGAGCAGGAACTGAGCTCCCGCCCCCTCTCTGCCTCCTCCCCATCCCCTCTCCGCCCCTCTGCACTATTTGCAATGAGAGGAGGCGGGATGGGGCGGGGCTAAGTGACGGGAATTAGCCCCGCCCCCGTCCCGCCTCTCCCCATTGCAAACAGTGCAGAGGGGTAGAGAGGAGGCAGAGAGGGGGCGGGAGCTCAGTTCCTGCTCCTGGGCTCTTCCAGCCTCCCCCCCCTGCACATGAGGACAACGTATATCGGCTCGGCGTGAAAACTGAGCCGATATACGTTCGTGTGAATGCACCCTTAGACTGTATAATTCCTATAGACTGGTATATAAAGTGTAAGGTCACATACACTGTTTTTCTTTATAATGCTTTGTAACCTTTATTTTGAAAAATCCCATAAAATGTTTGAAATAAAAAAGTCATCTTGCCCAAAGTCACAGTCATTCATGTAAGAACAACCTGCAAAATTAATTTGCCTAGAGATCCTCCATACAAACGATATGGCAGCAAACAACGAATGAAGAATGGGGGCAATGAGTGTAAAGGCCAACAAACAACTGTCATTTGTACGCTTCAACAACTTGCTTGAGAGTTATCTGGTAGGGTACCCTAAAGGCCCATTTACACATAACAATTATTACTAAAAATGTGTTCAAACGACTGAAAATGAGCGATAATCATTACATGTAAACGCGGGATTGGGCATTTGTCATTTGAACAATGATTTTAAGGTGAACTTAAAATACATCATTCATCTACAGACAAATAAAGCTAACACATTTATCTGTCAATAGACCGCACGCTGTTATCTCCACGGAAGCTGGCAGATAACATTGTAATCTGGTAGCTGTGTCAGAACAATGCAGCTGTGTGCACAGCTGGGCGTGGGATTAATCACATACTGGGCTCTGCAAACAGCTGCTAGGGGCCCTTTTACATGCAAATGAAGATGATAAAGTACTAATGGACATTAACACTTTATGTAAATAGATCGCAAAATCTTTCAGTTGTTTGAAAGATTATTTTTGTGTGTAAATGGGCCTTAAGTCACTACCAGACAGCTCTGAGGTGGCTTATCTCCAGGGAGAACAAAAGGATTAGACATTGAATTTCAATATCCTAATCTTTCTTTTCTTTCCCCCCAATATCATCTGTTGAGGGAGAGAAAGCAATTCCCATAAACATATGACCTTCAGCCACTCCTGCAAAATCAGCAGGTTTGGACAACTTTTCTCTTGTGCCTTTGGAGGTCTTAAAGGTTCCAATTATATTTGCCGCAGAGCAAAGCCAAAAGTGGTAATCTCTTCTTTCTTCTTCTCTTGGAATTTTCCAGTGTTTTCCCCTTTCTTTTCCGATCTACAGTTTCCTTGCACATTAAATAGAACTTTTCATTATCGCTTTATCTACATGCAGATAATACAGAACTTTATAATTCTTCTCCTGAACTTCTCCATGCTTATATGTCACAAATCGGACTACTTCTGCGCAGCAATGTCCCAAGTGTTTTCAGTCTTTCATTTTAGACTAATTCCGACTTACAAGAAACAATGCAGCTAAACTTCAGTCACAGATCACAGTGCTGCCCTAATGGAGCATTACTAAAAAGCAGCCAACACTGGAGTAGATAAATAGCAGGTATTACCCAGAGATAGTGACTGGCGTATCATTTCATGTCTAAAAAGTAGCAGTTATGAAATAAATCAGAAGATCAAGTGCGAGCAAAATAAATAAATAATGCAATGCAGAAAATAAATGTCAAATAAGTCCCCCGAAGAACTTAGAATCTGACTGAATATCAACTTACTACTCCGCTAGAGTTTAAGAAACAAGACTATTGCTTTTCAAATGAATGGATGTGCAGCTGCCCTGATCCCTCTAGAGTATACTCTAATAGTCAAGACTACAAGAGGACAGGATGGGAAATGTCACACCACTAGTTGCTACAGCGTTCCCTGCTCTGTGGGTTCTCAGGGGACACTTGATTTTTCTGATGGAAAGAGTACCAATACGCTTATCCCATAAAACTTTCTTGTTTTCCCGTAAAAGGTTGTGAAGAAATGTAATGCAATACGCACATGTTGTTTAGAAATTTGTTTGGGAAACTTACTAAGCTTAAAATTGTAGAATGGCTAAAACGATTTACTAAGATTAATTGTGAGAAGAAGATTAGGTTCCCAGTTTTGCATAGCAAATAATATCTTGTTCCTATCTTAAAGGTCATATTTTAGTTAAAAAAAAAAAAAAAAAGTCCTAAAAATAACATATATGAACTATGGAATAACAAGCTATAGAATAATGGGAATTAGGGCGGCTTCATACGGGCATATTTGCGCACCTACAGACAGTTCCCTACTTGAGAATGTTCGAGTTATGAACTTTGCTACACAGAGGCGTAACTTGAAGTTCCCGGGCCCTGATGCAAATCTTGTAACAGGGCCCCCAACTATAATGCTTTACTTATAGTACTGGGTTCCCTATATGGAGAAGAAAGGCCTTATGGGCCCCCTAAGGCTCCTGGGCCCGGGTGCAACCGCATCCCCTGCATCCTCTATAGTTACGCCCCTGTTGCTACATACAAACAAACCTGTCTGTAAGTGTAATGTATTGCCATAGCACTACTTCATACTGTACAGCGGTCGGACAGACATTCTATTAAGCTATGCCATAGTCACGGCTTGATAGGCATTCTACATAGGTATTCTTGGGGCCTTTCAGAAGGCCCCTGGCTGCCACGATAACCGCATGGCAACCTGCGATCTGATCACGGGAGGCCATACAGGAGCCCCAAACGTTGGCTGCCGGCTGTTTCTTACAGCTGACACCCGCCCATAACAGCTCCGATAAGCCGCGACGCTCATCGGAGCTGTTAAACCTTTGAATGCCACCATCAATTCTGACAGTGGTACTTAAAGGGTTAACAGCTCCGATGAGCTGCGCGGCTTATTGGAGCTGTCGCGGGCAGGTAAGAAATAGCTGTCAGCTGCGCTGTATGGAGCAGGTTCTACCCACGATCTGACTCCATACTAGCATTTGTTCGGACATATGAACAAATGCACTTACAAACAGCTTCCTGGAATGGAACCTGTTCATAAGTTAGGGGCTATCTGTAGTTGCGTGCGCAAAATTTGCAGGCGCAATATACAGAGAATAGAACCTTTTGACTTCAATGGGTTGATTTTCATTTCGTTTTTTTGCTTGTGTGAAGAAAAAAAAACGTAGCACGCTTTACTTTTTTACAATTGTGCACCAAAGGACCCTTAAAGTAAATGGGGGATGAGCAAATGTGTGCGCAGTCCACAAAGGAATGCGCAATATGCTGCATAATTACACGAGTAAAAGAAAACATTTGGAACTCATTAGGCTATAGAGGCATTTAAATAGGGGTGTGGTCGTGTCCTGTGCGCAAAGGAAAACCTGCCCTGCAAGCACAATAACATATGCTGATACATGCACAAAAACATCTTGTTCATACCACAAATGCATTGTGTTAAGTAACACACAATTACGCATACGCCCGTGTGAAGCTGCCCTTCGGTTCTTTTTACATGGAGCGATTTATCGTCCGCAAGAGTGAATGATGACAGGGTACACGTATTCGCTTGTGTAGCCTGTTCATAGAGGCAGATTAATAGTTTAGTTATTTGCACACCAATCACTCAGTCATCCACATTATCTGTACTAGTGAATGTGAACAATTAAACGATGGCTGTTTACACGCAACAATGATTTTTACTCCTGCATAAAATGAATGTTGTTCAATCGTTGTCCGTGTTCACACTGAACGATTATCATTTAAATTTGCATCATCCAACAATATTTTTGAAAATTAATCACAGGGAGAGCATACAAACTCCATGCAGATGTTGTCCTTGGTCAAATTTCCCCTAGAACCCAAGTGCTGTAAGGTAACAGTACTAACCACTGGATCACCTTTTAGTAAGTTCAACCACCTTAGGTTTTTGTTTGCATCGAACCAAACTTTTTCCAAAGTTTGACCTGAAACCGGGTTTGTCTGGTTTTGGTTTGCTCAACTCTTTTCCTTAATATACAAGATGAGGCTGGATTCAGACGAACGTATATCGGCTGGGTTTTCACGCCGAGCCGATATACGTTGTCTCTCTCTGCAGGGGGGGAGCTTGGAAAAGCCAGGAGCAGTGCTCTGAGCTCCTGCCCCCTCTCTGCCCTCTGCACTATTTGCAATGAGGAGAGGCGGAACGGGGGTGGGGCTAATTCTCAGAATTTAGCCCCGCCCCCACCCCACCTTCTTTCATTGCAAATAGTGCAGAGGGGCAGAGAGGAGGCAGAGAGGGGGCGGGAGCTCAGTTCCTGCTCCTGGCTCTTCCACCCCCCCCTGCAGATGAGGAGACCGTATATCGGCCGGCGTGGAAACTCAGCCGATATACGGTCGTCTGAATCCACCCTAAAGTACAATATTTGTAGATATTTACTGAAGGCTATTTTGGTCAGTATTGTGTATCAGTATTTGTAAGCCAAAGGCATTAGTGGATCTAAAGCATAGAAGAGATGCAAATGATTCCATTTAACTTTTTTCCTATATTTTTTTACACTTCTTGTTTCGACTTACAAATACCGATACAAAATATTACAAAACACTGACCGAAAGACGCAATTCTGAATGAGGCTTAAAGCTATTTTTATCTTACAGAATCACTTAATATACATAAGAGTATTCCGTTATGAATTACAAAAAGAATTCGTTATTTGAGCCAATACACCTGAGAGAAGAACATTAGCGCAACATTGTAGATGTCAGTAGAGGGTGAAGCAAGAGTACGCAAACCTCTGATATATTAAGGTATTGAACAAACACACCTAATATCATTTTCTCAGCCAAAACCACTTTGCTTGATTGTCTTTCTAATAATACAAACAAAATCCATTTAGTAACTTCAAGGGTTTGCCAAATGTCCAGTATCATGTTTTGTAAATGGATAACAGGGCAAACTCTTTGCTATCAGGTTGCAGGAAATGGCTGATTTCTTTAGTCTCTTTCAGCAAGCTGAAACTGACTCCAACCCTGCACTCACTTAGGAACCTGAACATAGAGCACAAGACAACTTTTGAGAGAGGGAGAAAAAAACTAATTGGAGAACAGTTGACTTAATTGGTGCCCATTTGGCATACAATGGAAAGGAAATAGTGTTAGGGTCTGATGGCACCCTAGGGGGATATAGCCTTGCAGTAGGTCACAAAGCTCTGTGGGACAGATTGTTTCCTGAAGAAAAAAAATACTGTGACACTAAATTAGGTTAACCCTATATCTGTCAAGCAACATTAGAGATAAGCACTTTTACTAGCTAGGGGTTAAACTGACTAATTTGACAACTTCAAGTTGAAAGGATCCTTAATCCCACCAGGATCTGCACTTTCCTTTATGTGAAGCTATGTTTACTCTACAACTATGAAACCTATAGTGTATGTACTGTATCACTTCTTTCAGTCAGCCCTGGACAATCCCAGATGCACTTTATAAATGTCACTTGAAATTTTTGCTCTAGTAAACAGGAAAAAGTAGAAATATTTTTGAATGTTTTTCTGATATAATCACTAGAGATGAGCGAGCATACTCCTCCGAGTATTAGGGTGCTCGAGATGCTCGTTACTCGAGACGAGCACCACGCGGTACTCGTCTCGATTAAACGAGCACTGACCATTGAATTCAATACAGCCGGCTCCATTGAAAGCAATGAGCTGCCGGTGATCTCAGGATGAATTTTCGGGAAAGGCTTAAAAATATAAGCCCTTACCTGAAAATCATCCTAAAATGTGTAAAAATGAAAAAAAAATGTATACTCAACTTTCCGCTGCAGCCGGAGTTCAGCCGCGTCTGGCCGGCAGTTCTCCTGAACTGCTTTCTGTAGTATTCAGCAGGTGGGGATTTAAAATCCCCGCCTGCTGAATGAGCTGCCTCTGATTGGTCACAGCCTCACCAATCAGAGGCAGCTCTCACTCACACCCATTCATGAATTCATGAATGGGTGAGTGCTGCCTCTGATTGGCTCAGCGCAGGGACCAATCAGGGGCAGCTCTCACTCACACCCATTCATGAATTCATGAATGGGTGTGAGTGAGAGCTGCCTCTGATTGGTGAGGCTGTGACCAATCAGAGGCAGCTCATTCAGCAGGCGGGGATTTTAAATCCCCGGCTGCTGAATACTACAGAGAGCAGTTCAGGAGAACTGCCGCCCAGACGCGGCTGAACTCCAGCTTCAGCGGAAAGGTGAGTATACATTTTTTATTTTTACACATTTTAGGATGATTTTCAGGTGAGGGCTTATGTTTTTAAACCCTTCCCGAAAATTCATCCCGCGCTCGCCGGCAGCCCATTGCTTTCAATGGAGCCAGCTGTATTGCCGACTCCATTGAATTCAATGGGCTAACATCGTTCTTCTCTGCCACAGCTGTTACAGCTGTGGCAGAGGAGAACAATCTTTATGCTGACAGTGCGGGGGGGGGGGGGCACTCTTGCCGCTATTGTGGCTTAATAGTGGGACCTGGGAACTTGAGATGCAGCCCAACATGTAGCCCCTCGCCTGCCCTATCTGTTTCTGTGTCATTCCCATCACTTTCGTGAATTTCTCAGATTTTCACAAATGAAAACCTTAGCGAGCATCGGCGATATACAAAAATGCTCGAGTCGCCCATTGACTTTAATGGGGTTCGTTACTCGAAACGAACCCTCGAGCATCGCGGGAAGTTCGACTCGAGTAACGAGCACTCGAGCATTTTGGTGCTCGCTCATCTCTAATAATCACCTTTATTTATATAGCGCATACATATTACGCAGAATTTAGCATCACTTGATATTATAGGTTCTTCTGACCCTATTGGGGCTTACAATTTTTAGATTCACCTATTGGTATGTTTTTGGAGTGTGGGAGGAAACAGACTTACCCGGAGGAAACCCACCAAAACACAGAAAGAATATACAAAGTCCATACAGATGTTGTCCTTGGTCAGACTTGAAGCTAATACCCCAGCACTGTAAGGCAATAGTTTTAACCACTGAGCTACCATGCATGGCTTAGTGTTATGTCTTACCAATGCTGGATTGGAGCTGGAGGTGTAGTAGCCATGCTGGTCACTGGAGAGTAGTCAAGGAAGCCGGGAGTCGATATCGGGAAGTCACGGAATACAGTACAATGGGATGAGACAGAAGCGTAGTCAAATGGAAGCCAGAGGTCAGCAGCAGGAGGTATCAGTATGCAGTACAATGGGATCAGACAGAAGCGCAGCCAAATGGAGGCCAAAGGTCAGCAGCAGGAGGTATTGGTACAATTGCAGATGAGCAGGAGGAAGAGGAGCTTGATCAAGGTGGTGGAGCACAATAATCACACACTGGATCTGAGGCATGGTCAGGCTTTTATAGGAAGTCCTAATTAATAGCAAGGTGGAGCCAGAACAGGGAGACAGGAAGTGGATTTAGCAGGAGCAAGGAAACATAGAACAAGGCTGAGTTTCAGCAAGGAACTGTCCGAATGATTTACTAAAGTCAAGATATCCTATATCTATTGCATTTCCCTGATCAAGCCAGTGCGTAATTCTGTTATAGAAGGAAGTTAGATTTGTCTGGCATGACTTGTTTGTTACAAACCCATGCTGGCTCAGTTTAATTACTACATTCTCATCCAAGCACTTGCATACATGCTGTTTAATTGCTTGTTCAAAGATATATCCTGGTATAGAAGTCAGGCTCACAGGTATGTAGTTTCCTGGATCCACCTTCTTCGCTTTTTTGAAGATAGGGACAACATTTGCCCTTTTCCAATCTTCTGGGACTTCTCCTGTTCTCTGGGAATTTTCAAAGATTATTTGCATCCTGATTGCCTTACAGCTACCATGAATTCTGTGGTTTTTATTACAAAAAAAACTGGCATTATGTCATTAAACATCACAAAATGCACTTTTTTCAAAAGGCTTCAACAATTTTGGCCACAAGTGTATGAACGTGGGATACTGTCAGGACAGTGTCCGGGATATGGGGGTCCCTGATATATCCCGCAACCCCTGTCCCTGCCTACTTGCCCCCCTGGGCTAACCCCCAGGGCGACAACTGGGCGGCGGTCCCTACCCTCACTAGGGAAGCGGGACACGGGGAGACAAACAGACACTGAAGACAAACAACGGTAGAGCGGTCAGACAATCCGGGTCGGCAACAGGAGGGTACGCAGTACAGGGGGGTCAGGCAAAAACGTAGTCAAGGTCCAAAAGCAGAGGTCAAGAAAGCCGGGGTCACAAACAGGAGTCAAAAGAATACGCGGGTGCAGCTGGAAGACCAAACTAACACTGGCAAGGCCTGAGAGGAAAACACACCTATTTAAATGCTGTCAGCGCTCCCGCCCCAGAAGCTGATTGGGGCGGGGAGCCTGACAGCAGCAGGGCTAATCAGGGCGGTGCTGGGGGCACGCCCCCAGTCTCACTGCACAGACAGTTACCAGGGAAGCCAGCCTGGTAGTCAAGCGACTAGAAGCACCAGCTGCCTCCCTAGCAACCCGGCGGCGACCAGTCTTACAGCGGCCCGGGGAGATCACAAGAACCGGGGTACCTCTGCGCCGTGCTCCTGTACCCCGGGTGGCCGGACCGGTGGTGCGGGCACGGCGGCCCCGAGAGTTGCCGGTTCTGACAGTACCCCCCCTTCTACGGGGGGACACCGGACCCCCATGGCCAGGTGCGGGCTTAAGCGGGAAAGCCCTGTGGAATGCCTGGACTAGGCGTGGCGCATGAACGTCCCTGGCAGGGACCCACGTCCTATCCTCAGGGCCAAATCCTCTCCAGTGGACCAGGTACTGCAGCACACCTCTAACCCGTCGGGCATCCACCAGCCTTTCTACTTCATACTCCAGTTCCCCCTGTACCAGAGAAGGAGGAGGCGGGTTCTGGGTGGGTAGAACTGGAGTCACATACTTCTTAAGTAAGCTTTTGTGAAAAACCTTGTGGACCTTCCAGGGGTCAGGAAGTGCCAACTTATATGACACCGGGTTGATGACCTGAGAAACAGTAAATGGGCCAATGAACCGAGGAGCAAGTTTCAGGGAGGGAACCTTGAGTCTCAGATTCTTGGAAGACAACAAAACTTGCTCCCCGACTACAAAAGGTGCAGAGATGGTACATCTTTTATTTGCGTATTTACGCAGTTTCTCTTGGGAACCCTGAAGGTTCTTACGAACCTGGGCCCAAACTGTGCACAGTTCCTCAGAGGATATGTCGGCGGCCGGATTGTTCGAGACCACAGGAGTGGAAAGCGAGAACCGGGGATGAAACCCATAGTTACAAAAAAAAGGTGACAATTGGGTCGACGAGTTAACATGGTTGTTGATAGCAAATTCGGCGAGAGGTAAGTAGTTGGCCCACTGATACTGGTTATCAGAGACAAACAGTCGCAGATACTGGATAAGTTCTTGGTTCATTTGTTCCGTTTGTCCGTTACTCTCGGGATGGAAAGCGGAGGAGAAGGACAAATTTACGTTTAGATTTTTACAGAAGGCTCGCCAGAAGCGAGCGACGAACTGAACCCCTCTATCTGACACAATGTCCTCGGGGATCCCATGTAACCGAACAATCTCCTTGATGAACATTTCAGACAGAAGTTTGGCGTTAGGCAACTTGCAAAGCGGAACAAAATGTGACATTTTAGAGAAACGGTCTACTATTACCCAGATGACCGTATTCCCCAGCGAGGATGGCAGATCAGTAATAAAATCCATGGACAAATGGGACCATGGCCTGGACGGAATGGGCAAGGGAAGAAGAGGACCCTCAGGACGTCTCCTGAGATTCTTCCCCCTTGCGCAAACCGGGCACGCGGACACAAATACCCGTACCTCCTTGGCCATGTGCGGCCACCAATAGAGTCTGGATACTAACTCCAGCGTACCCCTGATGCCGGGGTGTCCAGCTAGGACAGAAGCGTGTGTCTCCTCTAACACTTTCAATCTCAGTGACAATGGGACAAATAATTTGCCTTCCGGAAGGGCTTCAGGAGCAGATTGTTGAGCGGCGTGAATGAGAGGTGAAAGGTCGGAGGAGACAGCAGCGAGGACCACCCCAGGGGAGAGGATGCTCTCAGGCTCCGGCTCGGCAGGTTCCGGAGAACCAAAGCTCCTAGACAGGGCATCAGCCTTGACATTCTTAGAACCCGGTCTATAGGTAACAACAAAATTGAACCGAGAGAAGAACAAGGCCCAGCGGGCTTGCCGAGCATTTAACCTCTTAGCGGAATCTAGATAGGTGAGGTTTTTATGGTCTGTGAGTACCGTGATCTGGTGATGGGCTCCTTCCAAAAAATGCCTCCACTCTTCGAAAGCCCACTTAATCGCCAGCAATTCCCGGTTGCCTATATCATAGTTCCGTTCGGTGGAAGAAAACTTCCTAGAAAAATAGGCACACGGTCTAAGGTTGGTGAGAGTGGAGGGACCTTGGGACAGTACCGCTCCCACACCAAACTCAGAGGCATCTACTTCCACCAAAAAAGGGCTGGACAGATCTGGTTGTACTAGGACAGGTGCAGAAGAGAACGCCGCCTTTAGGGTATCGAAGGCCCTCAGAGCCTCAGAAGACCAGGTCCTCACATCTGCCCCCTTTCTGGTGAGGTCCGTTAGAGGTTTAGCCACCACGGAGAAGTCTTTGATGAATTTGCGATAGTAGTTGGCGAAGCCGAGGAAGCGTTGAAGGGCTTTCAACGACCCTGGCTGGGCCCACTCCGTGATGGCTTTCACCTTTTCAGGATCCATCTGGAAGTCGCATGGCGTGATGATATACCCCAAAAATGATATCTTTTGTACCCCGAACACACATTTCTCGAGTTTAGCAAACAGCTTGTTATGTCTGAGTCGAGCTAGTACAGTCTGAACGTGAGTATGGTGACTTGGCAAGTCGGAGGAAAAAATCAAAATGTCGTCTAGATATACAACCACGAACACCCCCATGATATCCTGAAACACTGAGTTCATGTACCCCTGAAAAATGGCGGGGGCGTTACACAATCCAAAAGGCATAACTAGGTATTCAAAATGCCCGAGGGGCGTATTGAAGGCGGTTTTCCACTCATCCCCCTCCCGAATGCGGATGAGGTTGTATGCTCCCCTGAGATCAAGTTTAGAAAACCATCGGGCACCAGCGACCTGGTTGAGGAGGTCAGGAATGAGTGGAAGGGCATACTGGTTTCGGACTGTGATTTTGTTTAGCTCTCTATAGTCAATACAGGGCCGGAGACCCCCATCCTTCTTCTCAACGAAGAAAAACCCGGCACCCACCGGGGATTCTGAGGGCCGGATGTGCCCCTTGGCCAGGCTATCCTGGATATAGTCCCTCATGGATTCTCTCTCAGGAACCGTAACGTTATAAATGCGGCCCTTAGGAGGTTTGGCCCCAGGAATCAAGTCTATTTTACAGTCCCATTCCCTATGAGGGGGCAGAGCTTCAGATAATTGTTTGGAGAACACGTCAGAAAACTCGGAGAGGTAATCTGGTAGGGGGGTCCCCTCGCAGGTGGAGATTCCCACCTTCACCGCACAAAGGTGGTTGGCACAGCGGGGACCCCACTTTACCAGTTCCAACGTGTCCCAATTTACTACCGGGTTGTGCTCCCGGAGCCAGGGGAGGCCTAGGACGACGTCCACAGACAAATCTCTCATCACTAGAAAGGTGCAGGTTTCCACGTGTAAGGCTCCTATCGTAAACCTTACTTCAGGGGTAACCAGATGAACCACCCCTGCTTGCAATGGGGTGGAGTCCACTCCTGAAACCAGAATCGGGGTCTCTAAACGTAAAAAAACCCCGGACAGTTGAGCAACGAAATTAAAGTTAACGAAATTCGCCGCAGCCCCAGAATCAACAAAGGCTTGCCCAGTACGGTGGAAAGCATGAAATTCTAGGGTGCAAGGCAATAACATTTTGGATAACACAGGGAGTACCTTAGCTCCTAGACAGTCCTCCCGACAACTGCCTAGGAGCGGGAGTTTTCCTGCCGTGGCTTCTTAGTGCAGGTGGCAATGCGGTGACCCGGCTCCCCACAGTAGAAGCAAAGATTCTTCTTCAGGCGATATTCCCGTCGCTGCTTGGGGTTCATGGCTCCCAGTTCCATGGGCTCGGTGGTGGGAAGTGAGAGAGTCAGGTCAGTAGAAGAAGTGGGCGTGGGGAGTGGCGTGGCCCGAGCGGCGTGTCGGCCCCTCAAACGTCGGTCGGCCCGAATAGCAAGCGTCATGGCTTGCTCCAGGGTTCTAGGCTCTGGGTGGGCCACAAGTAGGTCCTTGAGACCCTCAGACAGACCGGTCAAAAATAAGTCTTTTAGGGCGGCATCGTTCCACCCGGATTCCGTACAATGTTGACGGAATTGGGAACAGTAGTCCTCCGCCATCTTACAACCCTGGCGCAGGGCCAGAAGTTTGGAGACTGCGTAGCCCGCCCGGTCGGGTTCGTCATAAATTTGACCCAGGGCGGAAAAAAAGGCGTCAAGGGATAGTCGGGCTGGAGAGCCTGCTGGTAGCGAGAAAGCCCAATTTTGGGGGTCCCCCCTCAGGCGGGTAATTACAATTCCCACTTTCTGATATTCAGTACCAGAGGAGTGGGGTCGGAGATCAAAGTAGAGCTTGCAGCTCTCTCTAAATGCAAAGAACTGACCTCTCTCTCCAGAGAAGCAGTCCGGCAGCGTGGCTCGGGGTTCTGACATAGTCCCGGGAGCGGAAGGGGGCTGCATGGGACCTGCAGCCGCCACTTGTTCCTGTAGCTGCATGCGGGCGGTTAGGTCCTGGACAAGGTTAGTAAGGACCTGGACCTGGTTCGCTAACGCAGCCACGGCCTCCATCGAGGGATTCAAAGTAGCCGGGCGGATGCACGAGTCTGACCTACCTTCGGCCAGTGTTACTGTCAGGACAGTGTCCGGGATATGGGGGTCCCTGATATATCCCGCAACCCCTGTCCCTGCCTACTTGCCCCCCTGGGCTAACCCCCAGGGCGACAACTGGGCGGCGGTCCCTACCCTCACTAGGGAAGCGGGACACGGGGAGACAAACAGACACTGAAGACAAACAACGGTAGAGCGGTCAGACAATCCGGGTCGGCAACAGGAGGGTACGCAGTACAGGGGGGTCAGGCAAAAACGTAGTCAAGGTCCAAAAGCAGAGGTCAAGAAAGCCGGGGTCACAAACAGGAGTCAAAAGAATACGCGGGTGCAGCTGGAAGACCAAACTAACACTGGCAAGGCCTGAGAGGAAAACACACCTATTTAAATGCTGTCAGCGCTCCCGCCCCAGAAGCTGATTGGGGCGGGGAGCCTGACAGCAGCAGGGCTAATCAGGGCGGTGCTGGGGGCACGCCCCCAGTCTCACTGCACAGACAGTTACCAGGGAAGCCAGCCTGGTAGTCAAGCGACTAGAAGCACCAGCTGCCTCCCTAGCAACCCGGCGGCGACCAGTCTTACAGCGGCCCGGGGAGATCACAAGAACCGGGGTACCTCTGCGCCGTGCTCCTGTACCCCGGGTGGCCGGACCGGTGGTGCGGGCACGGCGGCCCCGAGAGTTGCCGGTTCTGACAGATACAGTGAGATAGAGAGGAAGAAATATGCTCTCTTATGTGTGTAGTGTATGGTAGACATCATAGCAGCAGCAGCAGCCTCCTTCCACCAGCTCAGGAAAGACTGGGAATTACAAAGGGGAAGACTGGTGAAAAATGCAGGATACATGTCAGATAATGTTCATGTATCATGTTATTCCTCATGTACACACATGGCAGCTTGTTCTGAAAAATCACTTGGAAAGTTAGCTACACTTTAAAGTGGATGGATCAGCAGTCCTAATGTGTCTGTTATTCCCCATGAGAAAAAAAAAACATTCCAGAGCATATTTTCTTGTCTTCTACTGCCATTCTGTTTCTATAGATGTGTAAAATTCTGAACTGCCCATTTCCACCACTAGGAGGACAATCTGATTAAAGCTGTGCATGGCTCCTTCTCACCTGAATAGTAGTCACATGAATAGAAGTCAGGCTGTATCTCAGATAATCAGAAGGTTAAAAAAACAAAATGTGTAACCACACAAACCTGCAGCATATAAGATTCATACTTATTAAATAAACGTCTTTTATAAGGGATATTGGTGATCTACAAAATCAATAGTCTCACATAGAGATATATGAGCTAATACATGTAATTGACATATTTGTCTAACTATAAAATGCAGTTTTCAGCAAGATAAAATCTTGTGAAAAGAACCTGTGCCCTATTCTTCAGAGGCAGGGGGGTCTGATAGATCCAAAGACCCCTGACCGCTGCCTTAATGATCAAGTAGTGCACTGCCTGATCATCGGGATAAATCTGCAGTCATATATACCGCGGCTGCACAGTCCTCCCTCTTCCTGCCTGATCCCCTCCAGCAGATACTAGTGATCACTCAAATATCTCCTCTGGGGTGCAGGTCCTCCTCTACATACACAGGGACAGACAATAGTAAAGATCAAGGGTCTTGAGTAGCAGAAGAACCGTAGATCATGTCATAACCATGTGACCAGAAAGCAGCTAGAGGGAGTCGTGTATTACTACACTTGTATATGGGGCTTAAGTGTTAATAAAATTAGTGCTTTAACATGCCAGCTGCAGATGTGTATGTGTGCATGTAGCAGAGCTGTATGAGTTGTGAGAGTGCATGTATGTAGCAGAGTTGTATGAGCTATGTGTACATGTACGTAGCAGAATTGTATGTGTGTATATGAGTTTTTTTTTATATGAATGTAGCAGAGCTGTGTGAGTATGTAGTAGAGTAGTGTATGCTGAAGAGCTGCGTGTATGGTGCATATGTACAGTGTGCATACAGCAGTGCTGTGTATGGTGTATAATATGGTCCTATGCGCTTACAGCATTGTTTGGCTATCAACTATTAACCCCCTTTTCTATACTAGAACACCACAGTTAATGATGGTAGCTGCTCCACTTTGTTTGATCCCCAAGGACATTTAAAGGGGTTGTCCCGCGCCGAAACGGGTTTTTTTTTTCAATAGCCCCCCCGTTCGGCGCGAGACAAACCCGATGCAGGGGTAAAAAAAAAAAAACGTCTGGTACTTACCCAAATCCCGGCGCTGCTGCGACTTCGTACTTACCTTGCTAAGATGGCCGCCGGGATCTTCACCCTCGGTGGACCGCAGGTCTTCTGTGCAGTCCATTGCCGATTCCAGCCTCCTGATTGGCTGGAATCCGCACACGTGACGGGGCGGGGCTACGAGGAGCCGCTCTCCGGCACGAGCGGCCCCATTCAGAAGAAAGAAGACCGGACTGCGCAAGCGCGTCTAATCGGGCGATTAGACGCTGAAATTAGACGGCACCATGGAGACGAGGACGCTAGCAACGGAACAGGTAAGTGAATAACTTCTGTATGGCTCATAATTAATGCACAATGTACATTACAAAGTGCATTAATATGGCCATACAGAAGTGTATAACCCCACTTGCTGTCGCGGGACAACCCCTTTAAATTAGTATTTATTATTTTTTCCTGTATTGTCTAAATCTGGAGTGCGTCTTATAGTCCAAAAAATCTGACATACCTTCACTTCCATCGAAAACTGAAGATCATGATTTCCTATAAGTTGTGAAGGATCAATTTACAAGATATCAGTTGGCTATTACTAAATCCGCTTTCTCACGGCCGCGAAACTCACGCGAGATTCGTGCATTGTGAGACACACAAATCTTGTGCGAATAGCATAGTAACATAGATCATAAGGCCAAATGAAGACAATGTCCATCTAGTCCAGCCTGTCTATCCTCCTTGTTGTTGATCCAGAGGAAGACAAAAAAAAAACACAAATAAGAACCCAATACTTTTGAATGGAGTCATATACATGAGCATAGCAGGCTCTATCTTATCACGTTCCTCGGAACACACCGCCCATTGATTTCAGTGGGAGCTTTAATGCATTGCATCGCTCTCGTAGGCCGTGCGATGTATATGCGAGTGCAATGTGAGGTTTTCTATTGAAATCCATGGGAAACACTTCCAATTCTCCATCGTGTGTGAAACTTGTGCAAGAGGATCGGAACTTCACAGATGCGATGCAAGCTGTTTTTGCCTAAAAAAATCACCCCGCATCTGCGGGTAAAAGCACATTCACGAAGCAGTGTCCCATGATTTTTGCAGTAATGTAGTGCTTTTCAATCAACCATCTGTATATTAAAATGTATAGCAAAAATAACATGGTATTGTATACGCCTCAGAAATCTCTCGTTCAAAAAAGACAAAGTTATTATAGAGGGGCTTAATTTGTTTTGGCCTGATGATGGGGTCTGAAAGCACGCAAATATGGCCCTTCTGTAGTTTTATAAACCAGTTTTAGTGGGTTTTGGTGAACTTCCAGTTCGGTTCAAACTAATTCAGACTGAACCAAACTTTAAAAAAAAAGTTTGATGAAAAGTTTTTAAAAGTTTGCTCATGTGATTGTCTGCAAAATTGTATAGCTAAGCAAAGGAGCTGAGATCTCGCTCACTACAGTCTCCTGCTATTACAATTTGCATGGGTAGCAGCAAGGGCGTAACTATAGAGGATGCAGGGGATGTGGTTGCACCCAGGCCCAGGAGCCTTAGAGGGCCCATAAGGCTTCTCTTCTCAATATAGGGAGTCCAGTACTATGAATAAAGCATTATAGTTGGGGGCCCTGTTACAGGTTTTGCATTGGGGCCCAGGAACTTCAAGTTACACCTCTGGGTAGCAGGAAACATTTGAGGGTACTAACTGCACCATAGAGCAACCTATTCCATTAAACAGGTGCTATCTGGCAAATATCTAGAGGATCTGTCTATATCCACACCTATGTTCATGTTATAGGAAACAAATGGTCTTTTCAAAAGTCTTTCCAATTTTCTTCAGCACCTACATACTTTATATTCTTGTACTTATGTCACAATGTACATACAATATTAGGTAGCAAGGCTTTATAGCATCCCTGTACATATACCTGGCGTGTGTCTGGGTCTTATATAGTATTTTGCCAGGTAAACCTGTCCAGTCATTAATTTCTACATATTGGCAGTTATGGCGATCATTGCATGGCACATGACATATTAGATCAAATCGCAGAAACCAAAGTATGTAGAATCTAAGAGTAAGTGATGTAAGCATTTATAGGAATTTCTATACAGAAATACTCTGTGGCAGGAAGATGCAGGGACAAAAGGTTTTGTAGGGTACGATTATGACGTTCAGATAGAGTCTGGAACTACTAGATAAATGTGAAAAGCTGCTATGAAACAAACTTGACCTTTAAAGAGGAAGGTTGTTGAAATCTGTTTTGATCTGTGCTCACCTACCTGCCTGTCCACCTTCCCGAAAATGTCAATCTTATAAGAAGAGACTGGTTGGATCGAAAATTACATTCCTTGTAGGCACAAGCTGGTGACCAGAGATTTGTATGACAAATCCCATTTCTTAACTGGAACTGATGTTGTTGTAATATAGGCCGATCTGTGTTTTGTATATATATGTGAGTGTGCTCATGTATTTCTTTATAGGGATTCTGTCATCAGGTTCATGCTGCCCATAATTTGGGGAGGGATGCCTGTTGCCCTAGTGGGTGTTTTATTCTGAAACTTTTATGATCCTGACTGCTTAACCCCTTAAATAGTGCAATCAATAGCAACTATGGCATCTTGGTGGTTAGATAGAGAGAGAGGGCTGCTTCTACCTCTCCATCAGTGTCCGAATTGTGAGGAGGTGATCATGACAGGTTAATTATGCTGCACAGTGAATAGCATAAATTTAAGAGGCAAAAAGAGATGGCAGCATAGCTGTTTTTCCCCTGATTTTTTCTTGAAACTCTTGAAACTTTTTTTTTGCTCTTCCTGTCCCAAACTATACTTTGTTAATATATTTACTGTGGTGCCAGAGCATGTGATCATGCCATGGCACCGAGGCTTCATTGCTCCGGCGCCACAGCATGTGATCCGTGGTATCACCAGGTCTTCTAGCTCAGTGATATCTCATAAACAGGTCACATGGGGCTTCTAAGGTAGAAGCCCAGGCCTCTTTACAAGATGTCATCCATGTTGGGGCCTCCAATTTGCTGCAGCAGTCATGTCGGTAAACAACCACATGACTGCTACAGGCAAAGTAAACAGACAGAGCCAAAAGGGTTGTTGCTTTGGGTCTTGGAGTCAGGTAGGAACTTTCAAATGGTGATCCAGGGATTATTCTGACTGCCATTATGGAGTCGGGAAGAAATTTTTACCACCAAATGGGGCAAATTGGCTTGTGCCTCATTGGGGTTTTTTTTTTTGCCTTCCTCTGGATCTGGATGGACATTTGTCTTCTTTCGTCCTTGCATGCTATGTTGCAATGGAGCAGCAGCAGGAGAGTAGTGCATCAGCAGAGAGGTGTTTTATATATATTGTGGCAAGGGGGTTTACTCGTCAGTGGATCGCTGGCCTGTCCATCCGGGAAATGGGCACCACACGAGTATACATTTCTTTAAAATCCGGCAACTAGCAGTTTTATTCCACAGCAACGTACAGCATACACAAAGTTAATATTCAACAAGGTTTACAACCCACAGGATCCCTGTCACTAAGCCCCACCTTGGGCGTCTAGAGGGCGTTCTCCTCTTTCAGACCGTTTGACAGGTCCCACACTGGTCTGCACTGCACCTCAGGCTCCGAGTTCCTGAAGCGGCTCCTTTATATCACCTTTCACTGGTCCACATGGGACCTCAGGCTAGCAGCCCCTCAGCTCCACTGAGCTATCACTTTCCCCCTGAGTGTGACAGGAACTGTCTCCTTTGTATCTCCGCTCCTGCCACACACAGGGTGTTAACTCCCTGGCTTCTTTTTTTTCAGGTATCAGAATGCCTGTCAAGCAGCCTCTGCAGGCCATTCTGATACTGCATTCCTACGATTATATATATATATATATATATATATATATATATATATATATATATCCTCTTCCGCTGCCAGAAATCTATTTATACATCAGAAAACTCCCTTAACCTTTTCAAAAGTACAACTAATCCCTAAAAAACAAGCCTGCATGCAGCTAGGTTGATAGACAAATTTAAAAAGGCGTGGCCCTTTGAATGTGCTGATGCAGCAAAAAAATTAAAAATCCTGCCATCCTAAACATCCAAATAAGCTCAGTCCTGAAAGAGTTAAACTGTAAGGCCACATACCTAAGACACAGCCAAGTGCACAGAGTTTGAACAGAGGCATTCAGTGTCCCTGCAATCAATACTAGAGAGTCATAGGCTTGTGCTATCGTAAGTTCCTCCATAAAGTGCAATGTTACAGGTATCTTTTTCACTACTTCTAGGGGAGAATTGCTTTGGAATATACTGCCTGATTGAAAATGGCATAATTTTATAATATGACATCAGAGGTATGGAGAGTACAGTATAGCTCCATAGAAGTCTATGGGTACTATATTATAGTTCCGTATACCATGAAGTCTTAGAAAAAAAAGAACAACTAGCTTAAAATTAAACATGAACCAATAATTGGGATTTTTCTTGCATGCTGACGTATCAGTGATGAAACCTGCACATGACAATATACAAATAATGAGTTATACGGATCCATTCTCACATTTGGAAGTTACATCTTGTCTTGTCTTTACCTGGTGGAGTGACTTAGTATTTGTTTTGCATTCCAGTCTCATCACTCTTCTTGGTCCTTGTACATATTCGGTGTCTTTAATCTTCCACTTCAGTGCATACCTGCAGAGCACCTTTATTCCTTGGCCCTGCATCTGTAACCATCAGCCCCAGGGCATGTCAGTTTTATGGGCAGATTTTGCCTAGGATCTTGCACAAAGAAGGTGTTGAATTGATTTAAAAACAGGTACTTCAGACTGCCTGCTGGGAGAATGATATCTGTTAGTTACTAGTCTCAAGTAAAGTAATCTAATACTGATAGACCTTCTTCCCAAGGTAAAGGTGAGTGTATATTACTCTGTGCTTCAGTGTACACTGCAACTTATTAGATGTATATAGATTCCACATACACTTGATTTATATAAAATATTAGTATATGGTATTAACTACGAATGTCAGCATCCAACAAATCAGTGATTCCCCAACTGTTTAGACAAATAGTTTATTCTTTGAGCTGATGAAATTACATAATATGTTATGTGACAACTTGAGGGCTGTTAGCTCATTGGATCGCCATCAACACCCTGAAACAGCTGTCTGTGTATGGATTCTGGCTTGGCTTTCAATTCCCAGTCATTCTTACAAGGCTTGTATAAAGAGTCTAACATTGAGTTGCAGGAATACTGCCTTCCAATAGGTGGCACTGCAGAGGTATTGTTCCATCTCCTTTATTTACATATTACCCAGAGTAGCATGAATGGCCTTATAAGTCTAATCACTCAGCTTCTGGATGCTCTCCCTAAGGAGAAAAGATAGCGTCCCTCCTCCACCAGATGGATGATCGCACACCAGTAAACCACATCCAGAAGTTTAGTGCAAACTTAATAAATCTGTACATTATTGTGGTAAATCAACAGAACTCATAACACAGTCTTCACACTATTCGTCACAGTGGACATGAACATATGCAAGTCCCTGGCAGTCTGGCCACTAAATAACATAGGTTTTTATTCCTTACTAACCAACAGGCCTAATGCCTTAGCATGTCTTAGTCCATCACTTCATACCCATCCAGGGTGCCAGTCTAAGGGCTGTCAACCCTTGTCAGATTCCTGGTTCTCCCTCATAGCCACAGGAATTCCAAACTAGAGCAGTGCTTGGTCTCAAGTGGCCATAATGGACCTTTAAACCAGCAACAGAGGGGAATTTTTGTTCTGCAGCCAATTGACACCCACTTTACCAATCTTTATATATGGCAGATATTGAGGGAGAGTCGAAATACACATTAGATGATCAGCCAGTCCTGCCGAAATAGACAGTTTCAATTGACCAAGATCTAATGTGTATGACCAACCCTACACTGGCAAGTCAGAGTGCCAGCTATCAAATCATCTACAAAAAAGTAATATTACTGCAGCCCTTACCCAGTTGACATTGAGTCTAAAGAAATAAAGTATTTGAGAAGAAAGCTTCAATAGGAGTCACTTTGGGGGGTGTAAGATATGCACAATTTATCAAGGACTTTGCACCAGTATTTTGGATTAAAAAAGTGTTAGGCACATGGATTTTGTAATAACATTTTCAACTTTTTACTCTTCTTACCATTTTTTAAGAGAAGATTGGCAAGAAAAGTTTCGCAGGATAGCTGTGGCCTAGAGCGATTTAACAAATCTATTTTAAGCCAGGAAATGGTGCAAAAGTGATGTAGATCATTGCCTGCTTGGAGCAGACATAGATCTCATGTCTAGGCTTTAAGACAGCTTAAGATGCACCAAATGTGGTACATTTTACTCCAACAGTCTTCAATTATAGAGTGGCTAGGAAATGCTAACTTAATAAATCTCTCCACTGTGTTTGCAGAACTGTTAATGTAGACTATAGGCGCTGTTTATTCTAAGCTTTGTGCTTTGGAAATGATAGAGTTAAAAAATACCACTCTCTATAAACAGGTCTATCTGTAATTGACCTAGTTAAACTCATTAGTATGTTATTTTAACTCTTTCCCTTCCACATTTCCTAGCTCAGAGGTGAGAGTCATCAATCCTGGCAGCACATTTCTCCATGTGAATAGGGGGGGTTGCCGATACTGTTGATACTGTATTAAAGCTGTACGATTGTATTAACGTTTGTTCATCTCCTATACAGTCAGTATTTCATTGATCGTCACTCATTTAACACACCTACTTGTCGGTCCTTGCTAGGTAACTCTTATAATTAATGAGGTCTCTAATTCCGAGTTGAAATTTTTTGATATTTTCTCAGTGACTCAAAGTACTATATCCAATAATAATGAATATACTGCTGAAACAAACCTATGTGCCACCTTTATCTGAAAGATTATTAAACATTTAAGCTTTGAGGTCAAGACAACATCTCTGGCAGAGGTACCGTCTTTGCATCCTGAGAAGAAGCTGTACATAGGTCATATAGGGAGTCCTGGTATTCCTGTTCTTGTTATCAATAAATTGAATGGCTGTGGGTAATGTTTATGGCCATTGTTACACACCTCAAATGGGACACCAGAAGACATGATTCACTGGTAATCAGATTAAACATAAAAATGCAGTACATATAGAGAGAGAAAAAGAGACAAATACAAAACCATACTTCATAGGAAATATTGCAATGTGCAAGAGTATTAGTATATTAACCTTCGGTTGGTTGTTCTCATATTTGTCATCTTATGGATAGATGTTTTATTTACTTAATATCTTTCAAGATGTGCTCTGCTTCTTCATTATAGAAGGGAGAAAGCACAGTCTTTACTTGGTATTGGGGATGTTCCAGTGTAAAGCTGGCCATTCGCATTAGATAGAAGTAGGTTGCTAATTGAAGAACCATTGAACGGACAATAGACTGGTGAATGTTCATTTCAGACACTGCCATACACATCTTAGTCCTTATTCACTGTCACAGTTGTTCAGACTGGCCATACATGTTCGACAACATATGATCGTTTTGGGGACATTATTTCCATGAAGGATGATTCGTACATGGAAGATCTTTTTTTGAAAGGAAGAAAGATCTTTCGCTCAACTACTAACCAAAAATTTCAGACTTTTTTCCAGATAATGACTGTTCACTGCTAAATCTCACCCAACAAATGATCATTTTGGTTGAAATTATCCACTTTTATCTAATGGACATGGGCACCTTAACTCAGAGACTAATCAATATCAAGATTGGAACATCTGGGTTATCTTCATGTACTTTAGTTGCCTCTCGCATTCCCAAAAACATACTGAAATTCTTAAGCTGACCATACACATAAGATAAAAGTTAAACCGGATGTCATTAGCATGATCAGCCAATTATGGATGACCATTAACCATTTTGTGCAAGTGCATAGTGCTGTATTTTAAATGATGTGCTTAGCCTGACAATTTAAGATTATTTGTTCCATAGATCCAATGGATGACTCATTGGCCATTTTCTTGCCAATCATAATCTTATGTGTATGACCACCTTTCGTATGTACATATCTTTGTTTGAGGTAGGGAATTTATACTGTAATCCAATTGGGGTAGGGACTGATATGAGTGGAACTAATATATATGCATCTTAGCCTGATGTGGTGTAGTTTGTTATCAAAACAGCTCTGCCCTCATATGTATGCATTGTGTACCAATATCCACTATACCTCAGACTCACTCATCATCACCATAGCATCTACAACAAACGTCATGCATCACATCATGTACATCCACACAAGTGGCACGAAACAACGTAGGTTTCACGAAATGGCAAATCTTGAATGAATAATTTCCAAGCTTAAGTCTTGTGACATCATGGTGAATCCTTGCATGTATAATAGCGAAGAGGATGGTTGACCTGCGCAAGTAGAGAGGATGACCTCTACATTGGTTTGCACTGAGTACTTCATGTATTCTAAATAGCTGACTCCTTTGCATGATAACTATTATTCCGAGTTCCACTGAATAACTTTCCTAAGCTTGGATATTTATCTATATATGATTGCAATCGCCATCATGGGACAGGCTTTCTAGTACGGTAGTATATTATATAAACAGTGTTTCAGAATGCGTACGTCGATGGAAATACTATAATAAAAGGCAAAAGAGAATAGTATGAAGATACTTACCATTGAAAAAGTTAAAGGGGTTTTCTGGGACATTAAAAGAAGGTTAAAAGGGCTTAAAATGAAAATAAATTGAATACTCACCTATTCCACAGGCTCCCCATCCAGCCCTGCAGCCCGGTTGCCTGCTGCATTGACCCTGAAGAAGCAGCGAGCAGTCATGTGCCGTTCACAATGCATGTGACTGCTAAGGCACTCACATGGAATCCCCGTTGAAGCCTGTGATTGGCTGAGCAGTCATGTGCACAATAAACGGCATGTTACCACATCCCACTTCTTCTGGGTTCCGTGAGGCAGGCACTGAAGCTGCAGCGCTGGATGGGGAGCTGCCAGGATCGGTAAGTATTCAATTTATTTTCATTTTAAGCCTGTTTAACTTTTTTAATGTCCTGGAAAACCCCTTTAATGAAAGCATTCACCCTATCAGGCAATTTCCAGATTATGAAGCTTGGTTTATTTTCAGAAAATATATTCTGTGATTCCTGTACCATAATTTGCTGCTTTTAGCAAGTTCTCCGTGTCTAGATGGAGTTCATACCATCGTGGATCATGGTAACACAGCATGGCACATGTTTTCCTAACAAATTACAATCGGACACTTTCAGACACTTTCATTATTTTAACTCAGGTAATAATTAGTCATTGTCAGAGCTGGGACAGAGGTTGTACAAATCAGAATAAATTTACCTTGCGGTAGCAGCAGTCACAAATGAAGCAATAAATTAAAAATAACAAATTGTTACCGGCTTTAGGGATCGCATATCAAGATCGTCTTTACCTGGAGTTGAACAGCACTATCTGTGTAAGACAGTTTCATTCAGTCATTCATGACATGGTGAACATCAATGACATCAGAGTATATCTGAGAGTTGTATAGAATAGTCATCTATGTAATAACACCAGCCTGTATTTTTTAATATTATTTATACCTACACTTCATAAATTAATGCAAAAGTCTATTAGCATTTATGATTCCATTACTGGTGATCTAGGTTGCTAGTTCTTCTCCATTCTTTCCATTTAAGAAGTACAGTACTTCTGAAGGTGAGATAACCCCCAAATGTTGCTAAGCATGCAGCTGAAGAAGCAGTTTTGATAGAAGTGATCAGATGCTGCTTTGTCTTTTTTTCTGACTGCACATATCTCCACAAATTTACTACTTTTGAACTTATTTTTATGTCATACAATACATGGCTTAAGGCCCATTTACACGGGACAAATGTCGGGCAAACAATACTCGTCACTCATCCCCGTAAATACTCGCTTTTGTGCTGCTGCACAGGAGCAAGTATCGCTGGCTCACAGAGGGGCGGCTGGAGGATATTTCTCTCCTCGCGCTCCCCCAGCCATCTCCATTCACTTAACATAGCGGCCGTTCACTACTGAACTGCTGCTATTTGCAATGAACGATGAGCGTTCAGCTCATAGTCCATTATTTATGCTGCACAAACAATGGACAATGAGCTGATCGCTCAGTGTAAATAGCAGCTGTTCAGTACTGAACGGCCGCTATGTTAAGTAAATGGAGTGGAGCAGGGGAACCCGAGGAGAGAAATTACCTGCATCTGCTCCGCCCCCTGCTGGTCGCCCTGTGAGCGAGCCAGCACTACTAGCTCCCATGCAGGAGCACGAGAGCAAGGACACACAGGGAAGAGTGTCAGGCATCATTTGCCCGACATTGGTCCCGTGTAAATGAAGCTTTACTCTTTAGCTTGACTCCAAGTGATGTGATATCACGGTGTGCGATGCTATAAGGGTGGTTTATTTATACTTTGAACTGCTTTAAAATGGGTTTTGTTGTGTTAAGATAAGGGAATCAATAGCTTTTTCATGGTTCAAGATAAAATTACTTTCTGCCCCATGATATCACAAATATAGTGATAAGTAAAATTTGTCCCATCTGTAGGTTCAAGAAATAAAATAAAATTGCCATGGACCAGAACTGATAGTAAGCCACAGGTTTTGTTGTGTTCTGGCTGATGAGGCCTCATTGGAGGAAAGTTAAGATGTTTAGCACTGGACTATAGTTATCTTCATGGCTGTATTTCAGCACAAGCAAACTTTGGCAGTAACCACAAAGTTTGTAGAGCCCAGGATGATATGGAAAAGAAGCTGTACAGTTCTGAAGTCACAAATGGAGTTGAAAGTTGGCCTATTGAGAATCTGTCACATGAAGGTAACACATCCTGGTTGTTTTTAAATGCATAGTGGATAGGCACCCTAAGGGCGCCCACCCACTGGCGTTTACGTTTTCCGCGTTTCCCGTGATTTTTCCGCGCGTTTTTCGCGGCGTTTTCGCGGCTTTTCCATTAATTTCCATTGACTTTCATGGGTGCATTAGGAGAAAAATAAGGACACATATGCAACTGACAGTTCCTATGTTAAAAACGCAAACGCAACGCAAAAAAAACGCCAGTGGACAGGAACACATGTTATCTCTATGCCTGTGCAGGAAAAACGCAAAACGCAAAACGCAGGTAAAAAAACGCCAGTGGGTGCTCGCCCTAAAGGTGAAGTCTAGAGATGAGCGAGCACGCACGTTTAAGGCTGATGCTCGAGAGAACATCAGTCTTTTTGAGTAACTGCTTAGTCGTCTGAGCAAATGCGGGGGGGGGGGGGGGGGGGGCGGGGTGAGCGGGGGGTAGAGTAAGGCAGATCTCTCTCTCTCTCTCCCCCCCCGCCCCCCCCCCCCCCGCATTTCCTTGGACGAGTAAGCAGTTACTCGAAAAGACCGATGCTCTCTCGAGCATCAGCCTTAAACGAGCGTGCTCGCTCATCTCTAGTGAGGTCATGTTCTGCTATTTAGTGTGAAAGCAGGGAACCACTACACAGACATTATGCTTATATATTTGCTTACACAACACAACTTGTCTTCCTAGGACTTCTCAACGCTCATTATTTCAGGATGCTCATTGCATTAGATTGACCGAAATTTCTTAAACCGGATGAAACTTATAGTCTTGGTCTAGACAGGGCTGATTTCCAGCAGAATGTTAGCAGTGGGTATTGCACTGCAGATCAGCCGGGGAATGCCGGCCTCCAAAATGGTTTTGAAGCGGACGTCATCGCCAATTCCTGTGCGGAATTCACCCACTGATTGAGAGGAGGTGAATTCCGTAGCGGAGACGGTGATAAAATTGGCACACCACAGATTTGAATTCTGCACCTCAAGTCAATTTCCGCACTGGTTTTGTCCGGGCTATTTCCACAGCTCTCGGACGAGATTTTCTAAATCTTGTCCACTTGGCTGCTACTCTAAATGCAGTGGAATTTCCGTGCGGAGGCAATTCTTCTCAATCTGAGCCCCACCATAGAGTCTACGGATGAAAATAATATACAGTCTTCAGGCACATAACAAAGTCTAAAGTAGTTAATGGCATCAGGTTGATAAAAGGTTAAAATATATGGACTTTCTTTCTTCGCTGCCCTGTTACTATGTAACGATGATACGATTTGAATGGAATTTTCTCTATTTATTGTTGCCTATTCACATGATAGGACAATCACAGGTGGAAGGACTAACATTGCTTGCTTTATGCCTCCAATGCCAAACGGAGTCATTCTTTGCCTGCTTGTGAAATGCTGTAGTAGATATATGAATTGAAGGCACATGGAAACTGGTGACAGATTTATGAGTGATTGCATTCGCAATACTATCTCCTAGCAAGTCTCAGCTGGTGTCAGTAATCTGGTGTAATATACAACACTTTGCTCAGATGAAATATCATTTACCTCACAATGCTACTGATCATGCTGAAATGTATAAATACGGCACAGCGGAGTAGATAGAGTAATGCGCTCGGCTATAGTAGGATGTCAAAAGCTACACATATCAAATGGCAACCAGCAAATGCTTAAATAACGTTTTGCTAAAATAAATTAACTGATCATCCAACGTCTTTGCTCGGCATCTCGGGATTAGGTTTAACACTTCACATGAAGATATATGTATGGATATTTCATTTTCTTGGATGCGGGAATCTTTTAACCCTTGTGCTGCCTTTAACTTGTCCAGAAGTTACAAACAAAGACCCCATAACTCAAAAAGTAACAAAGCAAAAGTTAATTCCCCCTACCTAGTATCCTATAATGTTGTGCACTTAATTATAGAAGTTACTTAGAAAGTATGAGCATATGGCTCAGGCAATTCATGTTATAGAGCTAAGCACTGTATCCGAAAAATCGGGGGATCGTGGTAGAAAGAAGATAAACATCAAGTAAAGAAATTGAAAGGAGAATTGTGAAATGTGAAATCGGATAAAATACTTTATCTAATGAGTCAAGCCACTCTAAATGTGACTCTACGAGCGGCAGGATCTCCTGTCTCACAGGTGGCTTATGCAGTAATTGGATGTAATAGGTTAATTATATGTCTGAGACCAGTTTTAGATGAGCGTATTGTCACATGTGCGTAATACAAATTCATAATACAGGCGTGTTACAAATAATATTGCAACGGTATTGTCAGGACTTGGGGTCCGGGAAACTGGAAGTCCCTGAAAATACCCACCACCCCTGTCCCTTCCTACTTGCCCCCCTGGGCTATGCTCCAGGGCGACAACTGGGCGACGGTCCCTACACGCACTAAGGAAGGGGAACACCGGGACTAACAAACGGACAGACACTGGAACAAGCAACAGCAAGGAGAGTCAGACAATCCGGGTCAGCAACAAGAGGGTACGCGGTACAAGAGGGTCAGGCAAAGGCAACGTCTGGTCAAAAGCAGAGAGTCAATATCAGGAGTCAAAACACAAAGTACGTTGGTGTAGCAGGAAGACCAAACTAACACTGGCACTGGTCTGCAGACACAAGCAGGTTTAAATGCTGTCAGAGCTCCCGCCCCAGCAGCTGATTGGGGCGGGGAGCCTGACAGCAGCTGAGTGCACCCAGCAGCTCTGGGGAACCCGCCCCTAGCCCTGCAGAAGGCAGGAAAGGAGACACATGCCTGGTTGCTATGATACCGAGAACACGACACGGGGCAACACCAACCGCGTCCCTAGCAACCCGGCGGCGAGGAGGAGTTCGGCGGACAGGGGAGGTGACGAGAACCGGGGCCCCCCTGCGCCGCACAGCAGCCGCACGTGTGACAGGACCGTAGGTGCGAGCACAACGGACCCGCGAACCGCCAGTCCTTACAGGTATGTCATAAGTTGGTCTTTGATCTGCATTTACCTCCCCATTTACTATCATTGCTTTTATTTTCTACAGGGTAAATGCTGAACAATATTTACCTAATAGAAAATAATACTGATCAATGCAAATATGGAGGCAAAAACTGACAAAATTAATGCGCATGGCGTCTTTCAAGCTGCTAAAATACAGTCGTCTGAAAGTGACCTAAGGGCTCCTTCCCATCGTTTTCGAGCGCACAAAATTTCTTGCGCAAACCACTGCCCATAGAACCCATTGATTTCAATGGATTCCTTCATATCCAGCGTTTTTGCGTGCGCATTTCCGTTGGGGGGGAATAAGCAACATGCTTTATTTTTGTGTGTATGTGCATACCCAAGGCACCATAAGAGTCCATGGGGGTGTGCAAATGTGCACTCGATCTGCACGAAATTAGACACACAACTGCGTGATTACACAGTGTTAATTGATATGACCGGGAACTAATTAGGCTGTTCTGCCAGTTCAAAAATGATGTGGGTGTACCCCGCGCCGATGTGGACGAGGAGCAAAAAACAGTACAGTAAAATGCGCAGGAAGGTACGTGAAAGCATGTAATAGCACTCCATTCAGAGCACAATCACGTCATCCTCTTACAAGCATATATATGCATACACTTGTGTGCAAGAGCCCTAAGGCTCTATGTAGACCGTGTCTGTGATGCACGCTCAATATAACTGATGTTTATATTAAGACTTGCCCATAGACTTTACTACCAGAACATATGACATGTCTCCAGCAACAACTTCGTAGGTTGAGAAGAGAACACAATCAATTATTTTGGCTATAGAGAAGAACACTATTACGATACCCTCACAAGCTAGATATAGGTACTCACTTTTTGTTGGCACGCTCGACCATATATGCTGAATTTGCTATCTGAATGTTATCAGAAACCCAACTAAACATTCGCTCAAAGGGAAAATATGGCTTGGCCATGTTGGGTTTTCTCTAACTCCTTAACAACCACTAGCCATAAATGTACAGCAACGGTTGTGGGTGCTGCATAGAGCAGGCTCAGGAGCCGAACCCATTCCATTCCTGGTAGGTGCCGGCTGTTCCAGTTGCAGGGGGAAGAGCAAAGTGCCAGTGGGTTCACATGGCAGTCTATGGCCTAATGAAGGCTCTCAGGGCTGCCATTTATTGAAGTCTATTAATTCCTGCCTGTGACCCTACACCACCACCCTCACCACCTAGTGAGGTGGCCACTAGTTGAAGTAAATGTAGAGATGCAAAGCAAAATACAAAGAGCAGCCCTATGCAGTTGGTGATGCACACTCATCCAACAACGGATCCAACAACTGATCACAAATTTACTGTAGATCCCAAAATCTAGATGGAAGCAGAATCCATTGTATGTGGGTGAATAAATAAACAATTTATGCTGAACGTTGCTTCCATTTATTTGAATAGAAAGATGGCCACCATCTCCGTTCTCTTCTATGGGGGTTACGGAAATAGCCAAGAACACTGCACTTCAGGTGGACAGAGGCGCCTCTGTGCTGGGAGAAACTACGAAGCTGGGCAGCAAATAAATTGTTTCAAAATGGAACCTTTGCAACGTCCAAGTTCTTAGCAAACAGTGGCGTGATCTGCTGTATAATAGACATCTTCTTTAACTTTGGTTTAATGTCTTGCTCTCTATTTTTCAATTTCCTGTCCTGGAATTTTGAAACTTGGGAGTAATAATCTCATATCAAAACAAAGATTATAGATATAGTTTAGTAAGAATACAGACTAGCACAGTCAACCTTCATCCATCATGTATGACCTTGATTGTCTTGATAGAACTCAGCTCTGACCAGAGCAATTGCATTTCAGTGGGTTGGGGGCCTTGTGTACTTCTTTTGTTAGCCTTCTCCATGACGGCTCAATTTAAAGAGACATTTTGTGTTATAAGCACAGCATAATTTATCAAAAATTCAACCTTAGTCAAGGCAATGCACCTTGTATTGACAACTGTAGTTTACAATCCGGCGCTCCCGAAGAAAAATAGTGCAAATAAATACATAAGAGCAAAACTTGACAGCCTATATCTATAATAAGTATATTTATTCCGAAATGTTCATTTATATATTACACATAGTTAGCTGGAAGTCAAGAAAACAGGTGATCATTGAGGCTGCGTTAGCATATGCTTTTCAAACATGATATATAAATGTATTGTGGTTACTAAAATTGACTGCTGTGTATTTTGCATCAAAAGTGGAAATATACTAGTAGAATGTTTGTATGATTAAGATCGTCCACACTTGAGTTGACGCTTTTCTATTAGGTTTCCATTCCTTTTTTAATGTTAATCAGGCAGACCCATTATAATTAGGGTTGAACCAACCGAAGCAGTAGAACATTGTTGCGGGTTGAACTTTGCCAAAAGTTGGTTCGGCATGAACCTAAACCAAGCTTCTAGCAGAGTTCTACCCGAAACAAGGTTCTACTGGTTCGGTTAGCTAAATACCTGAACGCTGGTGTATAACGCTGTCTAAGGCCTCAGTCACACGGGCGCATCGGCGCCCGTGTTACTGCAGGAAGGAGACGGACGTCTCTCTGCAGCGACGGAGGAAAGAACATGTGACCGGCTTCATTGCCGGTCATGTGTTCTTTCATCAGCGCTGGAGAGAGACGGCCGTCTTCTGGTACGGCCGTCTTCTAACTGTCAGTCAAACGGGTGCATTGGCGCCGGTGTGTGAATGCCGCTGCGCCCGTGTGATTGAGCCCCAAGGGCTCTTTCATAGGAGCATATTTGTGTGCACAATACACTGAGAATATAGCCCTATGATTTCAGTGGGTTCATTCACACTTCCTTTTTTTCTGCATACATTTTTCTTGCAAGCAATGGGATGAAGGCAACCTCTACAACAATGATTTTCGGGGAGGCGAGGGACCTGAAATATAAGCTCTACCCCGAAAATCATCCTTAGCAGTAGAAGAAAAAAAGAGTTAACTTGCCTAGAAGCACTGTCCGTTTCTTCTCCCTGCCCCAGGCAGTCTTTTTCTGACCTGCTGTAGGCATTGGGGAAGCTTTTCCCTGCGCAGGAGTTTCCATTAACTCCTGCTGCCCTATGAGTCAATGGAAACTCATGCTAAACGCGCACCAACAGCGCGCACCCTGTCCTATCTATTTTAGGTGCGCACTGTTTTGCACTTCAAATTCCGCGCATATGAACGCTTCTATAGAAACCCATTGGTTCTTTTAGATGCGTGCATTATGCTCGCTCAAAACACCCGCTCATCTGAATGAGGCCTCAGGGCGAAAATAGATGTCCATAGGCGCACCCATATTTGCCGGTACAGAATGTAGTTGTGCCTGAGCGAGGGAAATTTCTTCCCCTTCGGGGGCTGTTCCAAGTCAGTGCTAGAGAGCAGGAGTTTGAAAAAAAAAACGTAGGAATATAAGTGCTGCCCGATCTTCCCTTATGATGTATTCACTACATGTGGGGAAGATGGGGCGGGTCCTATCTATTCTCGGGCGTACTATTAACGGCTGAGAAAAGAGCTAGTGAAAACTAAACCACTGAACTCCATTGATATCAGCGGTTTTGTTTTGGCCTGTTATGTGGCCGTGATTATCACCGAATGTCACATATTGTGCAAAGTAATGCAGTATGTTTTTGGACAGTGCCTCTACAATATTTTTCTGTGATAATTAAAGGGATTATTAAAGGCATCTTTTTATGCTACCATTAACATGTTTGTAATAGTCTTAGTAATGGAAAATTGTCCTGTTGCACCGATTTGCAGTGTGTTTACATGCCCACACTTTCAAAATTCCCTAAGTTCCCTATCATCACATACACAATGCATCAGTATTTGCCAATTTTTCACACGACCGTATTTGTGAATGTTTTTGTGTGCGAAAAATATACTCATGCAATATTGAGAATAGAACCCCTTGATGTCAATAGACTCACAGGCATGAGGCTTTTTTTAAGGGCACATTTTGCGTGTGGAAAAAAAAATAAGACCTCCTCTATTTTTCTATATATTGGCTCCCGTAGAGGTCTATGCACGGTGTGCAAATACGCAAGGGGATACTTGAAACACTGCGCAAAACCGTGGGAAAAAGAACACATCTGGACTAGAGATGAGCGAGCGTGCTCGGTTCGGGTGTTTTTGCACTCGAGCACCACTTTTTCCGAGTAACTGACTACTCGGACGAAAAGATTCGGGGGGCGCCGGGGGGGCGGCGTGGTGGAGCGGGGGGTAGCCGTGGGGAACAAGGGGGAGCTCTCTCTCTCCCCCCCCCCACTCCCCTCTGCAACCCCCCGCTCACCCCCCCCAGCCCCCCGAATCTTTTCGTCCGAGTAGTCAGTTACTAGGAAAAAGCGGTGCGCGGGTGCAAAAACACCCGAACCGAGTACGCTCGCTCATCTCTAATCTGGACCTCATTAGTCTAAATAGCCTTGTAATCCATGGGAGTGGTTTGTCACACTCGCGTGTAAACTGGCCCCATGTGCGCAAAAAGTACAGCACAGTGTACAGACACGCGTGTAAATCAACTTCATTAACCTCGTTCACAGCGCAAATACATTGTGCTGAGGCGAGTGTTTTTGCACATGCGCTTGTGTGAAGCCTCTTTTACAAAGATATTAAAGGGGTTGTTGGAGACCCAAATTTGGTATTAATTGAACTTTTTCACTGATGGCTTGTAATATAGTAACCATTAAAATGATGCCCCGTTCTGTGGATGGTCACGTGTCTAGCTGTCAAAAATCCTGAACTTCCGCTGACATCATGTACACAGTAGCCTTCACAGCTTGGAGTGCGTCATCAACTGCATTCCGAGCAGTGACCAACTCATGTCCATGTGCATCGCAAGAACGTCGGTGCATGTGCAAGCTCACCACTAAAAATATAGCTGCAGACATATGTGTACACTCCGAGCCACAAAGGCTCATGAATTGCGCATCGGCAGTAGTTTGAGATTTTTGATAGCCGGGACACAGGACTATTTGGTGGAAGAGAGCATCTTCTTAATTGTAAATATACTAGAAAACTGTTGCTGATCATGGTAAAAGTTAAATTAATACCAAGTCTGGGTCTCAGACAATCCTTTTAATGATAAAATAGGTACCGTATATACCGGCGTATAAGACGACTTTTGAACCCCGAAAAATCTGCTCTGCAGTCGGGGGTCGTCTTATGCGCCGGTAATACAAAAAAAAAAAAAAGTGTAAAAAAAAAAAATTTTATTACTCACCTCCCACGGCGTTCTGTCGCGCTCCGGCAGGATGTCGCTCGCTCCGGCAGGCTGTCGCTCGCTCCTCGTCCCCGCCGCAGCATAGCTTTCTGAATGTGGGGCTTGAAATCCCCGCTTCCAGAAAGCTAATACACACGCCGTCAGCCAGTTACAGCCATTCAATGACATCATTGAATGGCTGTGATTGGCTGAAGGCGCACGTGTTAGCAATCACACCCATTCAATGATGTCATTGAATAGTGTGATTGGCTGAAGCCACGTGTGCTTTAGCCAATCACAGCCATTCAATGATGTCATGGCTGCCGGCGTGTGTATTAGCTTTCTGGAAGCGGGGATTTCAAGCCCCACATTCAGAAAGCTATGCTGCGGCGGGGACGAGGAGCGAGCGACAGCCTGCCGGAGCGAGCGACATCCTGCCGGAGCGCGACAGAACGCCGTGGGAGGTGAGTAATAAAATTTTTTTTTTTTCTCCACTGAATACCGGCGTATAAGGTGACAGTTGGGGGGTCGTCTTATACGCCCCGTCGCCTTATACGCCGGTATATACGGTATGTAATTGTAGGGGCATATTAGTGATGTTTTGTAGGCTGCTACGTTGGGAGAAAAAAATTTGCGGCATGCTCTGTACAACCGCGATTTGCGAGGTCTTGTAGCACGTTTCCCTATGGAGCCTTCCTATGTGTCGCATTGCACAAAAAAGCGTTTTTCGTACGGTGTGATGCAACTTTTACAGTAGGAAATCCTACTGTGTCCCCTAAAATAAATCCTACCTTCATTAAAAAGAAACCACAATAAATCACCTAACAGGCACTGTCTGGTCCATCGCTCTTCTCCTCGTAGGTCCCCGGTACACACTTGCTTGTAGTTTTTCCTCAGCGCTTTCTGGTCAGAGGTTCAAAATCCCTGCCTCTAGGAAGTGCTGGCTGTGATTGGTTCTTGAGTGCCGCGGCTCAATCAATCATTGCAGCACTCGATGAACCAATCACAGCCATCGCATTCAATGGCTGTGATTGGTTCATCGAGCACTGGCTCTAATTAGCTGAGGCACGGCACTCAAGAACCAATCACAGCCAGCACTTCCCGGAGGCAGGGATTTTATACCCATGACCAGGAAGCGCTGAGGGAAAACTACAAGCAAGTGTGTCGGGGACCTACGAGAAGAAGAGCAGTGGAGCAGACAGCGCCTGTTAGGTGATGTATTGTGTTTCTTTTTTATGCAGATAGGATTTATTTTAGGGATCTGCATTTTTTTATGCAACCAGGGCTTAGTTTTGGCATAGGGCTTATATATCAAGCCTGCCCAAAAATCCCAGCAAAAGAGCACTACAAAGTCGCACTAGGAAATGCAGCGATATTGCACAGAAAAGAGATGCAATATCGCTGCCATTTTCTCACAGCAATATCACTGGTGCCCATGTGAAAAAGGCTTAAATCACGTTTGATGTAGCTGCAACTAAAGGTCTCCCTTCCAGCTTCTCTGTAATCAACTGTCTATCATTAGGTACAGAACTTCTGTAGTAACAAGGACACAGGGACATTTCCTTAGCAATGAGGGGAGCTGTCTGCACAGGGGCGTACCTGTACACTCAGAGGCTGCAAGCTGACAGATCTGCAGACACTGTGATAATGATCTCCACAATCTTTGCCCTTCCTGGGGTATGTGTGTCTGTGTCTTTGTCTGTCTGTGTGTACAAAAAATTATATTGGGTGTACTCACCATTTGGCCACAATGCCTGAATCATACTGGGAGAGCAGAGGGGCGGGCATTCAGATACTGTTCCCTCTGCTAATTGGACCACAGATGTGTAATACAGCATGTGAAGTCAGGGCAAGGAAGTGCAGGACAGTAACTATAGGCAGAATGCTGGGTTTGCAACAGAAAAATGAGGAAGACCACCTGAAAATCAGAACTTACAAACATGAAACAGGGTGCAAACAGCACAAATGAGCAGGTAAGGAGAACCTATTGTAATTTAGAAAACATGTTAAAAACTCAGGTATGCTTTAAACCTTGCTTATGTTTCTTAGATAACTGCTCTAAAGGTATTTAATGTTCTTGAAGAAAAGAGCCTTGGTAACATCTGTTGATCTGTGTTATGCAAATGAACTTCTATTGTGTGTCCACACCAGAAAAACATGCAAAACTACAAGTCCAGCTGGAAAATATAACCAAGGAATGAAAATGCCTTGTGAAGTCTTACACTTACTTTCCATGGTAGTTAAAGAGGTATTTAAAAGGGGTGTTGAGTAAATTGGGCTTAGCTGCAGTTCCAGACACAGCCTACAGACAAGAGTAGCACTGTTTCTGGCAAAAAACAGATCCTTTTTTAAAATCCCAGTCTATGGCTTGCCCAACTTCAATCTGCTATTTCTTTGTTTCTCCTCAAACCAGTGCTGGTCCAGCTTTGAGCTGTTTATGACGGAGTAATGGCTAGGGAGCTGTCAAGGAATGGGGGGTCAGGTAGTAATTCTCTAGCAAACAATCTGTCATGGATTTCGGAGGTTTGAAAATAATAGTAATAATAATCTTTATTTGTATAGCGCCAACTTATTCTGCAGCGCTTTCAGGCATGGGTAAATGCAAAACAATACAACAATTACAATATGAGGTACATTGGGTTGGACACAAATGGGTTAGGGGTGGTACAGGAGGTGCAAGGGAAGGTGGGGAGGAGCAAAGCATGGGGAACACAGGCAATAGGGAATTTCATGTGGAGATCAATTATTAGAAGGCAAATGGAGTGGGCCACAATAGGGGGGGGGGGGGCAGGGGACTAGGTCAGGAGATTTGGTATGCTTCCCTGAAGAGGTGCATTTTTAAGGCACGTCTGAAATTTCGTGCATCGGGAAGTGTCCGGATGCCTTGGGGTAGAGCGTTCCAGAGGATGGGTGCTGCTCTGGTGAAGTCCTGTAGGCAAGCATGTGAGGTTCATATTACAGGGGTGTTTAGTCTGAGTGTGTTAGCCGATCAGAGTGAGTGGGCTGGGTGGTGTACTGACAGGAGGGAGGTGATGTATGCTGGCGCAGCGCCATGCAGAGCTTTGTGAGTGAGGTGGAGGAGTTTAAATTTAGTTCTACAGTGGATGGGCAGCCATAATGCAGAGGAGTCTGAGTAATGACTGGATAGAAAAATGAGCCTAGCTGCTGCATTTAGTATGGAGTGAAGTGGAGCGAGTCTAGTACGGGGGAGGCTGATGAATAGCGAGTTGCAGTAGTCAAGCCGGGAGTGGATGAGGGCAACCACGAGTGTCTTTAGGGTGTCCGTGGTTAGGAACGGACGTATTTTAGCAATATTTCTGAGGTGCATGTGGCATGTTTGGGCCAGAGATTGGATATGGGGTGTAAAGGAGAGGTCAGAGTCCAGTGTGACCCCAAGGCATCGGGCATGCCGTCTGGGGGTTATGATGGTGCCAGACACTGGAATGGAGATGTTGAGGGGAGGTTGGTTAGAAGGTGGAAAGACAAGGAGGTCAGTTTTAGAGAGATTTAGTTTGAGAAAAAGGAAGGACATAGTGTTAGAGACAGCGGACAGACAGTCGGTGATATTTTGGAGGAATGGTCCAGAGATCTCACAAGAGGAGGTGTATAGTTGGGTGTCATCAGCGTAGAGATGGTATTGGAGGCCAAATTTGTGGATGGTTTGTCCAATTGGGGCAGTATAGATAGAGAAAAGAAGGGGACCAAGGACCGAGCCCTGGGGTACCCCGACAGTGAGAGGAAGTGGAGTAGAGATAGAACCAGCAAAGGAAACACTGAAAGAGCGGTCAGAGAGGTAGGAAGAGAACCAGGAGAGAGCAGTATCCTTTAGACCAATAGAGTGGAGCATAGTGAGAAGGAGATTATGGTCGACAGTGTCAAATGCAGTAGACAGGTCAAGGAGGATTAGTAGGGAGTAATCACCTCTCGACTTTGCAGTCATCAGGTCATTTGTTATTTTGTAAGGGCAGTTTCGGTCGAGTGTAGAGAGCGGAAACCAGACTGGAGGGGGTCAAGGAGTGAGTTGACAGAGAGAAAGCATGTAAGGCGGGAGTAGACCAGGCATTCCAGTAATTTGGAGATGAAGGGGAGGTTTGAAATGGGTCGGTAGTTGGCAGCATCACTTGGGTCCAGGGTTGTTTTTTTAAGCAGAGGGGATATGTTGGAGTGTTTAAATGAGGAGGGGAAAGTGCCAGAGGTTAGAGAGAGGTTGCAGATTGTGATGAGGTGAGTAATGAGAGCTGGGGAAAGGGACCGGAGAAGGTGAGAGGGGAGAGGGTCGCTAGCACAGGTGGTGGGGCGGGCAGCGGAAAAGAGCCTAGAGACTTCTTCCTCTGTCGTTGGTTCTAGCGTAGATAGTGAGTAGGTGCTGGATGCAGTGCTGATGAAACTGGGATCGGGGCTAACCATGCAGTTTTCAGATATTTCTTTATGAATGTTGTCGATTTTTTTCTTTGAAATAGGCAGCTAGTTCTCCAGCAGTCAGGTCTGTCGCAGGGGCCTGTTCTTTGGGGCTGAGGAGGGAGTGAAAAGTCTCAAAGATCAAACCAAAGGATCCTATCCACTATACTGCACCACCTTATATCTCCTCCCTCATCTCTAGCTACCACCCTACCCATGCTCTTCACTCTGCTAATGACTTTAGACTAAATTCCTCACTAATCCGAACCTCCCACTCCCTGCCTCCAAGATTTTTCCAGAGCCGCACCAGTTCTCTGGAACGCGTTATCCCAGACAATCAGGATAATCCTGAATGCACACAGCTTTAAGCATGCCCTAAAAACATATCTTTTTAGGGGAGCCTACCATACTCCGTAATCTAAACTCTTCTCCATCTACCCCGCTTCTACACTCCCCCTTGGACACCCCTTGTTCCCACTATATCCCCCCACACACCGCATTGCACCTTTTATCTGCCTATTCACAAATATGACTCCTGTGTGACTCACACAGCTTTTTGTACAGTATGTATATAAGTAGTGCATCCTATGTTTAGACCTCCTTGCAGTCTGTAGACTCTTGCCAGCAGGGCCCTCACCCCTATTGTCCAAGAAGTGCATTGGTTTATTACTGGATGTTATGACCTATTTTTTATACTGTAAAGCGCTGCAGAATATGTTGGCGCTATATAAATAAAGATTATTATTATTACATGGTCAGATCACCTACCTGAGCAAATGAGCACTGAACAACAATGATCATGCTAGTCAATGTTCATTCATATTGTTCACATTGGCAGAAGATCTGCTGTATGGGAATGAACAATCATGAACATGATCATCCTTCCCCATACATCCACCATTAGAGCTAAAACAGATGGGCGTGTTTTAGCCCCATTAGGCAGCCATGAAAAAGCGCGGCCGCAAAGGAGGATGAAAGAAAACTATTGAAATCAATGTTTTCGTTTTCACAATTGGGATTCTCGCGTGTCAATACCACGTGCGAGAAATGATAGGACTTAATCATAGTTAATACTATGTGCGGGAAGGATAGGGCAGAACTTATCTTCTTGATTTTTTTTTCAAATGCAGAGTTTGAATAGTCGAAAAAAAAAAAAAAGAAAGACCCTGGTTTATGCGCAACTACACTCCGTAGCGGCCAGTGTAGATACGTATATACGCCCAGCCTTAGTTGATGGGGAGTTGTGCAGTTGACCAGCAAGTATTTTCATACCCACATAAAAGATACAGTTAGCCGACACACAAGTTAACTGTCTGTCTTTCATCTCGAGCGGGCAGGTACTCACTAAAGGCAATGCTCGCTTGAGCAATTGCCTTTAGCGAGTATACTCGCTCATCTCTAGACATGACCCAACTTTTGAGCAACCAAACGTTCTGGCGAACTTTCTTGCCATGTAAAAAGCCCTTAAACTTGCCATGAGATGAGGGCAAAGAGTGGCAAGGAGTTACCAGTAACTATTCTGCATTTTTTCTGTCCCTCATTTCTATAAGATGTTTGCAAATATACATTTCAGTGAAACTTAACATAGCCCCCACTCCCCCCCCCCCCCCCCCCCACACACACACACACACACATCACCCCACCACATTATCTCCAGTTTTACAACAAAACATGCATATGTCTTTCTAAAGATTTGGAGCAGTTCTTGTATTTCTGAAAATGAAACTTTTACTGCACTCTAAGGGAATATCAATGTTAGATGAATGAGAAATGAAACAATTACACTTCCAATATACTCCTCCACATGTCATTACCCAGAGTACACACTTTAACCACTGACTGTGACAAAAGGTTTGCTTAGAAAGGTTTTAGGAACACACACAAATTAATTCTCTATCTCTGTAATGCATTAAAAGTTGTTTGTCACTATTTTGCACCCGAAGAAAAAACATAGTAAAAGGCAATCCTCTAAACTATGAGTAAAATTGAACTTCATTCCAGCGGTTTTCTTAAATGGTTATTACCTGCATAAAACAGGGCTTAAAAGTGAATGCTCCACCGACCCATAATATGTCTAGTGTATCAATTGCAGACATTATAATAAACATCAGTAAACAGCTATATAATAAATTGGGCTGGGATCATTTGCTTTTCATCAGCACAAGCATTCTCACTGTCATGAACCCAGTGTTTGCCGGGTCTACATTACACACAATTAGAGTTGTATAAACGACACGCTCCAGCTCTTCCTTAGAAGAGTTTGCCGTTCCTTGAATGCCAAGACCTAATTGATAGCCTTCACTGTTAGCAGCACACGTCAATAAATACTAAAACTGAATGAGAATCAATATCGTGTTAGTATTGGGATTAGGACGGCCGTTTCCTGCTTTACTCCGGAAAAGATAGATATGAGTAAATAAAATTACTATTTATCTGAATCTGCACCCGGGGATTATGTATTGTGTTCTTGTTTTTTCCCTTCGTATTGCTATTTTTCTTAAAGTGTGATTGTTCTCAGTGAGAGAAACCAAGTAATCTTGTAGATAGGATAGCTTTTAATGGCTAACAAAAATACATGATGTTACAGCAAGCTTTCGGGTCTTCTATCAGTCCTTGATCAGGCTAAAAATAGGATCGATAGAAGACCCGAAAACTTCTGTAGCATTATGTCTTTTTGTTAGCCATTAAAAGGTATCATATCTACAAGATTACTTGGTTTCTCTCACTGAGAACAATCACACTTTGCTCTACTGACTAAAACAGTAACAAACCCCCATTTTCTTCTGTTTTAATTTTCTTTACACATGCTAGCATAAAATTTGTAATGCTTTTTGATATTTAGAGATTGGACTATATACCTCTAAGGAGACCCTGTAACTTTAGATCAAGCTGGTTTTCCTGAGTTTTAAGCCTCCTGCACATGCACGATTTTGCACCCGTTTTTGGACGCAGAATTTCTGTTGCAGGAACGGCATCCATTAAAAACCACTGATTTCAATGGGCTCCCTCACATTTCTGTCGTCTGTGAAAATACAAATATTTTTGTGCACCAAAGGCCCCATAGGAACCTATAGGTGCACAGAAAAGTCCAAATCAACTTCATTCGTAGTGCAAATATGTTGCACAATTGCACATACACCTTTGTGAAGCTATCCTTATTGCCCTGAGTACTTTTCACTTAAAGGTGGCTTTACACTGGACAACAAGTGTTTTTCAGCAATAGTTGTCGCATGTGAAGATGGGACTCAACAGGTACTAAGCGAGAAATCGCTCAGTAGTTGATAGTTGCTTTGTTTCAGCTCAATGGAATCAAGCAACTCAGTGTAAACAGGCAGTGGCTCATCTTTGTGCAACTGCCTGTTCATATCTCCAGCGCACTCCACGTCCATTCAGTAAACTACTATCGCTCCTGGGAAAGTACAGGAGCAATAATCATCTCGTGTAAAGCTACCGGAAAGGGAACGGGACATGAGAAAATTAGCTTTTGTTTAAATCAAGTTTTTATGTGAAGCATATTTTTAAATATATTTAGTTTTTTCTAATTTTTAATATTATCTATATTTAAAAAAACTAAAATCTTACATTTTTTACTGTATGCACTGAGTTTAATTATAAACTGGAACTTTTTATTCTGTGGAAATCACTTTTCAGTAGTCATCGCATTATATTACAGGTAGCATTAGAATGAAAGGTAAAACCTTTATTTGGAAAAGGAAACTTTTACATGAGCTGACGATTGGCCAAAAAACACTCAAATGAGCAATTTTGATCAATATTCATCCCATGTAAAAGCAAGACCCAACTGAGTGAGAAATTGCTCGTTAGCTGCTGGTCGCTTAGTTTCAGCTAAGTGAAACATAGCAACTAATGAGTGTCTTCTTGATCATTGTAAACAGGCAGCTATTCATCTATCAATGACTGCCTGTTCACAATGAATGAGGTGGGCAGCCGGAAGAGCTCACCGGTGTGCACCGCCTCTATTCTCTGCACAACTCTCACTCCTGTATGAAAGCATAGAAGCGGTAGTCACTGGGAGGGCTGTCAGGTGCTTTCGTACCCAATAGCTGTCCTGTATAAAAGCACCCTAACACAAAATCCACCACTGACAATAGGTGAAGGTCATGTAATATCAGAAAATAGACACAGGTCAATTCAATTTATAATCCTACCATGTTCATCCACAAGAAGGCACTCCCAATGAAGCCCCAGTGTTGGGGGAAAAAAATACTTCCTGACGCCAAATATGGAAATCCGGATAAATCCCTGGATCAACCTTCCATGTCCAAAATTTTACCATATATAACTTGCAATATTTTTACTTTCAAGGTATCCCGGCCCTTCTTGAACTTATACAATGAATCAATCGCATCAGGTCTCATAGTCTTACAGTGAAGATATTGAGAGCTGTGCTTGCAATTACAAGCGCCGGTTACTATAAGGAGGTCAACGTAGAGGCTTCTGCTCCAACCTCTGTGTATTTGGAGACGAAGCCTCCGTGCCGACCTCCATGTAGGGGCAAGCGCTTGTAACTGCACACACAACTCTCACTGAAATGAAGCATCGGACGCTCTGACCTCTGCGTATTTGCGGCGCTGCAGCATGTAACCACTCAACTGATTGGTCGGGGTCCCAAGCTGCAGACCCCAGCCGCTCAACTTTTGATGACCTACTCAGATGATAGGTCATTGATAGTATATCCCTGGAAAAACCCTTTAATTTATTCCACGATTTTCATTGCCTTTGCTGCAGCTGCCTGGAACTGGCCACCAATATCCTGAAATCTTTTTCAGCAGCAGTTTTACCCAATTTTTACTATTTAATACATAGTTATAGAACTTTTTTTTCCTCTGCTCAAGTACATGACCTTACATTTATCCACATTAAGCTTCACTTGCCATTTCTCTGCCGAAGCTACCAGCTTCCCCAGATCTCGTATCTGTAATATTATATTATCCCTTTCTATGTTGATTACAGAGCTTAGTATCTACTACAGGTAATTTTACTCCGTAAGCCCTCTACAAGGTCATTAATAAACATATTAAAAAGAAAAAGACCTAATACTGACACCTGTGGCTTCATACTGATGGCTATGACCCAATTTGAGGATGTACTGTCAGCAAGCTACCCTCTGTTTCCCAACATTGAGCCAGTTGTTAACATATTTATACATTCTTTTACCTGGTCTCAGCATCCCTATTTTATGTACCACAGTATCAAATACTTTTGAAATGTCCAGATTAGAGATGAGCGAGTACCAAAATGCTCGGGTTCTTGTTATTCGAGTCGAGCTTTTTGTAATATTGGAGAGCTCTATTCGAGTAATGAACCCCATTGAATTCAAGGGAGAGACTCAAGCATTTTTGTATTGGACCCGCCGGGTGCCGAGCTTCTTTTTTTTCCCCTCTCTCTCTCTTTCTCTCTCTCCTTCCCACCGCCAGCCACATTCTGCTGTGGATGTGCGCACGCTGGCACGTCACAGCAGGAAGTGGTAATGCGGGGAGAGGTCAAAGCAGGGAGGGGTTGAACATGGCATAGTACTCGCTCGATTAACGAGCACCATTGAGTATGCTAATACGCGAACGAGCATCAAGCTCGGACGAGCATGTTCGCTCAACTCTAGTCCAGATATCACTATAAAAATCTTGAAATATTAGAAATAAGTATCGGTCTATCACTGTACATAATTCCTTCAGTAGAGTGATGAGCAAATTTTCGAAAAGTTCAGTTCAGCCAGCTCAACAAACTTTTGCAAAAAGTTCAGTTTAGTCCAAATTAGTTTCAACCAAGCCGAAAATTCGCCAAAACCCCTAAAAATCGTATATAACAATGTCTAAGGGCGCAGTCACATGGGCGCATCCGGGCGCCGATGCGCTCATGTTACTGCACGAAGAAGACGGACGCACCTTCAGTGCGGCCGTCTTATCCTGCAGTAATACGGGCGTTTCGCCCTAAAAGCCATAAGAATCCTGAATAGCACTCTGCGTGTTATACAGGGCTTTTATGGCTCTTAGACAGTGTTATACACCTGCAGTCAAGATGAGTATTGAGTAAACCGAAGCACTGGAACACTGTTTTGGGTAGAACTTTGTTAAAAGCTAAGTGCAGGTTCGTGCTGAACTAAACTTTTAGCAAAAGTTGACTCAAAATAGAGTTCTACTAGTTTGGTTCACTCAACACTGTATCAGAACTTTGGGATGCATGACAAGCAGACCCCCGTGTTTTGTCTATTGTAGTGTTTTAAGATGACACTTCACATCTTGGTGGGTTAAGCAGGTAGATATTTATTGGAGAATTTACATTATCCGTTATCATGTCACCTGTCATTGGATTTTCCTTTGTAAATACAGTTGAGAGGGCATTTAATAGATTGGCCTTTTCCATATCGTTCTCCACCATAACACCCAGAATATTGTCAAGAGGGCCAACGCTTTTAGTTTTACATTTTTATTTATTTATGTAGTTTAACAATTTTTCGGATTATTAATGTCCTGATTTTATTTGTCTGTTACCTAATTTATTTTAATTTAGAATTTTTTAATGCCTTGCTCTACCTTTTTGTTTTAGTACTTTAAATGCTTTTTTATCATTTAAGTTCACCCCTCGGATAGGTGATTAATGTCTGACTGTTGAGGGGCCCACCATGACCCGGATCCTGAGCTCTCTGTTCTTCCTCACTGCATAATCGTAATGAGAACTTTGAATGGGGAAAAAGTTGATCATGCATGATCCTGCTCTATTCAATATCCCTGATGCTGGCGGAAACAGCCGAGTGCTGTGTCCGGCTGTCTCAATCAGTCCCATAGACTTTGAGTGCAGTAACACCGCGCATGTTAGACTGTCGCTCAATTCAAAGTTCTCCTCACTGTGCTTCTTCACTGATGAGGAACATGGTGATTAGGAATCCTGTTTTAGTGATTGTAGAGGTCGAAGCAGCAGGGCTCTAATCAATTAGACATCTTCACCTACCTATCTACTGTGAGAGACCTCTTTCAGGAAAACATGCCTTAAAGAAGATGTTTCAGGAGGCACCAATAGGTACAGAATGTAACACTTAAATTATCACTATGTTACTCTTTTACATATGTAAAGTTGTACACCTGCAGTTTTTTATATTTTAGCCTATCTAGCACGTTCAGAGTTAGTTCCCAGGATTAATGTGACACTGTGTCTTTAAGAGGGGAAAGAAAGGGAGGGAGTCCTGGGGTACCAAAGGTTAAAATGGCTAGGCTCGATATAATGGCATGCAGTTGGTTGCTGAACATCTCTTTGAGCAGCTGGATTTTGTCTTTTGGGCATGTTTTGTTCTGCTGCACCAGAGAAGTTGAGAAATTTGGCCTTTTGTTTAATAAAGACTGTTCTCTGCTTAGGCAACATGTAAAATAAGTGTGAGTTCCTGGCTAAACATGGCAAGTGTCTCCGCGGCTATTGTGTCTGTTCGGCAACAGCCTACAGAACCTGGGTCTTCAGGGAGCAGAGACCCCTTGCTTCCATGTCAACCAATGAGGTAAGACTGATGACACCAGTGGGTTATTCCCCAATAGGGAAGGTAATTTGATTACCCAAGACCTACTTCTACAATAATATTCATCTCAATTGGGTATTATGGTTTCGGCATCGTTTCATGTTGAGTTATACAATTTTCCAATTTAATGTGCTTTGTGATTAATTTTGCCCAATTTTCAAGCTTTCTGCTCGCCATAGAATAGGAATGTTCATTTTTACTTACAAAAAAAAACCTGTCTTGATCCCATGATGGACACGCAAGTACAGGACTGATTATAGCTAACGACATTCGGCCACGTACATAACCAGGACAGATTTTCATCCACTGGAGGAAAAGCCAAAGCAGGTTCGAAAGCTCGCTATAACATCATGTATTTTTGTTAGCCATTAAAAGCTATCATATCCACAAGATTACTTGATTTCTCTTAGTGAGAACAATCACACTTTGCTCTTCTGGCTAACATCGTACCAAACTTTTTTTCTGGTTTCTAAACAGCAGACACAAATTTCATAAAGCACAATAAATTGATGCAGAACGTATATTGGAAAATTGAACAACTTTTAACATGCAACAAATAATGTTTATTTGCTGAAACTATAATCCCATTTTACTTGGCCAGTGACTTCATTCCATTATTATCTTGACTGTATTGGTAGTTACAAACCATTTTTATTTGCCCGGTGAACATTTAGTAGCTCCTTATTCTGTATACTGGACAAAAGAGTCTGGCAGTAGAGAACACTTGGAAGAGTTTCCAAGGGCACTGTGGGTATCCCTCTCTTGCCACCTGTCTACTGGTGAGCTGTCTGTATTATGTTGTTGCACACAGTTGCTGATTATATCAGGATGTCCTTGTGCTGCCTGAATAAGTGAGACATCATGTAGATGAGCAAATCCCATGTGGAGTAAGAGACTCAAAGCGTCCGTGCGTGTTATTGTTAAGGGACATTTTTTTGTAGTGCTCCTCTATTCAATAAACAGCCATTATCTTCCCTGTACAAATATCTGTTTTTATATGCATCTCAGCCAGTAACAGGTCTGAACTTTGTCCCTTCCTCGATATCCTTTGTTGTTCTAGTTAAAATGTTTCTACATCTGTAGGCTGCTGCCAACAAAGCGGTTGAGGGGAACAGGAGGTAATCTTTCTGTTTTCGTTCCAGCCACCTAGCCCTGAATGAGTGTAATCGGCTGAGAAACAAGAGTGAAAAGCTTTTGCTATCCTTTCTAACTCGGCTGGGCCTTGTCTTTTTTTTTTCTTTTTGCGGCCTACTGAGCAACACCCTGTGTTTCGTTTCATTGCGGATTATTCAGAGGCCTATAATAGTGGCAGGTCTGCAAGCTCACGACAGATCAAGGCACGCTCTTGGGGAAAAAAAAACTTTAGTGTATAACGTGACTGCTAAACAATACATTAATACCTCTTAATTTAGTCTTTTAAAAGTGCTTTACCTTCTGCGCCCTTTATCTATCATTAAAGAGAGGGGAGAAAAAAGTTCTTTCATTGCTTCGTAGCCTGAATATCCATCCCACTCCATAACCTCCGATTATTGATTCCAGCCTCTGTGTACATTTCATAGGTCTTAGCCACTTGAAAGGGATTTATTAATAGGGTCGTCTGAAAAGTACCATTGTTCAAGGAGTATTAGATGTGACATATTTCCTGGGTGTTGTGACAAAACACTTCTTCTCTCGTTAGAGAGAAGTGAAATCGATTCATTGCAACATTATTTTGGGAACTTGTGATTTCAATTGACATATCCAATTTATAGAATTCTCTCTGTCCAAGCTGACGAGTCTTACGTCTACTTTTTACGTAGTTGATTCCCGCACTGCAAACACCCATACATAGGAAGTTAAAGGCTCATGTCTCTCTCAGATTACTTTAGGATGCTTTTGCTTCATTTTTCGGAACTTTTTGATGGTAGAATTGTAGGGAGTTTTTATCTATCATTATTAGTAGAGATGAGCAAACGTACTCGTCTGAGCTTGATGCTCGCTCGAGTATTAGGGTACTCGAGATGCTCGTTACTCGAGACGAGTACCACGCGGTACTCGAGTCAATTCCATTTCCTTCCCTGCATGTTTTGCGCCATTTTCTGGCAAATAGACATGCAGGGAAGGCATTACAACTTTCTCCTGTGACGTTCCAGCCCTATACCACCCCCCTGCAGTGAGGGGCTGGTGAGATCAAGTGACCCCCGAGTATTTAAATCAGCCCCGCCCGCGGCTCACCACAGACACACGCTAAGAGAGATCAGGGAAAGTGCTGCTGATGCTTCTGCTGCTATAGGGACAATGTTAGCGTCTTCAAGAACCACAACGGTCCTTCTTAGGGCCACAGCTCACCTAGTGCATTACTGTTGTGGCTGCTGTGAGCAGTTTTGCACAATTTTTTTTTTCATCTTGGGCTCTGCAGACTATTGCGCTCTCAGTCTGCAGTCAATTATACAGAGTATAGGGGCAGTACTGGTGAGGCAGAGACAGTGGTAGTGTAGAATCCTGTCAACAAGTACCCCAAAAAAGCTCCTTCTTAGGCCACAGCCGCTGATAGAGGGAAAGACATAAACACACTATCTAGGATGTTGGCTTTTTCAAAAAAATCTGGAGAAAAAACTCCTTTTTAGGGCTACCTGTGACCGTGTGCATTTTACTGCATGGCTGCTGGGAGTTGTAGTGGCTCACTATTAGCCAGCTAGGCCTTTTTGCAGCCTGGCGTATAATTTTTTCGGCCTGCAGTGTGCGTTACATAACCGCTGCGATCCTCCAAGTGCAGGCCAATAATTGCATCATTTTTTACACCGCTCTGTGTGTCTGTTACTGGGGTCTGCCTATACTGTTACTACAGAAATGTTACTCGGCTCTGTCTATACTGTTACAACAGAAATGTTACTGGGGTCTGTCTATACTGTTACTACTGAAATGTTACAAATACTGGGCTCTGCCTGTACTGCTGCTACTGAAATGTTACAGCGGTCTGCATATACTGCTGCTACACAAATGTTACAGAGGTCTGCCAATACTGCTGCTACATAAATGTTACAGGGGTCTGCCTATACTTCTGCTAATGAAATGTTACTGGGGTCTGTCTATACTGTTACTACAGAAATGTTAATGGGGTCTCCCTAGACTTCTGCAACATAACTGTTACTGGGGTCAGCTTATACCTTTGCTACAGGAATATTACAGGGGTCTGTGTATACTATGGGTGCACTAAGTCTTCCCATCGCAGTGTTTTACCTATCTGGACCCCCCAAAAAACCTGACTGACTAGGGCATGGATTGTGGGTCGAGGCCAACATGTATTTTCTCTCACGTTACCACAGCTATCCAGGGCACTGCAATGGGATTTCTTTATGTACTGTCTGTGTGTTCCTGCTAGCCACCCATGCTGTGGGTGCACACAGACTTGCCATAGCGGAGTTGTACCTGCCTGGCACTTTTAAAAAAAGCACGAATGTCTAGGGCATGCACTGTGGGCCGCAGCCAACAGTTATTTCCTCTCACGTTACCTCAGCTATCCAGGGCACTGCAATGGGATTTCTTTATGTACCGTCTGTGGGTTCCTGCTAGCGACCCATATTGTGGGTGCACACAGACTTGCCATTGAGGTGTTTTACCTCTCTGTCCCCAAAACACTGACAGACTTGAGTAGGGTGCAGAGTGCAGATGGGTTACCCCTTCGTTGTCGATGAGGTATCCGACACCCAAACAGAATGAGTAGTGTGTGGACACAGGGATTCCCCATTGCTATGTCACTCGCAGCACCTTGGTCCACACAAGGTGTTTGCTGGGACAGAGGCTGACCCAGGGCCCACTCACATACTTCCCACACCGAGTATTGCTGCATTGTGGAGATGTGTAGAAGTGCTGGGCTGGCAGAGGAGTCCCCTTTATGCCCACATTTGCAGCTCCTGACGGAGGTGGCACAGGATTGGAATGAAGATGGAACATCAATCTATTATCAATTCTCAACAGCATTGTGGGTTATCGACCCCCCCCCCCCCCCTTTTAAAGAGGGTCGCTGCCTTGCCCTGCCAACCCTTTGCAGTGTGTGCCTCGGGTTCCTCCTCATCGCAGATGCATGTGGAAATAGACATGAGGGTGGTGTGGCTATGAGGCCAGTGTGTGGCATGAGGGCAGCTGAAGGCTGCGCAAGGACACTTTGGTGTGTGCTGCGGACGCAGGGTCGTGCATTTTGTTGCAGGATTTTTATGACATGTGTGAAAGCACCCAAGTGGTGTTGGACACTAATGACTTCCATCATTTGTGCAGCAAGTGTTGGAAAAGGCATGCGGAACATGTCTACATCCAATTTTAATTGCATTTTCATCTTTGCTGTTATCATTGCACATGCAGGAGATAACATCAAAGGGGTCTAAGGGCAAAAACACTTGGGCGTATGAACTAATACACTCGCTGCTATGAGCGTACTAATGCATGAACCAGGGTTTTACGGGGGTTTCCGGACTATTCAAGCTCTGCACTATTCTGCATGAGTTTGAAAATAAAAAGTAGGAAGATAGGTCCTGCCCTATCTTTCTCACACAAAGCATTAACTAAGGTCTAGAGTGTTAAGGCAGCAGAAATGCAGTCCTAAGCTCTTGCTTACAACCTGAAGGTTGCAAGTTCAATCTCTGCTTGGTTCAGGTAGCCGGCTCAAGATTGACTCAGCCTTACATCCTTCCGAGGTCGGTAAAATAAGTACCCAGCTTGGTGGTGGGTACTTACAAAAACCATACAAAAACAAAATTGAAGTGTGAGAAAGATAGGGCACGTCCTATATTTTCTCGGTCGTACTATTAACATACAAGAATTCTGATGGTGCCCTTATTGTGCAAATGTAAATCATCCCATAAAAAATAGACTCTAGTGACAAGTGGTTGACCCCGAAATCAGCTACAAGTAGGTTTGTCTTTGGGTCCTTCTTGTATTAGAGGGCTTTTATTAAGCCTAGGCCCCCTTGATAGATCCTCTGGTACAATGGAGATTCAGGCCAACTCGGAGTTTGTAATCTACTATGAAAGTTTTCTGAAAACACACACTTGATCATTTTTCCCTCAACCCATTTTTGCCCAATACTTTTCTTCCTTATCTTTTGTTATACAGCTGTATTTTAAATGTAAACTTGAAATATTTCAAAGTTAATCTAAGGAAACATTAATATAGAAGAATATGAAAACAGCCAGCAAGAGTTGGAAATTCATCAGCTTTGGTTTCACACAAGTAATGTTTACCAAAAATGAACAGAGGCCAATTTCTTTTTTTTTTTTTTGGACCGCACATAAATGAAACTCTTCTCACCGCTGTGCTGGTGTTATTTTTGACATCATCATTACTAACCTTCCTAGCACTCCAGGTCCTGCACTTCTGGCCTGGTCTCTTCCTCTCTCGGGAAGTTGTGAAAATATTTGTGCGGTATGAAGTTCTGCGCGGTGCGCACCTGCGCTTGCTCTGAGGGGTGATAGGCATCTGAGGCTGTCCAGTTTGATCACTTCATTCAAAAAAAAAATTATGTCATGAGAGCTTTGTGGAAAATATACTCCTGTCACAATGGATTTCATTTCCAACTAAAGGTTCCTCTCCGTTCTCGTTTCCTTTCCTGCTGATGGGATTTCATTGCATAAAAAAACAACACAGTCCCTCATTTGTCAAACACCCGCCATGTAGCCAATAGTTGTGAGCTCGGAAGATAAGTAGAACTATCCTTATTCTATTTCCATAGGGTGCTTTCATATGAGCACAATTAGCCCAAAAGACGCAACATGCAGTAAATTCTGCACCAAAATCTGCAGCAGCTACCTGTAAATTTTGGTGTGAAATTGAAAATGGCTTAAATCTGCCTGCAATTCTGCATCAAAATCCACTGTTAGAAATGCAGATTTTGGTGCAGAACTATCACAGGACATATATGCGCTATGCATGGTGCACAATTTTACTGGACTTTATTATGCTGCCGAGACTGCTCACATCAGCGCGGTCCTAGCCAGACCATGTTTCAGTAGGCAGGACTGCCTACCTAGTAGGCGGGGCAGTCTACTTTGTAAGAAGGTCAGTTGACTCGGTAGGCGGGTCAGTTGACTCGGTAGGGGGGTCAGTTGACTCGGTAGGTGGGTCAGCTGACTCGGATGGCGGGGCAGTTGGCTCAGTAGGTTGGTCAGTTGACTCGGTAGGCGGGTCAGCTGACTCAGTAGGTGGGTCAGTTGACTCAGTAGGCGGGTCAGCTGACTCGGTAGGCTGGTCAGTTGACTCGGTAGGTCCAGTTGTTTTTGTTTAAGCCTGCAAAATCGCGCAGCTGACTGCACAATTTCAGGCAGACAGGGTTTTATGTGCCCAATTGAGCAAAAAAATAGAGCATGTCATGTGCTTTTCACCATGCTCGGAATGCGTGCGGAAAAGCACCACATGTAAAGGCACCCATTGAAGTCAATGGGTTCTATTTGCTGGGCATTGTGGACGCAGATTTTGTGGCCAGCAATGCGCTTGTGTGAAGCCGCCCTAATTGCGTTTTGTGATGCATTCTGACAGAATAATTCCCCCCGTATGAAAGCACCCTTAAAATGGACACACATTAAGATTTTTTTGATAAGAAGCAATGGTAAAGGTTTTCCATCTAAATGCATTACAGTCTAATAGCGTGATAAGTAGAATGATACAATATGACAACTGACAAGCTGGTCTTCTCTTCTCCAGCTTCAAGCTGATGAAATGTGGCTTGACAGTCAAGTTTCTAGAAACAACATGCTTAAAATGACCCTCCACTTTTCATTCCACAAACGGAAGGGGAGGTGTATATTACCTGGTGCCGTCCTTGATTCTCGCACAGCCTCCAGTCTGCTGCTTCAGTGATTCAAGATGGCTGTGGCACTTCTTAGACTACCCGATGCACACAGTGCCTTGTCAGCCACTGCATGCTGCTTTCTGATTGGCTGGATCTGATCATGTGAGTAGCACTGACCATTCAGGGCAGTATGTATTGTATTACATTACTGAGTGCATTTGGTACTGTAAAAAGTGACACGGCCAATTGGATCACCATAGCAGGGCCCTAAGAACAGGCAGATGAAGGAGAGCACCAGACTATATAACACCCTTCCCCTTCAGTTTGTTCTGGGAAATTTAAGTAAATACACACTTTTCAATAGTGTTGTCAGGAAGCATATGTCTAGCAACTCGTAGTTACAGAAAAATGTTTTTCCAGGTTCATTTTTTAAAATTTTTCTGTGGCATGTTATCATACTATGTGACACAGGCTGAACTGGTTGGACATTTGTCTTTTTTCAGCCTAGCATACTATGTTACTAAGTAAAATCTGGCTCACTCTCCCATTGACTTTTTTTCCGCACATTTTTAGTCCCACTAGGGGACATCAACATGTGATTGCTTGATCATTTGTACAATATACAACAATACATCAGTATTGCAGTGCATTATGTTTTCAGTGTTATCCTATTACACCCTGTCTCTGGCAAGGTGTAATTGGTAGGGTGTAATAGAAGTACTCTTATGGCAGTGCCTACAGAAGGAGCCTAGGCATCCAAGTTTGATGGCAGACTTGGACGCTTAGGGGCCTTTAGTAGGCCCTCTGCTGCTATAACAACTGCTTAGTATCCCACAACTGCATTGCCGGTGGGCCTGATTTGTGGAAAGAGGGTTTCCATTCCGACTATTGGCCATGATATCTTAGGAGTTAAACAGCTGGAATTGGAGTTGTATCTGTTTCTGGTCACTACAAGCGGATGTCAGCTATATAACACAACCAATGCCCACTGCACAAGGGGTTAATCAGAGAGAGGATTACCTAATAAAGACAGATATCTGGTTAATAGGGAAAACAGTACTAATGTTGACACTTCAAATAGCTCATAATTTACTTTAAGGGAGAAAAAATAGTTCCATTTGATTTTAAGCTGAACATTTTAAAGATGAGCCGTCCTGAAAATGTCTCTTAGGGAAAAATCTAACAAACTAACAGGATTCTGATTAATAAACCCAGATAGGCAAAGATCACATCGGGGAACCTTTACAGCTTACTGCGCTGTTGGCAACGGCAGCATATTTTCAGCCCCATTTCGCTGCCAAGACTTACGATCTTTAAATGACCCCCACTGTGCTATACATGGAAATAGCTAAAACTCAGTATGTCAGTTTACTGAGTCATTTTACTGTGACTACTGGAGCCTGTCTTGAATGATAACAAATATATTAATCTGCTGGTTTTCATGTTTTATACCTTTCCGCTACTCCAGGTTAATGTCTAAAGGATTCTGCTCATTTTGAGATTACTTGAAGATTATAAAGTTACCAGTCAGATCAGGAAGGTTTCTTGCAGGATGACACAAAAAGCATCATAAAATGCCTCTGTACAAAAAAAGATCATACCTGTATGTAAACCAAATAGAAATATAAAACTATGCATAGAGGAATAAATTATAATTTAAAGAGCCACTGCGGGGAAACTATTTATCATTTCCCTGGGGTGCAATTGCCATACAATGCCTAGTAGGGCAGATAATAGATGTACCAACCGCTTGATGAGATATTGGCTCCATTCCGATCCCCCAATGTTCCATGTGATATCCACAGTGACAAGGTGAATCCTGCTTTGTGAGCAGAAGTAACTTTCTCTATTCATTCCCATGAGAACTTTAATGTAAGTTTCAGAGGAATGAACAGAGATAGTGATAGTGTGGGTCAAGAACAACTTTGGACTGGACTAGAGCCGATAGCTCATCAATACAAGGTGCATTCAAGTTCTAAGCTCTCCTAATTTTTTTCCCAGGGATTGGAAGCAGAAAGTAACATGGGGCACATTTCAGAAGATGCGGGCATTATTCAGGGATGAATGAGACAGATGGCAGCATCATCCAGTGCACAGAACTCATGTGACAGTGGCCAGTGTTAGAAGCATTTGCAATACTTGAAATGGCGATGTTCCATGAGTAATGTGTAGTCATCCGTTTTCTTCATTTGCGTGGAGTGACACTCATCGACATTCATCGTCAGTTGACTGAGACACGCAGTGAAGGTGTCATGAAAAATGTGTTTTTGTGGGTGCAACAGTTCTCTGAAGGCCAAACGTCATGTGAGAATGAACCAAAAGAGCCTTGGCCATGCGGGTTCAGCAACATTATTGTGCAAGTGGTTATGGAGGACTTCGTTCATATGAGTGTGTTTATGTGCGTACATAGATGCGCACAAAACCTGTGTGACCACGTACGTGCAAAAACGCGCGTGAACACAGGTCCCTGCCCATTGCCTTCAATGGTGCCCCATTCAAAGCAATGGGCTGCCAGAAACCCCTGCAGTGATTTTTAGGGAAAGGGCTTTAAATATAAGCCCTTCCCTGAAAATCATCCCTGGTTTGTGTAAAAAATAAAAAAGACATATACTCACCTCTCCGCCACTGTCGAGGATTCAAAATCCCCGCCTGCTAAAAGGGCTGTATCTGATTGGTTGAGCACTCAGCGAATCACAGGCAGCGCTCAGCCATTTATTGCATATCACTATATGCTCATACTGAACAGTATATGACATATCACTGTATGCTCATATACATCATATGCTCATACTGTATAGTATATTATATATTATCACAGTATGCATATATATGACATGACTTATGCATATTTCACATAACGGTATGCTCATTTACTACACATTATCACTATCAGCTTATATGTGATGCACCGATGCAATTTTCTTCAGCTTGACTCATAATGCGATGGGATATCACAAAGTGCTGTGCTATCAGGGGGGTTTATTTACCCTTTGAAGTACTTTACAATGGGTTTTGTTGTGTTAAGATAAGAGCTGTTTAAAGGGTTAAAATAAAATAACTTTCTGCACCATGCCATCGCAATCAGGGTGAGATGTGCTGCATCTGTATTAAGCTGCTTTTAGACGGAACGATTATCGTACACAAAAATCATTCAAACGAGCGAAAGTGAATGATATTCAGTGTAAACGCGAGCCAATGACTAAACAACAAAGGATAATTCACTTTTCATTCATTGCTTATTTTCTGCGGGCATAAAAATCATGGTTGGCCGTTCACTTATCGTTCAGTTTAAACAGCTTATTCGGTCGTCCTCATTCACTTATACAGCGAATGAAAAAGACTGAACGACTCTGAGCGATTTCTGGTTTGAACGAGCCAACGATGTATCTGGCTCTGCATAGTCACACTCTATATGCTATAGAGCACTGCATGCTCATATGCAGGGCGAGCACAAAAGAGTCGTAGTGACTGCTGCAAATCAAGAACTGTTTTTGTACTCACCCTGTATTGCAAACTGTATACAGCATATTTCACTATATGTCTATATATTACAAAGTACTGTATCACTTTATGTACAATGTAACATATTGTATGTCGATGTATAACATATTATCCCTGTACACTAATAGGTGACATAGTCTTACTTTATGCTCATATACAATATATTATCATTAGAGATGAGCGAGCATACTCGGTAAGGCAATATACTCGAGAGAGCATCGCCTTTTTTGAGTACCTGCTGGCTCGTCCCTAAAGATTCAGGGGGGGGGGGGCATGGGGGCGGCGGCTCTTGAGTATATCGCCTTACCAAGTATGCCCGCTCATCTCTAATTATTATCAATGCTCCTATATGACATATCATTGCTGTATGCCCATATATGACGTCACTGTATGCTCATAAATAACACATTGTCACTGCATGCTGATATTACATTGTATCACTGTAAGTTAATATGTAACATATTATTACTTCGTACTCATACAATATATTAGCACTGTAGCATCCTATATGACATTGTGTTCTCATATGCCATATTTTTATGGTAAGCTCATATGTGAGATATACAGACTTGTGTCTTTCTATCCTGAACTAGCAGATAAAAGACTTCTCTCTCGGCTCTATCCTTCCTCCATTAAATGGTATTGCATGATACAGTTCTTTTTTCAATTCTGCATATTATTCCTATTGCTCGTGTACAAAGAAGATACACAATCCTCCCGACTCCCCAATCTTCTTATCAAATGAAAAATTGTTGATAAGGGCTAGGTGCAGATAAACATGAGTGTAGCACTTCCAGAAAGGGCATGACCTGCCCATAAGGTGGCTCTTGTTATGCCTGACCTTCAGATTTTCATCATCAGACCTGTCTGACAACTTAATAATGCAGAGGTGTTGGATTCATTTTTCCCCTCTGAGAAAGCCTGCATAGGACGCCCTTTCTCCTGATTATTTCTCTGCTCTCCCGGCTGCCCTTTACAAGCCAACCACAACTCTATCAATCATGCTCTTCTCTCCTCTGTCGGAGCCCCCAGTCCAAGAGGCTCTAAAACTGTGCTGTGCCTTTTGTCTTATATAATAATAATAATAAAAGAGAGGAAGAAACAATCCCTCTGCAACATATAATACTTAAAGTGGTACTCCTTTCTGGGGGAAAGCAGAGCCATAATGCTGAAAATTGCAGATATATGTTTTAATATGGTGTTGCGGTATGTGATATGAATGCGTCTAAATCACTGCAAGACATATTAACCTTTTTTCTTCATAGCAAATTGAGGTATCAATGTAAAGTAAGTCTAGAACAGCGAAGCATCTACCTCAAGCTGCATCATTTTACTTCTAACACTGTCATTCCAAGGGGAAAGTTAGGAACTTTGAAGATAAGTATAACCTGAGTGGAGATTTCCCATACATACAAGGGGTGGACAAAAATATGGAAACACCGTACTAAATGCATGCCTTATGTTACATGGGATTATATGTCATATTTCAAGACATGTAGAGACTGATTTTTAAGTGGAGTTAATACGACGGAGGGGAAGGCCATGGCAAACCACCCCGTAAAATTAGTCTGCCAAGAAAATGTTACAATGTGACGTCACCCTAAGGAGTCGGTCACAACTCAGTGATTGCACCAGGGGACTTTACCATACATTAATATGACATAGGTGCTGCCAGGAAGAAGTGAACATCTGCCCAAGCAAAAAGGTTCCATTGGTCAGGGGTTTGAGCACTCAGCTGCTGTTGCCAGCTGGCTTCCAAAAGCACCCAGAGCAGGGCAAGAGGTGAAGTAAACACAAACTTGTCGGGGAAGTTCTCAACCAAGCAGGTGCACCCCTGGGACACCCCTACCAAAAAGGGAGTGTGGCTAGGGGCATGACTATGGGGATGCAGAAACGTAACTGTTTAGAGTCAAAATCCACACCAATGGTGTGTGCAGCACTTCCAGTATGAGTAAACATACCCTAAGGCTAGGTGGACTTGGGGCTGATTTGCTGAGGAGTGTCTGCAGCGAACATTCTGCAGCAGATCAGCAGTGGAAAGTCTGCTTGAAATCCTGCAACATTTTTGACACAAGTTTTATTACCTATTTTTGTGCATAGAAAAGGTGAATTCTGCAGTAGAAATAGTCATAAAATTGACATTCTGCAGAATTAAATTCCGCACAACATGTCAATTATCTCATGGTAAATCTCTGTTCTGACCCCGCTATAGCCTGGTGGGCACTGCCTGGAAAACCCATTTAACTCTTTCCAATCCAATTTGTATCCTGGTTTTACTAGGAGGCTTACTCTTTTTCTGCTGTTATACAATGGCGCTATATGCTGGCTAAAGACAGTACTGCATGAGGTGACACATTCAATAGGCTCTGACAGCAGAGAGGTTGGCAATATACAGTAAGAGAATCCCTATGGACTTCTTCGAACATCAGAGCTGTACCGCCTTAAATCATAATGTCTTTAGACGTCAGACAGTGGATCGGAGAGGGTTAATGTTAGCTGAGTGATTCCTGGCCATTGGTGAGTTCTTGCAGCACACCATGGTAGGGAATCACTGCTGTAGATTATTTGCTAGAAGAGATCAATGTGGGCTGTGATGGACTTTTATGTGGGCGCTCTTATTTAAATCAAACTACTAACGACCACTTGTCAGTTAGTATGCATGTGAGTGCTTCTGATGCTCCACCCCTGGTGACGTCATTGTAGGTCCTACAACATATATAAAACACAGAGCCCGACCGACAGAAGAACAACACAGTTAGGGCTCTTGAAAGGGGAGGACAAAAATAACAAAATGAGAATTCAACTAAGCTGTTATTATCTCAGACACAACTCAGCCGTCCTGACAGAAGACACCAACCTACTACCACCACAGATATCCGATGGGCTGAAGGACCTGCAGTGACATCACTGCTGTGGAAAGAGCCATTGTGCAGTTTGGTATAAAGTACTGTATACTTGATAAACCAACAGCAGCTACCAGGGCGTGTGATGACATCACTGTCATGTGATCACATGTGTGGGTGGAGTCAGGAATCACATCACCAGGATCTGATCACTGTATCCAGGAGTCTGGTGATGTGTGGAAATCAGGATGGATGTGGATATAGCAGAGCTGGGTGTGTCATGTGTTGTGTGTGTCATGTGTGTGAATGTGGATGGATGTAGTAGAGCTGTGTGTGTGATGTGTGTGAATTACGATGTATCAGAGCTGTGTGTGTCATGTGTGTGAATGTGGATGGATGTAGTAGAGCTGTGTGTGTGTGATGTGTGTGAATTACGATGCAGCAGAGCTGTGTTTGTCATGTGTGGGAATTAGGATGGATATAGTAGTGCTGTGTGTGTCATGTGTGTGAATCAGGATTGATGTAGTAGAGCTGTGTGTGTAATGTGTGGGAATGAGGATGTAGCAGAGCTGTGTGTGTGTCATGTGTGTGAATTAGGATGGATGTAGTAGTGCTGTGTGTGTAATGTGTGTGAATCAGGATGTAGCAGAGCTGTGTGTGTCGTGCTGTATGTGTGATGTGTGGGGTCAGGATGGATGTAGTAGAGCGCATTGCGCCACCAGAAACAGTGGTACTATAATTTCCTAATAATTACTGTGTAGAAATATAGAGGAGAAGTTATAAAGGAACCTGTGACAGTTTTGTGCTATTAAGAAATATCCAAGTGTTTTGAACAAAAATTTGCCACATTTTTAATTTATGACATACTCAACGCTTTTCAAAAGAGAGGCTGGGGCTCAGCAGGAGGGATGTGGCCTCCTGCCACTAAACAGATTTGCAAGAATTTACATCAGAAACTCACATAATTTATAGTACTCATAGCTGGCGTAGATTTAACTTTCATACGCACAAACATGGGAGTTCAGCTCTTAATACATGAGGCACATCTTACTACATTGCACTTTATATTAAAGGGGTTTTCCAGGGCAAAACTATTGATGATCAACTATCATAGTTGATCGGCTGGGGTCTGTCACTTGGGCCTCCGACCAATCAGCTGAGTGGGCGCAAGCTGTAAGCGCCGCAAATACACAGAAGTCAAAGTGGAAACTTCTGCGCCGACCTCTGTGTAGTGGCCGGCGCTTGTAACTGCAGGCACGGTTCTCATTAAAATACCATTTACATGGTAAGCCGCGTACTAAATGATTTCATCCCTGAATTCCACTGACAAAAAAACAAAGGTCAAATCAACTCCAATATGCTCAAAAGTCAAAATGGTGGGATTTGAATAAGGTGGTTGCTGCACACAAACTCAGGAATATTAGTGAACTGGAGGAAAGGGCTAAGATCCCTCAGGAAGGTTGTCAGAAGATGGTGTCTGGCTATGCATCACGTTTGCAGCAGGTCCTAACAGTGAAAGGTGTTCTCATTAGTACTAGAGACACTTATCATGAAGGGGCTGAATAATTCTGAGACTGCAGTCGTCATTAAAAGTGGTATTTTGTGTTGAAGTTTGAGAAACTACTAGTTATATTAATTGTGTTGAGCTATTTAGATTGTTGTTTTTTGATTCATTTTTCGTACACAGCTGAAAGTTTGTGAATTTGACCAATTAACCTAATTTGCAATGGAGGTTAAATCATTTTGATTGCAATTGTAAGCGATGCTCTATGATCTAAGCAACCAGGACTCCTGCGTGATTTATTGTAACAAACGAACTAAGAGAATTGTGAAGCTGCTGCTGATGTGTTTAGCTAACATGAAGCAAAGGGCTCAACAGGTAACCTCTCCTGAACACATAGAAGCATGTAAGGGCTCCTTCACATGGGCATCAAAACGCACAGAACTTAGCCGCACAAAAAAACATGGCTGACTCGGGAGAAAATCTCCTATTGCTGGGGACTCCCTTCATCTTAACAGGAATGGAGGCTTTCCCTTGCAGGGGAGCTGGAGGGATATCCTCTTATTGGGGAAAGAGTGACTCCCCTGCAGGGTAGCTGAGAGATATTTCTGCTACGAGGAAATCCCTCCATCTCTCCTGCAGGGGAATCCCTCTCTCCCAGCTAAGGAGATATCCCTCCATCTCCTCTGCAGGAAAATCCCTATCTCCCTGCTGCGGAAATATCCCTACAGCCCGGCGGAGATGAAGGGAGTCCCTACCAATGAAGGGGGTTCCCTTCATCTTGCTCTCTCTCTTCCCGCTGCAGGGATATCCCTCCAGCTTTGTGGATATTAAGGGAATCCTCGGGGAGTCTTCTCATCCCTGCGGGGAATAATAGAAGAGAACAGTGGGACATTTAAAACATGCTTCTGGGTTTGGGGGCATAGCAGCACTCTCTCCCCCCTCCCTTTTTGCCCAGCTCCCAGAGGAGTCTATGGAAACTCCTGCACATCGCACACCAAAGATAGGTCAGGTCCTAGCTTTTCACGCAGCAGAGAATTTGAGTTGCATAAATTTTAATCACTGATGTCCTTTCTTTTTAGGTGTGAGTTTTTTGCGCGGCTAAAATACACTCATCTGAATGTTTCCATAGGAAACCATTGGTTCTAATAGTGGTGATTTTTTTGCGCATGTAAGTTAGCTGTATGAGTTCCCCGTGTGAAAGAGCCCTAAGTACAAAGCCAGTTTCACACAAGCTTATTACTGCAGTTGTATTACATCGGCAAGAGCCAGCCTGACCACGGGTCTAATGACCCAAACTGACAGCATCCCTATGATAATGTCATTTCAGAGACGGTTAGACCAAGTCTTGTGGCCGTAATATGAGCATACAAATGCACCAGTATTAAGGTTGTGTGAAACCGTTTTCCGGGTATTTTTTGTGGTATTTTCTTTGACTTTTGCAGAATTTTTTTGTTCAATGGCATTTTTATTGCATGGTGCTGCTCCATTCATTTCAATGGGGCTGATGGAAATAGCTGAGTACAAACACTCAATAGTCCCATTGAAGGCACCACGCATACTCGACTGCCACTCATTCAATCTCATCCTTAGTGCAGGGGGTGCAGTGAGCCCACAGTGAAGAGCAGAGAGGAACACGGGAACTCCACTCTCGGGATCGGTGAGACCCCACTGATCAGACCTTTATCACCTTTCCTATGGATAGATGATAAAAGTCAATTTTGGGAATATTCCTTTAAACAGACAACTAAACCACTAATGTACAGTATTCACAACTGTTTTATACATGTTATGGCTAATAATATAATTGAATATGTACAGACCCTGAACGGTCGCTCAGATCTCTTCCTATAAGTGAATTGATATATGTCTTTTGGTTGTGAACTCAACATTTTCCAAGCACACTAAATATGTTTATACTGTGTGAATGTGTTACATTAAAGCAAGAATTTCCCTTGAGTATTTTTACACTAACCAGACATATGAGCATTCCGAGAACAAGGCATAGATGTCACTGTTCAATTGATGTCAATGCTAAGTTCACCACCAGTAATTACTGGTAATTATTTTCTGCCACATGCAAAAAAGTTGGAATAGTCGAGCTGTAATGCTAATTTTAAACATATTGTAGCTTATAGGTTGCTGAATGTTAAGACTAATTAAAAGAATCGCTGGAACTTCTAATATAATAATGTCAAAATAAAATCATATTTTTATTCATATTTAATTGGGTTATCTGACTAGGAACAGAAAAACTAAAAACAGCAATCATCGATGGGAAACAAAAAGAGAAGCAGTACTTAACTTTGGTTTCTCCTGGTGATCCAGTGATCATCTTAGTCCTTGTTTATAAGTGATTAGTGTGTGACCACTGCATCTAATTTAGCTGCAATGGTCACATGCTGTACTACCGGCATCACCACTCACGGATGGGAGCCATAATGCCAGGAGTATAGCATGTAACTGTCGCAGCCACTGATTGGCTGCAGTGGTCAAATGCTAGCCACAAACAAAACAATACTTGGTGGGGAAACTCCGGAGACATGAGGTGAGTAGTAGTTCTTCTTATGTTTTAATTTTTATTAGTTGGATGAACTATATTTGTTAATATATTAATTTTATAGGCCTATATAATGCTTAGTCCAAAAAATGCAAAGCAGCATTACTAACAACTGAGCCACCACAGTTCTACTTTCTCCAGAACAGTAGAAGATGGAGGAGAACGAGAGACACAAAGAGAATGTACAAACCCCATCCAGTTGTTGCTCTTGGATTTGAAACTAGGACCCCAGCACTACAATGCAGCATTGTTAATCACTGAGCCACCATCTTTGCTCTTTCTTATTTTTGTTCTTCCTTCTTCCACTTTCTTTCTCCTCTAGTTGAGAAGAAGAAAGTGAAGTAGAAGAAGACAAAGGAGAAGATGAAGAAGTAGAAGAAGGAGGAAGAGGAGGAGGAAGTGGGGGAGAAAGAGGAGAAGGAGATGAAGGATAATAATATCTTCTTTTTCTCCTTTTCCTTTTCTGGAAAAGAAGCAGGAAGAGGAAAGAAAAGGCTTGTTGGCTCACTAGTTAGCCCCGTTGTCTTGTAGCGCTAGGATTCTAGGTTCATAGCTGATTATCGACAATATCTGCATGGTATATGCATGTTCTCTTTGTGTTTATTATTCTTATTTTTCTCCATATTCTACTTCCCTGGAGAAAGTAGAAGAATTGTGGTGGCTCAGTTGTTATCACTGCTGATTTGAAGTGCTAGAGTTGTAGGTTCAAATTTGACCAAGGGAAACATCTGGATTGAGCTTTTTAAAGTCCATGCAAAGGGTTTCCTTGACGGGCCTTGAGCAAAGGACCCCAGCACTGTAAGGCAATAGTACTAACAACCAAGCCTCATTCATAGAAGAAGCCATCACTACTAACAACCTTTATTTGTAGAGGAATTTTCGGGCATTTTTCCCCCAAATGGTGTTTGAATGACCTGATACGATTTTGCAAAAGTCGGCCTGATTTTATCGTCTGGCCGATCACGAGGAGCAACACTAATAGCGACCATTCAATGTACTACAGGCTTGTCTTATTTACTTCAATTTCACAAGCCTGTAGTACTCAGAGCGGCCACTATCAGGAATAGAGAGTACTGTAGTACGAGAATGATTATGCTGAGGTAGGTGTAAGCACTGAAGCATCTTGGCAGTCATATCAGCACAGCAGGCTCTTCAATTAGCACAGATCTTAAGAGGCAAACTCTCACTAATCAATCATTGGTGGCCTATTCTGATAAACCATCAATTTTACAAGGTTGGATAATGCCTTTAAGGCTGGTTTATATAGAGCTAATGTAAATCTATGTATCTATTAACATGGCTGTATTTTTCACAGATGTTTTTAAAACTGCTGCATGATCTATTTTTTTCCATTTTTGCCTCCATCTTGGTATTATTTTCTATTGGGCAAACACGGATCATTGTTTGCTCAGTAGAAACTGAAAATGATGACAGTAAATGAGGTGGCAAATACTGTTGATATACAGTTGTAATGTTATCTATAGTAAGGAAGTGTTACAATACGCTCGTCTGAAACCAGCCTAATGGCTTATTCAGACAGGGGTATATCGGTCGGGTTTTCATGCCCGGCCGATATACGCTGCCCCTCTCTGCAACGGAAGGAGGTGCACTGTACTCCTGCCCCCTCTCTGCCCTCTCTCTGCCCCTCACCACTGTTTGCAATGGGAGGGGGTGGGACGGGGGCAGAACTTAGCTCTGTCCCATCCCGACTCCTCCTCTTGCAGAGAGGGGCAGCTTATATCGGCCGGGCGTGAAAACCTTGACCGATATACACTACCGTTCAAAAGTTTGGGGTCACCCAAGCAATTTTGTGTTTTCCATGAAAAGTCACACTTATTCACCACCATGCATTGTGAAATGAATAGAAAATAGAGTCAAGACATTGACAAGGTTAGAAATAATGATTTGTATTTGAAATAACATTGTTTTTACATCAAACTTTGTTTTCGTCAAAGAATCCTCCTTTTGCAGCAATTACAGCATTGCACACCTTTGACATTCTAGCTGTTAATTTGTTGAGGTAAGCTTGAGAAATTGCACCCCACGCTTCTAGAAGCATCTCCCACAAGTTGGATTGGTTGGATGGGCACTTCTGGCGTACCATACGGTCAAGCTGCTCCCACAACAGCTCAATGGGGTTCAGATCTGGTGACTGCGCTGGCCACTCCATTACCGATAGAATACCAGCTGCCTGCTTCTGCTGTAAATAGTTCTTGCACAATTTGGAGGTGTGTTTAGGGTCATTGTCCTGTTGTAGGATGAAATTGGTTCCAATCAAGCGCTGTCCACTGGGTATGGCATGGCGTTGCAAAATGGAGTGATAGCCTTCCTTATTCAGAATCCCTTTTACCCTGTACAAATCTCCCACCTTACCAGCACCAAAGCAACCCCAGACCATCACATTACCTCCACCATGCTTAACAGATGGCGTCAGGCATTCTTCCAGCATCTTTTCATTTGTTCTGCGTCTCACAAACGTTCTTCTTTGTGATCCAAACACCTCAAACTTGGATTCATCCGTCCACAACACTTTTTTCCAGTCTTCCTCTGTCCAATGTCTGTGTTCTTTTGCCCATCTTAATCTTTTTCTTTTATTGGCCAGTCTCAGATATGGCTTTTTCTTTGCCACTCTGCCCTGAAGCCCAAAATCCTGCAGCCGCCTCTTCACTGTAGATGTTGACACTGGTGTTTTGCGGGTACTATTTAATGAAGATGCCAGTTGGGTACCTGTGAGGCGTCTGTTTCTCAAGCTAGAGACTCTAATGTGCTTATCTTCTTGCTTAGTTGTGCAACGCGGCCTCCCACTTCTTTTTCTACTCTGGTTAGAGCCTGTTTGTGCTGTCCTCTGAAGGGAGTAGTACACACCGTTGTAGGAAATCTTCAATTTCTTAGCAATTTCTCGCATGGAATAGCCTTCATTTCTAAGAACAAGAATAGACTGTCGAGTTTCAGATGAAAGTTCTCTTTTTCTGGCCATTTTGAGCGTTTAATTGACCCCACAAATGTGATGCTCCAGAAACTCAATCTGCTCACAGGAAGGTCAGTTTTGTAGCTTCTGTAACGAGCTAGACTGTTTTCAGATGTGTGAACATGATTGCACAAGGGTTTTCTAATCATCAATTAGCCTTCTGAGCCAATGAGCAAACACATTGTACCATTAGAACACTGGAGTGATAGTTGCTGGAAATGGGCCTCTATACACCTTTGTAGATATTGCACAAAAAAACAGACATTTGCAGCTAGAATAGTCATTTACCACATTAGCAATGTATAGAGTGCATTTGTTTAAAGTTAGGACTAGTTTAAAGTTATCTTCATTGAAAAGTACAGTGCTTTTCCTTAAAAAATAAGGACATTTCAATGTGACCCCAAACTTTTGAACGGTAGTGTACCCCTGTCTGAATAAGGCTTGAGAGGTATTATATCTGCAAGAATATTATTTTGCTTCCCTTTTCTTTAAAATGCACTATTTAAAAAACTCTAAAACTGATTGGTGGAGGTCTCATTGCAAAAACCCCCACCCATCCAGACAACAGGGATCCAATGACCCACTCTTTCTCAATGCTTATTGCAGCCCTGACAGTGGGGAGGAGAATTATGCAAATACGAAAGGTGAAAAAATACCCCTACAGCGCCATTTATTGGATGGTATCATTCCTTTAATTCACAGTGACCTTCTACAAGTCATCAATGATTAGGATGCATGGAGCGTCGGTTTTCAATGGGACTGCAAAGATAGTGAAGCGGCAAGCACTTGGTTATTTCCGTCAGCCCCATTGAAATGAATGAAGTGTTGATCGCACACTCTTGGACAACGCTCCATTCATTCTAAAAATCACTTTGGGGAGAGAAGTGACCCCACAGCGATAGGCAGAGTGGGACATGAGACCCCCGTTCTGAGCAGGCGGTCTCAACGGTGAGACCCCCATGTGATCTTGGTACAACCCCTTTAAACTGATATTAGCATGACCTGATAGTTGCTAGATTAACACTTATTCTGCATTATCGGACAGCCATAATATCATATAAAACTCACTTATGTAGGTCAAGAATCCTCAGTAAGAATATTTCCAAAGAAATGTAGTCATAGAACATATTTTCCAAAAGGTGCATATTGCATATAACAAATATTATATACGTTAGAAGTGTATTGTTGTATTGCTAATTAAGAATCAAGATATTCCAATCTGGCCAAATTAACGATTAAAATTTGCATGGTTAACTGAGTAATGGGATCATGAAATGAATTTAGAGAAGTATCAATTCTAATATTGTGATTATGACACGCAGCATATTCACGCCAAGTGCAGCTTATCAAGTGAGCAGTTGTTAAATGCTGAGGCTGTATGTAGGATATCAGCTTTGCAGAGGGAGGTACCCTACTGCACATGCTGTCACCATGCTGCTTGTAACATCCCAGGTTTTATTGCCGGAGGCAGCTGCCACCGCTATCCTAGTGACAGAGACATGGTAGCAGGCAGCCCAGCTGGGTGTGGGAAATACGCTGCATCAGGCAAGTGTGCTTGGATCCCAGCCTGTTCACTGGCAGCAGGATGCAAATCTGTTCCCAGCTGGATACAAACTTTAATGCAGTGGCTCAACTCTGGCATTAAATCCCATTGCTGCACATGCAAGAACAGTAGAGGAGCACAATGGGACTACTGTATCAGACCCAAAGCTACAATATCACAACTTCACGGCTTGGAGTTGTATAAATGGCATTGCCGATTTGCCCAGCATATCACATGTTGACGTACCCCACTGTTCCACCTCTTGCCTAGTTAATGGATGTGTGTTGAGGTGACAGATCTGTGCTGGCAGCTCTCTGTCTAAATGACTGGAAAAGGGCATCCATCCAAGCCCCTAAATAGTCATGTAAACACTTAAAGGCTTATTCAGTTTCTTCTTTTCCTTAATTATCAGGTTTCAACATCAATTCACATCAATGTTTTATAGAGCTGTAAATTAGGAAATTATATGACTGAGTAGTTCCAATTCTGCACTTCTCGCTCTAGATACGTATACGACCCCACACATACATGTCGTTTTCTACCTCTTTATAAAATCTCATTAAGTAGCTGTTGTGTTTATGTTCCAACCTGCACATTTCGAGCCTTTTTTCCTTCCTTTGTATCACTACTCATATCTCCTTACATTTTTTTACCTCTGTGCCATTCAGTCATTCAGATATCTCCCACTAGTTCCTCTCCTCTCTCACAGCATAAAAGATGCCCATATACATTAGAATAAAGTTGAGAGAAATTGACAATTACAACCAAAATGAATGTTCAGCAGGTGATATTTAAAGGGGTTGTGCCAAGCTATAAAGTAACTTTATGATCAGTGGTGGTTCGACTTCTGGGACCCAAACTGATCCTGAAAACTGGGAGTCCTGAAGGTGCCCAAAGGAATGCAGAGGAGGCCGCTGCTCTATTCATTTCGATGGGAAGGCTGGAGATTGCCAAGTGTCTGTACTCTTTGATAACACTCCTTTGATATGAATGGAGCAGTAACGCACATGCATGACCTCTGCTCAATTCCGAGACATCCCTTTTTTCAGGATTGGTGGGGTCCCAGTGGTCAAACCCCCACTGATCATAATGGTATCCCATATCTTGTGGATAGGGGATAACTTTATAACTTGCTACAATCCTTTTATCAATGAAGAGTTGTATTAGTTGAGTGATGACGGACCATCATGGGCTGGAAAAAAGTTGACCGCGTTTTGAATTTTTGTTTGAGTTGAACAAAAGATCTTTAGTTCTCACAGAAGTTCTCTAATTTAAAAACAATCTTTCTTTAAAAGAATGTTTCCGGAATGATTGGTTATCACCCGGATCATTGAACATGTATAATAAGATTGGACAACTTTAACGGCCAATATGGTCTAAAATGTGTATGGCTGTGCTGGCAAATGATTGTTCACTAGATGAAGTGATGCCCACAGTGACAGGCAGAGGGGGACATGGGACCTCTGTTCTCCAGATCGGTGGGGATCTCAGCCATGAGCCTCCCTCCAGTCAGTAGGTTATGCCCTATCAGATAACTTGTAATCTTGGTACAACCCCTTTAAGGCCCATTTAGACGGGACGAGTGTCGGGCAAAGGATGCCCAACACTCGTCCCCGCATACACTCGCTCTCGTGCTGCTGCACAGGAGCTAGTATCTCTGACTCACAGTGGGGTGTCTGCAGGAGATTTCTCTCCTCGCTCTCCACCGCCCCTCTCCATTGACATAAAATAGTGGCCGTTCAATATTCAACGGCTGCTAGTTACACTGAGCGATCAGCGATCTGCTCATCATCCATGCTGCCAGCAATGTTAGCTCCCGTGCAACAGCATGGGAGCGAGGACATGCAGAGACGATTGTCGGGCATCGTTTGCCCGACATTCATCCTGTCTAAACTGACCTATACTCTCATACACAGGACAGAGGCAGAGAGGCTATAACATGATCCCCCTCCTTCCCTCCCGCAGAATCGATCTCACACACATAATGGAAATGAAATACTGCTAAGGCATCCTCAGTGGCCTCCTCTAAGCTTCTGCTAGTCTTCTCCTAGCCCCCACTGATCTCTTCCTGGTCACTACTGTCGCCCTGCATCACGCCGTTGAGCTGTAGGTCACATGAATCTACTGACTTTAGGCCTCTTAAAGCGGTTTCAAAGAGTACATAAAGATGGCAGAAGCAGTACTATACTGCATGGGATGTGTCTGGTATTGCAACTCTGCACAATTGAAGTGAATAGGGCCAAGCCGCAATACCAGAACAACCCATGGACAAGTGCGGCACTGTTTCTGGAAGAAAAGAGCCCTATTTTTTGTAAAGCTAGACAACCCTTTTAATGGACCTTGTGTGGTGTAGAGTGTTAAGGCAGCAGTATGCAGTCCTAAGCTCTTGCTCATGAGCTGAAGGTTGCAGATTCAAACCCTCATGGTTTAGGTAGCTGGCTCAAGATCAACTCATGCTTCTGGGATCAGTAAAATGAGTACCCAGCCTCGTGAGGTGTAATAAATAAATTACCTGAAAGCGCTGCGGAATAAGTTGGCACTATACAAATAACAAGATTTATTTAGTGCCAAGTGCTCTTTTTTGTCAGCCGATGCCCAGGAGCCCTGAGTTTTAAAAGGGACGCTAGGCCATCATTCTCAGTCAAAGTAATAAAGTCCATTTGGTTGCTGTTGTCCTCAAAGGCAATATTTCTGTTATTGACTTAACTTGCTTAATTGACCACTACTACTTGTCTGCTGCCTGCCCTGACCTCTACCTGTCTACTATGTATGACTATACTCTATCTGTCTCCAGCTGTGCACTACCTGCCTATGATTCCTGCCTGACACTTTGGTGCTATATCCAGGTTTCTACTTACTCAACTACGTGCTAGTCATTTGTACTGTTGCACGAATATGAACTGCATTCTTTTGAATGGGGTCATATACAGGAGCAATTTTTTTGGCCGTTCCCTTAAAACATATCGCCCATTATTTTCAATGGCGGCGTAAAACACATCATACGGAGTGTGTTTAATGTGCACATGAGTGCGATGCAAGGTTTCCCTTTGAAAACAATGGGAAACACTTGCCAATCCAGAGAACTGCAACTATACTGAAGTAATGGGAGGCGTGTTTGACCCAAAAACGTCTTGCATCCGCGGGAACATCGCATGTGCATGAGCGTAATATAATGCCGTATTTTACTGCCAGATAACACGCTTGGCTGTGTGAAACTAGCCCTATGCCAAATCCGTAACTGACTCAGTGGGTCCATATATCCATAGGCCTTATAGGCTATACAGGGCATCCAAATGCTTTCTCAGGCACCTAGGCACATTGCATGAAGGCTCTCCATAAGTCATCCTTTTCTTTTGGGAGAGAATTGGCAGTTCGCTTACTTATTGTGCATGTTGTCTTCTGAGCACCAATTGTTTGCAAACCTTTAATAGTCATAAAACGATACAATATTCAGTTGTTATCCTTTGTATGTTCCTTTAGGCAGCTGCTTTCCATCCACCTAGGTCAGCAGATAGGTTAAAAAGAAAAAAAATGTTTAGTACCGTGTTAGGCAGTAGAACAAAATGTTATTGCTCTCAGTAAAAGGATAAGTAGGATAAGTAACATAAAAGGTTGCATAAAAATATCACAAAATGAATCATTAAAAGAAAAATAGGTCTTTGAGTTTACAGGTAGGTAACACACAAAGCATTGGGAGTGCAACAACCTTCCCTTCTCTCTGATCGATAGTCACCAAATGTTTTAGAGAGGAGATAATAGTACGTGCCATTATACTGTAAGCTCTGACCTAATTGCAAAGAAATATTGGTTTCTCTGTCTGGGGAAGGAGTAGCGCCTAAGGAATTTAAGTCTGCACCCGTGGACCAGTTTACATTCATTATCTCACTTCACTTTCACGGAAACTCCTGTGGGCAATGCTTGAGAAAGCTAACTGCTATCAGCTGGCTACTAACTACATACAAACTGAATCACCTGTGCGCCTCACATTCGGCACATAACATTGTGCTCGCTGGATAGGAAGTGACATGTCTGGGGATGCAGTTAAAGGCTACGGTATTATTATGAAACATTATCTGGAAGTCACTGAAGTGTTGCCAGGCAAGTGCTTCCTATATGTCATGTGTATGAGGATGCAACACGGTACATTACAATTTATAATAACATCCCCAGTGCCTGAGCCATGGTTCAGAGGCTAGGCCAAGAATGAATACTAGTGTGCTTCCAAATAAACAGCTCGTTATAGAGGCCCACGGAATACATGGATCATGCTTGGTTTTTCTATTGATATTTATTATACATGTATGTAAATATGTTATATGGGATAGTGAAATATATTCTAAGATTACATTGTGTTTTATTGAATTTATTAAACATCTGAAGAAAAATACACTAATAGTCTGGAATGATAGGGATTAGAGATGAGCGAGTATACTCTCTAAAGGCAATTGCTCGAGCGAGCATTGCCTTTAGCGAGTATCTCCCCGCTCGAGACGGAAGGTTTGGGTGCCGGCGCAGGGGAGCGGTGAGTAGCGGCAGTCAGCAGGGCGGAGCGGGGGGGAGAGAGGGAGAGAGAGATCTCCCCTCCGTTCCGCCCCGCTCTCCCCAGCAGCTCCCTGCCCGCCGCCGGCAGCCGAACCTTCTATCTCGAGTTGGGAGATACTCGCTAAAGGCAATGCTCGCTCGAGCAATTGCCTTTAGCGAGTATACTCGCTCATCTCTAATAGGAATATATATGGATGTTTCCCATCTGGAAAATACAGATGGATCAGAGTTGAACAAGACTTTTAATGTTTATGTACTTTTTAGTTTATGTGTACTTTTAATTGCTTTAGAATGGGTTTTGTTGTGTTAAGACAAGAGAGTAATAACTTAAGATAACTTTTGGATAGTTAGCACAATCTGGGTAAACTTTGCTGGATCTGTATGAAAGGCACAGTGGCTCAGTGGATGACTCTGTTGCCTTGTAGCACTAGGGTCCTGAGGGTGAGATGGACCACAGAGAGCTTCTGAATTCGTAGGATTTTCCCTTGTTTGTACATTTCCTAAGGCCTCGTTCACACAAGTATTAGCGCAGTATAGGCACGTGAAAAGATTGCGGCTATACTGCACTAAAGATTGCGTGAACGGGTGATTTCCAGCTATTATAATTAGCCCGTTCACACAATCGGTGGTGCGTGTAATCCAGCTCCTATAGGAGTCTATGGAAAGCACGCACCACAGATAGGTCAGGTCCTACCTTTTCACGCACCACCGACTTTCGATGTGAGCATTGCAGTTGCGTGTCCTATCTTTAATTGGTGTGAGAATTTAGCGTGTCTAAAATTCCTTCATCTGAACGGTTCTATAGAAAACTATTGGTTCTATGTAGACACCATTTTTTCACATGCCTATAATGGGCTAAAACAGCACTCATCTGAACGAGGCCTAAGGGTGCTATTAGACAACTTGATATGAGCTGCATAACAAGTGCAAATCAATGAGATTGGTGTTCACTAAGTTACCCTTCACATAGATTGACTCAGGCTGTATGAGGAATTAATTGTTGTTCATTCGTCCCCTATACATTTTCATTGCTGTAGGCAACACATGGGGAGATGTGCTGCCGACAATGATTTTTCTGGCAGCATACATGAGCTCGTCAGATGAAAAATTAGCATTTAAAATTACCTTTAGACTTCTATTATATCGTCCAATGCTGCAACAAATTACGGTTTACGGTAGAAGGCGTATTCTATGCGTCCAACCCTTTTAGTACTGATGACCTATCTTCAGGATAGGTCACCAGTAGTTTATCAGTGGAGGTCCAACACTTGGGACCCCCGGCAATCACCTGATGTCAGCCTGTGCAGTCACTGTAGCATGCCGGATGCTGATGGCTCTGTCTGCATTGGGTTTAGAGCCAGAAGTGTTGTAGAAGGTATAGCTTCCATTGATTTCAATGGGAGTGAAGCCTTCTATTATGCTTCATGCTCCAACCCCAAAATGGACGTCCCCCGCACTAACAGCAATGGGGCTGAGATCAGGTGATCCCGAGGGGTACCAAGCAGTGGACACCTGCTAATGACCTATCATGAGAATAGGGGCAAAATGCCCGTAATACCCTTTTAATTGGTTTGCTATGAAATTAGTCTCTATGAGATAGAAAAAGTATAGTAGATTGTGGGGACAGGGACGGATGTATATGGTGACAACCTTTGAATATGTAGGTGCTATATAAACAACACTATATTAGAACATTCAAAAAAGTGCTATTAAAGTTGATATCTGGGATTCCCTTTTTGCAGGCCTATTTGCCTCAGTACATGTATGACAATTACTTCATTATCTTTGTGCCTCAGTGGTGATTTACTGTAGCAGCTTACAGTTTATAGCCTTTATGTTGCTGGAAAAATCAACACTGCATGCACTGGGTTTTTGCTGGGTTTATGATGAGATGAACTACAGCAGTTAAAGCAAGCAAACAGAGATGCAGTGTAAAGTATGGGGATAAAGAAAGAGAGAAAGAGCCAGAGAGCAACCTACATCTATTCTAAATGGAAAATAAAAAGGAAATCACCCAATCACAGACTAGATGGACCATGTGATCTTTTTCTGCCATCAATTTGCTATGTTTCTAACTAGTGTTGCTTATCGTGATTGGCAAAATCGGATCGGGTCATCCCAACTCAAATTTTTGCAAAGAAGTGTGCGTGTATTCTCTCTATGAATGTGGTTTAGCTGTTAGCGCTGATGCCTTTTAGTGTTGTGGGTCCCAAGTTCAAATCCCATCAAGGATTACATCTGCATGAATTTAGGAAACTCCATTGCCTTTAATCAGATTTGAACTCCCAAATCCAGCATGGCAAAGACCAGTTCTAGCAACTGAACCACCACACTTATTAGTTCCACTCCAGCGAAGGTGAAGAGCAACATTAAGAAACACAAAGCAATTGTAAAAAAAACTATCCAGATGTTGCCTTTGGTCAGGTTTGAGCCTACAACTCCACCACTGTAAAGTAACAGTGCTAACAACTGAGCCACCACACTTGTCTGTACTGTATTGTACTAGAGAAGGGGAAGAATAACACAGAAGTACCAGCAACTGAGCCACTATGCATGGTTTTTCTTCTCTGGGGGCTATAGAGAAGACAGAGGACCACAAATAGACCATACAAAGTCTATGCAGGTGTTTTCTTTGGAGGGAAACAGGAAGACTGCACCACCATGCTCATTCTTCCTTCTTCTCTTTCTTCCACTTTCTTCTCCTTCCTCCTAAAGTCAAGAAGGAGAAGGAGACGAAAGTGAAGGAGTAGATGAACAATGAGAGGAAGAAGAAGTATTAGAAGGAGAGGTGGGGGGAAAGGGAAGAAACCGATGAAGAAGAATAAGAAGATCTTCTTTCCTTCCTCTCCTTTTTTTTGCCTTCCCTCTGAATAAGAAGAAGCAGGAGGTGTAAGAAGAAAGGAGATTAGTTGCTCAGAGGCTAGCACTGTTGCCTCTAGATTCACATCTGACAACATCTTCATGGAGTTTGCATATTTTTGTTATTATTATTGTTCCTCTCCCTCCTCTCCTTCTCTGGAAAAAGGAGAAAAATGAAGAAGTTTGCTGGCTCAGTTGTTAGTAGTGTTGCCTTGCCATGCTGCAGTTGTAGGTTCAAATCTGACCAAGCGCAACATTTGGATTTGCTCTTTTTACATTCTCTTTGGGTTTATTTTCATTGTTCTTCCTCCTCAAGAAGATAATAGACAATTGTGGTGGCTCAGTTGTTAGCACTGCTGCTTTGAAGTGCTGCAGCTGTAGGGCAACATCTGGATGTTGTCTTTCTGTTTATTCTTCCTGCTCTTCTCCTTCAGCCAAAAGTTTGAAGTTGTAGGCTCAAATCTGGCCAAGGGCCATATCTGGATGGTCGATACAGATGCAATCCTTGATGGGGATCTAGGACCCCAGCACTCAAAGGCAACAGTGCTAACAGCCAAGCCACATTCATAGATGAAAACAGATACCCAACCCAAATAATTCACTAATCACTCAACACACTGAGCATTTGACATTATCCAAAATTGGAAAGAGATATATTTGATGCAGCATATCTTGTGCACTTTTTTTCTCATGCTGACACAAGCCACTTCTAAACCTACTTACTCTTGACTACAGGAGTTTCTGCACAATTGTCTTACGTTGCATAGCTTTGTCCTATGAACTATGAAGCCCCTGACTCTCATACTGGTTTGGATCCTAGTCTTGTTCCTGCTCTATATCCTGTTCCATTTCCTTGTTCCAATTCCTAACATGGAATCTTAGTTCCAACTCCTGCAATTGTCTCCTGGTTTCTGACTCTTGACATGTGGCTTATTCCAATGCCACTGTCTTCCAGCTCTCATTTAGCTTTTTTCTATTCTTTTTTACTACAACTGTACCTGTTTCCTGGTCTTCACTGCCCATTCTTCTGCGTACAGTTTGTTCCAATGTATTACATTGAGTGTCTGTTCTTCTATCTCTTCCTTTTCTGTTTGTGTAACCTAGTTCTTTTTTCATTCTGGATGACACCACTGAATGGCACCACATCAATGAGACCATGACATGGTATCTTTATTATCGAGCACGGGTTTCTGCATATTTGTCTGTGTTCTCCTGTTCGTGCTATTATTTTAGAATTGCTCCTAACCCTAACCCTTAAATTACCTGTTTTAGCACGAAACAACATACCAGAGAGTTCTAAACCTAACATAATAACAGATGTACCAGATGTATATTAACAAACTAATTAAACTGCTAGTCAAAATGTTTTTTGTGAGGCCCTAAAGTTTCCCCTATAATCTCATCACCATTACCAAGCCTCATCGTTCATTGCTCCCCAAATGACAGTCAGGGGAAAAAAAACAGTATGAAAAGTTAACTGTCCAACTAATTTGCTATACTTTTGTAGCTAAATCAAAGCCCTTCAATAACATTTGATGCTGTGACTCCGACTAGATTATCAAATAGTAAAAAAATACTGCTCTAGACAGGGCATTCCTCGCTGGCAATAAACTTTTTGCAGCTGTCTTATACAAAGAAAACATGGCAAGATTTTGCAAGCTTATGATTAAGCTGAAGCCAAGCCAGAGAAAACCCCGTGCTCAATACCCCTGCCAGACTGAAGGGACAAAAAGTTCACTATTTTTCTTAGGCAACGTTACCGCGCTTAAGGTGTGCCAAATGCTATTTTAATCATGAAATGCAAATCTAATATATGCTCCTACCATACACCAAGAAGAAATATTAGCCCAATATTATTAGAACAAATATTTTTTTTCCCCTTTTTTTTCTCCTGTCGTATTAATTATATGGAACACACTTTGTGTCAAGTGAAATCCAGGAAAAATTTAATGACTTTTTCCAGTTGCTAAATATTTAGGAAATACATAGAATAATCATTAATGTTGGCTTAGCTATAAAGTTTGCATTGATTGGATTTTCTGTGTGCTAAGACCAATTTTCACTTCTGGAACTACCACATGGTTTTTAGGTTTCTCTTATTAGTTTTTACCATTACAAGTGTTATACTTAGATCACAATATACTTGACATTTTAAGGCTAGGTTCACACTATCTTTGGCCAGGCAGTATATTTGTGCGGCCAAGGGTTATCCTGCTGGAAAATGCCTCTTGGAAGCCACCATGAGAGGAACACACGTGGCTGTAGGATGTCCTGAACATATCACTGAGCTGTCATTGTCCCTCATACCACTACTAGGGGTGACCGATTGTCATATGTGATGGCTCCCCAGACCATCCCACCAGCAGTGGGGGCAGTGTGCCTGGCCAAAGAAAGGCAAGATTGAGGTCTCCAAAATCAACATGGCTGTCATCAGTGCCTAAACAAAACCTGGATTCATCACTGAAGTTAACCCAGTTCCACTCTGTAGTAGTCCAGTGTCATTGCATAGCGGACAATGAAACAGTTAGAGCTATTCGTGCTTGTTGGATAATCAGACGATTCTCTCTACTGGTGGTCTGTCAATGGTGTCCTCAGCCCTTTCGTCTTGTGTGCATGTCCTCACGCATCCAATGGTCACAAGACCTCTTAACAGTTTGGTTTAAATGGCCCAGGTGACTGACCATTCGTTGATATGACCATCCAGCTTCTCACATTTCAATAAGGCCCTCTCAAACACTGGGTGAAATCTCTTTGAAATCTCTTTGTGGTCAACAGGATCTACACTAGCGGAAAAACAGGTCAGTACACACAAGTAGCCTTTGAATATCTTGTTATAGACCAAGAGTGGATCCACTTTTAGGGTATCGGGTGGCAAGACGAGGTGGTGCACAAAAAAAGGGACATGCTTAATTTTTCCGTGCATTTGCGCACTAAAGACACAGTATAAATTCTATGCAATTGTGCACCTGATCCCCATGAAATTGCGCAATGAACTGCACAATTTCAGAGGGAAATCGATAACACCTGGGGCTAATTAGTCTCACCGCCTTTTCAATTACAATGCAGTGTGTCTCGTGACAGTGTGAACGGTCCCCAGCAGAACAGAAAGTACAATAAACCGCGAATATAAGCGCACGATAGCACAACCTTCAGTGCACAAAAAGTCACACTATCATGAGCGTCTCTGTGCCTATGCTTGTCTGAAGGTGACCTTAGGGGAGAGATGAGAGACCCCTGTACACATTAGATGCTTCGCTAAAATCACCAGTTCAGTTGGTGCAGATGGAGCAAAATCTAACTCCTTGACACAACTTGGACATATATGTATGCCTTCCAGCATCAGGATTTGTATGCAGTTGGATCGGTAGCCGATTCTGCTCCAAACATGGCGGATGTCATCTGTCTTTAACTGCTGATGCCCGCCGGCAACAGCCATGATCTAATTTACTCCAAAATGGTATGAGTAGAAACCACAGGTCATCCTGCAGAAAACAAGCGCTGATATAACTCTATCAACGGAAAGATAAAAAGGTTATGGTGGTCAGAAAATGGTGACAGAAAATATCTACATATATTTTTGAAAGATATTTTATTTTTTAAACATAGTACAGCAGTAAATAAATAAATGTAATATCGTCGTAGTCTTACTCACCCAGAAAATAACATTATCAGGTCATTTTTGCTGCAGTTTGTATGTCGTAAAAGCAAGAACCCCACAAAGATAGCAAAATTGTGTTATTTTTCCCATGTCATTTCACTTTGAAATTTTTAAACGTCTTCCAGTATATTATATAGCACATTAAAAGTACCATTGAAAAATCCAACTTGTCCAGCAAAAAACAAGCCCTTAGGCAGCTACATCGTCAGAAAGTAAAAGTTATGATTTTTTTGAAAGTGGGGAGGAAAAAGCAAAAAAAAAGCGGGTTACATCCTAAGGCCTTAGTCATACAGGCGTTTTTTGCCGCAATTTGCAGATCACATGATGGATGCGCATCCGCAAATCGCGTGACCAGGGCCGAAAAATCGCTCGAAAATACTGCTCCTAGCCACGTTTCAATAGAAATGGGCTGGAGCTGTCCAGCGCATTGAATTCAATGGAGCCGGAAATACAGCCGGCTCCATTGAAAGCAATGCGCTGCGGGCGATCGCCGGATGAATTGTCGGGAAGGGCTTAAATATATAAGCCCTTCCCTGCAATTCATCCAGAAATGTGTAAAAATAAAAAAAAAAATATACTCACCTGGTCCCAGCAGACGGAGTTTAGCCGTGGCCGCCGGCAGTTCTCCTGAACTGCTCTCTGTAGTATTCAGCAGCTGGGGATTTAAAATCCCCGCCTGCTGAATGAGCTGCCTCTGATTGGTCACAGCCTGACCAATCAGAGGCAGCTCTCACTCACACCCATTCATGAATGGGTGAGTGAGTGCTGCCTCTGATTGGCTCAGCGCAGGGCCAATCAGGGGCAGCTCTCAGCTGAATGACAGCTGAGAGCTGCCCCTGATTGGTCCCTCACTCACCCATTCATGAATTCATGAATGGGTGTGAGTGAGAGCTGCCTCTGATTGGTCAGGCTGTGACCAATCAGAGGCAGCTCATTCAGCAGGCGGGGATTTTAAATCCCCAGCTGCTGAATACTACAGAGAGCAGTCCAGGAGAACTGCCGGCGGCCGCGGCTGAACTCCGTCTGCCGGGACCAGGTGTGTATATATATATTTTTTTTATTTTTACACATTTCTGGATGAATTGCAGGGAAGGGCTTATATATTTAAGCCCTTCCCAACAATTCATCCCGCGATCGCCAGCAGCCCATTGCTTTCAATGGAGCCGGCTGTATTGCCGGCTCCATTGAATTCAATGGTCAAACATCGTTCTTCTCTGCCATAGCTGTTACAGCTGTGGCAGAGAAGAATGATTTGTCTACTATATGTTCTCAATGGGGTCGGCGCTGCTGCCGGCGGCCCCATTGAGCGCATATAGAGAAGAGAACAGGAATCGCAGATCGCAGATAGGTGCGATCTGCGATTTCTGTTCTATAATTTATCGGACGAGCGCATAAAAAGCGCTCATGTGTCCGATACTATTGCAAAGCAATGGTTTTATAAAATCGCCGGACGCATGCGCATGCGCAAATCGCTGCAAAAAACGCCCGTCTGACTAAGCCCTAACAGCTTATTCAGACGAGCGTATATCGGCCGGCATTCTCACAGCCGGCCAATATACGCTACCATCTGATACATTGGATTTCAGTGCATCAGATCACACAGGCGTATTCCCGCTTTTACGTCGGACAGGAAAGATAGCCCTAGAACTATCTTCCTGGCCGGATTGCAGCAGCTGCCAAAGACTCCTATGGGAACCAATAATAATAATCTTTATTTGTATAGTGCCAACTTATTCTGCAGCCCTTGACAGTGGCTGGAGAAGGGAGGTGGGAGAGAGTTTAGCAGTCACGCCCCCTTCTCTCCTCCTCTCTCTTCCTCTCCAGCTGTTTGCAATGGGTGGAGGTAGGGCAAAGGCAGAGCTAAGCTAAGCTCTGCTCCACTCCTCCCATTGCTGGCAGCAGACAAGGGGCAGGGAGGGGACGGGAGCTTAGCTCCACCCTGTCCAGCCCCCTCCCATTGCAAACAGCCGTAGGGTAATGTGCCTTAGCGAGTATACTCGCTCATCTCTATTCCTAGCCATTCGTAAGTATGTATGCAGGAGTCTTCTACTGGTTTGGGAGATGCTGTAAATCATATATTCCTCTTGATATTTCACAGCACTTTATAGGTTTAGTTGAAAAAAATTACATTTTAAACCCAGTTAATATCTGAAAAAAGAATTGTTTTGGTGGTGTTCATTGTGACTATTTATTACCAACAACAGGTTAATGGGAATCACATATGACCTCACTCCAAGAAATGGGGGAAAAAAAATAACTAATGTAAAGTAATACCATGGAGTTATATTGTAAAACGCAGTTAACACCTGGATTGAGACGTCTTTTGACTATATATACGCCGGGTAACAGGAAATTCCTAGTTGGGGATTATGCAACATTGTGTTCCAGGCATTTCTCAGACTCTTTTAGGATACCGTCAAGCTTGAGAGGTTAGTTAAGATGTATCTCGCTGGTTCACCATATCTTTAGTATGCAGGTAGCGCATAGATTCAGATAAAAGACGAAATGTCTATCTTTGAGTCCTCTGCAATACAGAATAAGTTATCAACCCAGTAACATGCAAGTCTGAATAGAGTCCTTTGCAGCAGAGAGATTTTATCTGTCCTGACATGCCGATCCCTCCCTTATGTCAATCCATGGAAGTACTGAAGAATAAGCTGGCTGCTAAAATGTATGTGGTATACCGCTGGGACTTCCACTGAATCATATATTTTTCTTGTGCTTTACCCCCTCCCTCCTCTTTAAATCTCTATTTCAGACCTTGTTATTCATAGAAATTAGGCAGTATGCAGAGCTGTCCAATGCTTTCATCTAGCAAGTTGGGAAAAGACCCACTGAGGCAGTAAGACGCTGTGGTATTCGGATTATCTGCATAAGGTGAATTATAATACTGGCTTGGATTCCCTCATTGAATGCACTGCTATCATTTACAGGAGACACACGCATAAATACATCAGCTGCTGCGGCACTTCTTGCTACTTATTACGAATCTATACAGCACCTAAATAAATCTATCATGTGAAAAACAATCTATCATCTCTCAATATTCAAGGTTGCATCAACTGTGGTGCTTGAAAGTTTGCGAACCCTTCAGAATTTCAGAATTCATACACATATAGGGCTAATGCCCACGGACGGATTATTGCTACAGAATTCGTGGTCAGACACCCTCCGTGAATTACGGAATAATGTCCGTCCATAGACATGCTGTGGTAATCGATTCTCCCATGCCCCTGAGCGGAAATCAACTGCGATTTTCGGCTCGCGGGGGGAAAATCGCAACATGTACTATTCTATGTAGTGAATGAAAGCCGTCCATCCCGCGATACTTCCGCTCTGAGCACAGCGGAAGTACCGTGAGAATCCACATCACCGCCCAGTGCCCGCACATCATTCACTGTACTGCGCATGCACACCGGCTCACCAGGCGAGACACTGGTGCTGGATCTGGAAGGGTGAGTATGGGGTCTCTGGGGAGCGCCGGGTCTGATTCCGCTGCGATATTTGACAGACGTAATCCGACCCGGCTGTGGGCATGAGCCCTTTTTATATGCATAACTGTTGCTGGCACTACGAGTGCTGAAGCATGTCTTTGTTACTGTATTTTGTTGCAGCCATGACTTATTGTGCACCGTCAGGGCTCCTTAAGACAAACATATCTGCTTGCGCAAAATGTGCCCACGCAATACGCAGAGAATAGAGCCCATTGATTTCAATGGGTTTGCTCTTAGCCTCTTATTTTACGTGCACTAAAAAAGGTAGCATCTGCTCTATTTTCCTGCATTTTTACGTAGCAGGGGCCCCATAGAAGTCTATGAAAGGTGTGCAAATGCGCTCTCAATACCCATGCAAATGCGCAATACATAAGCAATTCAGTGAAAAAAAAGAACACATCTGGACCTCATCAGGCTAAATACCCTTTTAAATCATGGCGTGGGAGGGTGTCACACGCACATGTGAACAGACCCTGCGTGCACAAAAAGTACAGTACTATGTACAGATATGCATGCAAATCTACCAAATCTTATGGTGCAAATGCATTGCGCTGAAGCATGCACAATTGCATATACGCTGGTCTGAAACCACCCTCATACTATGTATATCCATCCATGTATCCAGCTTTCCCATTCACGTGGAGGCTTTTTATTCCAAAAAAAGGTTCTTGTAGAGCTGGGTACCCATCCATTAAATTTCACCTGACATTGCAGATGGGCCCACACTAATTTGATCACTTTTATTCCGTTAGTATAAACAACAGTTGCACATTTATATGCAAATATTAGGTGTGCATGAGTGCTAAAGCCTGTGTTTGTTACTGGAGTTTAGACGTATGACATTGCTGTGCGCATGGACCCTATATGGCCATACACAGATTCACTACAGGTCCCTATTATGAACTTCTAGTCATCTTATGTGCCCCTATAAGGTCTCCATGAAGTAATGCATTACTTAAGGGCTCCATCAGATGAGCGTATTTGGCACTACACTTAATTGGCTAATTAGGTGCCGATTTTTCAGTCACTAGTCGGCCAGTATAAAAGTACCCTCAGACTCCAGCTTGCTCAGGACAAATGATGTATTAATATACTCCCGCTATTGCTTTTCTTATAGTTTAACATTTCCATTTAATTTTAGCGAATGATACAGCTTTGTTTGCCTTTCCTTGGTTAGATACCCCCATACTATACGTATAATACAGGTCCATGTTAGTGAGGAAACAACGATTTGTTTTATAAGTCTTGCCAAAAAAATCCATATGTATACTGGACAATTTATATACAAGGGTCTGACTGTATGAATATTTCATTTATCTAATACTAATCTATACTCAGGCTGTCCGTCAGACCTCTATAGTCAGGAAACACATAAGATATTCAGAAGCTGTGTGTTTCAGCATACATATTATGCCCCCAGAAGTCTTCAGTCAGAAGAAAAACTGCCATAAGGTGAGAGTGTATATCATAAGGTCAGCATTTTACTAGTCCACCAGCAAGCCTGGATCCGTGAGGGAAATAGTGGGATCAGAGTGTCTGACTTGATTTGCTTTTACATCGGTGCTAAAGTTCTCAAACTCTGTAAAATGTACAACTGTAACATATTCAGTAGTTTTATTGCAATGTACTTTTGTGCACTCTGCGCTTTTGGACCCAAGCACATAGCTGACCTCTGTAGATTGTGTATAAGTTACTGGTGTTCTTTGTAAGTGAAAGTGTACAGAAATAAAAACTAGCTTGGCCGGTTGACCTATTTGCTTTACACTGCCTGGAGTTGAAAAGATTAAAAACTGAGCAATATCTTGTTTTTCTGCTGTTCGTTTTTTTTATCTTGTACTGGGTTTTCCTTTATTAAACAGCATAGAATTGAATTCTTAGGCCATGTATTACTAAAGCCATTCAGCTGCTATTCTTGCATTTCTGTTATTTACCTGCATAGCAAATTAAAACATCGTGATTAAAGGAAATGAATCAAGTTATCACATTATATAATAATAATCTTTATTTTTATAGCACCAACATATTTCGCAGCGCTTACAAAACAAGAGAGAACAGATACAAAAGACAAAGATACAAAAACCACGGTTACATGTAGTAATCAGTTGATGGAAACAGAAGGGGTGAGGATCCTGCTCCAACGAGCTTACATACTACAGATAATGGGGTGATATAGAAGGTAAAGGGGCTGGAGATGTGCCCAGTATGGCGAGGTGGAGAGTATGGGATGTTATACACACAGACAATGGTCAGGTCATATAGTGGTTGAATCGGTATGACTGCAGGGGGCGGTTGATGCCGGCTGGCAGCGATTGCAGTCAGTAGGACATGGAGCATGTTATCAGGTGGAGTACAGAGGGGTTTGGTTTAGTATGCCTCTCTGAAGATGTGCATTTTTAGAGCATGCCTGAGGTTTTGTGTCAGTATTTGCCCGGATAGCTTTGGGTAGTGCGTTCCAGAGGACTGGTGCTGCTCTGGAGAAGTCTTGGAGAAGGGAATGAGAGGTTCGAATTAAAGAGGTGCTTAATATGATATCAATAGCAGAGCAGAGGGCGGGGACTGGGTGGTGGATTGAGATGAGGGATGCAATTTATAACTAACAAGCCTGGATGTGATATGTTTTATTTTTCAGTTAGCAAAACTGAGCTCAGCTTAAGGGGTTTTCCTGGGACGAGAATATTGATGACTTGTCCTTAGTAGAGATGAGCGAACGTGCTCAGCGACGCCCCTTTCTCGCCCGAATACCACTCGGGGGCGCCGTGGGTGAGTGGGGGGTTGCAGCGGGGAGTGGGGGGGAAAGGGAGAGAGAGAAGGCTCCCCCCTGTTCCCCGCTGCTACCCCCACTCACCCACGGCGCCCCCCGCCCCCCGGCGACCCCGAGTACTTTTCACTCGAGTACTGAAGTACTCGAAAATGGCGGTACTCGAAACGAGTACGTTCGCTCATCTCTAGTCCTTAGCATAGGTCATCAATATCAGAGCCGCAGAAGCTGATTGCTCACACCACTGCTATTTAGCTGCAGTGTTCAAATGAGTGCTATGGCCTCTATACTGCATACCAGTATATCACCATACATTTTGTAGCAGCAGTGTCTAATATTGCAGCTCAATCCAGTTCATTTGAATTAGACCAAGCTGTAAAAAAGCCATCGATCAATGAACGTGAAATCACAGTCAAGAGAAGAGACCACAGTGCTCACCTACATGCAGTAGTCTATTCAAACAGCTGATGAGAAGGGGTGTCAGGAGTCAGTTCCCCACCAATCTGATGTTGATGATCCCTGCTTTGAAAATACTTGGGGAACAGGAGATGTCCCAGAAGATTGGAAAAGGGCAAATGTTGTCCCTATCTTCAAAAAAGGGAAGAAGCTGGATCCAGGAAACTACAGGCCTGTGATCCTGACTTCTATACAAGGAAACATCTTCAAACAAATTATTAAACAGTATGTATGCAAGTACTTGGATAAAAATGGAGTAATTAACCAGAGCCAGCATGGGTTTGTAACAAACAATTCATGCCTGGTGAATCTAATTTCCTTCTATGACAGAATCACTGAGTGGGTTGATCAGGGAAATGTGATAGATATATCTTGACTTTAGTAAAGCTTTTGACAAAGTATCTCATACCATACTTATTGAAAAAATGACCAAATATGGGATTGACAAGGCAACTGTTAAGTGGATCCACAACTGGCTGAGTGATTGTACTCAAAGAGTGGTCATAAATGGTTGCACATACAAGTGGAAAAATGTATCAAGTGGGGTACCACAAGGCTCTGTCCTAGGCCCAGTGTTGTTCAACATTTTTATAAATGAGCTGGAAGATGGAATTGATGGGAAACTGATCAAATTTGCTGACGACACAAAGCTAGGAGGGATAGCTAACATTAGGGAAGAGAGGAAGAGTATTCAAAAAGATCTAGAAAAGCTTGAACAGTGGGCAGCGACTAACAAAATTGTATTTAACAAGGAGAAATGCAAAGTCCTACATTTGGACAAGAAAAATGAAAAAAAGCACATACAAAATGGGAGGAATTAAGCTAAGCAGCAGCACATGTGAAAAAGACTTTGGTATACTAATAGGCCATAGGCTGAACATGAGTCAACAATGTGATGCAGCAGCCAAAAAGGCAAACAAAATTCTGGGATGTATTAAGAGAAGCATAGAGTCTAGATCATGTGAGGTCATTATCCCCCTCTACTCTTCCTTAGTCAAACCTCATCTAGAATACTGTGTCCACTTCTGGGCACCCCACTTTAAAAAAGACAGATAAACTGGAGCAAGTTCAGAGAAGAGTTACCAGATTGGTGAGCGGTCTGCAAATCATGTCCTATATGGAACGGTTAAAGGATCTGGGAATGTTTAGCTTGCAAGAAAGAAGGCTGAGAGGAGACTTAATAGCTGTCTACAAATATCTGAAGGGTTGTCACAGTGCAGAGGGATCAGCCTTATTCTCAAATGCTCAAGGAAAGACTAGAAGCACTTGGATGAAACTGAAAGGGGGGAGACACAAATTAGATATTAGAAAAAACTTTGTGACAGGTAGGGTGATCAATGAGTGGAACAGGTTACCACAGGAGGTGGTGAGTTCTCCTTCAATGGAAGTGTTCAAACAAAAGCTGGACAAATATCTTTCTGGGATGATTTTGTGAATCCTCAATTGAGCAGGGGGTTCAACCCGATGGACCTGGAGGTTCCTACCATCTCTACCATTCTATGATTCACTAAATAATCCCAAAAAAATGTCTATCCAGCTACTGTTTGAAGACTTCCATTGAAGAAAAACTCACCACCTCCCGTGGCAACCTGTTCCACTCATTGATCAACCTCACTGTCAGAAAGTTTTTTCTAATACCAAATCTGTGCCTCCACCCTTTCAGTTTCACCCCATTACTTCTAGTTTCCTTTTCTGCAGGCTAAGCATTCCCAGAATCTTCTACCGTTCCTTATAGCACATGGTTCGCAAACCGTTTACCGTCATCCTGGTAACTTTTCTCTGAACTTGCTCCAGTTTGCCTATGTCTTTTATAAATTGGGGTGCCCAGAACTGGACACAGTATTCCAGATGAGGTCTGACCAAGCAAGAGTAGTGGGGGATAATTACCTCCAATGATCTAGGCTCTATGCTTAATATAACACTGTATGTAATGTCTGATTATGTCTGTTAATAGGACATTAACAGACATAATCAGACATTATATACAGTATTATACTGAAAAAATTTTAACAATGTGGGTGAGGATCCTACTCACAAGAGCTTACAATTTATGAGTAAATAGGGGTGACACAAGAGGTGAAAGCGCTTCTTTTGTACAATGGTCTGGACATCTTTTATTTTAATATATAGCATGAGCTGGTCACCAGCTAGTATCTGTTTATGTACAGGTATGAAGTTTATTACAAGGTATGAAGTGTGGGGAATACACTAGGATGAAGGTGTTGGGTTCTAAGGAAGAATGAAGAAGAGGGGTAAATGGAGAGGAGTTCATTAGGGAATGTGTTTTTAGGCCACACTTAAAATTGTGGGTGTTGGGAATTAATCTGATTGTCTGCTGTAGTGCACTCCAGAGAAAAGATGCAGCTCATAAAAATCTTGTAGTCAGGAGGGCACAGGCAGGGTTGCAGACAGAAGTGAAAGAGAAGTTATAGGGTGGTGCGTCACTGTGGAGAGCCTAATGGATGAGAGTGTTGAGTCTAAATTGTATTCTACAATGGATGGGCAGCCAATGCAATGACTGGTACACAGTAGAGGCATCAAAGTAGTGATTGGACAGAAAGATGATCCTGACTGCTGTGTTCAGGATGGATGGAGAGGGAGAGTTTAGTGAGGGGCAAGACCAATTAGTAGTGAATTACAGTAGTCAAGACAAGAATGTTCCTATAGGAAAAAAAGGACAGACTCTGGAGCATGCAAGGGTTTCAGTATAGGCAGTAAATGACAGCAGGCATTTTGCCTTACAGTTATGGTAATAGTGAAAATATCAGGTTTAGGTAGGTTAGTAAATGGCAGAAAAACAAGAAATTCCGATTTTGAAAGATTCGGTTTCTGCTAGAGAGAGGACATATATTAGAAACAGCGGAGAGACAATCTAGTTATGGGAAGAGTTATATAATTATTATCCTAAAGAAAACCATTTCTTTCTCGATACTAATATACTGATATTTTATTTGTTGGTATTATTAATCTAGCAGCTTTCAGGATTATGCATTCTATATAGCCTCAGTGAGTCATCCATGAAACCGTGCAACATCCACGACTCTGACCATATTTTATTGTGGTCTGTGCATTAAGGGAGAGGTGAAGGTTGCCAGGGTCATCTAATAATAGCAGGAGACATGTAGAAATGTATTCTCTCTCCTTGGAATAACATGAAACATAAATTCACATAAGCAATGCTACCACATGTCTATTAAATATACATTAGTGTTTCCCTTTTTACATAGGAACTAAATTCATATTCATAGGTGTTTATCCGCATGTCCTGCCGGCATGGCTGTATCGTATATATATATATATATATATATATATATATATATATATATATATATATATATATATATATATATATATATATATATATATATATATATATATATATATACTCATGCTTTTGTTGTTTTATATATATATATATATTTTTTTTTTTCTTTTATTTGGTTGCTTCTCTCAAACCTGTCACTTTTTGAAGCAACCCTTGGGCCCAGCTTGTGCCTGTGCGTATCTCCTCCTGAAGTCCTGAGTGTCAAATGTCAGGCCATGTACTGTGCTGTCAAAGAAGAGAAAAGGCTGAGATGATTGATGACTGGAACGGCTGAAATCTAAACCTCTGCAGCAATTGCTTCTTTTACAAAAAACACTAGGGCTACCCACAGTGACTATAACCAAGGTCAGTTCACATACCATTACACCCACTGCTTTAGGCTGCTAACAAGTCCTACCATTCATGAGAAACTTTTCTCCTCTCTGTTTCCTCTTCTATATTTCTGACTCTCTAGTTCCCTATCCCTCCCCCATTTCTCCTAGAACCCCCTGCCAAAATTTGCAGACACTTAATCCCAATAAAAAGAAGCATGGCCTTTTTCTCCCTTCAGGCTGCCTCTGCTACTTGAAGCCACGGGCTGCAGCTTTCTGCTGCATAAGTCAGATGACAGGATTATTAATGGCGCGGGGCACTGTCATATCTGATTTCATGCATATTCATGAAGAGAGCAGTACAGATGGGGCCTTGCAATATAGGGGGGGGGGGGTGACTAAGCCCCCTCCCCCAACAAGATTGTATATGCAGAGATTAAATATACTTAAGTAACACTGCATAATACCCTTACATATAAAAGGTGCTCTCATATATATACATTACAGCTTTCACCTTGATCTGTTAGCTTTTTCTGGATGATGTTATTATGTTTTTTGCCACTTTGTCTGATTTTGTTTTTGATATTCTCCCTCTTAGTAAACTGAAATGTATAAATATACAAAAGCTCACTCACCACCTGTCTGACAAGCCACTTTACATGCTGGATTCAGTCCATTCTGTGCTTTCTAGCAAAGTGTAAGTTATTTTATTTTACTACTTTTGCACAAGAAAAACACTTGCATCGGCATCGTCGCATTCTTAAGACCTTTAACATTTCTATTTTCCCGGCAGCGGAGCTATATGAGGGCATGTTTTTTGGTGAAGAGTTGCAGTTTCTACTGGTGCTACGTTGAGATGAGTATGACTTTTGGATTGCTTTTTATTGTGTTTTTTGAAAGGTGAACAAAATGAAAATAAACATTCTGGCATTAATTTTTTTAATGTTTTTTTCCCGCGTTCACCGTGCGTGATAAATATTAAGTCATTCTCATTGATTGAGTCATTACGAATGTGTTGCATTTTAAGCATTTTTAGCATATTTTATCCACTTAAGGGTGCATTCAGACGACCGTATATCGGCTGGGTTTTCACGCCCAGCCGATATACGGCGTCTCTCTCTGCAGAGGGAGGAGGCTGGAAGAGCCTGGAGCAGTGCACTGAGCTCCCGCCCCCTCTCTGCCTCTTCTCCATCCCCTCTCCGCCCCACTGCACTATTTGCAATGAGAGGAGGTGGGGCAGGGGTGGGGCTAAGTGCTGGGAATTAGCTCCGCCCCCATCCTGCCTCTCCTCATTGAAAATAGTGCAGGGGGTTGGAGAGGAGGCAGAGAGGGGGCGGGAGCTCAGAGCACTGCTCCCGCCTCTTCCAGCCTCCTCCCCCTGCAGAGAGAGACGCGTGAAAAACCAGCCGACATATGGTCGTCTGAATGCAGCCTAAAATGGATTTTGTAGGTAAAATGCATATTTTTGTTCTTTAAACTGGATTTTTTTAAATTAAACTCTATTGAACTTTTTTGATAATATTTTTTAATCACGCAAAGGGGTTTGAAGATCTGATCGTTAGATCGCTTGGATAGTACACTACATTACTTATGTAGTGCATTTTTCTAAGCCTATGACCGCAGCCTAATAGACTATGTCAGAAGTGGGGTCTAAAAGGAAGAGTTACATGACAGACATGGAGGGCTTTGTCAGGCTTCTAGCTGTGAAGGAAACCCACTGGTACCATGAAATTGCACTGTGAGGTGCTGATGGGTGACAGAAAGAGCCCCCTGTTATCTATTTACATGTTGCAGTTGCTATTGCTTGTGTTATGTAAGGGGTTTAACTGCTTGGATCTGAAGTTTCTTCACTCCTGGCAGTTAGAAAAGGTACCTGGCTGTCAATAATCAGCCCAGCCACCACCTCAGGGCTCCTTCACACGTGCGTCCTTTTAACGCTCAGACAGTCGCGCTAAAACATTGCAGCTATCTGAGTGCTAAATCGAGTGAACAAATGGCAGCCGCGAGTATGCCGCTCCCCCTCTCGCCCCCTCCCTTTGCCGACTGACTCTCATAGAAGTCTGTGGGAACTGCCAGGATTGGGCCTTCGAAGCATAGAACAAGTCATATCTCTTGACGAAGATTGAGCGATCCTTTGAGCCACAATTTTTTTCGGCGCATCAAAAAATCATTCATCTGCAAGAACCCATAGAAAACCCGAGGCTCTTTTAAACATGTTTTTTTTTAAGTGTCTATTCAGCGCCAAAATGACGCTGATGTGAAGGAGCCCTTAAAGAGATCTATGTGCAGGTCTAAAGCCCATTAGTAAGGTCAGTAAAAAGGCATATTGGCTGTCACTAAGGGGTTAAAGATGTACATATAATTCATTACATTATGATGCCTGACGAGGATGTGCTTTACAGGCACTAATAATTGAGGGGGAGGTGGTTGGAGGGCATTCTGCTGCATCATTAATTAAGGCACTGATTGCACTCTACTGATACTGTTGTTTGCAATGTAAACTCTGCTTATATAATTGATAGTAGTATACAGAATGACACTGAAACATTATTAATCTTTGCATATATTTTCATCCCTGTACCTTTAAAAGACTCTGTAACTGCCAAGCCTGTACTTATTGTGACTGCAACCATTAAGCCCTGGTGCTTCTGTGGAGTAAAGTCATTTAAGTTCATTTGCTGTATGCTCACTGCCATTACCGTGCCATCCTTTAGTGCAGCCCTGAAACAGAATCAAAGTCCACACCTAAAATTGACTCTCTAACATGTTGGTATACCGTATCCTGAGCAAAAAGGATCTGCTCCATAAGTATTATCTGTGAGAGCTATATAGGCTATTGGTACTTTTCCCTAAGAAAAAACTGTTGTAATAGTCAAACTCCCTTCTGGATCATCAGATCAACTGGTTTTTAAAGTGACCATTGTGTGTTCTACTGTCAGTCTTAAAGGGACAGCTGGTGAATTATTGGCATCAGAACTCTTGCCATGGCCTATCCATTTCTAAGCAAAATCTGAACCTGTACCCAGTGTTGACCATGAATGTAGGTGTGTTCCATCAGTCAGGCTGGTTTCAGTATAGCCGGTCATTCATCTAAAATCTCTGCTCATTCTGGACATAGGAATCCAGTATAATTCAATGATTAACAGCTTTCCTTGTATGCTTACATAATTAGCTGTCAATCACTAGGTAGGACGGCCTACTGGACTCCTAAGCAGGAAAGAGTCCCACATTTTGATCCATACATTCCAAGTTATACTGAATCTAAATATTCTACTTTCTAAATCTAAATATCCTCCTTGCCCATTTTGGTTCCGTTTGAATAAACATTTCTCAGTGATACGTCCTCTAACTACATGGCATCCTGTTTATTTTGGATTATACAAGAAGATTGCTTGTTTTATTTTATTGCACACTGGTCTTGGGAAACAAATTGTTTGAATTTTTCAGAAAGAAAACAAACAGAACATGAAAGTGAAATGGAATTTGTCCAAAATCAGTGACATTAGAAAACTTTTAGAAGACAGGGGTATATGAAATCATTCTTTGTACTTTCAAAAGGCTTATCATCCTCGGCATTTCAGCAACAACAAACTGGAGATAGTGCAATACTTCTCTTCTTTATTCATCTGTGTTGCAGAAAAGTTTGTTGACAGAGCTGATCTCGCACTTCTTGGGCTATTTTCATCCCTACGAAGCATTGGTGTTTCTTCTATTGTAATATAAGCTTGTTTTATTCTATGTATCTTTTTCTAAGCAATGCGGAGCTCTGATTCCACTTCTTACAGAATATCCACTTTATTAGAAAAAAAAATTGCCATTCAATATTCATCAAGTTGGGAGTATTTTGATCGGTTTTACATGCGTTGTATGACAAAGAAAAACAAGTTTGTGAATATGGATAACAGAAGGTAATAAGTCAGTGACAGTAATGTGAGCGGCTAATTATTGGAACAGCATTGTTTTGCCTATATTTTTTTTACTAATTAACACCAGATAGTGAAACATATTCCAGCTTTTAATTTGTTTTTATTGTCTAATTTTAGATTTTTTTATGTTGCTAGTGCAATTCGGGGTTGGGGAGTGGGGGGCATCTTGCCTGAGCTCCAGTTAGCAGCATTCGGACTATAGACATGATGGACAGAAGCTGACCCATTGACTGCTATTGGAGAGGGTTTTAGCTGTGTTTTGTTATATGTGCATAGGTCATTCTGCAGGGATGGGGAGGAGGTGAGTTGTGACCATCACCTGTTGTGAATGATGGATCCTGTATTATCTATGTGTAGGTGTTACCTTTCATTGCAATCCTGCCTGTGATGATAATATGATGACTACAGAAAGGTTCTGTCTACAAAACAGAAAGGCCTAATTCCCACGGACAGATTTTTGCTGCGGAATTTGCAGCCAGACGCCTGCCAGAAATTCTGCAGCACTGTCCGTCCATAGACATGCTTTGTTAAAAGATTCTTCCCTGCCCACGAGTGGAAATCAACTACAATTTTCTGCTCACGGGGGAGAAATGTGGCAGGCTCTATTTGGCACGGAAAATCGCATGGACGGCTTCCATTGCAGTCAATGGAAGCTGTCCGTCCCCCGGCACTTCCGTAGTGAGCACTGACACAGGAATCTGCGTCATAGCTCAGCGCCCATGTGTCATGCCCTGCACTGCGCATGCGTGCTGGCTTGCCAGCCGAGACACTCATGGCAGATCCGGATAGGGTCTCTGGGGGTCACTGCTGGGGCACCGAGATTTCGCAGTCAGAATCTGACCCGGCCATGGGCATGAGGCCTTAGTGTTTTGTTATTATTAGGATTATAATGGTCAAAGTGAAAACTGCAGGATATTAGGATATTTTATGATATAGATTGTGACATCAAAAATAAAAATCTAATAATCAAAAATTTTAAAGGATGTGTTTAACATAAAAACTTGATTTACACAATAGGTCATTTCTTTAACATCATGAAACTTGATTTGTTTAAGGGCGGATTCAAACCGGTGTATACAAAAAATGCTTGCGTAAGTATAGTGCATTTGTGCCATGAACAACACACTTTTGTGCTTGTTTTTGTGGATATTACTGTACTTTTTGCGCTTGCAGAGCCATTTCGCATAGGCGTGGGACACAGCTGCACCCTGATTTAAAAGGCTGTGTAACCTAATTAGTTCCTTAGTTCCAGATATGTTCTTTTCCCCCAAAAATCGTGCAGCGTATTGCACAATCTCTCGGGTATTGAGTGCACACCTCCTATAGACTTCTATGGGGCCTATGGTGTGCAAATGCACACAAAAATAGAGCATGGTGTGGTTTTTTTTGCAAGCACGCAAAAACGAATAATGAGTGCAGACCCATTGGAATGAACAGATTCTATTCTCTGCAAATACGTACGCAAACATGCCCTTATGACTCTGCCCTAAAGCTGACCTTACACTGATTATCAAGGCTGCCATTGGGAATGACCCAACTTTTCTCTGTTGGCAAATGTCAGGGAAAACAAAGATTGGGCCTGTTGAAATCCAATATGCCCAATACTTTATTCTGCCTGGGAGATAAGCAACTGTGAAATGTATTTGGCAACTACTTTCTCCCTTTTATCTATTGTATTTACATGGACACTTGATCCATGCATGTTTATGGGTAGACCAGGGGACTTAGTTGCTTGGCCAACAGCTTTGAGCTGGGTTTATGCTCCAGTCAGACCAAATTCAGACCAAAGATAGGGCTGAGATGCCATTTATGCAAAGATTTTTATCAGGAAATCAAAGGTCTTCTCTTTTTTGCATTCTAATTAATAGCAGATTACATGTGCGACCATGTAGTATTCTTCGTTACCAAGATAGTCTATTGCCAGGAATCTCATTATCTAAATAACTCAGTTCATTGTCTGTGCCGTCAAATCAACGAACTAGGAAAGATAAATTACAGTGAATGTACTAAATCAAGCTTGCATTGTATATGAATCTCCATACTCGGGTATTCCTTACACATCCAGTCTAAACATTCTATGCAATTTCCCTGTAGCCCTCATGCTTGTTAAGAGGCTTAAAGTGTAAAATCGGTTGATTTCAGTATATGTTGCAGTTCAAGGTCAAAGTGATTATGTAATGTTTTGTCTTACGTTTTTTTAAACGCTAACATACCATACTGCAATCCATTTGTGATGTGCTTTATGCCAGTTGTTAATTAAAAGCTATGCACGGGGCTCTATAAGCTTGCTGAACCCTGGGACCAATTAAATAAAAATACCAATAAACACATTCATACACCAGATTCTCCACATATGCTGTTGTGTTTTATATGGAAGTAATAGTGACATCACTTATCGCATGTGAGACGCCATCATGATTTCCATTCCAGGAATAATTATGGAAAGATCTGTTTTCATGGAAACTGACTATGGCAGAGTATCCTCCAACACAACAGCCACTAGAGTGTCAGCCTATAATGTGTAGGAATGTATAATGTACACAACCATAGTCATTGAAGGGTAATGCCACATGGATTTTCCACAGCATATTTTTCATGGCAAAATGTGCATGTGTTACATACAGATTCCTATACAAAATTATTGGACTTATAAGTAAGAATCAAAGGTAGGGTCACATCTCTGTCTGCACATGGTTAATTATTGGCCAGCCCACCTAGTTTCTGTAGGTTCTATCCAGACTAGCCAGGGTTAACAGCTCCTGTGCTTTCTAGTCTAGGTTAATTAGTCCTGCTAGTGTCTGAGAGGTGTGGCTGGTGATTGACTTGTCTGTCAGCCAATCGGCTTCTCCCTCCTACCTATAAGATCCAGCTCTTGTTGCCTGGGAGTTGCTGATTAATTTCCAGTTATCATTGAGCAGTCAGCCTGTTCAGAGCTGCTATGTGTCTGGCTCCGGTACTTTGGTTTGTTCCCTGTTTTTGTCTTTTGTATGCCTGTACTTCTTCTGTCTATTTCCGTGTACTGTACACCGTGTGTTCAGGGCTCCCTAGTATGGATTTGCAGTGGCCTAGGCACAAGTGTTGGTCCGCACCTGTCGAAAGCGATCGGCCCGCCGATTAGGCAGGGCTCCCTCCCAAGGTAGGGGTTTGCAGGGAAAAATTTCCCTTAGTTTATTCTGCATTTACGTTGCACGATCAAGATATACAGGCCTTTCCCGCATCCATCTTGGTTGCCCCCTGTTCGTGTTGGCAGTTCAGGACGAACGTGACAGGTAGTATTTATTTACATATGTTAATACTTAGTGGGGCTCCTTTGGCCCTAATAGCATTGGACACTCTCCGTAGCATACTTTTTACTAACAGTTTCACATACAAGCATTGATACCTATTAATTTGTTTTCCTCCTGTCCTAACAGCAGCACAATGATGGGGTATTCTGACCCTGTGAACTGACAGGAATTTTTAATGACATAAACCTAGTAGAAAGGCCCCACCTCCCACTTCCCTATTTAGGGGCAGTACCCCTCTAAACCTTTAGTGACATTATAGAGTAACAGATAAGAAAAGAGAGGATGGGACGCTTGTGCTGCTGTTAGGACTGAGAAAAACAGATTAACAAGTATAATCAACTTACATCCTTCAGCAGCACGATGATGGAGATCTAGCAAGTATCAACCCCCATGGGAGGCTCTTCCTATAGAACTGCATTTAAAACCGAGCGCCCAAAGGCTGCCCTTTCTGAAAAACATTTTTTTTAATCTACAATAATTAATAAAAGTGTTATGTGAACTTCAGGTCGCTGCGACACAAATGTTCTCTAATGGGACTAAGTTCCTCTCTGCCCATGATGTCAACATTGCATGTGTCGAATGTGCACTAACAAAAGTGGATGGCTCTAGGTCCTGAGCCTGATACGTCATCTGGATAGTTTCCTGAATCCATCTACTCAGTGTAGGTTTTGCCTTAAGTAAGGGACTTTAAGCATTAAGGTAGGAAAAAGTCTTGGGATAACTTTTTCCAGAAGAAATGTAGTATAGGGTTCAGGAGCCCTGAAGGCTTGTAATTCCTCTATCCTGAGGTTACTGCTATTAGAAAGTCACAAGAGTTATGTTTTATTACTGTGGTATACCAGCACTTCTTTCTATGAATATCTGATACACTTCAGCTGCTATTTCCCTCTATTCATCCTGCAAATGTTTGGGGAGCTTTCTCAAAGAAAATGGACGCTCTTCATATTTCCTGACCCAACATTCCAGTTTGTCCCAAAATGTTCAGGCTGGGACTCTATGCAGGCCAGTTCAATCGTGTAATATCAATATCCTCAAAACCAACATAAAACAGGGTTCAATTTGTGGCAAGGCACGTTGTCTTATTGGAAGTATTGTGGACCATTCTTAGAGTATTGTTGCATTGTCGGCAGCACATTATTGCCTTGAATGGCAGGGTACACTTCCGTGCTCATGGTTCTTGCCACTATAACCAATGGACTGAGACCATGCAACATAAAATATCCCCAGACCATAGCGGAACCTCCACTGTATTTAACTGAACTCTACAAAAACATTCCCCGAGCATTTCCAACACCTAGGAATGTCTATTTGATTTGAAGATGGAGCAGCATGATTTGTCAATCCATAGAATGCTCTTCCATTACTCAACTGTCCAATGATGATGGACATCATCTTGCGCCATTGTAAGCTGGCCAATGCATTGTGCTTTGTGACAAACAGCTTGTGTGCAACACCCCATCACAAGCTATGACTGACACCTCCAAGGGTCTGTATTTTATGTAGCATGGTTTAGGACTTGTGACATGCGATTAAGATGATCTCTTTTACTGATAAGGATGTCCAAATATGTTTGGCAGGATAGTGTATGTATTTGTAGTAGATGTTGCATTGGTAATATCTCATCAACTTTGCTGATTCTGTAAAGGCTGGAAAATTGGGCTAAAGATTTGCAATGTTTCCACCCCAAGTTGACATACCCAAAGACAAGGTATGGCAATGTTTTCCACAAACCAGTATAAGTACCATGTAAGGGCCAGGAGGGGGTCTACTCCTGAGAGTCTGAGTTGATATTTTTGGAAATGACCAAGAGGTAAACTGTGAAAAAAATATGAGGGGTATGAGACATTGTGCCGTGTACATTGTAAGTTATATTGTGGATTGGTCAAGCACAGTAGATTTTATAAAAATTCAATACTAAAAATTAGAGATGAGCGAGTATACTCACTAAAGGCAATTGCTCGAGCGAGCATTGCCTTTATCGAGTATCTCCCCCGCTCGAGACGGAAGGTTTGGGTGCCGGCAGCGGGCAAGTAGCTGCGAGGGAAGAGCGGGGCAGAACGGAGGGGAGATCTCTCTCTCCCTCTCTCCCCCTCGCTCCCTCCTGCTGACTGCCGCTACTCACCGCTCCCCCGCGCCGGCACCCGAACCTTTCATCTCGAGCGGGCAGATACTCACTAAAGGCAATGCTCGATCGAGCAATTGCCTTTAGCGAGTATACTCGCTCATCTCTACTAAAAATGGATCTAATGAGCCAAAATTAATCTAATGTTCACTTCAGAATAACTTCAATTTTTTCTGCATTACTTGAACATTTTTTGCACAGATGACAACATAAAGAAATCTGAAATGATTTAAAGGGAACCTGTCACCAGCTTATAAAGCAATGAAACACTTGAAAAGGCCATACTTACTAATACAAAGGTGCGAGGGCAGTACAAACACCAGGGATGGCACAGGCACAAAATACTGATGAACAACCACTTACACACCTACCACATATTGGGGGAAGTTGGCTGCCTAGTATCATACACATAGAGAAGACTTGTATAGAGTGCCAATCACACATATACATGTACTGCACTATGCAGGCTTACAGACTATGAGTTTATATTTTAACCAAGCTTGGAAAGGCCCTCACATCTTGTGAGTCCCTACAGTAGCATTACAGGCAAATCAGTGAAAAAGGGATCAAATACACATAAAGATCTCTGAAAAGGGAGATACTTACTGATACAAGGGGAAGGTACAAACACCAGTTCCCATCAGCATACAGAAAAGCAAAAAGCTATATGGGAGAGATAGCTCAGGTGTAAGCTTATGCTAATACACGTGTACGATGTGCAGAGGTACTACATGTATTTGTGTGACTGGCACCCTAACTCAATGGTCTGATGGGTGACAGTCCCCTCTCTCTGTCAGCCTTTTACATGTTGTGGTGAGACTGAACAAAGCATGTAAAGGGTTAAATGTCTGGGATAGGAGCTTTTTCTGCTGCTGCTAACAGTTAGAGCTACAGCTTGGCTGTCATCAGACAGCCGAGCTCCCGTTCCCAACCAGCATGGGAGACACAGTGCAGTAAAAGGCATATGCATGGGAATAAGTACCCTTATTGACTGCAGTAAAAAGGCATATGAGTGGCCTCTAAGGGGTTAAACATCCTGTGCAGTATAGCAATCAGGTTCGAATAGTCCAGTGGGCAGTTACAGTCTTCAGTATAACCCAGTTTCCCTGCCTAAGTGTTATGGCTGACTTTGCTTATGTCATCCAAAGGCCAGTGTAGACTCTGATGTCCTAGACTGGAACTGGTATGGTGAAGCTTGAGGAGCCGGCCCATGATAGCTTTGGCTCCTTATAGGGCCACTCCAGTGATTTTTTTTCATTCATAATGTAGCTAGTCCCCCAGTATATACAGTATAGTGTTACTCTGGTCCGTTACTCCTTTTTATCTGAAACTCTGGACATCTCTTTCATCAGATCATTATGTGAACTCATTCTCAGCAGCTCATATTTACTTGGGGTTATTCTTTCTGAAACTACCGGTAGTTAGTTTCTCAGTCTGTGTGATGCTATTATATGGCCCCTACCACAAAAACTTCCTAGAGGTGGTCACAGGCACTTCTATCACAGTTACTGATGATGACCACACAGCTCCTGTCACACAGTTATAATAGAGGAGATCACACAGTCCTGACTTTATGGTCAGTAGTCTATTTAGAGGAATATAGAATACAGATGGTAATGACAGGGTTGCAGAGATTGTAAAATATGTAGATGCTTATGTGAGGCTGTGCTGATGCCTTATGGGATTAACCCTTTCCAATCCACTGTCTGACCTCAGAAGACATTGTGATTTAAAGCTGTACAGCTCTGATGTTGGAAGGCATCTGTCAGGGTTCTCTTACTGTATGTTGCCAGCCTCTCTGCTGTCGGAGCCTATCCAACGTGTCAGTTCATGCAGTACTGACTTTAGCCAGCATATAGCGCCGTTGTGTAACGGCAGAAAAAGAGCCCCCTAGGAAAATCAGGATGCAAATTGGATTGGAAAGGGTTAATAGCACTGAACGGTGAAAGTGAAAGCAACATCCAGATGGTGCCTGATAAGCATCAGACAGGATGCTGCACTGCATTTAAGTGACTGCAATATAAATAGGAGACCTCCAGAGTGTAACAGACAATCAGCTGAGGGGTGCATGGATGGGAAAATGTGTTTTTGCTGTTGTGGCCCTTTAAAGGTGTCAGAAGATTATATATATATATATATATATATATATATATATATATATATATATATATATATATATAACATCCACAAAGTTAAAAACAAATTCTGGCTGCCTGTAACTATTTTATCATACATTACAACAAAATTCTGCACTGCTTTTGTTGTTGAAATCCTGGATGTCAATGCTTGTTATATTTTTTCCTTTCCTCGCTTTGGAGGATTTTTTTCTCAAGAGGGTACTGGTTCCCATTGAGGAGACCCAGTCGGTGTATCAAGACTTATTTTCAGGCAATGCTCCATGTATGGATAAAGAACTAGAAACCCCAAACGCTGTCTACAGATGGGTTACTCTTTCTTTTGGAGGAGTCTTGGCTGATATAAGATAACTTGCACACCCTCTGTTGGATGATGGAATGCATGGCTGATTTAGACTACTCTATATGATCTTTCAATATTAGTCCTAATTAGAGACGAGCGAGCATGCTCGGATAAGGCAGTTACGCGAGCGAGCATTGCTCTTCTCGAGTAACTGCATTCTCGTCCGAGCAGGCTCGGGAAGGGGGGGGGGGCGGCGGAAGGTGGCGAGGGGAGAGAGAGAGATTTCTCTCACTCTCCCCCCCCCGCTACCCCCTGCTCCCCCCTGAGCCTGCTGGGACGAGAATGCAGTTACTCGAGAAGGGGAATGCTCACTAGAGTAACTGCCTTATCCGAACATGCTTGCTCATCTCTAGTCCTAATCAATAATAAAGCTATGCGAAGAACACTGGCATTACCCACAAGTGCAGAGTGCCTGATATACAGTATGCCACAAAGCATTGGTCATTTCAAGAAACTGAAAATTGTTCTGACAACAGGGAAGCTCTAATCACTTGAAGCGCTATTAAAGTCTAATGGAGAATCTTCGTTACTTATACATGTTCTTAGAAGATTAGTAACTTGACTTTCTTTCTTTAGTTGGAGTATAATGAGGAGGAAAGCCATTTTTCCCGTTAATTAGAGAGGCTGGGTTGAGAGATCCCTTTTGATCTTTTGAACTGAAGACCGGTGTGCTGAAGTCTTCACATCTATGTTTATAAATCCTACGGCTAGCTCCTCTCACTTTCTAAGGCCTTCATCTAAAAGGTGCAACAAGGTCAAAGATCAGTACCTCAGGTAATCCTAAATATAGGTTAAATGTATGTTTTAATGCTTCATCGCCTTCATTGGAGGCCTGAAAAACTGAAGTGATTCATTAAAAATGGATGTAACAAGAGAAGGATATTTCTAATCAGCGCTGCGATTTTGCGGTCACACATCAATATGAACTTCAATGCTGCAGAAGTACTTTGATAAATGTCACATAAAGATATGTTCTGAAAATAGACTTTTGACTTTCTTCAAATAAAGCTATACAGGTTCCTCCATAGTGCAGCGCTCCCTTGTTCTTTATGTAAAGCATTCTGGGTTGTAAATATTCCATAGAGGAATTCCAAGGTTACCATGCTTCTTCATTCAATAATATGTCAGTGGCCAGTTACTTTTAAAGAAGCATCGTAACCTTCGTAATTAAACATCGAAAACTCACCAACTTCCCCTGTAATTTTAACTTCACAATCTGCACGGTTTTATCTATCTTTAACTACTAAAAGGAAATATATTTAACCCTTTCCAATCCACTGTCTGACGTCTTCCTACATTCTGATTGAAGCTTGTACAGCTCCAATGTCAGAAGACGTCCGACAGGGTATTCTTACCGTCTATTGCCAGCCACTGTTGGAACCTCTCTGGCGCGCACACACTGGCTTTAGCCAGCAGATGGCACCATTGTATAACAGCAAAAAGAGAAAGCCTTTTAGGAAACCCTGAATCCAAAATTGGATTGGAAAGGGTTAACTAGGTAATATACCTGTGCGTTATAAATTCCTTGCCAATTAAAATAATCAGTTCTTAAAATATTTACAACCATGTAATGTTTGCGTAGTAAACATCGGGTCAATCTAGTATCTATCAATGCCAGTCAGATTTAGTATAATATGTCAGAAACTAGTGTACATCATAGTCGAAACCTATGCCAGCTTAGAGCTGGTGTACTGTAGGTTTCATTCTGGCGCATGGAGGTGCCGTCAGATGCCAAAAATCTACTAAGAAGCTTGCGCCTCTTAATACATTTGTCTCACTGACACCAGCTCATAGTTTACCAGCATATGAAACGTTGGTCTAAGTAAATATGCCCAATGTATTATGTTTTTAATGTTGTAGATATTTATTTTAGCCCTTAATGACTGTTAGAGATTTTTGGTTGGCAGTGGAACAGGTACTACCATTAGGGCCGAATGACCACAGACAGCTTATCGCTGCGGAATTCGCGGTCAGACACCCACGCAAATTACGCAGCAATGTCCGTCCATAGACATGCCATGTTAAACGATTCTCCCCTGCCCACGAGCAGAAATCAACTGAGATTTTCTGCTTGTGGATGAGAATTGCAGCATGTTCTATTCTGTGCAGAAAATCGCACAGACGGCTTCTATTGCAGTTAATGGAAGCCGCCTGTCCTGCGACACTTCTGCAGTGAGTACTGCGGAAGTACCACGAGCATCCGCATCACAGCGGAGCACCGGTCCGACGTGCGCTGCACCACTCACGCGCGCCAGCTGGCCGGGGCGAAACACTTGTGGCGGATCAGAAGAGGTGAGCATAGGGTCTCTGGGGGGGCCTGATTTCGCTGCGATATTTTGCTGTCAGAATCCGATCCGGATGTGGACATGAGGCCTAAGTCTGTAGCAATATTTTTTTGCTATCGCTACTTAAGGTCTTCTTTACACATCAGATTTTGCTGCTGAATTGATGCAAAATCAGCATGTCTTAGATGTGGATTTTCAAGCATATTTCTAATGGAAATGCAGTCGATATTTGCAATGGGTGGGGATGGGACGGGGGCAGAACTTAGCTCTGCCTGCGCCCGCCCCCTCCCATTGCAGATAGTGGCGAGGGGCGGAGAGGGGGCAGGAGCTCAGTGCTCCCGTCCCGTCTCCTCTCCCTGCAGAAAGGAACCTCGTATATCGGCCAGGTGTGACAACCCGCCTGATATATGGACTTCTGAATAAGCCCTTACAATGTTACATTTTGTTATGGCCTTGGCAAATTATTTTTAAAAAATTAAGTTTTTCTCCAATCATTCTGCACTCACTACCACATAATGACAAAGTGACAACAGAATCTTAGAAATCTTTGTCAATTTTATTAAAAATGAAAAACTAACATTTTGCATTCACATACTTATTGAGACCCTCTGTTATGACACTCAAAATTTAGCTCTTGATATTTCGACCCAACAAATGGATACAAGAACAGAAGATATGTACTTGTGATGCAACCCCAGTTATGTACACTACCGTTCAAAAGTTTGGGGTCACATTGAAATGTCCTTATTTTTGAAGGAAAAGCACTGTACTTTTCAATGAAGATAACTTTAAACTAGTCCTAACTTTAAACAAATGCACTCTATACATTGCTAATGTGGTAAATGACTATTCTAGCTGCAAATGCCTGTTTTTTTGTGCAATATCTACAAAGGTGAATAGAGGCCCATTTCCAGCAACTATCACTCCAGTGTTCTAATGGTACAATGTGTTTGCTCATTGGCTCAGAAGGCTAATTGATGATTAGAAAACCCTTGTGCAATCATGTTCACACATCTGAAAACAGTCTAGCTCGTTACAGAAGCTACAAAACTGACCTTCCTGTGAGCAGATTGAGTTTCTGGAGCATCACATTTGTGGGGTCAATTAAACGCTCAAAATGGCCAGAAAAAGAGAACTTTCATCTGAAACTCGACAGTCTATTCTTGTTCTTAGAAATGAAGGCTATTCCATGCGAGAAATTGCTAAGAAATTGAAGATTTCCTACAACGGTGTGTACTACTCCCTTCAGAGGACAGCACAAACAGGCTCTAACCCGAGTAGAAAAAGAAGTGGGAGGCCGCGTTGCACAACTAAGCAAGAAGATAAGCACATTAGAGTCTCTAGTTTGAGAAACAGACGCCTCACAGGTACCCAACTGGCATCTTCATTAAATAGTACCCGCAAAACACCAGTGTCAACATCTACAGTGAAGAGGCGGCTGCGGGATTTTGGGCTTCAGGGCAGAGTGGCAAAGAAAATGCCATATCTGAGACTGGCCAATAAAAGAAAAAGATTAAGATGGGCAAAAGAACACAGACATTGGACAGAGGAAGACTGGAAAAAGTGTTGTGGACGGATGAATCCAAGTTTGAGGTGTTTGGATCACAAAGAAGAACGTTTGTGAGACGCAGAACAAATGAAAAGATGCTGGAAGAATGCCTGACGCCATCTGTTAAGCATGGTGGAGGTAATGTGATGGTCTGGGGTTGCTTTGGTGCTGGTAAGGTGGGAGATTTGTACAGGGTAAAAGGGATTCTGAATAAGGAAGGCTATCACTCCATTTTGCAACGCCATGCCATACCCAGTGGACAGCGCTTGATTGGAACCAATTTCATCCTACAACAGGACAATGACCCTAAACACACCTCCAAATTGTGCAAGAACTATTTACAGCAGAAGCAGGCAGCTGGTATTCTATCGATAATGGAGTGGCCAGCGCAGTCACCAGATCTGAACCCCATTGAGCTGTTGTGGGAGCAGCTTGACCGTATGGTACGCCAGAAGTGCCCATCCAACCAATCCAACTTGTGGGAAATGCTTCTAGAAGCGTGGGGTGCAATTTCACAAGCTTACCTCAACAAATTAACAGCTAGAATGTCAAAGGTGTGCAATGCTGTAATTGCTGCAAAAGGAGGATTCTTTGACGAAAGCAAAGTTTGATGTAAAAACAATGTTATTTCAAATACAAATCATTATTTCTAACCTTGTCAATGTCTTGACTCTATTTTCTATTCATTTCACAACGCATGGTGGTGAATAAGTGTGACTTTTCATGGAAAACACAAAATTGTTTGGGTGACCCCAAACTTTTGTACGGTAGTGTATGTACAACTGTTACTTTATTTCTGTTTTTCTGCTGTAAAGCTACTAATGATAAAACCAATAAAAATCTAATGGTTAAAAAAAAAATTTAGCTCTTGGGGCCACCGTTTTTTCTTGATCATCTTTGAGATGTTTCTTCACCTTGATTGGAGGCCAGCTGTGGTAAATTCAGTTGATGGGTCATAATTTTAAAAGACAAACCCCTGTGTGCATAAGGTCTCACAGCTCACAATGCATATCAGAACCAAAACCAAGCCAGGAGTAGGAAAGAACTGTCTGTAGAGCTCAGAGACGGGATTGTGTGGAGGCACAGATCTGTAGAAGGTTACAAAAGAAATTCTGCTGCATTTAACGTTCCGAAGACCGCAGTGGTCTCCATAATTCTTGAATGGAAGTAGTTTGGAACAACCAGGACTCTTCCTACAGTTGGCTGACGCACCAAACTAAGTAATTGCGGGAGAAGTGCCTTGATAAGAGATGTGATCAAGAACTCTATGGTCACTCTGGATGAGCTCCAAAGATCCTGTGTGCAGATGGGAGAAACTTCCAGAAGGTCAACCATCACTGCAGCCTCCACCAATCTGGGCTTTATGGCAGAGGGGCCAGAAAAAAGCCTCTCTTTAGTAAAAGACACATAGAAGCCCACCTGGAGTTGCGAAAAAGCACCTGAATGACTCTCAGACCATGAGAAACAAGATTCTCTGGTCTGATGAAACAAATATTGAACTTTTTGACCTCAATTCTAAGTGTTAAGTCTGGAAGTACAAAGATATTCTCAATGAAAACCTGCTGCAGAGTGCAAGGGACCTCAGACTGGTCAGAATGGTCACTTCCAACAAAGAGCCAAGACAACACAGGAGTGGCTTAGGGACAACTCTGTGAATGTCCTTCAGTGGCCCAGCCAGACCCCTGACTTGAACCTAATCAAACATCTCTGAAAACACAAAAAAAACGACTGACCACAGATGGCTCCCATCCAACTTGACAGAGCTTGAGAGGATCTGCAGAGAAGAATGGCAATAAATCCCCAAATCCAGGTGTGCAAACCTTCTGGCATCACACCCAAGTAGACTGGAGGTGTTTTCAACTAAGAACTGAGTACAGGGTATGAATACATATGTCAATGCAAAATTACATAGATTTCGAACCTTCTGTTGTCACTTTGTCATTATGGGGTATCAAATGCAGAATGATGGGGGGGAAAAACTTGATTTTTTTTTATTTGCACAACATAACAAAATGTGAAATAAGCTAAAGGGTTTTTATCCAAATGCATTCTATATACAGTATATATAACTATATACATGTAATAAAACCATACATAATAGCAATAACAAATACGAATAATGCAAGTAATTCATAAGCAATAGTACTAGAACGGGGTTGATTCACAGACTGCACAGCAGTGTCATGACAAGCTTACACATTCGATTTGGCAAGGAGCAGTTTCTGTCGTGTGACTGTTCCTCTCATTTATAATTTCACCATGACGTAAGCGGGTTCAGTCATCCAGCCTTCCATTCGTGTATCTTTTTGGAAGTGAGACACTGACGCCATTGGAGCTATATTGGGTAAGAGCAGGACATCAGGCACTGTGACAATATGCCCTTGACTTCCAGTGAGCCTCAGAAAGTGCTGCTGCAGTAAAATTAATCATTGGCCTCATTAATGTGCCGTTGGATCCAGTTTCAGCGTCTGACACGGGAATCACTTACTTCTCTCAGCAGCGCTGTCGGCAGGATGTTTCTGTTATCATTACATTTCATATCTGCATGCCAGCTCAGGTCCTGTGGGAGGGCCATTCGAAGAAGGGTGGAGGGGGTGCACTGCTTGTCCTGGCAAACTTGTTGTGTTGGCACCATTTCAGACAACACGGAAAGTAAATGAGCAGCCAAGTTTGGCAATATGTCGATATTAGCTGTGATTCAGGAATGTGTCTTGCTCCTGCTGCTTGTTACTATGATACAGACTGCGGCTTCTAATGTAATTAGCAATAATATCCCTTCAATATAATTTTAATGTGTTTTGCTACTTCTTAAAGGGTCATTTAAAGGACTGATTTTGAGGCTGTTATTAGCCCTCAGAAGCACAAGCCAATGATTTAATAATTTTACATATCACTAATATATTAAGTGTAACATATCTCTCCTGATTTGTTTACTACAGTACCTCCGGGGACATTTTTAGTTTTATGCCCCTAGGGCCAACTAATTGAGAATGTTTTTCTTTCCTTTACCTCATTCAAACTTTTCTTGATTAACTCTACCTTATATCCATATCTATATTCATGAGCTGAGCAGTTTCAGATACACTGACTGTACAAAACACAGCTCATGCAAAAAAATAAATAAATGGTGACCATCTGATTTGATAGATTTATGTGAGAAGATCATATTGGCGAATTCTAGGATTCGGAAACAGAATAAGAGGAACTAACAGGGTCACTTGGTATTGCACAGATATTTCTGCTGCTGCAAATATATAAAAATATTAATAATAACTAAGAAAAAATGTAACAGGGTGGAAGGAGCGCTCCTCGCTGCCTCCATACACATAAACTGAGCGGCCGACTCCACTCCGACAGCAGCACTATGAAACCCCCCACCCAACCAGTGATGTGGCCAGGCAGGGAAGAAAGTACTGGTGTGAAGGAGGCTCTGCCGCCCATAGTGATGCAGCGGTGGAGTCACTGCTGTGTAGACCGGCCCCATGTTCGGGCACTGAATAGAGGTCTAAACTCCACCCCCAAATGAGCAAGAACAT